>NC_136059.1:1882363918-1883563918 GCF_964261635.1 Lissotriton helveticus
CAACCCACAGAAAGAAAACCGCCACAAACAGTCTGCTGCATGGCCAAAGTTTTCACCCTGAGAAACTGAAAAAGAGCATACCTTACGGTGAACTTCTAAGAATGAAGAGAAACTGCTCGGAAACAAGCGAAATGGAGAAAAAATGTATAGAGACAAACACACAATTTGCTCAAAGAGGATATAAACAAACAGATATAACCAGGGGTGAAGTTGAAGCAAGGAAGAAAAGCAGAGCAGATACCCTCTTAACCAGAAATGAGAGGACAAGTAAAATAAGAAACGAGAATGGTAAAGGAACAGCAATAGAACAGAGTCACCCAGACACAGAGGAGATAGAAGCAACCAAAAGTGAGGAACAACCACGAATGATAATGAGATACACCAAAGAGAGCCACAAGATTCAACAAATCATGACAAAGTACTGGCACGTACTGAAAAAAGACCTGGATATTGGAAACACTATAGGTGAACGACCCTTAGTGACCTATAGAAGAGCACCCAATCTCTCGGATCATTTAGTACAGAGCCACTTTGAAATCAGAAAAACTGCATCCTGGTTGGACATGAGGTCAAAGAGATTCACTAAATGCCAAACGTGCAAAGCCTGCAAAATTGGCAAAAATCTAAAGAATCTCAAAGATCCCACCGGAAAAAACTTCGAAGTGAGAGAAACGATAACCTGTGAAACTTCATTTGTAGTATATTTGCTCCAGTGCAAGTGTGGTAAACAGTACATCGGGAGTACCACCTGCCCCTTGAAGAAGCAAATTTTATAGCACATCCGTGTTATAAAAAACACAGACCACACATAGGCTATGGCTAAACACATCACATGCCACACTGGAAAAACATGGCTAGATGTAACATACTCTGGACTGGCAACCATCAAACAACATGAACGGGCGGAAACAGAAAACTAAAGCTGAGAAGACTTGAGTCCAAACTAATCATGAAATTTAAAACAAAACAACCTCTGGGATTAAACGGGGAGGAGGAACTATATGTCCATTTATGAAGAGGAACTGTATTTATGCAACTTCCAAAGTATGGGATTCCATGAACTGATGGACACAAAGCGTCATCCTGATATGTCTATTATTGGGGTGATCATTTGCCAATATATCTTCACATAACCTTATATGTATCATACGGCCATATAGCGGTGTAGAGGGCACTCAGCCCTAGAAATAAATGATCCTCCACATGCAAGAATGCACACAAAGAAAGTACAAGATAACGCTAGGCATACAAATTAACACTCGGACAAAATATCGAGTGGTAATATAAGTGGTAGTGACAACACCGTTCGGCCAGAAAGATACTAATATAAGGAAAGACAGAGATCCAAACAATCTTGATAAGTACACACACATAAACCACAAGACACGGGCCGCACATCACATTTTCCAGACCTGCAACATCAGATAGGACAAACAACACACCAGGAAGAGAGTTAAGTGGTGATAAGGGCACTCAGCCCAAGTAATGTGCCTTCACATAGTGACAAACATGAACACGGCAAAAACGCATCTGCGTAATACAATTAGGTAGATAGGTAGCACATACTTGCAGTTAATTGATACTGTATCAAAGTCACAGTGCTCACAAATGATGTCTCGTGAATATACACCACAGATCTTCCCGAAATGTGTAATTGTTAATACAAAGGGTATACATAAAGTTTGATGTAATAAAATGCAGAAACTGCATATCCCATAATGCACTGCATGGGTCAATAGTATAAATAGAGAAAGACATGAGGGACAAATTGTAAAAACACTGCCATGAACAAGAACTCAGGTTCGAAATGCGTAGGCAATCACAGTTTGGAATAAAGAACCTTAAACAACTACCGAGTGGAGTGCCATCACTTTATTGTGGTAAATTTTAATCGGGACACTGCCCTGGTCCCGGCGATGGCACCAACTTATTAGCGCTCCTTCTGCGACAGGACAACTGGTGGATGAATATATATAGCATTACAGTATTTCTACATCGGAAAGCTTAACACAATCAAAATTGATCCTCTTGTCCTTGCTTCCTAACAGTATTAAAATAATGTGATTTGTGTGAGTGATTTCCAAGTTATTATATTTGGTAAGGGCGCTCAGGTATTCGGGTACCCTCAATTACATGTAATGATGATAAGATTCGATCCCGGTGGGATTCAATGGGTAAAAGTAGGCAAGATTAGCACGTGGTGGCGTGTACCACATAATGGCCACCTTGAAAATTATTACTCAGCATGCTAGTATGAAGCAACAAACAATCACATGCCCGTTTGATATTGTATGACTGGCATAGGTTTCTTAGCCGTTTTTTGGGTTTGGAGCTTTTTTCTTATTGGTGGGGGTATTTAGATGAATTTCGACTTTATACTGAGGCATACTTAGAATTGATCATATTCAGTGGTACCGTATTTGAGCTGTATTCATTGTTTATAACTTCGTTCAGGCACATCAGCCTTTTTATTACACTGCCGCCGGATTTGGACTTTCACCCGATAAGGCAGATTCATAGGTAAGGTTGTGCTCTCTATCGATGTATATTCGAAGCTTAGTAGGGACCGAATGTACATTGGGATACGAGTGTAGAAAAATTTACGTTCAGTTTATATTTATTCCTGTGACATTTGATGTACAGATTAGATTTTCAAACAAATCGATACCCCGTATCTTTGCAGGCATAGAAGACATACTCTGCCTTCATTTGTACACACCATAACAGAGGTGACATGAAGTGGGGAGTCTTAGTTGAACAAGCCAGATGACCTTTTTATTCAGGTTGAAATTTATAGCAACAATATATTCGGTAGGTGTATTTCTGTTTTTTATATAGAATGTCTTGAGACTAGCAGGCAATCAGATATCAAAAACCATGCATATGGTTGCTTACATCTCTTCAGATTGGTACCATACAGTCTGGGTTTGGGGAGTAAGATTGTGTCTTAGTACCCTTCCTTTTTCTTTCTCGCTTTCCCTTCTCCTTAGCTGTGCCCGTACCTTCATTATCAATATATTTTTTCATCCTTTCTTTTCTTTTTGTTTATTCTCTGATTTTCCTCTTTAACCTAAAAATTATTTTAGAAGATCAGCTAGTCCTAGCATTGGGTTATTGAGACAAGCGTTGGGTATTACCTTATGGTTCATGATTATATGCCATTTGACTATCAATAGAAGGCGAACTGTATGGCCTGACATTGGATGCTATATTAATCTACTATTTGTTACTCTTGTAAATGTGTATTTATAATGAATGGCAGCAACAGGAGGTTTCCTTCGGGTTCCGTATGGGATGACATATGGTTACTGACATTGAACCTGTCTTAATCAGGTAGGCTTATGTGAACAAGAGCTCATTATGTTAATATATGTTAAATAAGATTGTCAAAACCTGGATTGGGGTGAGCTTTTAATAAATGTCTTCTGTCTTTGTATATTTCATTTAAATTATGTGTATCTATTTATAGGCAATATTTGTTTTTAAATGTTTTTTACAGCCCTGATGAAATTCTTCTAATAGAACGAAACATGTTGGCTGTTTGGTGTATATTTTCAACTAGAATGAAGTATAAAGATTTCTGAACACTATCAACACTGGATGGACATTCTTAAAGTTATTTGTTAATTGACTTTTGGATTGTGTGGTGCAACCTACAGTTGGCTAATTTCATGTTGGTTGTTCATTCGCCTCTTAGAAATGGCAGGGGCAGTGGTGTTGCACACAGTGAGAGCATAAAGCTCATTGTTTTGTTTGAATATATAGTGTTTGTATGGTTTAGCTGTTTCCTATTCTGTTTTAAATGTACCAGGGTCGCTTTGGGACTGGTGAAGATTTTTGAGGCCCCCTCGGGACCAATACGCAGGTGAGCAGGATATAACATAGCATAGGGTACACCTTCGGATTGTAAAAACGTTTTCACAGTGCCAAACTCTCACCTTTCAGCCTGCACAGCAACTGTGAAATCGGGAAAGAACGAGAAAGAGTTGCCTTGAACGATATCACCCTTGTGTCATGCGCAAAACAACATCTCGATCCCTGTAATTCAACAGGCGTGCTATAATCGGGCAGGGAGGAGCGCCTGGGACAGTCTGCACCGCAAGGGAGTGGTGTACCTGTTCAACAACAAACATGGGGAACAGCTGTTCAGAACCAAATATGTCCTTAATCAAACCCTCCATGAACAGCTCCATCTTGCCAACATTCATGGATTCTGGAAGTCCCGTGATCCGAATGTTGTTGCTTCGGGAACGGCCTCCAAATCCTCGTTCTTGGCTTAAATGAGAGTCAAAACCTTCTCCATGTCCATCCTCCGTCGCAGACACACATTGTTCTACCTCTTCCATACGAGTATTTTGCTACTCAAGCTGCGCTGACATATGATACAGTCGGTTGTTCGTGGCCACTATCGTCCCCTCTATAGATTCGTGACTGCGCTGCATGGCCAAGAGCGTTGCTCCAGGGTGGGGGGTCCCGCAAACGGGTCATCAGCTTCAGAGTCCGAGGCTGCCCTTTGCGAGGATTTAGAGGAATTACGGGCCTCAAACGTGAGGCAGGTTTGAGCCGCTCCCACAGTCTAAGGGCCCACGGGCTCGCACGACACCAGCCGTTGTATGAAAATGTAGCACTCCAAACCACTAGAAAGAGGGGGATACCCACATCATTGAGGAAGCGCCGCAACTGCACCAGAATGCAGCAATGCTAGATGCGTAGGCCCTTCATGCGCAGAGGAACACACAACAAGTAAGATGTTTGCACAGCGCCGTCTATTTTAGAGTCAGTAATACAAAGGCAGGCTCTGCTACACACTAGTGAGTTTCCAAGTGAAGCAGCAGACAAGGGGGGAGCTGTAGGCCTCGGAGCCGTCGTCACAGCAAGGTCACCACACACAACCAGCAATCCAGCAATGGCCTGAAGGGGAACAAGCAGCTGCACTGCTCTCAATACTACATCAATAGTCCCAATCCATAAGCGCCTCTTATGCCACCACGCAGAAGTGAAGTCAGTTGGATAGCCCTCCAAGCCACCGCACAGTCCAGGCCCCATCTTCGGCAGCCCACACTTCACCCCGGGTGCCCCAGCACCCCGCCACCTCTCAGGGGCCGCAACCCAAACTCCAGCCCACGCCGCCGCTGCAGACACTGGCCTGGGTCAGACCACCCCTACTCACTACCGCAGGCGCTGAGCATGCAGGAGTCAGAGCAGACCGACCCTTAGGCACAGAACAGGCAAAGCGGGATCCGCGGGCTCCGACTCGGCAGAGGTATGCCTTCGTCACCGTCTCCGGCGGTAGGGGCACAACTCGTACAGTAGATCAGCCGCACAGGGATCAGGCAGCCAGCAAGCAGCGAGCGTGCACAGCAATCCCAGACAGCTCCGTTAGCGGCATAGGAGCTCCCGCTGGGTACCTCCATGGCAGCCGCGGCTTGTTGATTTCAGGGCCGTGCGGGGGCTGTCATTTTATGAGGAGATCGCCAGGTTCAGGTACTCCTCGCCAGCAATTGCATTGGCAGCATCAGGTGACAAATTCGGCTCCCATCCATACAGGACTCTCCTATGAGGTGAGGAGCACCCGTTTCCTATGCTCTGCAGTGTCGTGTGATAGGCGGATATTGGGTGGATAAGGGCTCGACCGAGCAGAGCCTCTCTAGAGAGTGGCCACCTTGGCATGCGCTCAAGCCACGCCCCCCTCATTCACCCTTGCTTTTGCCAAGATCCTACTTTGCTATAAGACTCTGAGTTTCTTGGACTTCTCTTCATGGAAAACTCTGTCTTGAGATGTTGATATATTGATTGGATTTATTCCTGAAGCTTTATGTTTACTCTCACTCTCTCTCGATAAAGAGCTCTTCACAGGTTCTAACTGACTCCTTTTGCCCATTTTAGAATAGGGTTTTTATCCCTTACCGAAGGCGCTATTGCTTCTACTATTCTATGTATATATCCTTGACATCTATGTTACTACAGGGGGTCGCCCACCTCTCTTGTGCCAGTTTCAGAAAATGATAAAGTAAACTTGATCTAAAATAAGAGTATGTGTACTCAACCGCACCACATAATACAGGTGGAGTAAACTTTAGTGCATTGATATACCAGGGTCAGGAAAGGAATTTAGCATAGGGAGTCCTGATGAAAGCCGGTAAAGATACAGATTCCGGCAGAAACATGCCGACCTTTATGCAGAATGGAGGGGTGTAGGGTGCATAAAACACTCACTTCACCACCATCCTAGGTATGAATTACCTTTGTATTCCTGACAAGGGAATCCAGGAATAAAATAATTATTAGGATATCCCTTAGTTAGTTTTAAGATCCACAATCTGCACTATTCAGTTGGATCCTTTTTTTCTCTTCCTTTTTTTACTTGATTGTATTGTCTCACCCACCCTATTGCTCCACCTCGAGCGTTGGTTTGCGCCGAGGCATCGCAGCAGCCCTATGATGAAGCATGCCACAATACGTTGTGGGTGAGGGCAGTTTTTACAAAGTAACTGTGCTACTGCTACTCTTTATTGTATATTGACACCAGTAAAAATTGTGATTTTATGAATCCTTACTTCTTTTTGTGTGAGTATACCTACTGTGAGGAGGCTGAAGTAAGGTATTATGCTTCTCCCCCCTTTTCTTTGTGTAGAGTACAGCAACACGTGTCCCTTCTTTCTGACAACATGAATCTCAGTGATTTTTTATTAGATCCCCGGAACCCACAACAAAAGGGCTTTTTTTCAGAATTTACAATGAGCTTTGGAGAATTTCTCAACAGGAAGCTGCTAAGAGATTGCGCGAGGTAGACAAGGTTAATTTAGAAAAGGATTTGGCTATGGTTATACAAAATGTACAGTCTCAATTACAGTCAATCGTAATACTGAGGTGGACGTTACAAACATTATGTTCTGGCCACATGCCATAGCGTTACATCAACAGTACAAGTCTGTTTTTGGCATACGATCTAATGGAAAAGCAGAAGGTAATAGCATGCAGAGATACAAAATATACCATGATGCACATTGAAAAATCAGACCAATTACCTTTCACAGTGGTTGAGACACCATCCTCTGACTCCATAATCCATGGTTACATAACCCTACCAATCACAACTTTCCAATTCCAATTTTGTCTCCAATCCCAACAGGTAAGAAGATATGAAGTGCTAGGGGAAGGTTATGTGCATGAGTATTGAGAATTACTGTTTAGTTTAAGATGCAGGAATGGGACACAGATGTTTTTCTTAGTGGCTCTGACTGTGAAGATGCTTTAGGCAGATCCTTAGTTTGCAAGGACATTTCTGTCCATGGGTAATGCAATGCTTTGGTAGCGAACTTGTCTTGTTATCTGAAGGGTTCGCCAGCTGGCGCGAATCATACTGTGTTCAGGCTGCTCTCGAATGGGAGACATTTGATGCTGAATGAATGCTGGTTCCGTGGTTTCGGGCAACTGAACAGCTCATTGCTGGTACTGATATGCGATTGGGACAACTGATAGTATCTCAGGGGGTTCTTTGAAGCCCACCGGATGACGGAGGTCTGAGTGCCCATGACTTTTAGTTATACATCTTTGTTTCGCAGCTCCAATGGATTACTCTATGGCTGGATAGAACCCACCAGGAGAAATTGGGGCTGATGCGTTTGTTTGCCAAAGTAGGCGCACTGTTGGCTAAATCACTTAACCCGGACTAGGTGAACACATGACCAGGCATGTTATTGAGGGTAGCATTAAAGTGCTAGAGGTGCTTCATGATGAGGACTGCGGGCACCCACCTTTATGCCTTGGTGTTACCATTTGTGGGCCTCCCACACGGAAATCCTTTCTCCTCTTTTACATCTGGACAGTAGTCTGCCTTGACTGAGGTGAGACTGGTTACGGTGGGAGACTACTACCAACAAGGCATCCCACTCCCACTGGATGAACTGATAACACAATATGACCTACCCCCAGGACAATTCTTCAAGTATGAAGCCTTGACTCAACCATTCAGAGAACTGTGGGCTAGGAGGGTGCAACAAACTGGCGACTCATGCAGTGCTGCAGCTGTTGGTGTCCTTGGGCACCGTGAGACACCTAATGAATTGGTTCAATAGAGCATTATCTGAGATGATACGTCATTTTTCACATTACAACAAAGATGGGGGCGACACTGGAGCAGGAAATTAACAACTCAGAGTGGTGTAAGATACTTGCGTACCCTAAGAAGGTCTCTAGGACCATGAGGCTAAAATACAATTCAATTATGCCCATACAATATATATAACCCCCCATAAACTGCAGGATGTTTAGGGCAGAAACACACGCAGCTGCCCCAGGTACAGACGCTGGGATGCAGACTTTGTACAAATGACCTGAAGCCGTCCATAGCTGTATACATTTTAGAGCATGATTATAGACACCCTGAATACCACATTGGGGTGCTCACTCACTTGTTCCCTAGAAGTCTGCTTACTTGGATTATACTCGAGACCCTGCACATGAAAAGTGGGCTCTAGTTTTATTGATCTGGCATTGGTGTTCACCAAGAGGCAAGTGGCAGTGGCCTAATGATCCACAACGGGACAAGTGGTGGGATCCCGGGTGAATGATGTTACCCAATGGGACAGGGATGAGGAGAGAGCTCTGCTCAGAGAGGACTCCCATGGGGGACAGAGATGCCCGATAACAAGCTTGTGGATAGATGTCTTAGCTTCCTGGGAGCATCTGGGGGGGTCCGACAGAATACTGAGCGCCAAGATAACTCACCTGAAGTGGAAGGGCGACCCCTCCAAGGGAAACCATCAGTGAGGAGGACACACACTAAAAGAGGAACCATGTTGGACAATTGCTGCCCTCACCTACCCGAGTTGGGAATTGGGTGGTGTTGGACCCACCCCACTACCCAGGGACCCAAATCATCACTCCTGCCGTGAGAGAGTCCTCAGGTACACCACAGGGTGGCCTCCCACACACCACCCCTGCCCCACTAGAGTTTCTCTTCTCCTACCTAAACTTGCGAGATTGAGCGGTCCCTGCACTAACTTGGTTCTTTTCCTTTTTTCTTTTTCCCCCACCTCTTTTCTTTATATTCTTTACACAATTGATGTTACAGTTCGATATTTACTATTAGCCTTTCACCTTCATTGCAACTATGCTTGCTGTGAACAATGGTCCTACCTTGGCAATGTTAATTGCTGAGACGATATGTACCTTTGAATGGAACTTTGAGTGTCAGACCACTGCCTATATCTTATTTGATTGTCTTGGAACTGTCGTGTCATGATCTTAGATGCTTATATATGCTATTGTTTTCACCTTTGGGTGCTGTTTGTTATAAATGCCAATAAACATATGTTTAAAAAGAAAAGAATGGCTATACAAAGATTGCTGTAAATAAAAAGCTATAAGAACTAATTGCTTAGGAAAGACTGCTTGAAAGAAAACTAGCTGAAAAAGAAACTGCTCAAAATGACCTGAGCTGAATTTCTGAATTATTGGTATTATGTTTTGTTTAACGATGTAACCACAGAAAAACATGTGTTGCTTACATAGAAATAGATGCAAGAATATTATGGATATTGCATTACTAGAAACAGGATTAGTGATCATAATAGTATTAGAAGGGTATTATTTAACACCAGATAAGGAGATTAGGTCAAAATTTGCTTCTGAGACAGCTACAAAAACAATAGATGAGACAAAGTTAACGACCGCATTCATGAATTACAAAGCAGAAGATTATTCCACAAATGTTCATTATAGATTAGTTCAATAATACACAGATGCAATGAACACAAAGGACTGCAATGTCTGTGCAAATTTGCCTTCCTCAGCTGCAGAATAAGTGACTTACCATCACCTTCCTTTATCGTACACAATATCATGTAGTATTTTGCTATCATTAGTAAATATGAGAGAACACTTTGAATACTTTTACTCAAACTACGATGTTATCCTTTCAAGAGTTCCTATTACGAAAAATAATAAATGTACACCCTCAAGCGAAAAACATGGACACAGGTTGGTATTATTTTAGGCCCTCTCTGCCTATAGGTAGTGTTATGGCTTACAAAAATAATCTAACCTGCTTAATGAGACAGAAAAAGTATTTATCATGACACTATAGAGAAGAAGCAAAAACACAGTAAAAATAGACAGGAAGATGTTTTGATACATGTTTTAAAGAAAGACGGAGATGAATATAAAAAAAACTGATTTACCTTAGATTGAAATTAGATAAAAAAACAGAAAGGGAAAATCTGTGTTTACGAGAGGAGAACTCAAAGCAGAACCAGACCTGTAAGAATTAGAAGTTGTGAACACACATTTAAACTTATGGGAGGTACTTGACAAATTTCTCAAGGCAAAGGAACATTCATCCCTAAATTTTATTTCGTTTGTGGAAAAGACGCTTATTTCCAGATACCATCAGATTAGGACAATCTTTGCTATTTGGCTATTCCCGAAGATGCATCATGTATATAGCATATATGGTGTGACAATGACACCTGCACCCACACATTTAGTACACATAATGGAAGTCAATTAGTTGGAGACATTTTTCAAGCTATAATTCTACCAGTAGGAGCTTTTTAAATGAAGAAAAATCTGAAAACTTTGCACTGTTGTCAATAAGCTGGCAACTAGTACTTCTGGAGCTTTATTAGTTGTAAAGATCAAATTATTGACAATTAGATCAATGGTTTTACAAAAGCGATTAGCATTAGACATTTTACTCGCTCAAAAAGGCAGTCTGCAAGATGCTGAAATTTTAGCATTGCCTCCCATACATCCGAGATGAAAATAAGAAATTTAGAGAATTTACAAAGAACATTTCTGATCTGAAACCTGAATTTGAACCATTAGAGTAACCAGTGTGTTAGAAAATGTTGGAAAGGGGATTTCAACAATTTGAAATTGGTTTGCTACTGATGGACGAGGAATCCTGAAGGCTATATTTATACCTATACTAATTGTAGGATATTGTTTATTGCTTTTATTTGTTCTTTTCAAAAGCTGTAGATATTGCATTACCGAAAATCAGAGCAACGAGGAAAAGAAAAGAAAGGGAATTAGAATCACATGAATGCCTTAATCAAGATTTTCGAAAAGCCAAACAATATGAGAGTTTGAAAAGAAAGAAAAAAGGGCTCAACTGAGGATAAGAACAGCCTCTAAAAGGACTTATAGCTGTTAGAAACTGTAATGGCTAAAATCATTAAAGTGGGGAATTGGAGGAGCGTTTTAAATAAAATGCAATAATATAGATTGTAATAAATGTGCAGTATTAACGTGCAAGCTTAAATAAAAGATAATTGCATTTAAAAATCATGAAAAATTTACACAGCTGCCTTATTTACATGTAGTAGGATTCAAATGGCTAAAGTAGCACTGCTCAAAAATCTAGTTCACATAGATATGCTTAAGCACACAAAATGTTATGTTGCAAGCAGGAGATAAGAACACAACAAGGTAGATATAACAGAATTGCGTATCTCTTGTCCTTTACATAGAAATGCTCAAAATGAAGTTAACACTGCAGAATGTCTCTTCTTAAATAAAGCTCAGTGCTGCAAATCCTTAGAAATTAATCTTTTTAATGGAAAACTGTGCAACCATATAAATAGAATTAACTTTTTAACTTGAATTTGATCCTTTCAACTAACTTGTATTTCCTTTTCAGGGCATATTTTCCTAAAAAAACTTTTTCTTTCATTAAAGAGATGTTTCAAACTGTTACATAGCCTATAGTAGAGACGTAAGTTTCGAAAGGTTAGACGGGTACAAGTATATGTGGGAAAGACATGGTAGATGGAAACCTGAAACATGCCCAACATTTGTTGCAACAAATCTAACCGAATAAGTGATGGACTATTGCTCTCTCTTTGATATGATGATGAATGATCCTGTTCCCAGGAAAATCTCAGATAATGATTGAATGGAAAAAGATGAGAGAGAATACTGTTGCAGACTGTCATAAAAGTTGTTGTTTATACAAGTATGTGTTCCTAGAGTAGGCTACATTACATTCAATTTATTCACCCAAGCTTTTGCCCAGATCCTACTTTGTTATGAGACTCTACTGAGTTTCTTGAACTTCACTTTATGGGACGTTCTGTCTTCGGATTTTTATAAATTGATTTATTGCAGAAGCTTTATGCCTGCTCTCACTCTCTATCAATGTAGAGCCCTTCGTGGGTTCTAACTGACTCCTTTCTCCCGCTTTAGAATGGGGATCCTTTCCTTTATGGAACTTGCTTGCTATGTATATGTATGTATTGATTTGATATTTACAAGATATTAAAATAATTATTGATGAACTTGTTGATGGCTAATAAAGATGAGATACTAAAAGATTTTGAATTAATAAAACCCTTTTAACTTATCATAACCCTCTTCATTGACTCACAAAATTGATATTATAACTGTTGATATTTTGCTGACTTGATTGTTCTCTTCTCACTACAATGGCCAAGGTCTTTTGCCCTGACTAAGTGAGAATTAGTCAGGATGATAGTATACCAGTTACTTTAAAATAAACCAGATTCTCGCTCCTGCAAACTATCAGTTTGGCATGCAGGTTACTGTGTTGCATTTGTGATGGAGTATCCTGTCCGCTAAACTTGAAAACACGGCTGTAGTCATGTAGTTTGCTCAGCATGATCCTCGATCTTGTTTCTATGCTGCTCTCTGCCCTTCCAACAAACACGGATGCTATCCCCATAATCTTCAACAGGTATTACTTACATTCCACACATTATGGTCGTAATATCAAATGGTTCACATGACTGTAACACAAAGCCATTTTAGGGCACTGGAAGTGGTCTGTTAGCCAGAGGAATGCCATCAATTGACCAGTGCTGCTTAAAATTCCTTGTTGATGCCAACAGACCAATGGTCTCTACATTGTGGTTTTAAGAGTGCACAAAATCGGGAAGACAATACTAAACAATCTTCACTCTTCAGAAATGTGCTATAAATTTCTGTGATAAAATAAAGATGTAACTGTTAATCAAAAGCTGCATTATTTATCTTGAACATATATTGCATTTACAATAGGCACTGTCTCTACAAGATGCAAGAATGTCAGACAAAATGATGTAAAATATTCCTGCACAATATCAAATTAAACATGTCTCAGATAAATATTCACTGTAGAATATAGATTTATGGAACAACCGCTTAGGTGGCAGATTGCTAATCTCAATAAAAAAAATAAAAAATGTCTTTATTTTGGTTCCAAAAACCATAAAAGAAGCAACCATACAAATCATGATTAGATCATACTAAGCTAAAAGGAGCGTTCAGGAGACACATTTGCAAGTAAGAAATAAAAGGCGCTCATGTTGACATAATAAAACAGAATGGACTTGGTATGGGTGTTACAATTCCCATTAATTCATGGTTGGGATCCCTATGGCAAGACTAAAAGGCTAAAGTGCTAGTGCATTATCAAAACTTGTACAAATCAATTTCCAAATTTATGACCCACAGGTAGAACAATAAAAAATAATTGCCCCTTGTCCGAAAATAGTGCCCTTGCGCCAGGTCAACAATTGACAAAATAAAAATACATGAATTATCAACATAAAAGCAGATGTTTACAATATAAAATAACACCATTGGCGATTAAACTACTCTTGTCTGGTCAATACAGTCTCCATTTTGTCGATCATGTCCAGACAACAGTGTTAGCTGCGCCCTCCTTCTAATCACCCAGAAGTGGCCTAGGAATCTCACAGTGGCACAGGCAAAAAGGGGTCTAGCATCTGATTTTAGTATCATCAGGTTGTAGTGTAGCTCCTATTTTCCCAATAGGCTCTGCGCATTGGAATAGTACCTACAGCAGTAAAGGCCTAGGCCAGACGTTAACTAGGTCTACTACTGTCGATACTAGACTTAATTTTTGGGTTTGCCAGCTAAGCTCAGAGTTCGCTAGAAACTTTCTCGAATGTTCAAGGAAGGAATTAACTCCCCTGATTAGACAAGAAGGGATTTAGTTTCTGACAACCATAGAACATGACAACTTTGCTCTCCCCTAATCAAGAGTCAATCTCGAGAGTCGTGTGAGCACAAGGCAATTATTTTACTCAGTCAGTACGTGCATTCTTAGTCTCATCAGAATGTAGAGAAAAGGAAGAGACGGGCGTGTTCAATAAAAGATGTTATTTATTGATCAGTCTCTTTTCTCATACATGAGAAATGGATCGATATTATTGCAATACTTATAGTTAAGTAAAGTGCATACATTAAAAGCAATAGTATAAAATAATACTGTAAAAACATTGATATGGTTTCTGAGCCATATGATGTTTAAAATGATTAAAATATATTTACATACACATATACATTTGACTAAACGTACTCAACTGGTGTTTCTAAATACGCCTACCCCGTGTACCTGACCTAAGTCTAATGCGTGGGCGGGAATAGAAAGTTACAGTTTAAGTTAAGTTTGTTTTTGCCAAGTGAATAACTAAAGAATTCTCTGTGAGGGGTTATTCAGTTCTGTACCTGGAAGTTAGGATGAATGAGGAATGGTATCTCTTTCTCTGCTCTCGATATTCCAGGCTGCCTGCGAGGGCTGCCCAGAAACGCCGGTGCTGGGTCTCTCGGCTTGAGATAGCAGCGCGTCTCTCAGCGCGTCAGGAAGGCGGGGCTGCTGCCAGCGGGGTCTGCTTCTGCTCTCGGCTTCGGCAAGTATGGCTGCTCCGTCTTGTCACCACGCGTGTGTTTGCATAGGGCAAGGTCGGCAATATTTATACCTTAAAGGTGCCGAGATTGACGTAAGGATGGACATAGATACGTCAATAAAGATGTCATACGACTTGCTCGTTAGCACATTCTTTACTAAAGTTCTCTGTGAAATCAAAACAATGGCCGCAGGGTTTTTCCCAGGTTGTCATAGGTTTGATTTGTTATGAGAACGTCGTATGCCTTATCAGGGGCTGGAGGAATGTCGCTTGTCTAATTAGATCTCAAGCGTTATGACCTAATCAGATAACACGTTCCTGTGCCGTAGTGTGACTGCGTCAGATAACGGTATCTGCATCATTGGGGTTTTCTTGCCTCATGGGCTGACTGTTAGTTAACTTGATAGTTAGTTTAACCAGAATAGGGTCAGGAATAGGGGGACTGATTCAGAACCTATAGAAATACACGACACCCACTCCACGCTAACTATGGTCATATCTACTAATCTATGCATAGTATAACATAGTACAACATACTATAGAGTATAGTGTATACCTTACCACCCCAAAATACATAAATGCATTTCGAAATTTTCAAATATACTGAAAAATTGCAGTCATATATATTGTATGCACTTAAGCTATGAATTAAATGCAAAGGTAAACACGCATTTTTATGCATTATTGCTTATTGGTATATGAGAAATACACATGAAATGGCTCTTAATATGGCTATACAGAAAGGAAGTTCGAGACCATTTCATCACATAATAAAATATTTGTGAACATCCCAGCGAGCAGCTAAAGTCTATAAAGTATCTAAAAATATAAATTTTAGTTCTCTAGGAATAGTTTCTTACTTTAAGCAGAAGATCAGTGTCCCGGGGAAAAATATGTAGAAAAATATTTTAAGGGGCTTGCTGAAAAATATTGCTGTCCGTGAGCTGGAGTGAAATTGTTCATGTGACTTTATTTTTAAAGTTGAAGGCCGAATTCAGGGAACGCCGTGTGCGAGTTTACTCAAAAGTCTCTATTTCTGTTCTGGAGAGAACATCATATCATTCAGGCTTTCGAAAAAACTGTCAACAGCTTCATGGGAAAGTTCCACTAAGTCGGAAATAGGGGTAACCATGCATTCGTGCGCATGATTGTCTCCATTGACATTCTGATTCGCATTGCTGACAGAAGGTCGTACCTGTTCGATGCTGCTTTCATCTTGAACTTCACTACTCTTCAATCGCAGTGGTGAAGATTCCAGGAATGCCGTCATCAGGATTGGCAGCCTTTGAGGGCAGCACAAAGCGTGAACCTTGGTAGGAACCAACAGTGTATCTGCATCCACTGGCGCATCCGATTGTAGCGTCAGACAGGTGTCTAACACGCATTCTTCTCCGCATAGCAGACACCTTAGTACAGGTAAAACACACCTTTGCCACATTGGTCGAAATGATAGAAACCAAGTCATGTTTAGGTCTCTAAGCCGGGAGAGTCCCAGGATTTTTGATATCCGGTCCCGGTATCCAATGGCTAGGATCGTATCTTCCATTGTCGCGAGAGTTTGATCTGTGACATGGGTTGCCATAACGAAAAATAAGGACTAGGAATAGGATTCCGGCAATTAGTCCTAGGATCAGGGGAAGTCCGCCAAAAATCGAATGGACGAAATCTGGAAAAATACCCAGTATGGCTTTGAATGGTGTTAATGCCATCGAAAATACTTTCTTAAATACCCCTGAGATCCCATTGGTATCAGAAATATTTAAGATTTCGCTTAGGATTTCCGCGAAATGTACGGGGGAATTAGTTGATAATAATGTATGTATCTCTGCAGTCGTCCTTGCGACTTGTAGATCATACGTTTCTTTTGATGACGTGAGCCTTGTAGGCGTCTGAAGAAGCACTGTTTTCATTCTGCTTAAAGTATCTATTCGAATAGAAGTAATTTTCAAACTGGGCCATGCCCTTGCCTCCCTGTCTGGAAAGGAGCTGGGGAATAAAGAACGTCCACAGCACTTGACCTTCGCCGTTGTAGTTACTAGATAAGGAGTCCCGGGCATAAGACTGCAACATCTGCGGTCTACAATAAGAATGTAACTCCCATTATAGAGTCTTTGAAAGAATGGTTCTATTTCAGTTGCAGGTGCGCCTTGCTGGTGACATGAAAGGTTGTATGAATTCCCTTCACAGGCTCCATGCAAACTAATTCCGTTACACAGAAGCGTGCCGCTTAGTGACATAGCACAATTGTTGCCACTAAGAAACACTTTCTGTCCTTTATTACTGACACATGCATGTGAATAGGGCAGGTTCCAAGTTGTTTTAAGGTACCCTTTTCCCAATTTCTCGTACATGCCAGCCTGTATATATTTTTGGCAGTATTGAAACCTGAAGGTTGAGATTGGAATATTTATGATTCCGTGGATTATCCATTCACTGACAGGTCGTTCTGACATTGTCATTGGTAATCTTTCTAGTTTTTCAATGCTCAAGATTGTATAATCAGCACCCTTTTGCGCCATACCGATTTGTCTATCAGTAAGGTTAAAGATTTGGAATAGTGACGTTGTGTTGATTAAACGCCAAGGCACATAGCCTGAACGCAGATTTTGTAACGTCCAGCCAAGCTGTACAATGGAACGCAATTGTGACTGACCATGTTGTAATAACAGTAAGTCTTGCGATAATATATCGATTGCTGAAGACACAATGCTGTCCAATGAAAAAATTCTGGAGGACAGAGTCATTAACCCATTGTCCACTACAGAAAGTGATTTTTCCAAATTGATACGGTCAATTTCCCGTATTCTTTCTGCTGTTTCAATTTGAGTAACCTTCCAGGCCTCATTGTATGCTGCATATACAGAGGCTGCTATGAAACGCTTTTGACGCTGTTTGCGTGGTCCCATTATGAAATCACGCAAGTCAGCACCATCAGTAAGTAAAGTTAGGTGTTGCTTAATTTCAGGCAGTGTGGAAGTTTGTAGCCACTGAAGGCATAATTTGCCCACACTGTAGGTTGTTATTATCCCTGGGTGATGTCTTTGGGGATATCTAGGGTCTGGCCTGGTCATTTTGAAACCCTGTGTTTTATTCAGGAATCTATCTTGACAGTAATTTGTATCTGTGGGCCAGATCAACCATTGTTTCCAATCAGGATGTGTTCTGTTTTGGTTTAGTATATGGTTTACGTCTATCTCTTCATCTGTATCAGAGCTATTGCTGAACATTGTTGGCTTTGGAATAGACGGTTTATTTAAATCTTTGATTTTGGCAAAACCAAGACAGGTGGTTTGTTGAACAGTGTCATTTAAAAATATCATTTGTTCTGGGATCATGCAGGCTCTAAACAAAGCTTCTATACCCTGTACTTGCCATTCTTTTGTACCCCAAACACTTTTCAAATCAACATTTTTGTCCCAATAATCAAATCCAAAAGTATTCATTTTTTCAAAGAATGAATCTGAATATATCAATTTTGTGTTGGTTATCATGGTTTTCATCCCTGTCTTGTTTGACAATTTAAAATAAAATGTTTCAGCATTACTTGTGTTAAAACCTGAAAAATATGAATATTTGTCATACACGGTTCTAGAGCTCCCTTTTGGAGGTGTAGCACAATGTTCCCATTGATTATAATTTAAAACATTTCTAGGTTGTGCAGATTTATGCAAAAAATGGTTACCATAATGGTTATAGCAATACATACTATCATAATTTGTAGAACCTTGCAAATAATCATGTTTTGTAAATTTAGCAGACATTACTAAGTCAGACATCATGTTGTTAATACTTTCGAAGTCCCAATCATCAGCAAATGAGTTTGGTTTTGCAAAGTCACTCAAGGAGATCTTGATTTGGTGTGGATATTTCAGGATCTCGACCGGACCATAAATTTCATAGTCAGTGTTGTCCCAGGCTACCCCACCAGGTATAGGATTGGCTGTGAAGTTGGCTGAAGAAAGTTCTGAAGAAAGTTCTCTTTTCTCGACGTGTGAAGATGTGTGTGGTTTGAGGATCAAGTTGATGTTCTGACTTGCTGTGTCCATTTTAGCATATTTTCCCTCAATGAAGCGTCCCAAAGTAAATACCATGATGAGCCAAAGTATGAGGATAAATGCACCAAAACCCACCCAAAATTCAATCCATGGAGAAACCAGATATGTTTCTTTCAGATGTTTCAAAAGTTCCTTCGCTTTGTCTTTAAAGGATTTTGATGATGGCTGTGTCTTTGATTCACTCAGGCTTTCAGAGGAATCATCGAAGTTGATGAAGTAACCGGATGCAGTTCTGTCAATTGTTCCAATTGGTTCAGGATTTCTGTTTTTTGCATTTTCACTTGGTACTTCAGTATAGATCGGTGTGTCTCTGCTAAATGTCTTTATTTGGGTTTTAAGAGGTCTGAGTTCTATTGCATTGTTGCATAGTCCTTCTTGTTCTTCTTTAGGCGTTTCAAATGTGATGAGCCTTTTTGTTAGGACCTCTGTGCTGGTAGCAAACCTTGGTGTTCTGCTACTTATTGGGAGTCCACTTGGCCTACTGTTTGTTATCGGCCACATGTTGTGGTTTTACCAGGTCGATGGATACAACTCGGTTCTCCTTTTTTCCAGCAAGTGGCGGTAGTACAACTGATCTTGTCCCGTTGACAGACAAGACAGGAACTGCTTTTCTGTAAGAAGGCCCAAATTCCTTCTTTACCGCGATCTTTTCCCTGACTAGATCCCCGACTTTTGGAATCCAGACAGGTCTTGCTGGGACAGGTGGTGATTCTTCAGTGGTCGTTGGCTGTTGTTTCAATTGTATGTTGCTCAGGTCTTTTCTTGTTTTGTTTAAGTCCTGCAAAATAGCCAAACGGTCTTTGACATCAAAGGTTTTTTTTTTATTACCACTGAAGTCTGACTATCAAGGTCAGAGATCAACATCCTAGTTCCGAATAATAATTCGTACGGACTGAATCCCTTCAGAGAATTTCTTGGCAAGTTATTTAGACTACGTTGGACACTTATTAGATGTTTGACCCACCCAGCTCCCGAACCTAATATCCTTTCCATTATAGATTGCTTTCTGCCTTGGTTTTTTCTTTACACCATCCAGTACCCTCAGGAAGGAAGTGAGAAGATTCCCGCTGGGCTGTGCTCATTTGGCCATGTTTCCCCCCAGGCTGGTATGCCTGAGTGAAAACAATGGTCGAACGTAACATGCTCTTAGCGTATATGCCAATTAGACTCGCAAATCTTGTATAATAGTCCGGACGTCAGCCGAGTGCTGGTGATCTACATTATAAGTGGAAACTAGCCTGTATATGTTAATCGCAAGCCATTCTTTTTGCTGGTAATATTATCTGCCTTGATACGACGAGGTATTAAACTGCTTCTCTCCCCACTGCGATCTCTGTTGCAGTTTGGGCAGTTTTTTACAAACATGGTGTAGTGCAAGCTCATGCCTGGCCACCAGTACCGTGATTGTAATTCTTCCAGAGAATCTTTTAATTTAAGGTGTCTGAGACCCTCGCCCATGTGTGCGTCTGCGATTAACAAGTTTCTCCTGTCCATGTTTGGAATCACTCTATCCCCCACTCCAGGGATTCGAGCAAAAGGGACGGAGTTTGCATCGATTATGTATGTATAATTGAGTGGATAGTTGATCGGTAGTGCTGAGCAGTCGCCGTTTGATGACGTTTTCACCGCCAGCAATGTTTCACCGTCAATGTATTTTAATGTATGCTTTTTTCGAACTACGGGAGCCGGTTTAGTGGCTGCCGCTGCGGCTGTTTCAGCCAATGAATTCCCTACAACGTGAACGCCATCACGTTGATGACTCAGTGAGTGTGTCACGTGAGTCTTTGGTAGTTCTTTTTGTAAAAGAGCTACTTGTTCCCAGAGCAGTTTCTGCTTTATTGGTGCATCTGTGTCATCTTTGTAACCGTTCTGAATCCATGTCTGCAAATCCTTGTTATATGCTTTGACGCAGTAATATGAATCTGACACTATAAGTGTCGGGAATTCGCGATCCGCATTATCTAGCGCCATTTTCAAAGCTATTATTTCAGTTTGTAGTTCTGAATTTGTTTCTACTGAGTGTGATTTTGTTAATAGAGGTCTTAGTTTACCTCCGCGCCACACTTCTTTTGTAATCTCACATGTGGGATTGTATGCTTGTTCTCCCCAAACGGAGGGTTGAGCATGTCCGTCTGTATAGATTACACAGGCGTAATGTCGTAGAGGAAGAATGTCGATTGGCAGAGGATACGTCTTTTCATATTTTAGATTTTTTAATTCTTCTAGTTCTGGATCAAAGTAGTAGTATACTTTGTCCGTTGTGATTGAATTCACCCATTGTATCCATTCCGGATTCAATGTTATTGTTGGTAAATTACACGGTGTTGTTAGTGCCTCAAAGGCTGATTCTGCTGTTCTGACTGTGATATGTCTACCGTCAGCTATGTCTTTTTCTCTAGCTATTGCGGTTTGAACTGCACGAATTATTTTTTCTGTATTACTGAATTTCTGTTCAGCTTCTGTGTACATGTGTGATTTAAATGCAATTGGTACCGTTTCTCCCTCATTAGAGGTCAGGTATGTGAATCCGCATCTCCCTGGGATGACTCGGATCACAAGGTTGCGTGTGTTATCACGTGTTTCTAATTTTGTTTTAATTAGCATGTCTGTTTGTAAGGATCTCAAAATTTCTGTGTGTGTTTGAGTCCAATTGGATCTCTTAAAGTCTGGTTTAATTAGATCATAAAGGGGTTTGACCCTTTCTGCGTAATTTGCAATGTATGTTCTTCCGAAATTTAGGAAGCCTAGAATTGACTGTAGGTTTTTTAGTGTTTTAGGGGCTTGGATTACGGCACATTTCTCTAGGAAATTGTCTGCCAGGCTTTTGCCTTCACTTGATAACTCATATCCTAAGAATAGGACTGTCAGATGGGCAATTCTGGACTTTTTGAAGTTGAATTTGTAACCCTCTGCAGCGAACCCAAGTATTATGGTGTTCACCCTTTTCAAGTGAGTCTCCAAGTCATCATCTGTTAAGTAAATGTCATCGACATAAGATAATGCTTCATCATCATATAGTTGTAGTAATTCTGTTACTCTCGCTGAGAATACCCCCGGGCTGTTCTTGTACCCCTGGGCTAACCGACAGAATTGCTTTTGAGTGCCATTTACTGAGAATGCAGTTAAATATCTGCTCTCTGGTGCTATGTTTTGACAAAAGAATCCATTGGAGATGTGCAAGGTTGTTTTGTATTTTTTGCGCACTATGTTATTCATTAGTGCAGCACTGTGTGAGTTTTGCACTGCAAAGGTTTTGCAACATGTGTTAAGGTGTCGGTAATCCAAAACTAGACGATATGAATTGTCTGGTTTGGAGACCGGAAACAAAGGATTGTTCATTTGTGAGGTGCAAGTTTCAATCACCCCCTGGTATTCTAGCTGATCTAGTATTTCATTTACTTGTTTTTTAGCTTCTTGCTTAATTGGGTACTGCCTTTGTGCAGTAGGTTGTGATTTTAACTGGATTTTGTGAGGAGGGGAGTCCTCATCCCATCCTACATGATTTTTATATAAAGCAGGTGCTAAGGCCACTGCCCACTTTCTAGCAAGTGTGTATTTTTTATGAATCGGTATTTGATTCGAGAAGGCAGGCATAATTACTTCTTCGCCATGAGGGCACTCCCTGACAAACTCTGGTGGCCAGTCTTTTTCAGCTAGAAGGATGTCATAACCCTTTGAGAGGTTATCCCAAAATAGTCCCCTAATTTTCCTAGTCTTATCTCCCTCTATACGTAATGTTATCTCGTATATCTTGTGGGGCTTGCTAACTCTGGTGTCTGCAGTTTCCACTTGAAGGTATTCATTCGTGTCCACTGTCTCCAGATGATTCATAAGGACTTTGCGAGCTATGCTCACCTCTGCTGCGCTGTCTAGCATTGTCTGAGCCCATTCTCCGTTTTTCAGTTGTGTCCTCAGTATTCTCGGCATTTTTAACTACCTTGATACTGGCTACCTTCTTTTTTGGAAATTGTAATTTCTTTTTTAGCTGAGCAGGTTCCTTGTCTTTGGACTTGGCGTGCTCTTCTGATCGTCCTCTTCTTTCCGATTTCTGCGAGGAAGTCTGAAAAGATTGAGAGGGACGTGTATCAATGTCTTGATATCTATCAGGTTTTTTAATATTATCCCTATTTCTAAGGTTATATCTATTCCCAGAGGGGTCACTCTGCGGTGACCTCTGTCTTTGGTTTGGAGATTTCTCTCTTCGCCTAGGAGACCTTCCTCGGGACTGGAATTTCTTTTCTTTAGGATTGGATTGTTTGTTTCCATCCCAGTTCTTTTTTGGTGAATTATTATTATTAAAAAATATTTTTTCTGGACTTGTAGTCAGTTGCGGTTTTACTGGTATTCCACCTAGACTATCTCTGCCTAGTTCTTCATAGGATTTTTCTATGATTCTGGCAATTTCAGCTGGTTGGTCTGCTATATCTGTCTCTTTTAACCTCTGGCGGATCGCCACATTTGCTGCTTCACCTTTTATGTTGGCTAGTAATATGGCCGAGACCTGCTTGAAGTCTTTTAGTAATTTCATACCAAGAGTTAAAGCAGGTTCTGGACCGTATTCATCTTGAATTTGTTTTAGCACATCTGGTATTACCGAAATGGATGGAACACCGTGCGTTTTTGTGTAGATGGAAGCAAAGACTGTACCCCAAGTGTCACAGTCCTCAATGTGTGGTGCGATTCCCATTGGGAGACATATAGTCAGAATCCTGTGTTTTTCTAATGGGGTGGTGTCAGGAAACACCGCCTCTATTTGGGTAATTTTCTGTGCCAACCAGAATGGTATCTGTTCCCGTTTAGCTGGAACTTTACCTAGGCAGGATTGGATGTTCTGTGGTGTAATTTTATTTGTGTTCCCCTGGTGAGGGGTCAGCTGTGGAAGTTTAATCGCTGGCTGAATTGTTGAAGTCCGCATTACATACTGAACTAATTGTCTATGAATTTTTAGTAGTTGTTTTAGCTGTATTAACAGCTCTGCTGCAGGCATTCTTTCGATGTCTGGATGTGGTGTGTATCCGGCTAAGACCGGCCACGTTGCTCCTGGTCTTCCTAAAGGACCGAGCCTTGTAATGTGATTGTTATGTTTTAGGGCGCCATCAAATAAGAGCAAATGCTCTTGGAATTTGAGTGGTACTTCCACCTCCTCGAAAGGAGTGTATGTTTCAGGAGGTTCCTCTTCTTTGTAATAGTGGAAGTACTTTGTTACAGCATTTGCTGCCGGAAAATGTATCCATGAATAGTATACCTCTGTCTGCCGATATTCGTGTGCCTCAATTACGAATATGACTGTGCCACCTCTAGGTGTCAGTCCATTTTCTATAAGTTTTAAGGTTATAGATCTCCTTTTAATGACCGGAATGAGTGTTATATTCGGGTCTGCTGCTTGCATGGTAGCATCAGCATCTGCGATTTCAGTTGCTAATCTAACTGCCTCTCTTTCATCATCACTCTCTGCCATTTTACAGACAGGATGGTATTATGTTTGTTTGCAGATCAGGTTTCTTTATGGAACAAAGATTAGATTAGATGCACAATATTTTGGAACTGTTTATCCTTCAACGTTGACTTGACCAAGAACCATACATAGGAGTTCCCTCCTGCGAGGTTTTGGAGGATATAACCTTTCACCCACTCCAGACGTCTTTGGAGTATTTGGGAAAAGGGGTCTGAGTGAGAAAGCACGACTGAGTTACTCTAAATGTCTTACGTTAGTTTTATCGCCCTTTCCAAACGCGTTGGGCGCCATGTAGTGTAGCTCCTATTTTCCCAATAGGCTCTGCGCATTGGAATAGTACCTACAGCAGTAAAGGCCTAGGCCAGACGTTAACTAGGTCTACTACTGTCGATACTAGACTTAATTTTTGGGTTTGCCAGCTAAGCTCAGAGTTCGCTAGAAACTTTCTCGAATGTTCAAGGAAGGAATTAACTCCCCTGATTAGACAAGAAGGGATTTAGTTTCTGACAACCATAGAACATGACAACTTTGCTCTCCCCTAATCAAGAGTCAATCTCGAGAGTCGTGTGAGCACAAGGCAATTATTTTACTCAGTCAGTACGTGCATTCTTAGTCTCATCAGAATGTAGAGAAAAGGAAGAGACGGGCGTGTTCAATAAAAGATGTTATTTATTGATCAGTCTCTTTTCTCATACATGAGAAATGGATCGATATTATTGCAATACTTATAGTTAAGTAAAGTGCATACATTAAAAGCAATAGTATAAAATAATACTGTAAAAACATTGATATGGTTTCTGAGCCATATGATGTTTAAAATGATTAAAATATATTTACATACACATATACATTTGACTAAACGTACTCAACTGGTGTTTCTAAATACGCCTACCCCGTGTACCTGACCTAAGTCTAATGCGTGGGCGGGAATAGAAAGTTACAGTTTAAGTTAAGTTTGTTTTTGCCAAGTGAATAACTAAAGAATTCTCTGTGAGGGGTTATTCAGTTCTGTACCTGGAAGTTAGGATGAATGAGGAATGGTATCTCTTTCTCTGCTCTCGATATTCCAGGCTGCCTGCGAGGGCTGCCCAGAAACGCCGGTGCTGGGTCTCTCGGCTTGAGATAGCAGCGCGTCTCTCAGCGCGTCAGGAAGGCGGGGCTGCTGCCAGCGGGGTCTGCTTCTGCTCTCGGCTTCGGCAAGTATGGCTGCTCCGTCTTGTCACCACGCGTGTGTTTGCATAGGGCAAGGTCGGCAATATTTATGCCTTAATGGTGCCGAGATTGACGTAAGGATGGACATAGATACGTCAATAAAGATGTCATACGACTTGCTCGTTAGCACATTCTTTACTAAAGTTCTCTGTGAAATCAAAACAATGGCCGCAGGGTTTTTCCCAGGTTGTCATAGGTTTGATTTGTTATGAGAACGTCGTATGCCTTATCAGGGGCTGGAGGAATGTCGCTTGTCTAATTAGATCTCAAGCGTTATGACCTAATCAGATAACACGTTCCTGTGCCGTAGTGTGACTGCGTCAGATAACGGTATCTGCATCATTGGGGTTTTCTTGCCTCATGGGCTGACTGTTAGTTAACTTGATAGTTAGTTTAACCAGAATAGGGTCAGGAATAGGGGGACTGATTCAGAACCTATAGAAATACACGACAAGGGCTTCTTTAGACCTTTGGGTCCCTAGTTGTCTGCCCCCAGGAGCTAACCACTTGCTCCTTGGTTTCACATAGTCTGTGCAGGCAAAAAAGACATGACCTATTGATTTGTGTGCTCATGAACAGACGGGACAACCCTTGGGTTGGGATTTGTTATTCTGGCAGGAGTTAAAAAAACATTCATTGGTAAGCGACTGTATCTGAACTGTGTATAAAATTGTCTGTGAGATGGCACCTTGATAATTTCAAAGTAGCTTTCCAAATGACAATTAGTTTTCAGGTCAATGAAAGAATATGTTAGGCTGCTGAGCTGTCTTTTCAGAAGGTTGTTCTGATCAACCCATGCCCAGTACAAGAGTTTTACTTGGCCTTGGAATTGGATGGTGGATGGCCTCAAACCAATGCTGGACCAAAGAGCGTCTACCTGTTTAATCCAGCCAATTTCTTTTGTGGTATCCAAATTAAAGATCTCACAAAGGGCAGCAGCATAAGGTACCAGATCAGAAGTGGTGACCAATCTGTGCCAAAACAGCAGCGAAGCCTCGCTAGATCGTTGATAGACTTAATACCCAGATCAAGCTTAAGAGGATAAAGAGGCGTGCTTAGGGGAAGGGATATCAAATTCCTAAGGAACTTATTTTCCATAACTGCGAGCTTGTTTGTATATACTGTGCCCCACAGCTCTGCCCCATAGAGAGCACTGCTCACAGTCTTGCAGCTGTACAGTTTGAGAGCAGGAGCTACTGGCTTGGTATATGATAGGCAATGCTCCCTCCTCAGAGCCCCAGTTAGCTGAGTGAATGTCAAGGATGCCTTCTGTGGATGATTCTTCCAAGCCATTCCCTCAGAAAGTCTGATACCCAAGTATTTGAAAGAACTGACCCTCTTAGGTTGGACATTGTCCAGGAACAAGTTACCCTTGAAGGCTTTGTGAGGGTTCAGCATCATTAGCTTGGTTTTGGTGGTGTTAATGACCAAGCCCCTCACCTCGCAGAAGGCCATAAAATGATTCAAACATTTTTGAAGACCCATGGGGGTTTTGGAAACCAGTAGGTTATCTTCAGCGAATAGTAGTGTGGAAATTTTTAGGCTCGCCAAAGATGGTGCATCAGCTGTTGTGGAGCACAGAAGATCTGCTACCTGTTTAAGATACAGGGAAAAAAGGGTTAGAGCTAAAACACATCCCTGACGGACCCTTCTCTGGATATTGATAGGCTCAGTGAATTGTCCCTGGTTACCCCATCTCACCCGGGTATAGTTTTCATCGTGCAACCTGATTAAAATTTCCAGGATCTCCGCGGGCATTCCCATATCCCTAAGCACCCACCAGAGTGAATCCCTGGGCACAAGGTTGAATACAGTTTTTAAATCTATAAAGGCAAGGTAAAAACTTCCCAGACAACTACCATTCAATATAGCGTGACAAGACGGAATACTTGATCGATTGTGCTGGTCTTTCGCCGAAATCCTGCTAGGAGTGGAGAGAGGATGTCATTCTCATCCATCCAGTCCTGGATCTTAACTAGGAGGGAATGGCAGAATACCTTTTGGGCACAATCTATCAGGCTGATCAGACGGTAGTTGGAAGGCATCCACCTATCCCCTTTCTTTAAAATGGGTATTACTTCGACCCCTTTCCACGAGTCTGGGATCCTCCCCCCCACCAGCTATAACATTGGCCAATGTCATAAAGTATGTTGCCCAATTATCCCTGTCTGCACGGAAAAGGTCGCCAGGGATGCCATCTGGGCCTGGGACTTTCGCAGGTATAATTACATCCAAGGAAGACAGGATTTCCTCTCTAGAGAATGAAAGGCTATACACTGGGTAACATATATCATGAAACATCTGAGGTCTGTTGTGTGTTTTGGTGATGGAATAAAGGTCACTAAAGTGCTTATGCCACTCTACAGCTGGGATATTGTTAGCCAAATGGGGCAATCTTTCAAAATTACCCTTAGACAAAAGGGTCCAAAATTCCCTACAAGATGGATGCAGGATGGCCCCCCCAAGATCTTCCCATCTCCTTTTGTCCCATTCTCGCTTCACGTTGGCTTGTGCCTGTTTGTATTCCTTCCTGACTTCACCTACTCTAGTTGCATCCCTATTTCTGATGGCTATAGACAGTCTCCCTCTCAAAACCCTGCACTCCCTGTTAAACCATAAATTTGATCCCAATGGTCTCCCCTGCTTTGGCCCGGTCTTGTGGCCATGGAGGAGAAAGAAACTGGCCAGATGGTCAAATAAGTCTCTGTGAAGGATGCTGCAACTAAACAGTGTGGGCGGGTCATTTGTCTCTACGGACAGAATCTCCAGGTACTTTTCTAAATCAATTTTAATTACTCTAGTCTCGGTTTCATCTGCCATAACAGCAGACCATTTGAGCCTACGTTTGTTGTTGATACGGATTACCTCCTTAGTGCTCAATGGAATTGAAGCGACCCTTTCACACCATGGATGTTTGACAGTCAGGCTACGGTGATTATGGTCGCTATCACAGGACGGGATGATGACCATGTCCTGTACTAGGGGCCATAAAGTAAGGTCCACTCGTAGGTAGTCTATCCTACTCGCCCCTTCCGGTCCGCTAAAGGTCATCCCCCCCCTCCTTTGTCGGAGCTAGTTCTCCTATTAGCGGCCCTTAACCTATGTTCTAAAGAAATGGCATTCAACTGCAATGCTGCTTTGGGCCATTTTTTAATGGGGGTAATCTCAATTCGAGTCTTGCTATCTACTGGAGATCTTTTCTATTTGCTTCTACCATAGAATATATAGGAGGACAACACATTTGGATGCAATTGTTTATCAGCACTATGCAAGTGACCAATGGACTCTGAAAGCAGGGTAGGATAGGTGTCAAGGCCCCCTCCCATCTCATCCAAAACCCTGTGACCATACAATTAGGCATAATCTCCAGGTTTGAAGCCAGCTTCCAAAGTGGGCATTAGTATAAATATTGAACCTTCAGACCCAAGTGTCAGTGCACTGCCTGGACCTGGGGAAGAACTCTTAGAGGACTGACTGATGCTTGGACACGATGAGTACATCAGAAAACTGCTATGCTGCACTTGGAAGGACTGCTCTTCTCTCTGAAGCCTGCCTTTGATCCCTCAGTGGCCTGCCCTGCTGCTTGAGCCCTGTTCCACTTGTTGAACCCAAGACTTCCAGAGTGACTTCAAGGGCTAGTTTTCTGGACTCCTGATCACAGCCACAGGGACAGACAAGCCTCCAGCTATCTTGAAACCACATCCGGACCCAGCCTGGGTGAGTCCAGGACCATGAAGGGGTGCCCCTCCAGTCCTTGATCCCCAGTGGTGGTAGTAAAGGTGCCTAGATAGCCAATATCCCAAAATTGAGACTTAGACATTTTTGGCTATAAACTGCTCTGAGAACCTAGAGGAGAGTGGAACTAACCTGCTCCTCTATCCACCCCTGGTGTATCACCGGTCCATCTGACTACACAGCAACTCCCACTATGTTCTTCTACGCAACAGCAAATCCTGTTCAGCAGACCTTAACGAAAAAGGCATCCAGCCTTGTGGAACTCTTGTTGGCTCCTCCATCCTCGTCTCCGGTGGATATTTTCAACTTCTGAAAAGAGACCAAGGCCCAGATGTAGGTAAAATAGATTTACCGATTTTTAATTACCGAATCCTACCGATTCGGTAATTAAAAATCGGTAAATCTAAGGGGTGGATATGTAGGAACATCCAGATGTTCCTTTTACCGAATCGGTAAATATCTGTATTTACCGATTCGGTAAATACCCACCGGTAATGCCCCATTCATTCCTATGGGCTTTGAAGCCCATAGGAATGAATGGGGCATTACCGGTCGGTATTTACCGAATCGGTAAATACCGATTTTGACAAGGGTGCAGGGGGTGTCACTTTGACACCCTCTAGCACCCCCAAAAAAGATTCGGGGGCCATGTGGCAGGCATACCTGCCCTAAGGGCAGGTCTGCCTGTCATATGGCACAGGTGTGCATGCACACATGTGCATGCACACCGGAATCGGTTTTTTACCATGAAGTTGGATTTCATGGTAAAATACCGATTCTGTAAGGCTTGTGGGACTCAGAAGAGTCCCACCTACATATCAAAAATACCGAATAGGTATAAATACCGATTCGGTATTTTAAAGATTCGGTAAATTTACCGATCGGTAAATTTACCGAATCTGTAAAATTCTGGGCCCTACATACCATTTACTAAATACCGGTCGGTAACGGCCGAAAATACCGATTTTCGGCCGTTACCGACCGACCTACATCGGGCCCTTAAGTCTGAATGTGGAAATCATAGCCTCGACTTACCAGCAGCTTCCTGGTGAATATGCCTCCTCATTGGACACCATCTGCAGCCTTGCCACGCTGAACTTTACCTTCTCAGACATATTTTCCTGAAATATCTTCCAAGTCCAAAAGTAAGCATCGACCAGGCCAAATCCACTTCTTGTATCCAACATGCGCTCCATTGCGGTCGGCCATATTCTTCAACTTTGACCCAGTCTCGCATGACTAGCAGTCCATGGTTGGTGCTTTGATCCTTTAGGGCTTAGTTTTTACTTTAAACTTTAAAAATACATAACTCCGGTTCTACTGATTGGATTGTTATTGGTGCCAAATAATGTATTCAAATGTACTCAATTTTTCCAAATTGGTGTAGGATTTTTCGTGTGTTGTGGTTTCACTTTATTACTATTTGTGTGCTTTAAAGATACTTTTCACATTGCCTTTAAGTTAAGCATGACTGCTTTTGTGCCAAGCCTCCAGAGGGTTAAGCAAAGGTGAGTTTAGTGAGATTTGTGGTTCTCCCCTACACGAATTGTGACTGTTGGTAGCTTTTAGTTCTCAACAGGATGAAGAACAGAGCGAGTTCCACTTTTGAGCACTGAAAATGTGAGACATAGCAGGAGCATGCCTCTACTACACTACAGATTAAACAACTGTCCCTTACCCAGTAGGATGTTCTCTTCCAGTAGCTCAGCACGGGTCTCAAAACAGGTGTAGCAGTGTTCTAGTCCAGGAGCCCATCACAGAATGCCACAAGCTGGGAACCAGAGCAGGATCAGCAGGGCTGCCTAATTGTATAAAAGAGACACACCCACACCACATTAGTCCTGGATCACAGGACGGATGGCACTCAGTTGTTGATCCCCCTCGAAGCTGGCCATAACTGCCTAGGTTTCAGCAGTGCCTCCATGCCTTTGAGAATGGGGCCCCAGTGCTTACATCTTCCGGATACAGACAGCAGCAGTGAGGGACAGCCCCAGCCTTTCAGCCCCGCCCCCACACTAGCCACGGCCAAACAGGTTCCGGGGGCTGCAACCTTACTAATATCTGCCATGAACCCTTAGAAGGGAAAGAGGGTTAGAAACGTCAGAGTGGAGTCCCTGGCATTGACCTCCATATTGCCAAGGTACGGGGGCATCTTTAGTGGACCTTTTCTATGTTTATATATCAAAACTTGCATGGAACAGCAGCAAAATGAAGAAAAAGTGGCAGCACGGTTCTTTAGTTAGACAATTAATGAAAGAAGCAAAGGATAAAAGGGGCAATCCATCCCTAGGAAAGTAATCAAAGTAATGTAGATAAATCAAAAAAGATAAATGATTAATATGTTGATGATGAACAAGCTGTAAAAACATTTTATAAATTGCTAAAATGATTCGATCGTTCGTCTTCTCGTATATTCTGTATAGCCCAACTTGTAAGAGTTTGAGAGTATTTGAAGAGTAAACAAACCATAAAGGTAGGGGTAAGGTAAGATTAACGCAAACAACTCTCAACAACCTATTATTGGTTCATGGCAAGTATGGGCAGGACAGACATTTTAATGATGTGGACATGCCAGGTTATTGGAATGCATGGAAATGGACAAATATTATTCTAAATGTTGAAAAGATAGAATCGAGATAAATGAAAGAATTGCTAAGGATGCATATACCCAAGGTAAAGGCGAAACGACGTTAAATGGGGTCAAACCAAACCACGTAACCAGATGCAATGAGGAAAATATGACCCTCTCTCTTGACCAAGGTTGAGCTGGAACCTGCTCCAGTGCTCTGATCTGGTGTAAAGAAACCCAGCATTGCCCAGCCTACAGTAACTTGAGTGTCACAGAGGAGTGGGCCACTTTACATTTACATCATTTACATCAGCGCCCTTTTCCTACCAAGGAAGCAGGGTTTAGGGGTGGGTTTCAAGTGGCATGCTCGGTATCGGATGACCTATAATTTAATGCCCATAGCAATGTGGGGCCAGGGACGCATGGGCATTGAGCTAAACATAAATGAAAAGGGAACACCAATCAGCCTGGCTTGCATTTTCAGTTACAAGCCAGACCTATCAGTTTTGCTAATGTTTCAGAAAGGAAAACAACATGTCTGCGAGGAGAATGCAGGACACACAGGGGCTGCTGTTGCAGGGCAGCAGATACGCACTGAAGGAGGTGCAGAGGTACACAGAGAAGCAGCAGGGCATGGCATTACATGAGGGGGGTGAGGGGCACATGGAAGGCTTCACAGTAATAGCTGGGTGGCACACAGTGGGTCTAGATTGAAAGGGAACCACATTAGCAGCAGGGAGGTGGGGTCTCACAGAGGGGCTTCAGAGGAGGGGGGATGCATGGAGCCCACAGAAATGGATTAGCACACAGAGGGGCTGCAGGAGCTGGGCAGCCTTGGGGGCTTCTTGGAAATGGGGCACATCGGGACTACAGGGAGAAACAGGCACAAAGTACGAACACATGAGAAAAAGGTACACACAGAGGAGATGTGGGGGCAGTGTGCACGCAGCAGTGTTTCAGTGGCAGGTACGCTGTTTTTCGTCACCAACTACTTTGGGAAAAAGTCAGCATAGTAAGATTTTGGTGCATGGTTACCGGGTGGAATTAATATTTCCAGACGTACGGTATCACCGCGCTTAACTCCTGTACTCATATTTGCGGCCATACTGTCATACACTAACACAGTCACCATTATATGACCACAAAACCAAAATCATACAATAGCACATCCATCAATTTTGTATTTTTGTATTTAATGCCATTTTATATAGCGCGAACATTACCCGAAGGTGTCAGAGCGCTTTACATAAGAACCAGTTGCGATACATAAGGATTTAGGATTACATGAGTTACATAAAAGATGCAAACAGAAAAAATTTGCCAATGTACAAGTGGTAAAATCACACAAGGAAGAGATACAAGAAGAAAAAATTGCAAATGTACAAGTTGTAGATTCATTGTAGATTCACACAAGGAAGCGATACAAACAGAAAAAATTGCAAATGTACAAGTTGTAACGTCACTCAAGGAAGAGATAGAAAATGGATAAACTCTAAGAGTCACCTAGGAATGGTAGAGAGTACAGGTCTACTATATATACTAGTGGTTAGAGTTATCTCTATATACATGTATATACAAATAGTAGAATTTCTCAGGTCAAGGCCCAAAAAAATAAAAAAAATAAAAACAGGAGAGCAGTGTTCCATTAAGGGGGTCTCAGGGGGGGACGTAGTCACAGCACCAAGGGAGGGTGGGAGTGTTACAAGGGTATGGAGAGAAGGCAAATCAGAGGATTGTTAAGGGGGAAAAGAGGGTAAAGGACAAGGGAATGGACAAGTTGGTGGGACAGGGTCCAGAGAAAAATGGCCGAGAACAGCAGCAAAATGGCGGGCAGGACAAAAGTAGTGAAGTCCAAGAGAGTGACCCAGTGAGTTCTTAAGGTGCAATGGAGTCAAGGGAAACCTTAGAGATCTACAGATTCTTCATCATTTTTTCAAAGAGGCACTAACAGAGGCCTGGACATCCACCACAAACACTACTTCTGTAATGGCCAGGTCTGATGTGAGGGAGACACTGCCGGTTTGGTCCTGCAGGCCTTGTGCCTGACTCCCCTGACCGCTAACTTCCTCTGTAAATGGCCAAACGCTCTTATGCTGTGTCTAGCAGGGGATTTGCCCTAGTGGCTGGCCAACCACCTACAGGTGGCCAACTCCCATGAAAATCCCAAATTTACAGTTCATTTAAGATTTAAAAATGTTCTCCTGTAATTCTGGTGCTAAAGCTTTGTCTCTATGGTACCGCAGTACCATGCAACCTTCTCCAGTGGAAACCTACAAGGTACAATGGCACCATGGAGGCCAGGCTTGAGTGGGGCTAATGTGGGAGTACAGCAGCACATCACAGGAGAGATGTGCTGGGTCCTGCAGCAGCTCTGCAGTACTTGTAGCTCGTTTTTTTGTTTAATATTATTTTTGGCCCTTTAAGGGTTTCCTCTGGACCTACCTCATAATGTTGAAGGGGTTCCTAACCTGCCTCCCCATACCTTATTTTAAAGCAATCCTCGGACAATGGGACTAACTGCCCGAGTCCTGTAATGGGTGCCGCAACATATTTCTCTGGGTTGCAGCCAGCTAATCCTGTGACTGTTTATTGTGGGATCGGCTCCTCAGTACCAACATGGTTTGCCATTGTATAGGAAAAAGTTGTTCTACAAACAGAACTTGATCATGTCTAGAACCATTTCTGCATGGAAGAGTAAAGATAGTGACCTGGCTTTGAGGAAATGTCTACATACATTAATACCATCTCCGTGCTTGATTCCAGTGTAGAGTCTTTGAACTTCTAAGATATTTAACAAAAAGTTATCCTCCCCACAGGATGTCATCAATTCTAGTCAGCGATTTCCATGTGTCCCGAATATATGATGGCAGAGAGATTACAAATGGCTGTAGATCAAAGTCGATATACTTGGAAACGTTCTCTAATGGAGAACCCACATATGAGACAATAGGTATCCCTGGTGGGTTGATAAGGTCTTTATGGATCTTCAGAAGCAACTACAAAATTTGTATTTTGAGATATTGTCAAGATAGAAACTTCAATGTTGCCAATTCAATGAAACCACAGTCTCTCCATTCTTTCAGATTCTCACCATATTAGAATTGGCTTTATTAATGACATCCTTAATTACCAATTCATAGTAACACATGTCATTCAGCTGGTGAACGCCATCCTAAATATTGTTCACTAAATAAAGTGACAACATTGCCACCTTAGTCAGATTGTCTGATCACAATAATGTTGTCAATTTGTAAGTTTCTAAGTACTAGTCTATCATTTCTAGTTAAATTATCAACACACCACTACTCTTTCTTGGCAAGTTTTTTTGAGGTCCTGAATTACCATTGCCTCAAAGGTGTCAATAGCGTTGTGAGAAATAGTGGGAGTAAAAGTAGACTTTATCTTAAATATAATGGGACAATTCATTTCTAAATCAATACCCTTGTGTGGTAAATTAAAGAATCTATCCCATGTGGTGTTGCTCTAGTTCAGCTAATGTAAACAGTAAATCAATATCAGGTATGTTCAAACTGCTCATACTCCCCACTGTTGTTGCCACTGTTTTTGTAACATGTTTAACTGAAAAACACTTGTGTAATTTCAGCCTCCTAGCAAAGTGAAACAGATCGAACCTACTTTGGGCATACTTAAACTAATTAGTAAGACAGAAAATCAGGGGCAATTAACATACATGTTAAATTTACCACATTGATTGTCTCATGCATTACTGTCCTGTTTTTTGTCCCCTCGTAACTGTTCCCATGGGGTTGTTGCTTTAGTTGCTCCTTTTTCTCCTCAATTTTCTGCGTCTCTAACTCTTCCTTGTCGTTTCCCTTCTCCTCTATCCTTCTGCCAGAGAAGTTAATTTCTCTCCTGGTTGATTAGACTGAATTCCTCCCAAAATATGTAGAGCTTTTCCTGTATTAGCGACAGATGAACCTAAAGCTCCATCTTCTGAGACATTACTCTCACTAAGGTTGCTGTTGTGCTCACTATCCTCATTTGGATGCATATGAAGAGAGGCAACAATCTGCAAAGTTTTCATATGAGATTGTCATATTTTCTGAAGAAAGTTAATACCCTCCCAGCCAGGTAGTCTTCTTGGTCTCTCAAAACTTGTGTTTGCTTTTTCAATTCGAACTCTTCTTCCAATTTGCTTAATGTACAATTAGTCTACTGTACATATTTATCAAATGATTCCTTAGTTTCTGAGTCGTATAATTCATATTTCAACTGTACGGGGTCCATCAAAAGTTCTTAATGTTCAAACCAAGCAAATGTAATTAATATTGTCATAATTTGATTCAAGCAGTTCTCCATATTTGTAGCCTATTCCTTCAACAGCTCTGGATTAGGGAATTTAAAGGATGAGCTGTCAATATTCTTAGACCCCTGGGGAGGCGATAACATTCCAAGTATTTCTCCAATGTTGTTGCTTCCCACCATTTAGTGACTTCTCACTGCATCAGTTTCTCTAGCTTATAGTACTTTTGTCTTAAAGTCAAGTTTGTATTAGAGTCTCCAATTTTGTGAGCTGAGTCCTGGGAAAAAACTCATCAGCTTTAGTTTTCCTTCTCATATCGCTCTTAGCTATTTCTGCAGTTAAGGTTGCTGTTATCATCACTCAATGTAAATATTGACACAGAATACAATTTATATTTCCATAAGGAAATGCACAATCCATGTGTTAGTTATGGAAAACTGCCTGTGAGCCAACACATATTATGCCGCTTGTGAAAGCAATTGATCCAGGACAGCAGAGCAGAATGCATGCTACGGGGACACATACTGACCGTGAGCTCTTGAACTGCCATGCTGAGTGCTCTGACTCAGTTACAATCCTCCTGGACACCGGTTTTCAGCGACGCGTATCAGAGGAGTTGTCTGAGGTTTACAGTGTTGAGTAGTTAATTCTTTTTCATTTTTCTTACTTTTTTGACATAGGTACTCCTGGTGCTGAAGCTGTCAACAAGTAGCAACCGCCATCAAGGCAAAATGTAGCTGTCCGGCTGCTGCTGCAAATGTTTGAGGCTAAAGGACTGTTTGCAATGCATTTATTAACTAAAGTGTGTCATTCTTTCATTACCTCCCACAACGGATTTGATGATGATGATGTGCTGCTCATCGAACTCATGAATATTGTTATCATATTTGTCTTTTTACACCTTTCTCCAACTTCCAATAGCCATCTATTCATCAAACCCTAACTCTCTTCCCCCAGACTGTGTTATATATTGAGGCGTGACTACGAATTTACACCATTAATGGATCACACCCTTGGTGGGGTACATGTGGTGAAAAGCAACACCAGCTCACTCTGGGATCTTCTTACCTGAACTTTAGCCCTCACCAGCCCCACCTACCCACCTAGGCATGGAAGAGATAACATCATCATGGCGCAGAGTCATAACAATGTCTGTTCCATGATAGATATTACTAATGTACACTATTTGGCCTGATTCACAAAGGTAAAGTTGCACTTTTGATGTAAGTTCACTCTTGCAGTTTAACTGAAATACCCGAACCTTACAATTACAAGTAGTAATCTTATGTGTAGTGTAGTAAACCGCCTATCTGTACAGTGCACTAAAATGAAGTAGACTATGTAGAGAGTGCAAGAAATCCCCAAAGGGCAGGCAGAACTTAAACAATACTAACTCTCTTTGGCCCAGATGTAGTTAAATCTGATTTACCGACTCTAGAATACCGAATTTTACTGATTCGGTATTCTAGATTCGGTAAATCAGATGTAGGTAAAAAATCAGTAATTTTTACCGAATCTGTATGATTCGGTAATTACAGAATCTGTATTTACCGATTCGGTAATTGCCATTGATTCCTATGGGCCTACAGGCCCATAGGAATCAATGTCAATTACCGAATCTGTAAATACCGATTCGGTAAAATTACCGATTTTGCCAGGAGAACAGGGTGTCACTTTGACTCCCTGTTGCACCCCTGATTTTGGCTTGTGTGCCATGTGGCACACATACATGCCCGAAGGGCACAGGTGTACATGCATAGATGTGCATGTACACAGGAATTCGTTATTTACCATGAAATTGTATTACATGGTAAATAACGAATCGGTAAGGGCCTGTGGCACTGATTACAGTGCCACCTAAATGTAGATTTACCGATTCGGTAAATATACCGATTCGGTATTTTACCGAATCAGTAAATTTACAGAATCGGTAAATATACCGATTTGTCACATTTCCAGGCCCCTACATCTCCATCTGCAAATATCGGTCGGTAACGGCCGAAATCGACCGTTACCGACCGGTATTTGCCTTCCTACATCTGGCCCCTAGTGTGGTAGTGTGGGCGAGCAGTTAGGCTATCAGAGGGTAGAGTTAAGCATTTCTTATACTCAAAGAGGCAATAAATGAGACACTCAAGAATAAATCTGAGACCAATTTGTAAAAATAATATCGAGTTTTATATAATTTTTAAGACCATAAACAGTTCAAGGATAAATACTTTCAAAGTTATGAATTGTCAAATTTCGATAAATATATCACTTCCATGCGCAATTACGCACCATAGGAAACAATGGGAGAAAAGCAGAGAAATGCATATCAATGCAGGCAATGCTTTCACAAAGTTGACCTTCTCGGTTTAGGTCAGTGTTTGGGACGGCTCCAAAGTTCCAGCAGGAGATGTTCAGGAGCATCCCGTTTTGACTGGGAGCAGAGTGATGAGGTCTTGGAAGCTGGTGTGCAAAGACAAAGGGGGCCACTTGAAAAAGCACTGCCCAGAGGTTCTTACAGGTAAGTGTGGTGGGTCTCCTGAGAGGGAAGAGGTCGCAGAATCCTGGGGACCACAGAAACAGTGCTGGTTGATTGGTTGATCGATGCTGGGGCCAATGTGCCCTGGTGAAGAGTGAACTGCTCAGGCAAGCGTTGTGCGTCTTGTGGTCCCCGCGATCAGGAGCAGGCTACTTGGAGAGGCGATCACAGGACTGCTGCTGGGACACTCAGGAAGTGTGTCTCTGGTGTCCCAACATCCCTCGATGCATGCTTGCTTCTGGTGCTATTATGAAAATGTAAAAATAATTTAAGGATATTATTTTATTTTATGTAATTGTAAATGTATGTTCAAAAAAATTAAAAGAATGTGTAAGCAAATGTTATAATTGTTAATTTATATAAAAACACATATGTAAAACTAGGATCATGTTTTATAAACTCCTATAAATTTGTGAAACTGTCTCTATTAATATTGAAAAAATTTTAACTGTTGCATACTTTTAGAAAAAACTACTTTTTCCATATTCAAACTATATCACCAAGAAATAATGATGTGCATTTTGAGCAGGAATTGTGTTTATATTTTATCTTAGCATTTTTAAATGTATTACTTTTTTTAGATATCAAAGACCTATAAGAACTGATACTTTTTTCTGAACTCAAAATAAAGTATTGTTTGTGTGTTATGTAATACATAGTTATTTAAGTTCATCCTATTTGCTAATATTCTATTTATTTAAAAGCAACATAATTGTATCTATATATTTAATAAATGTGTAAAATATATAAGGACACATACTCTTTATTTTTTATCAAAAACCTTTTAAAGTGCATATTAAATACATTTTAGTAGTGCACTGCTAACAATAATTTTTTACAAAACCAGCATTACAAGTTTTAGTTTTACTTTAAATACTTTAGGGAGTGTAGGATTTCTATTCTATGTAAAATGGCAACAAACTATAGAGTAGTAATGTTTTCGGGAAAATTACAGATTTAATGCTCAACCTCCTGCGTCTACATATGGAAATTAAATATATTTGGAGCAGTGTTTGTTTTCCATGCTAACTTTAAGGGCTACATACATTGATGCAACTGCATGTATCCGGGGGAATGCAAAGATGTTGATATAGTTACATACCCTACATACATTGGGGTAAGTGCAAATATTTAGGATAGCAAAGCTTGACTGTTATTATTTCATGGCCTATTATTATTAGGGTAACTGCAAATATTTTGGGGTTTGCAATTATGATATTCTGACTCAAAATCTGACAAACATTTGGGTGAAACAATACATGTGGGGCAATTCAGATTTACTATTCTAACTCAGGGATTACAAACTTTAGGCTAACACAAAATAAATTGGTTCTATATACTTCTAACTGTAACACAAACCTGACAACTATAGTGGAACCTGAATACATTTGGGGAAGAGTGAATTAACGATTATAAATCCTAAATATACAAACATTAAGATAATATATTTTAATTATAGTTATCACATTTTAGCTCTATTTCCTAACACTGAATGCATATTTTAAGTTCTTTATTTCTTTTTAATTTCCAATTTCTCTTTTAAAAGAAAACATAACTTTGAATTATATTGTAATCTATATAAATGTTTTATTTGTATATATTAATTAGTATTAATATTTACTCGCACCAACAAAAAACAAAAAAAGTTAGTTTAATTATGTATTAATGGTTTCAGTTGTATTAATATTTTAAATATAGGATAGTTAATATTGCAATTGTTTTCTTAGTAACAAAATATAATAAGTATAATTGCATATTTTAAATAGTACAACCGAAACAGCATTTGATAAGTATGTAATAAATAGACAGGACACAACAATTTTAAAAAGACATGTTTATCCCATAAACATTAAAAAAAAAACAGATTTTTTTCCTAAAACAATACTCACCCAAATTCTCAATATATACCTCAAAAATATATAAAAAATATTGTTTGAACATTTTTTTAAACAATTAGCATTAAAAACTGCTAATTAACCTAACAAAATCTAAGTAGCATATATAAGTGATACTAAATACAATCATATTTTAAACTTCAAAATTAATGAGAAAAATGATATACATATTTGTAATATTTTGCCAAACTGATATTTTAAATTCTATATCACGGCATAATAAAATTCCTAAGGTAATAGTAAGGATCTGCATTGAATGACCACTGTTCTACAAACAGCAACTTTTTTTAAAATGAGATGTTCTGGCAGAAATATCAAAACTTCTAAACCCAAAGCCATGCATGTTTGTTTTTCCTTCATCCAATACACATTAGTAAAATGTTTTTTCTATGGTAAGAAACAATGAAAGAAGCATGAAATCAATATGAGCGTACATTTGCATCTGAATTATTAGGACTAATGCCTGAAAGGAAAATTTAGAAAGTACAGGAGGAGAATTTATAAAGAATATATATTTGAAAGGACACTTGTGATAAGTGTATTATCCTCCGGTTTTAGAAGCATAAACTAGAGCCGTTGAGCGATTTTATAAATGTTTTAATTAACTTATACAATAAAATGACTTACTTACTTAATTAGTCACATGAGATATGAAGGCAAGTGTCATAAATAGGCAAGTTCTTTCTAAAGCTACTTGATAATATAAAGCAGTTATTTGATTTGTGCGACATTGCAATTTCCATTTTATTCCACCATTCAGAGAAGTGCTGGTTGAAATTGTGCCATGGGTAATAGTTCAACAACATTGTATTTTTAGTGAAACAAATACAAAAGTTAAAAAAAATGCAGCATTAAGTGTTACTATTGAAAATAATATTAACATTACTAAAAATAATTATATGGACATAACAATTTCTGTGATATCTTTACAAGGGGTAGGCGGAACTCATGAAGTTTTACTCTGAGGAATTCGGCCGAGTTAGATTCTGCAGAGTTCCCTGAACAGGCGGAATTAGGCACATTGTGACGCTCACAGTGATTTTTTGCACCAGAAGCTCGTTTTGTGCTGAGGAATCATTGTGAATGGCAAAACGCAACACACGAGAGGGCGCTACTTCTCAAGTTGATTTTGCTGTCGCTCGAATAGATGTTCTTTTCGAGCGGCAGCTTTCTGACCACATACGGTCAAGACCGCGCCTGACCAACCTAGTTGGGGAAATCACATTAAGTGCTCTCCTGGTGACCGAAAATTGTGCTAGGGGACACAAAAATCTCACTCGCCAACTTACCATTGGCAAGCCGCACATGATAAAAACTCTGCCACACAGTGATTGGCTGAATTTGGCCAGGACTCCACGTTACATGCTTATTGCAGAGTGGCCAAAACTCTGCTAGCAGAGCGGAAATTATTGCCCACCCCTGATCTTTACAACCCAATCTGTTCTTCCAACATATTTTATTTTATTTTTGAAGTTCTGTTTAGCACAAAACAGACCCAAAATAGGGTAACAGATCGCTTCACAATAAAGAGTAAAACAAATTCGGTTTAGTAGGGTCCTAGACAAAATGATATCAGGCATATCTGAAGAACAAATAGGTACAATACGATAAGAACATGCTAAGAAGACATAGTTACTTCAGTTCGATGCATTAAGGCAAGGTTAAGTACCAACACATCTTATTTGTCAAGGCAGTCTACACAAGGAATATTAGAGACAAGTTTATAATAGTGGGGTAGGTAAGAGGTAAGCAGATATGTAAACAATAGTGGAACTTCCTCAGCTTGAGTAATTGAACAAGTAGGGAGAGTCACTCAAGAGAGGGGCAAGTCGAAAGGATATCTGTTGAAGTTTAATGAGTCAAGGTGGGTTAGGGATGCTAAGGATTTAAGGGAGAGATTTGTTCATCAGAAAGGTTTTAGCTTCCGTTTTGAATGTTGTCGTTGAAGAGATTCTTCTGATGCTCGGGGGAGAGAGTTCCAAATTCTTGGGGTAGCTCAGGAAAATGCTCTATCAAATGTTTTTTTCTTGCTGAAGCAAGAAGGTTTTAGGAGCAGATTATCAGAGCTCCTAGTGAGTCTGTTTCCACCCGATAGCATACGTTTCTGGGCTAGGTATTGGAGGGTTTTGGAGTGTAAGGCTTTATATGTGATGCAGGCCATCTTTAGCTATATTCTCGCTTCGTAAGGCAGCCAGTTGTCTTGCGGCTACATGGAGGCAACTTTGAAAGGGGCTGTAGAGATCTTGGGAAGACCCAATAGCGTTGTACATCTGCATTCCAGCCTCGAGATGACTAACAGTTGAACTGCAGTTTGAGGTCCGGGGTCTCGATGAATGTTTTCATTTTTCTGAGATAGCAGAGGTGAAAGCGGGCATTTTTAGCTCGTATGTAGATGTGTGTTTGCATGTTTAGGTTCTTATCCAATGTGATTCCAAGTGATTTTGTGGAGTCCACTAGGACCGGGTTACAGTTTAGAGCAGTGATCATATTGATACAGTCATTTAACGTCGCAGAGTTTTTTTGGGGTGAAATTAGAAGGAATTCAGGGCCATATTATCAAGAAAGGGCGATACATTATCGCCGCTTTTATCGGCAGGAAACTGTCTCTAAAGTGGCGATAATGGGCTTCATAATATGCCCTTGTGAATTCCCATAGATGCCCAGGTTCTGGTGTTAACCTGGGCTTCTATGGGAATTCACAAGGGCATATTATCAAGCCCATTATCGCCGCTTTAGCAGCAGTTTCCTGCCAATAAAAGCGGCGATAATGTATCGCCCTTTCTTGATAATATGGCCCTCAGTTTTTTGTGAGTTTAGCTTAAGGTAGTTGGTGGTTAGTCAGTGAACAGTCTTTTTCATGAACATGATCTCTTCAAGGGAGGTGACCTTGATTTACAGCTGTGTGTCATCTGCGTACATATGGAAGGAGATATTCGACTGCTTTAATAAATAAGTTAGGGGTTCATCATAGAGGTTGAATAGCGCAGGGGATAAAGTAGAGCCTTGTGGTACTCCTAAAAGATTAAGAGATGGAGGAGATAGATTTTTGTTCACCATAAACCTTTACGTCCTCTTTTCCAAGAAGGATTTTAACCATTGAAGGACTGTGCCCGATAGCCCCATCCTCTTTTCTAGCCTCTCCAATATTTTGCCATGGTTAACAGTAACAAAGGTGGATGAGAGGTCAAGCTGCACCAGCCAACAAGTTTCACTCCGGTCGAGTGTGAGTAGGGCGTCATCTACAATGTGTAGAATTGCTGTTTCAGTGCTTTGTCCAGGTCTGAATCCAGATTGGCAGTCGTCCAGAAGTTCAAAATTTGTGATGTGTTGATTTAATTGTTGTTGAGCACATTTTTCCAAGACCTTGGCTAGTGTGGGTATGTTGGTTATTGGTCGGAAGTTAGTTGGGTCTTTGGGGTTATCTGATCGTTTTTTCAGTATCGGGGTGACATCCAATTTGTAGGCAGTTCAGGACGGAGCGCTGAGAGAGCAAAGCATTGGTGATTTTGTCCAGAGAGAGGTGATGATGTGATAGATAGGCGATAGGCATGTAGAGGAGAGAGGGTCATTGAAGAAGTTATTGGGTTTAATAGTCGATAAAGCTTTTGTAATATCATTGAGATCGTAAAGCTTAAAGGATGACCATAGAGCATTATTTTTGGGCGATGGCAAAGTAGGATGGATTAGATCATCAGTTTGATGGGTCTTTGGAATAGCTGAGTTGATTGCTGCCGTCTGAAGCTCATTCTGTAATGAGTTGGCTTTGGCTGTGAAGAAAGAAGAAAATTCTTCACTACTTAGCCGCGATTTTGAGGTCAAAAGTGCAGATTTTGCCAGTTTGTGTGGTTGTGGTTTTAAGATGTCGAATAGTTTCTTCTGTCTGTTTTGAACATTGTCAAGTTCTGAGCGAAAGAACTCTTTTTTAGATTTTAGAATATGTTTGTTATAGGAGTTTCTGGATTTTCTTAGCAGTTTGAGATGAAGGGAGGAGGGATGTTGTCTCCTTATCCGTTCAATTAGTCTCAGTTTGCACCTTTCTTTGTTAAGGGATTTGTTGAACCACAGGTTTTTGTCTTTGTTCAGAATTCTTTTGAGTTTAGGAGGGGCTAGGTGGTCAATTAGTTTGGTCATCGAGGAGTTGTAATGATCTGTGAGTTCATTGATGTCGGATACGTTTTTGGGAGGAGGAGTTCTTTCTCGCAGTAGGTAGCTAGATTGTCCCAGTTCAGGTTTTTAGTGTCTCTGACTCACTGTTGGGGCATGCTTTGCTGTGCGGAAGGTGTTCTTTTTGTGGCGGGTATTTGGAAGGTGATAATATGATGGTCTGACCAATCGCATGGGATGATCGAGATAGATTCGACCAGTTTTTCTTTAGAGATGATCCAGTCCAGCGTAGCACCTTTCGAATGAGTTGGTAAAGAGCCGGCTTGGATCAGGGAATGATCTGCTAGGAAGATTTTGATGGCATTGACCTGCTTATGAAGGGGGTCATCCCAGTGAAGATTGAAGTCCCGTAGGAATAGGTCATTGGAATGAGGAGTAGAGTTTGTAGTAATGATTTCCATAGGTTGGTCTATGAATGAGGTGTTTTTTTCTGGGGGTGATAAAATATATGTAGTTTGTAGGGATGGCTATCCGAAAATTTTACGGAGAGCCCGAGGTATTCACAGGATTCAAGGGGTATTGCGTGAAACTTCGAGGTAGGGATGTTGGATCACTGAATAACAGCGATACCTCCACCCATTTTATGTGGTCTGTCTAATCTTATAATGGTGTAGTTAGGGGGAACAAGGATGTCTAGGCATGGTGAGGATGATTCGGTAAGCAATGATTCTGTTAGGATGGTTATGTCCACCTTACGGTTCAGGATGAGGTCTGCGATGCCAGAGGCGTGTTTCGTGGCACAGCGGCAATTGATCAGGAGGCAGGAGATCTGAATCAATATGTTTCTGAGAGCAAGGTCATGGATATCGGGGGTTAAGGTTATTCTTTGTAGGTTGATAGGGTTTATCTATCTGTTATTCAGCTGTGAAGGTCTAATCGGAATAATGGTGACTGGGAGAATGGAGAACTCATCCTTATTAGTGAGGGGATATGGAATAGACTCGTAGGAGAGTAGTAAGGTTTGTATTTCAGAGTCAGTTAAGTAGTTGTAGTGTTTGCGTGTACGGTATGTCCGTTTTGGCAGAGGAAGGAGTGAGAGTTGCAGTTAAAGATAGTTCAAAATGTTCACTTTTTGAGAGAGAATTTTCAGAGAGTAATAGTATATTTTTGATTTCTAAGATAACGTTTTGTAGGTTACTGTATGTCATGTTCATCTGGGTGTCTGAGTGTGTCTAGTTCAGAGCAGTAAGAGGGGAACGAAGGAGCGTCATGCAAGCAAGACTGGGGTTAGGAATTCTGGGAGGTTTGGTGACTATGTTTACAGTAAGGTAGGTTAGTGTAGTAGGGATGGTGGAGGTCCTAGATGAGCAGGGTATACCCAGGTGAGGAGTTTTGTTACTATTCACTACCAAGGTCTCATTGTTGAGTGAACTATGGCCAAGGAAGGGTTGGGGGAGCCGGTAGTAGCAATGGGGCTGGGGGCAAAGTAAGGGATAGATGAGGGTTGTGAGATGTGTACTAAAAGGTGGTGGTTTTCTGTTGCTTTTTTCAGGGATTATGGACAGGGGTGTGGGTTGCTGAGATAGCAGAGAGATAGAGGGAATTGATTGGCCCAAGAGGATTACAGGTGGTGTGTTGGTGAGGGCATATCTCAGATGGAGTGGGTGATGGGGTAAATGAAGACGCAAGCTTTTAGTGTGGAGAAGTATTTGTCGAATTGTTCTAAATCTTTGGTGGCTGCTTGGTTAAGAACAGTGCCATTTTCGTCAAAGGTTCTGTTTAGATTTGCTGTAAAGTTTTGTGAGGGTGCAGTTGAAGTTAAAAATATGAGATCATTATTTATAACGCCTTTGTTCAAGTTGAAGGTGGGGTCAAGGAACAGAGTATCAGGGGTTTTCCTTAGTATGTTGTGTTTGAAGGTTTTGGTAGCGTTTCTAGAGACATTAGAGGAAAATACAATACAGTTGGAATTATTTCCTGCAAGTTTCGTAGATACTTCCACCATGGTGAGGAGGTTGGTCTATGAGCATCTCTTACCTAGGGTAGTTCAGAAGGCGACCTTCAGGAGGCAAGGCGTTGGAGGTGAAGGGTAGGTTACGAGGTAGACCGGACTGGGAAGCATACTGTGGGTGGTCTTAAGAGAGCTTATCAGCGTGAGATTTTTTATGACATGCTAATAATGTTACATTAGTAAGCCAGTAGCATAAGTGCTATATGTGTTATTTCAAACAAACTGCCCCAATGTAGGCTCAAGCAGTGGGAGCCCGAATAATTTTTCTTATTCTGGTAGGAAAGACCAGTTTGCTCAACCTACGGTGGAAATATATTATTCCAAGGTGATTTAGGTAAATGCTTTGCATAATTGCTAGAGGTACAACAGTAGGTTGGGTGCTGTTACAAGGTGGCTGCCACTTTGTAGGTGGAGGCAGAAGGTGTCTTCAGTAGACTTTCTAGCTTTTGCTGTGTAGTCCTCTTTTACTTTTTATGGACTTTGCCATTTTGTATACTGGGTGGTTGGAAGAGCAATGGTCTGTGGGAAGACGGCCTCAGAGATCACCCTTTCCTTAATGTCGAAGGAGGTCAAAACGAAAGAGCCTTCAAGTGAGGCTAGGAGGTGTCAGTTGAAGAGGGAAAGGGCAGGGTTGCCTAATGAAAAAGAGAGAAAAGGGCTCGCAGTCCAGGGGCTGAGGGAGGAAGGCAGGCTGTTCAAATCAAGTGAGCCTTAGACGTGAAAGGTCAGAGGCTCTGAAGTTAAGGGGGGGCGGGCGGAGCAAACGAGCAAAGCAATGAGCCTTCATGCAAGGCTGTGTGGCTGGTGCTGAGGGAGGAGGGCGGGCGGCCAAGAAAAAGGAGCCTTCACCTAAGTCTCTATCGCACCGGTGTGGGATATGCAGTCGCTAGGCTGCACGTCCCCACACGAAGATGAAAATGGAGGCGGAACTCTCCGCACCACCGCAACTGGTGTCCCCTTCAATTTTGCGGGCTCAGCGTGGGGCTCCAGAATTGAGGGAGGGGGTGGGTGGAGCATACAAGCAAAGCAATGAGACTTCATGCGATGCTGTGTGGCTCCAGTGCTGAGAGAGGAGGCCGGGCGGCCGAGACAAAGGAGCCTTCACTTAAGGCTCTGTGGAACCAGGCTGCACGTCCCCACACAAAGAAGAAAATGGAGGTGGAGCTCACCTAACGTCACATTTGGTGTCCCCTTCAATTCTGCGGCTCAGCACAGGGCGAAAAACAGAGGTGGACTCACCGTTGTGTAGAAGTTGGACGTTAGTCGAGATCAGGGGTGTGGGCATGCCTAACAGGCAGCTCTCGACCATCCTCAAGACGGGAGATCAGACAGTGGTTCCTGCTTGGGAGGAGATCGGTGGCTGGGTTCTTATCTGGCAAAGGTGGGAAGGACCGGTCCGTGCACCAAGCAAGGGGCACAGGTCTCTCTGGTTGACCCGATGCAACAGTAGTCAATCGGCGGGGCACTCCGCTCCCGGTCAGCCTTATGGTGGTGGGGGATCACCATCCGAAAGCCTGCAAGGATGAATTTCAAGCTTGGGGCAGGCACACCTCGGACGAGTTTTGTCGCAATGATGGAATCCGGGGGTGTCTTCCCGGAATGTTCAAGTGGTGGGGCTCGGTACGAGGGCTTTTGGAATCCTGGCAAAAGGAAATTTTTACTTGTTAGAGTAATCTACAGCCCCAGGAGCTCTCTTCTGGAGCTTCTTCTCGTTCAGCAGCCATCTTGCCAAATATGTATGCGATTCATTTGGGCACCTTTCCACATTCATAATTCACAAAGCAATCATTTTTCCATACATGTAACTGACGAGTGGCATTTATATGTTCAAGGCTATCTTACAATATAACGTGTATTAGTAGTTAAAATCTCCAAGTGACTTGCTCCCCATAGCTAAGATAATTTCTGGGCATTTCTGCAATGGCTACATAGGGTGCAAAGGAACATTAATTTTAATAATTGATAATGTTTGACTCAGACGAACTGTCTATTAGTATAGACTTGGTGAATTTTGCTGAGATAGCGTTAGAACAAGAGGGAAAGTTGGGCGAATCAAGACGCTTAAAACATTTTTAAGAAAAAACTTATCTGCACTTTTTGTTTCTTTGCGCTACTAGCACTTTTATCAGGAGGTGCTTCGGGGCATTGCAGGAGGTAGGATCTCCTTGCCAGTGTTTAGAGCCAGTCCGGTAGCACATAAGAGCATGGTCTTGGACTGCCGGCCACCTCCCCCCTTAACACACTGACTGAATTACCCAATTCAACCAGTCAACACATGGGGGTCTTTGGAAGTCAGGGGGTACAGGGCCCCCCCCTGGCCGTATTTATTAAAATATAAAAACAAATCAAAAATTTTAATAAAATAAACATTTCTGACAATTATTAGAATGCACATTTCAGAACATTAGATTGACATCCGTTTTGACATGGTATGATGGGCTAACCTTAACAAATATCTAGTACAGCGTGTTTCCTAACCGAATCTAAACATCCTGAAAATTAAACTGCATTCTAATAATAAAGTCGTACGGCAAGGTCGCCAACCGGTGTCAGATCCTTTTACAGCTGCGCTCTCACGTTCGAGATGCGCATGCGCAACCCAGGGCACGTTTCACCCACGTGCGCTCCCTGAACTCCATTTAACCATAACAGGAGGGCCCAGACACTCGCGCACCTTAGTGACGTCACAGTGTTGTGAGGGGTGGCTACCAGCCTGAGGAAAGCGTAGACTCCCTCCCCCGCACCCTTTAAAATACGGGATATCATATCCTGCCCCTGAAGTTCTGAGAGAGACCAATGGCCCCTCCCGCGGGCGGCCCCTTTCGTGAATGGGTCCGCCCCCCCGTGAGGACCTTAAAATGCTGCTCACCGATTAATGACCTTACCGCCAGACACACATAATAAATACGACATTGCTATACTAAAAGGGAAAAAAGGCCTAAGGAGAAATTTGTTAATACACAGCAAAGCACAACACATATACATATACAGATATTCCTGTAAGCGGAAAAAAGGCCTAAGGAGAAAATTAGTTATAATATCACAGCAATGCACAAAACATTTACATCTGCTCAACCTTCCAGTAAACGGGAAAAAAGGCCTACTGGATCAAGCATCCTATTCCTATAATCCGGCACATTGCCAAAACATTATACCTACCATTGGTCGGCCCCAAGGTCTGCTAAAAAAGGGGATGGAGGGTGGGGAAAATTACACAGCCCCACGGTGGGGCGAGGAGCGAGCCTGGGAGCGCGGGCACAAAGAGGCCGCTTCCCGCGCTCCCCAGGCTTTTAACCCTTTTGCCGCCGCGGCCCCGCCCCCTCACCTCGGAAGTGCACAATTACTTCCGGGGTGAGGGCGCGGGGCAAGCGACCCCGAAAGGAACGGGGTGTGGGAGGGGCCGGGCCCCGCCATGCTTGCGTGGGGGCCGATTGGCCCCCCCTTCTCTCATGGTCTTGGACTGCCGGCCACCTCCCCCCTTAACACACTGACTGAATTACCCAATTCAACCAGTCAACACATGGGGGTCTTTGGAAGTCAGGGGGTACAGGGCCCCCCCCTGGCCGTATTTATTAAAATATAAAAACAAATCAAAAATTTTAATAAAATAAACATTTCTGACAATTATTAGAATGCACATTTCAGAACATTAGATTGACATCCGTTTTGACATGGTATGATGGGCTAACCTTAACAAATATCTAGTACAGCGTGTTTCCTAACCGAATCTAAACATCCTGAAAATTAAACTGCATTCTAATAATAAAGTCGTACGGCAAGGTCGCCAACCGGTGTCAGATCCTTTTACAGCTGCGCTCTCACGTTCGAGATGCGCATGCGCAACCCAGGGCACGTTTCACCCACGTGCGCTCCCTGAACTCCATTTAACCATAACAGGAGGGCCCAGACACTCGCGCACCTTAGTGACGTCACAGTGTTGTGAGGGGTGGCTACCAGCCTGAGGAAAGCGTAGACTCCCTCCCCCGCACCCTTTAAAATACGGGATATCATATCCTGCCCCTGAAGTTCTGAGAGAGACCAATGGCCCCTCCCGCGGGCGGCCCCTTTCGTGAATGGGTCCGCCCCCCCATAAGGACCTTAAAATGCTGCTCACCGATTAATGACCTTACCGCCACAGGCCAGGTAGTTGACCGACTATCTGGCCCCCCCCAACCGCCTACATTGAAAGGTCATATCTTCCTAATCAAGAAACCCTCTACCCCTGCTAGTTTGTTCCCTATCCTTAGGACATTCCTTGACTGTCAACTGGACCCCCCACCCTGTGAGTAGAGACAACCCCTCCAATACTTGTCCACTCTTCATTATCAGCCGACTGGCAATTTAAGGTGTTTGAACTAATTTCTCAAACCAAGTGTTGATCCTCTTTATCGAGTGATTCTTCACCGAGTGACTCCGTGCACTCGCCTAGTCCCCCCCCCCCCTTGTACGTGCAGCCTGGGGAAAAACTGCCCCCTTATGGTGCAGTCTGGGTCCTATCATCGTTACCCCATGTCCTATAATGCATGAGGGTGTGGGGGCACGCCTATCGAGGATCCCTGCAGATGCTGTGACCGGGGGTATCCTGGTACTATCATTCTACCCCTCCCACTGGCATACTGTACAATCTGCTAACCATCCACACCTAGCCACTACGCTCTGGAAAGTGTTAAGTGTATGGTACTACTTTTACTATGGAAGTCCCCGCTTCCTGAACAGGGGAAATGAGGCGTTGCATAGGCCTATCATTCCCGGGGTTGCCGAGGCCAGGAATGCACACCCTTGTGTACTGTCCCATCTCAACCGTTGTCACTACCAATTGGTGATCTATGCATATACCATGCTGACACTGGTGGCCCTGCGTGCACAGGCGCCGTTATTGTAGGTATACAATTTCCTGTTAAGGCAAATACTGCCATTTTTTGTGAAGCAACATCCTGCTACATTACTGCCGCCAGCCCAATTAAGGGCTTACACACTAAAACAATCAACTCTGTGTTGGCACCTCCTGCGTCTTTTGATCGCTCGCCCATCACACTTGCGTTGTTGCTTGCCATTTTCTACCTGACGTAAGCATCCCTTGGGCTGTCCACCTGTAGCAGCTGTTGTGATGTGGAGCACTCCAGATATCCACCATGGACCCGGCCATGCATAAATGGAAAAGATAAACACAAACCATTAGTGTTTCTGGCGATAACTGCTGTACACGTGCTAATCTTACATTGCTATCACTTGCTACTTTTGAGATACGATTAGCGTCAGATGCATACTCTTAAACACTTCCGACTAAGTGTTGAGCATAGCCTCAGTTTGTGTCCCCTGTAGCGTGACTGGATTAGTGTTATGAAGAGTGCCCTGTAAAATGGCCTTCGTTAACAAATACTACCCAGTGTGCAGTGCCGTGACACAAAGCCTGGAGTCCCCAGTGAATACCATAGCGCCCTCATGACTCCTTAAGGATGATTAGGATATCAGTTTAAAAGGAACAATCTGTTTGGATTAGCACCCACCCAATCACAACTTGATGAGATATACGTATTCTAAGTATCGAACCCCTCGCGCCTGACTGTTGGCTTCGACCGTGGCTGACAGTGGTAACGCGTAATATAACTAAGGGGCAACCATAACCTATATATATTATTCGTATGATACCAAACTGAGCATCATTCCCTTAACAAGTTGCATGTAACAGGTGGTCCTCCAGCTGCCACACATGATTTTCCAATCCATTCATAGTATACCGCCACCTATTGTAAATCATGACGCAACATTAGTTTCAACAGATCAGGGTTTAATGTGTTACCGTTCATTAAACCATTCTGCCTCCCCCAGTTCAGCCCTGGTCATATGCAAATCTGTCCAACCCCCCTGCCCATATAAGAGCACCAGCAGTATCAAAGATGGGATTTAGGCATGGTCACGACCTTCCTCTTTAGATCCACTCTACTATAGTGAGTCCTTTGCGTGCTATATGTCCTCTGAGAAAATTGCTTGAAACTAACAGGCATACTATGGAATGGCAATTTCCTGGCTGACATTTGGTACGGCTGACTTACTTAGGCAATAAAACAGGGGGGGGAGAATTAAGTGCCACATGCTGTTAAGTAAACACGCAATGCACACAGGGGACCCAGAACTAGCATTGTCAATATTCCCGATAGATATATCCCTTACGTGGCCACTTTACCATGTTACCGTTGGTAAGTAGCATTACCTTGGTCCGGTGGCGTCACAGGTTTTCTACCACTGTAACCAGGCTTAAATCGCACTGTGCCTGGTAACTCGTGCTACACATTTCCTAGATCTGGCTAGGTCAATGTTTAAAGCATTTAGCACCATCTACAGAGCATCTCAATGAAAAGGAGTACCACTATAAACCAACTGTAAGTAATTCAGACAAAACAGGGTTCTTTGCCTCGTAGCCTCCTAAAGGGACCCGAGGAAAGTGTTTAGAATAAATACCTATATCTATATCTATATCCACCTGGTGTGGTACTACTTTAATTTCCTCACTCGTGAGAATTTTTAGACTGGTAAAACCAGCTGCTTACCTCCCTAGCCGCCTGAGCCTGACGGCTGCTCTCCACAGCTACCACTAGGATAGCTTTCTAATAAGGTTGTCTTTAACCTACCGTCAATAAGGGTCGCCTAGACTGGTACAGTGCGCCCCCTATAATGTCAGTCAACTCTCTCGCACTATGCTCACATAATTTGGCTCCCTGATCTGGCTAGATCAATGTTTAAAGGCCTTCTGGACCACCTACAAATCCTCTCAAGGAAAAGGAGGAACACTACAAACAAAATGTAAGCAATGCCGACCACAATGAGTGGCAACACCCCAGATTCTCACTCAAGAATCACTAAAGAATCCACTTGAGGACTCCCTTTTCGGTCCCAGTGGCCAAGCCCTGGAAGTCATAATCACCTGAGATTCGTTGCATTCAGTAATGCATAAGGTTCAGAAGAGAAGAGTTGGATGTTCATGAGATAACCACATGACGCACCCACCCTAGGAATGCGCCACATTCGACTATGAATACAAGAGCCATCCTGAGCTTTGGGCCAGTCCCATCCAGTAAACGGAGCAAGAAAACAAAACCATGGACTTGCTGCTGTTGTAGTTCGTAAATTTCTACTAACTAATACTCCACGGCAGAATGCTATTCCATACCGATGAGAAAGGAAGGGTGGGGGCCTAAATGACAGTCCCTAACCCATAGATCAACCTCATAGCATATATCTGCCCAACCTCCTTACACCCACATGAGGAAGGCGGGGAACTTAACATTTAAATGGTGTCCTTGGCTCAATCTATTATAATCACGGCGATATCATATACCAAAGCGCTACAGGATCGCAATAGTTAAAGGGTAAGAATCATGGCAATGTAAGGACACTGATAGGGGAAGAGGACATTAACATCACACTTGTTTTATGAATGTAGGAATTTTCTTTATACAGCGCAAACCTAACTGTGAAGCAAAAAAGGCACTGCACATCTACAAGATCGTGTACATCACCTGGGGATTACAAAAAATACCTTTTACACATAATTATACACATAGCGATCAAGTGATTTTGCCCAGAATCACAAATTATGTACATAAACACCTTTCACCTTGAAGTCGGGGCGAAAGTTAAATTGCTTCCATCTGCAATTGATTGTTGTGCAAGAGATGAACTCATAGCACAATACAAAATTAGTGAATTCAAATACCCAAGCCTCGTCACTTTGTAAAACACATTCTTTGGCTTGTGTAAAAGTACAGAGTAAGGGTGTTAGAGTCGTGCTAGGTTTCTGTATTAGCATGGCTAATTGTATTTTTAGGCTTATCTCTAGCAGTAGCCTTTAGTTCATATGGTGTATGCAAATACAACTTATTTTACTGTTTTGTAACTCTGGTATGGATACAGTCTTCCTGGCCCTGTGCTGAACATCCTTGGAATTGAAGAAAAAACAATATTGAAGGTATCGTGCCTAAACGCTTCTTATCTGCCAGCTGTGCACTTCCCTCACGCGCAGACAGCTTCGGTTTCGCAGAGCGCAGACAGCCAGGAATCCAAACCGAGGCGTGGAAGGGGGATTTATGCATACGCACGTGCTTAACCTCCATTATAAATGGAGCGCGTCTATTCGCAGGTTCATACCTTTCACAAAATACAGGAGAGATGAAAGCAAAAACATGCTTACACGCAGTACTGTTGGTACCACGTTGCATTGGCTAGAGTATGCGCATCAAACAGTGCCCATTCTGAGTCAGAAAAATGCTTAGTTGGGTCAGGAAAAGCAGAAGTCTCTTTTTCCAGTTAACACCTTGAGCTGCAGTGAGGCGACGTACTCCCGCTGCGCATGCCATGATGTTTCTCCTTCGCATCAACGCATGCCCCTCATTTATCACCCTCTTATGATTCTCTAACGGAATTCCTGCTTTTTCAACATCATTTCAAGCGTGACCAGCTACTAAATGTAATTAGACTGACTTCTGTTCTCTATATTGAACTGAAAATGTTCACGTTTATTTTGCATACATTTTGTATAGCTGTACTAACATGATCTTTTCTGCGTTCTATTTATCCCAAATCCAGTCCAGTAAGAAGAGCCAAGAGGAATCATATGCAACATCTCGACTCAACCCGTCGTTTTCTCTTGTCAGCTTTGCTGTACTCTGGTAATAAACTTGAATGTGACCCCGCACTGTATTAATAACTACCCCAAAAACGTGACACAAAAAACTACACAACATGAACAACATAGTCCCACCCTGCCAGCACGAGACTCCGGTAATGGGTAACCTTATAATATTGTCCAAAATTGCCCTTCTGGGGCTAAAGGCCACACAGTGTGGATAGGATGTAAGCAGAATCCCATGCTGGCACCACAGGACCACACTAAACACGTTCAGCACTTCATCGTATCACAAAAGTCACTAAATAAAAGCAAGCTGAAGGCTCCAGCATATATCATCTTCAGTCTTTACCTTGAGCACGTAACAGCAAGCATTGGCAACATAGCAAGACAATCTCCCTACACTGGTTGCCACTGAATCTCGCTCTATCATTGAAATTGCCGGCATTATGCACAAAGTCATCCATCATGACACACCATTTTTATCTTTTAACCTCAGTACCATCGTGTGCAGTAAAAGCTAGGTAAATCTATAACTGGAAATCGGTTTCTGTAGACAACAGACTCACAAACTACCTTTGTGCCTAACCATGTATCTATAAGATTCTCACCATTAAGTTCAATCTGGTCACTGTGAATAGAACTGATGCCCTCTAAGGCACAATTGTTCATGAATGAATAATGACCCTGGTCCTCCGTGTAGCTTTACGGACTCCATGGCATGCCGGCTGCCCTCAGACTCTGAGAAGGGAGGACAGGCTGACTTTGTAGTAGTCTCCGCTGAACACCTTGGGCCTCTGGGCTGTTCCCACTTGTACTTACACCACCCCCTTCATTGATCAGAGTCTGGCCCCACCTAAAGACTCAGCGATCGGTTTATTTTACAACCGCCCCAAATGGTCTCCCATTCGGCTGCTGCCGGAGCAGACCCTGCTTTGCTCCGTTAAAATGTCATTACCCTAATGTTGATACAAAGATCACACACGCTCACTTGGCCCGAAACGTACCTTGCGCCCGACAGTCTTTGACAACGCTGGTGTAATGACGAATGCTCGCTCCCTGTGCCCATAGCTCCCTCGCGCCCGTCCACAGAACATCGCTCCGGTGGCATCGTACCCTCAGATGCAATCGCCGATCGTGCGCTCCTCCTCCTGCCGTTCGTCGTGACTCCAATCCTGAAAATTAACCTGCAAGCTAAAAAAAAAGAAAAGAGAAAATTACACAGCCCCACGGTGGGGCGAGGAGCGAGCCTGGGAGCGCGGGCACAAAGAGGCCGCTTCCCGCGCTCCCCAGGCTTTTAACCCTTTCGCCGCCGCGGCCCCGCCCCCTCACCCCGGAAGTGCACAATTACTTCCGGGGTGAGGGCGCGGGGCAAGCGACCCCGAAAGGAACGGGGTGTGGGAGGGGCCGGGCCCCGCCATGCTTGCGTGGGGGCCGATTGGCCCCCCCTTCTCTGGCGCCACTTTGGTTGGAATCCAGTCTGTTCATCACGCCTGGTCACTTTATTTAATGAGGCCCGGTGAAAGGACACGCGCAGCGGGAATGCCGCTGGCACATGACAAACCCACCTGCATCTGTCCACGCCAGCCGGAGCCAGAACTCCTGCCCCTTTTAGTTCAGATGGCACTTGCTACACCATAGAGACCTTAAAAATCCTTATTTAATCACCCCGGAAAGCTTGCTATTACTCGATGGATCCATCTATCATGCCTAGCAAGTGTCAAGTGTGCTGCTACTGGCTTGACATCCCTCATATACTGATAGATGGCCCCCATGTTGCAGAGAGTTCACAAACGCTAGCTGGATATGGGAATAACACTGCTCTGCATCAGTCAAATACTTCCTGGCTGATTTTCCTTCTAAATTGTAGTTCGTTATCCAATCACCGTTTGGTTTTGTTCACACTGCTGGAAGACCAAAAACGTGCAGCTTTATTCCTCACAGAAACATGGCTGAATGAGGACAGTGGGCCTGACATTGTGATTGCCCTCCCACCAGGAAGGAACAATTGAGCCGCCAAAAAAGTAGGAGGGGTCACCATTATCTTTAAAAATACATTTGAAAACAGATCCTCCCCAATGAACATTGAAGGTTATTAAATCCTGATGGTCTCTATTAAACTCTTGCACTCATTTACATTTTCAGGCCTGTTTCTCTACCGACCTCCAGGGCTTGCCATGTAATATTAGGACCGTCCCAGAAATCACAGCATTTCACAGTCTTAACTGTGAATTTTAAATTACTGGGGGACTTGAACATTCATTTGGACAATAATACCTGCACACAGGCATAAAGGTCATATATTCGTCCCTATTTTTACCAACCAATCTCATGGTAAATGAACCCCAACCTGTATCTTGGTCAGATCATCTGCTGGTTGAGTTTTCAATCAAAAGTACAGTATTATATACATCTAGTGCCCCTTTGCTCCTAACTTCACATTACACGATGGGTAGAGGCATTGCAGGTCTCAGCTCGGAACCAAGATGGGGATGTTAACACCATTTACAGGGCATTTGAGGAATTGATCGAGTCATCTTTAGAGATATTGATCCCAAGAAATTTACAGAAGTCCTCCAGAACCAGTACCAATGGTATATGGGTCTCACCTGAGCTCAGGTAGCTAAAGAATGAATTTAAGAGCGAGGAAAGGAAATGTTGGTCACAATACGATGACGATAAGAAGGTTATTTATAGATAAGTGTTGAAAAAACATCAGTATGCAACCCTGAAAGCTAGGCTAGCGGAAGTTGCTGAGAGGATATCCCAGCCATCACAAGCCTCCAAAGAAAAACAATTGTAAATTCCTATCTGAAACCTAAAGTTGCGGGAGAAGGTCCTCTACCCTCCAAGAAATGTTGCAAGGAGCTTGCCATAAGGTTAGTCTTAGTTGTGACTTCCTGTCAGGGGACCTAGACTTGCATCTTGCCGCTAATGAGGGTCTTTTAGATAGTAATGCCTCTCCAGCTCTCTCAAATTTCCCCCATCTAAGCAATAAAATCGTTTGGATAGCAGCAAACACAATTAAGTCTGGATCCCCCTTGGACCCAGCTCCCATAGACATTATGCTGAAAGAAGGCAATATAATTTTACCTGTCCTGACTACCATGTCTTTACTGCTGTAAAGTGGACAAGTCCCTGACCTCTGGAAGAATGGGATTATTAGTATACTGCTAAAATAGCAGTTCCTATATCCTGATAAAGCAGAGAATTATAGACCAATGTCTCTGCTCCCAGATGTCAGTAAGGTTTTTACGAAACTGGTTAACAGTTCTCTGACAGATTTTCTGGAAACCCATAAGACTCAAACTGGTTTCAGATCTGGATACAGTACTGAGACAGCTCTTTTGCTTGCCACGGAAGACCTCAAGAAAACTTTAGATGAAGCAGGATCAGCTGCACTCATCTTCCTAGATTTGAGCATAGCCGTTGACACTGTTCCCACTCTATCCTTTGACACAGGCTTGAGGCACTAGGAATCACGCATAAAAAAGGCTGACCTAATTTCTTGACAGCAGACGGTTTCAGGTCAAGGAAGGACCCTGCTTGTTGGAGGTCCATCTGCTCAAGTGAGGATTGCCCCAAGGCTCATCTCTGAGCCCCACTCTTTTTAATGCGTTCATGCGTCTTTTAGCTAATATTGTTAACTCGTCTGGTTTTATGACACCCATATTGTTGTCTCCTTCGCACCCAATATCAATCAAACCGTGGCAAATCTGTCCACCTGCCTGGAACAAGTGGGCAAATAGATTGCCACCAGTTGCCTTAAACTAAATGGCGACAAGAAGGAGGTCATGGGGGTCGGGAACTACTCTTCCCTAAAGCAGAAGTAAAGAGCAGGGAGTTTTGATGGATAAAGACCTCACCATGGCCTCTCAGGCCAAGAAATTGGTAGGGACATGCTTTGGCTTCCTAAGAGCTCTTTGGAAGATGCTCAAATTGCTCCTGGTGCGCAAGTGCATTAGTGCCCCACCTCTGCATGCTACCGTGCTCGTGCCCAACTCCATGCTCATTCTCATCTGCAATTGCACGCTGTTGTGCTTGCTGTCCATTGTCCTGCTGTTCTTCTGTCTACGGAGGACGCTGGCAGGCTGAAATGCTGAAATACAGTAAAACACTGACACACAGCCAGTGACTGTGCTAGAGTCAGGGTTTGATGCGGTGTAATTCACCAACATAGGGACCGCTGTGTGCTTGACTATTGGTACCTTGGAGGTCTGCCTTTGGACCACATACTTGGAGGCTGCATTTTTGTACAACTGTACAACCATACTGCCACAGGTTCCAGCGTTGGAGTAGTGCACACCCCTTCTATGCCCCCATGCGGTATCTGCGATCCATGGCTCAACGCCTTGCTCAGGTTCCGCGTTATAAATGTAAGAGGCTTGGAGGCAGCTAATTTGCCTGGAAGGCAGCTGAGACTTGGAACGCCCTTCCTCTCAGCCTGCGGAATACTCAGGATCTGTGGATTTTTAAAAAGAACCTGAAAACACACTTCTTCGCTTAATACTAGACTCTGACCCCCCTCAGGTACACGCTGGGACACTTTTGAGTATCCGCGCACGATATACATTTAATTAAGATAACATCGCCCTATTGCTCATTGCCCCACTCAGTTTTCCATCCGCTGGCCGCCATGCTCGGCTCCCTGTGACCTAGAGGGTTAGGGTGTCTGGCAGAGTGGATTGTCCAGTGTTGGAGGCTGATTGGGAGTGGGCAAAGCTGCAATACTTTGTGGCAGTCACTCCAAACGAAGACAAAGAGATGAACACTAAAATAAAAAATGCTGGAATTAAAATGTGTAGCTGACTGTGTAATACTGAGGCAGGTGAAGGCGTTGGTAGCAACAAGGCAGAGGCAAAGACAAGTCCCTGAGTTTTATGTTATTCTTTTACTTAAACCAGACTGTTCAGTATAAGTTAGCAGCTAATAGCAGCTAATTGATTGTTTTTTAGGCTGCTATAAGGTAAAAATGCCACTGAGGATAGCAAAAGTACGCAGCAGCCACTCTCAAAAGAAGGGGCAGGGAGATACCTCAGTAAAAAGGCACCCGGCCCAGGATCCCCAATATACTGAATCTGCGGGGAGTACCATTGTTGGCCTCCTGGAAGGAATATGACTCCCAGTATACCAGGGGAGAAAGATCTCACAAGAATCCCAGTGAGCCCTACAAAAACTGGTGCAACGCCCTTGAGACAAACCATAAAATGATTTATAAGAAGGTATTTCAAAATGAAACAAGATACTCACAGACAGTCCACATCATCGCCAAAACCACTTAGTGGAGAATGAAGAGGGGGCAAGAGGAATGCAATAAGCGACTATATAATTCCGGAATGAGCACCAGACTTGGAACTTTTTTTGGGGGGAGAATTGGGTAAAGATATCAGAGGGATACTTTTACCAGACCCAAGGTTGTCCTCATCACCCCTCCTCTCACCCTTTGTGGTTAATAGCATAACAGAGGATATTGAGGTTCCATCTCATGAGGTGGGTGGTCAAGGGGAGGAGGGGAAGGAAAGAAGGGTGATTAAAGTAAAGATATCAGAGGGATACTTTTACCAGACCCAAGGTTGTCCTCATCACCCCCCTCTCTCCCTTTGTGGTTAATAGCATAACGGAGGATATTGAGGTTCCATCTCATGAGGTGGGTGGTCAAGGGGAGGAGGGGAAGGAAAGAAGGGTGATTAAAGTAAAGATATCAGAGGGATACTTTTACCAGACCCAAGGTTGTCCTCATCACCCCCCTCTCTCCCTTTGTGGTTAATAGCATAACGGAGGATATTGAGGTTCCATCTCATGAGGTGGGTGGTCAAGGGGAGGAGGGGAAGGAAAGAAGGGTGATTAAATCATTGGAAGAGGTAATAAGGGATAATCCTCAGCAGAACCCTTTCCCCTCTGCTCCTTCACAGACCTCTCCCAGCCTAAATTTTACAATAATCCCCTCGTCATCATAGTATGAGGTGGTGTTTTTAGTGCAGAAAGCTCTTGAGGCAATATTAACTGCTCTGACGGTGAATAATTTGTTGGGGAAAACTCATAAAAATCAACTGCAGGGGATCACAGAGGAGTTAAAACAAATTAATAATTGTATGCCCACCCAAGTGCGATGAATGACAGAGAAAAGAGACCATGAGATATGCATGTTGGTTGACAATGGTGGGGTAAATCCTACCTATACAGCAAGATCACCAAGTATATATATCTCAAAAAAACCTATGTTGATAATAAGAGGGGGCATGCTGCAGGGTGTTTAGGGCTATATACCCCAAATAGGAAGACCACTGAAGATACAGAAGATGAGCCCTGACAGAAGCGTGAAATCAGAGGAAGAAAGATGGCAAGTGAGTTCTTGAGAGGAGCAAAAGTACAATGAAGAAGGGGTACCCAGACAGAGGCTGAAAAGATGCAACCCTGAAGACCCACAAAAAAAGAGTTAGGGGTAATGCCACCACGGAAAGAGAGAAATGCAGACTGAGGAATGTGGCGCCTGGTATAAGCACCGGGGAAGAGGCCACTCTAGAACAAGCTTGGAAGAGCGAATCCTCAATGCTGGTCTTGGAATTTAAAAGCAAGGGGGAAGCAAAGTAGGGGACAGTCTATGGGTATAGTTAGAACCCCAGGGAAGAGGGATAGATTGGAAATGTCAGAGGAAACCTAAGGCCCTGAATAGCTTGCATGGATTGCAAGTATTGGCCATATGCTCTATCTTAGGTCTTTACCGAAACATACTTTGGCACATGTTGTGGAGACCACCGAAAAAACAGAATCACTAAGTATGTGTATAGTAGTGACCAAACCACTTCTATTTAGAATTGTGTCCATCTAGGATATTCATTAAATTGTACTATGATATTACAACAACATTGTGAAAAAAATTTGGTTCAGTGACTAAATATCGAGGGACCAAATATAGACTGCCCAAAATATCGACTTCAAAATATCGAGGGACAGAATATAGAATGCCTATCTACAAACAGGTAAGTACTAAAATATCGATTCCAAAATATAGAAAGTTAAAATATAGTTAACTAAAACATCGAATTTTTTAATTGTATCAAAAATAATATAAAAGTAATTAAATAATAAACACAATTAAATAAAACATAGTTAAAATAATGTAAAAAAGCTTAAAATGTACAAATAATGAATGTAATGTAAAAGGTTTTTTTAATATATATATTTACTTAATAATATTATAAACTAATTATTAATCTTCATTATAAAATATTTACATTATTAAAAATATATGTACATATATATATAAATAAACATATTATCTAAATATAAAAATACATTATATATAATAATTAAATTGATTAAAGTAATAATTTTTATGTTAATTAATAATTTACACTACATTAAATATAACAAAATTAAAAACATTACATAGCTAAGGGAATAAAATGTGTATATACACTCAAACAAGTACAAAATTAGAGAATTTGTTGGATAGCGGGTGGGTAAAAATTACTATTGCAACTCCAGTGAGTGCAACAGTAGGGAAAGCGTTAGATAGCGGGAGGGTAAAAATTACTACTCCCACTCCAGAAAGTGCAACAGTAGGGAAAGCGTTGGATAGCGTAGTTGTGAAAATTACTATTCCCACTCCAGAGAGTGCAAGAGTAGGGAAAGTGGTGGATAGCGGGAGAGTAAAAATTACTATTCCCACTCCAGAAATTGCAACAATAGGGAAAGCGTTGGATTGCGTAGGGGTAAAAATTACTATTCCCACTCCAGTGAGTGCAACAGTATGGAAAGCGTTGGATAGCATAGGGGTAAAAATTACTATTCCCATTCCAGTGAGTACAACAGTAGGGAAAACGTTGGAGAGCGTAGGTTTAAAAATTACTATTCCCACTTCAGAGAGTGCAACAGTAGAGAATAAGCGTTGGATAGCGGGAGGGTAAAAATTACTATTCCCACACCAGAGAGAGCACAGTAGAGAAAGCAATGGATAGCGGGAGGGTAAAATTACTATTCCCACTCTAGAGAGTGCAACAGTAGGGAAAGCGTTGGATAGCGGGAGGGTAAGAATTATTATTCCCACTCCAGAGAGTGCAACAGTAGGGAAAGTGTTGGATAGCGTAGGGGTAAAAATTACTATTTCCACTCCAGTGAGTGTGGAAAAGTAAATTTTGCCATGTTCTGTGTCCCTACGAGTCCTCCATCATAAGTTATCTGTGCATGATTAATATGCATATGTATTCCCTATGTTCGATTAAAGACGCAATTACAGTTGTGTCTAAATCTAGTATGTCAGTTTCCAGTTCTCGTGAATACTACGAATATCAGGCCTATGTAAAGTTACGTTGCCACGTTTCTCAGTGTGCACGTTATTCCATTGTAAAGTCCCCGTTTCTAGGCCTCAGAAGGGCCTGGACGCCAGATTCAGCTCCTGTCTCCTGAAGCCTCGCTGAGGAGTGATACAGCCCCCACCTGTATCCTCGACCCTTCACTTACTTCCTGCCTCGCAGTGCCCGGCTCAGCCTGGCTCTGCCTCTGAGTCTGCCAAGAGTATGTTATGATTCCAGTTATCAGTTCAGTCCTCCTTCTCTGCATTCCTAAAGCTACTGAATCGCATCAATAGTTTCCGTCATTGTCTAGCCTTTACGTCTCCATGTAAGAGAAATACTGCATTTAATGGTCATTTCATATTCTTCATCACGCACTACATATAGAATAATGCATGCTCCAGTCTTAGAGTCCGTTAGCCTCTCCCCTCCTGACTCTTAGTTCATATCAACATGTTCTCTAAACATCAGATACTAGATACTGCTTAGGTACATGTCGCCCTGACTCTCCAGACTTTAGTCTCTGCTCCTAGCACAGAGTTCGAAGCCCCCAGCTTCTCCTAGTGATACGTCATTGCCAGTTTGCGCGCACCATCAGGTTAGAGGTCCCGCCTCCTCAGGTAGCCCCCTCCATGGTTTCCGCCCCATTCATGACATATTCTGTTACGTTTGCATCACATGTCTATGTATACGCCTCTGTTACACCCACTTTCACCCTTATCTTTCGTGACTGCTATTGACCACACCCACTGCTCCGCCTATCGTATGTACTGTAATACAACTGTTTTAGTATATATGATCGTGTATTGTTATTAAATGTGAACGCGCTCATCCCAGATCCAGCCCCAGCAGCTGCTGGGCCCTGCCATCCTATTCCTATGCAGGTTGTCCTGTTCCTGTCCTTTATGCTGTAATAAACCTGCAAAACTCCTACTACCTCGAATCTTGACTCTTATTTATTGAGCTATCTGTTATTCATTTATTCATTCAAAAATAGATCCGGTATTATTTATTTATATACCACATAATGGCGCCCGAACAGGGACTTGCCCTTTCCCCACGCGCCGGTGAAGCCACGCCGGCCCCCTGACCCTCTGCAGCCGTGACGGAACCATACCGTGCACGTGCAGATATTTCTGCTTCAAGTATCCCTCAGGCCCACGGAGGAGACGGAGGAGGCGGTCCAGCATCCAGACGAGGCGGTGGAGGAACGCGGCGAGTCCCGACCAGAGCCCAAGCCGAGAGTCCAAGGTCCGAGGTATCCGGAGGCCCACCCGTAACAGAAGTCCGAAGTTCGTCCGTCCGACGTCGAAGCAGTCCAGTCCAGTCCGAGGCCTTCCGTTCTTGCTGCCCGGTGAGTACCGTTACTGGGGTAGTATCTAGACAGGGTCAATCTGATTGACTCTGGTCCGTGGGTTGGTGGTACACAGACCCACAAACGAAGTGTCCACTTCGGTGGATGCGGGTCCTGACGTGTCTCTTTATGAGACCGGTAAGTTTCGTACTGTTTCAGCAGTGCATCTAGTTCCTGTTCTAGTCAGTTCTGTTCTCGAGAGAATTCATGTATTCTGTTTTCCGTATTCCAGGTAGTATTCTGTTCGAACTGTTATTCTGAATGTTCTTCATGTATCTTGATGTCGTGGAATGAGTGTGAAGTAGTCATCGTGTTTGTTGTGTATCGTATTGTGTCCAGGTTATAGTTCAGTCATGCCGCTCTTTTCAAAGTTACGTCAGTTAAGAACTAGAAAGGGTCTGCTGGAAGCAGCAGTTCCAGTTCCGCCTAGGGACAGTCCAGGTCATTTTATGTATCAGAAGCATGGCATAAGTGCCATATTATATCTAGATTTATGGGTAGAGTATACCAAACAGTTAGAAGAAAAGTATAGATGGCCCGTATCGGGTACATGGGATGCCGAGTGCATCATGCGAGTAGAAGAAGCATTATGGAAAAAGAAAGCCAGACAGTCACAGAAAGATGCCATCGAGTTATGGCGCAAAGAAGCTCATAAAAGAACCGAAAAAGAAATCAGAAAGTCAGAATTAAGTAGAGAATCCTTGGAACGAGCCCAAGAAAGGGAATTAATCGAGATTGGTGAACGAGTTAAAACCGAACAGTCAGACAGACAGAGGCATGCTCTTATTAAGGGTATGTATCCTCTTCTTGCCGAGGGCCTGCCAAAAGCGACCCCAGAGGCATCCAGTAATTTCCCGCCACCATTAGTTCCGACCAAGCTACGTCACAAACCGACCGCAGCTGATATTTTTATTTCGTCCTATTTGGACGACACAGTCCCAGAATATGCAAATCCTGTTCGCGCTCCGCCAGTCCCTGTAAATCAGGCACTTCCCGTTCCTCCAGACACCGAGGTACCCCTTGCAGTACCTGTTACGGTCCCCCCGGTCCAGCCCGCCATACCAGTTCAGCCCGCATTTCAATTTCCTGCCACACTAGTACGAAGAGGATCAGTCGACGATTCTAGTTTAGGGGCCGCAGGAGGAGGTCCTCCTCAAACCCCGCCGCCACATAAGCGTTTAACGTCAGCCGAATTACATGCACAAGCGTCACAGCGTACGCCTAGGTATCAGTCTGTTGCAGAAATAAGAAAAGCCCTTAACGAATGTGGCTATGATCCAGTCCCAGGCGAGGATAGTATGGTTTTATATTCATTACGCGTAAGAAAGGTGACCGAGTATCTAGTCACCCTACCAGATATGAAAGAAGATCTAGACAGAATATATCGTTTCATCCGTACAGGGAATGATCCGGAAAGTATTAGTGATGTCATGTGCCAAAGAAAAGCTGAAGTCCAGCTCATGCTATTAAAGTTTTTGATTAATTGTCTAATACGAGAACAAGATTATCCGACCAAAGATCAAGCCGAAATGAGAACCCTGACAAAGTGGAGTGATAATATAGCCGAGGGTAAGCACAAGACTATCGGTGCTATAGAGAGTATGTACAAGAAAATCCGTAAAGAAATAATAAGGTTACACGAACAGCGTAAAGCAGCACAAGTAAGCGAGAAAGAAAGTAACTCTGATACTGAAGAGGTAGAGGACGAGAATCCCGACAGAATAGCGTATGTAGGAAAATCTAGATTTCCAGATCGCCATTTACGCCTAGAACACAAGTCTATTTTTCATCATCCAGCACCAGAACAAGGTTCTCTAGAACAAGTATTTCAAGCTACCGATCACATTCTGAAATCACGAATCGGTTACAGTGAGTTAAGTACTATGCATGAACAAGAACTAGCCCGATCAGCAGTCCGATGGATTACTGATTCTACGACTTTTCCAGACGAAATAGTGGCACAAATGTTTCTGAAATTGCCCCCAGCCGAGCAGCGACTGGTGGGTATGTATATGATCCAGCACCTCATTACATTGTATGAGGGTCAACATTCTGATCCAGGTCCGTTACACGATGTCCTGAATGAGTTACTCCAGTATAAATGGAAAGGTTTAGGTACCGATTTAATTAGTGTCATTCTAGAACAGCGTCACAAATATAGAACGTTTTTGAACCCGTATTTTGTTCATGTCTCACCCCCAGAAAATAAACCATTTTACATGGACAGACAGAATCCGTTACGAGAAGTCCACCCAGTTAGAGGAACGGGTGGCGAACTAGAACGAGTGTTTGTTTACACTCCGATTACAAAGATGGAACTCCTAGAGATGAAAAAATTAATCCCCTGTCATGATAAAGATCCAGCAGGGTTCCATCGAGAATTAAAAGACATGCTCCGTATGGGAGAATACACGTATCCAGATATAATTAAAATGTTAAAGGTTCTGTTGCCCGCAGGGGTGTATGAAAAGCTCAAGGAAAAAGAATGGGAGGTGGGAGAGAAAAAGATCGATTGGGCAGTTCTAGAAGCTGAAGATAAGGCACGAGTACCAGGTACCGGTCTTGGAGCGAAATGTAAAGAATTACCTGAATTATTGATTCAAGTTTTACCCAGATTATTGACAACTAGAAAGGAAGACTGGGATGCAATCTCAGCCTGTAAACAGAAACAAGACGAAGATATTAGTGATTATTATTCCAGATTTGAGAAATGTTTTAGCATCAACAGTGGCCTCAAGACAAGTAGTGAGTCATACCCTCATCTTTTTGTTACTAAATTAGTCGAGAATTCAAGTCCACAAATTAAAAATCGAGTTTTGAAAGTCGAAAGTACCTGGCAAGCTAATACCCCGTCCCAGATGTTACAGATGCTCCAATACCACCAGAATAGAATCAGGGAAGAACAAGAACACGAGAGAAAGCGTATGAAAGACACGAAAATGAAAGTACTAGTTGCACAATCTATTCCACAAGACAGTCAGAAGAGGGGTCCGAATCAAGCCAGTCATCCTGCAGCTCCCGTTAAAGGGAACTGCAATTATTGTAAACAGCCAGGTCATTTTATAAACGAGTGTGCAGTTCTGAAACACAACATAGCTACTGGTAAGACTAAAGAAAGACCACGTCCGCCTAGACAAGAACAAGTTTCACAGATTCCTCAGCCACAGAATGCACCACAGACAGTTACAGCACCGCAGCCCATCGCTGCAACACAGCACGTTACACAGCAGATGTACCAGTATGCACAGTCTGAGTATCCAGAGTATCAGCCATATTCATGAAACAGCCTAGAGAGGGAGGTAGGCTTGCCTCTCATCGAGATACCTGTAGATCAAGAAGGTCCCTATGTTCACAGTCAAGTACTAGGGAAAGATAGAAAGTTTCTGATTGATACAGGGGCAAGTAGGACCACTATAAGTCACGCCGAAGTTCCAGGGGCTCCGCTCTCAGGCTCAAGAAATGTTTCCCTTGGATTTTCAGGAAAACCCATTGTAAATGAAATATCAAAGCCAGTTACTCTAGAAGTAGGTCCATTGTCCCGCACTACTGATCTGTTACTTACTAAGTCATGTCCAGAAAATGTGTTAGGCATTAAAACACTGAAAGAATTAGGTGCAGTTATATGCTGTTCCCCAGAGGGAATACGATTGTTCCTACGTGACTTCAAGGGTCACTATGTATTACGAGATTTTGATCCCAGATTGTCTAATGTTCCGCAGCATCTATGGGCGCAAGGTCCAACTGATGTTGGTTATATGCAAATCACACCCCATCGTGTGACTCTCAAGCCAGGTGTAGTGTTACCACGAATCAGACAGTACAGATTGCCACCTGAGGCTGTAGCAGCCTTATCCAAAATTATTGACGAGCTCATGGCTCAAGGAGTGGTTGTAGAAACTGACTCCAATGTATGCAATTCTCCGATCATTCCAGTCATGAAACGTACTGATCCAAATGCACCCCCAGTATATCGATTAGTGATTGACCTACGAGAGCTTAATAAATGTATTATTCCTCAGTACCCAGTTGTCCCAGACATCTCTTCCCTATTGACAGCCATCGATTCCGAAGCCACGTTCTTTACTGTAATTGACCTCAAGAACGCGTTTTTCAGTGTTCCCATTCATCCAGACAGCCAGTTTCTTTTCGGATTTTGTTTAAATGGAAGGAGCTATATGTTCACACGAGCTCCTCAAGGTTTCACAGAAAGTCCTAGTATTTACAGTCAAGCACTTAAGAGACAACTAGACAACATTCACATGCCAACTGACACTGCCCTGCTCCAGTATGTCGATGATCTACTGATCACAGCCCGTTCTGAACGTGCTTGCGAGCGAGCATCCCTTACAGTCTTGTATTTCCTAGCCGAGATGGGACACAAGGTGTCCCCTTCGAAGCTTCAATTCTGTGTCCAGCAAGTGGTCTACTTAGGACACTTACTGTCCAAGAGGGGTAGGCAGTTGACACCTGACCGTATTCAATTAATAGCGAGTCTTCCTCAGCCCAAGACCCAGAAGGAGGTACGTGCTTTTATTGGCCTTACTTCTTATTGCAGACAATGGATTCCTCAGTATGCATTTCTAGCCAAGCCACTGATACAGTTAACGACACAGGAGGCAGCCGTATCGACTGTCCTCCCTTGGACATCTGAACATACACTCAGTTTCAATGAGTTAAAGAAAGCCCTATGTCAAGCTCCAGTTCTAGCTACACCGAACTACAGTAAGTCTTTTACACTTTTCGTCACTAGCGCGAAGGTACAGCATTATCTGTTCTCACACAAGATCAAGCAGGACAGTACAAGCCTTGTGCTTATTTTTCGAGCACATTAGATCCTGTAGCCCAGGCTCTGCCTGCGTGCCTCAAGTCAGTTGCAGCCACAGCACTTGCTATCAGACAAAGTGATTCCATAGTATTAGGACACTCCCTGACAGTACAGGTTCCACTCGCCGTGGAAGTTCTTTTAAACCGAACACAAACTCAGCACTTGACAATTGCACGTTTAACAGGTTATGAATTGACACTGTTTCAGCCACACATAGAAATCAGACGCTGCAATATTTTAAATCCTGCTACACTGTTACCATCAGTTACTTCGAATTCTGCCACACACAACTGTGTGGAAATAGTTAACATCATGACAAAGCCAAGACAAGATTTGACAGATATTCCATTTCCAGATCCAGACCTGACACTTTATGTGGATGGTTCATGTATGAGAACAAGTACAGGAGAACTAGTCGCCGCGTATGCAGTGACTACTGCCACTGAAGTTATTGAGACACACCGTATTGACACCCTGTCCGCTCAAGCAGCAGAGCTAGTTGCTCTGACTCAAGCCTGCATACACGCCAAGAACTTGAAAGTTAATATTTACACCGATTCACGTTACGCATTTGGAGTTGTACACGACTTTGGAGTGCTCTGGCAAGAGAGAGGTTTCATGACTTCTCATGGTACCAAGATTCAGCATGGTCTCCTTATTCAGGCCCTGTTAGATGCCATACATTTACCGTCGTCCATTGCTATCATGAAATGCAAAGCACATACGAAGGTTACTGACACCATTTCCCAAGGTAATGATCTAGCAGATCGCACAGCCAAGCTTACAGCTCAGACACCAGACATTCCAGTAAATAAGACACCGACACACACTCCAGATCCGACTACATGTATGACAGTTAAAGACCCTACTCAAGATGTCATAGATATCCAGTTACATGCTACTCCCGATGAAATCAAGAAATGGTCTGAACAAGGAGGGGTACAGACAGATCAGGGATGGGTGACGAAGGGAAAAGCCACATGGTTTCTCCCCGACTCTATGGTTCAAGTCATTATCAATACCGCACATAGTCCAGCACATTTAGGAGAAAAAGCTATGATAGACAGTATCCAGAACATTTGGTTCAACAAGCATTTACGAGCTGCAGCCAAACAGAAAGTCCGTACCTGTATGATATGTTGCCAGTTTAATCCAGGTAAAAGTGTCCCGGTGGAACAAGGGGGATTCCAACCTCCTGACCACCCTTTTGAAGTCCTCCAGATGGATTATATTCAGATGGAGCGATGTCGAGGTTTCAAGTATGTCCTTGTAGTTGTATGCGCTTTGTCCAGGTGGACAGAAGCATATCCAGTTCCAGATTACACAGCCGCGACCACTGCCAAGCAGTTGGTTCGTGAGTTCTTCCCCCGTTATGGACTCCCTAGAGTCGTATATTCTGATAACGGCCAGCCATTCTCCTCAGAGTTAATGAAACATGTTTCCCTTTTGTTAGGGTACCAGTGGAAGTTCCATTGTGTACGCCATCCTGAAGCAGCAGGTCTCGTAGAGAGACATAACCAGACCCTGAAAATCCGCATTGCCAAAGTATGTAAAGAGAAAGGTGTGGACTGGCTAGTAGCTCTGCCAGTTGCTTTGTTCTACATGCGCATGGTCGCACATTCCAGATCAGGTCTGTCCCCGTATGAGGTCGTATTCGGCCGCCCCCCTAACATGTGGGGTACACCCAGACCCCGAAGTATTACCGATGTTTCAAGTAATATGCTGACAGATTACCTAGCTTCCTTGATGTCTGCCCTCAACTCTTGTCGTTCACAGGTTGCCGCCGCATTTCCAGACAATACCGAGGTGGCACCGCATGAAATCGTTCCAGGATCCATGGTTCTTGTTCGCAATTTTGACCGCTCAAGTCCGCTAGAGCCTCGCTGGAAGGAGCCCCGACAGGTCCTCCTCGCCACCCGTACAGCCGTGAAGTTGGAGGGACGCAAAGGCTGGGTGCACCTTTCGCACGTAAAGAAATTTTATGGACTGAAACCCGTCTCAAAGAACATTTCCCAGGATTCAAAGGACTGCCAAAGTACTATTTTTAAGGACTGTCCCGCAAAAGACATTGCTACGAACCCTTCCCAGTTAGAGAAAACTCCGCAACAGGAGTATAAACTCAAACTCCGGTCTAGTAAAATAAGTCAGCCAGTTTGATTGTCTAAGTCCTCCCCTAGGTGAAACGGTTAGACTGTTTCTGACATGTATAAAATAGACCCCCATAGTGAGAGAGTTAGTCAAAACTCAATCCGATGTATCGTTTTTCTATGTTTCATATTAATTCTCAGTATTATGATTTCCTGCACCAGTTATGCGTTTTACCTGTATTTTCCAGTTTCTCATGTAAATACGTCTTCTAATGTTACGGTAGAACACACGTTTAGTGATCTGCCTCCTCATGAACTCTCTTACCGCCTCGCTATGCGAAATAATTTTTTCATCCGCATGCTACATTATTCACACCAGACCAGCAATGCCACTAATTGTTGGGTGTGTGGTCGACTCCCCCTTTTCCAGACACCGAAGGGAATTCTGCCACTTTTTCCTTATCCTTTTTCACATAATGGTTCGTGTGGAGCATGGTCCACGTTAATGTCATCCTCAACAGATATGTCTTTTCTTAACAGTACGTGTTTTCCAGACAAGCAAGGTCTCCCCCACAGAACCGGGTTAGATCTAGAAAATGAAGTGTATAATTTAGGTAATTATTCTTCGAATTTCATGGTCCTGAATGTTCAGTCTGATTCCACTCCAGATTTACCTGCTATTTCAGTACTACCAGTCAAAGGCGAATTATGTGTCCGAAATAATGGTTCCGTACATGTAGGACATAGTGATTGTACTACTATTGTCAAGTATAGTGACAGTGGGAAATCTATTTTCAAAGCTTCACGTCATTCTTATTTTATTTGTGGTCAGACCGCATATGTTCGTCTGCCCCTCGATTGGGAGGGAACCTGTTACATTGCCTTCCTACTGCCACCAGTTTTCCTAGCCCCACCTGATTATCATAGAAACACACATCTAGTACACATTAGACATAGAAGGGAGATCGAGTCCCCAATTGTCGATTATACTGAAACTGCTCTAGAACAGTATACAGATTTCAATAGAGGTTTCTTTTTCTTTATAGGACCTATCCAGAATAGTAAGCTAATCCGTAGGTTAACCAGAACCCTTGAAGCTGTAGTCAATGAGACTGCCTCTGCTCTAGGTAACTTAACCGAAGAGCAATCTGCTATGAGATTTGTCGTTTTACAGAATCGTCTCGTCCTTGACGTCATATTGGCCGATAGGGGCGGGGCCTGTAGAGTCATCGGATCTAGTTGCTGCATTTTCATTCCAAATAACGCGCCGTCTGTTTATTCAGCTATAACCAGACTCCATAAAATTGCCCATCTGTTACACCAAGATCCAGGCACCTGGACATGGTCCGGTTGGTTCTGGAATATAATTTCCGCCTGGGGATGGAAAGTCTTGTCCTTTCTAGGTATTGCAGTAGCGATCATATTCAGCTGCTGCCTCTGTATACAATGTGGCCCTGCGATTTGTGGCATTTGTGCTACATCATGTATTCCTAGTCCCAAGCCCCGTTCTAGATCCCGTTCCAGGATAATTCGAGACGAGCAAATGATACTGTATGAAATGATAGATGGTATCATGAATATTGATGTTTCCTGATGGAAACGTAGTGACAAGGAGGGAATGTGGAAAAGTAAATTTTGCCATGTTCTGTGTCCCTACGAGTCCTCCATCATAAGTTATCTGTGCATGATTAATATGCATATGTATTCCCTATGTTCGATTAAAGACGCAATTACAGTTGTGTCTAAATCTAGTATGTCAGTTTCCAGTTCTCGTGAATACTACGAATATCAGGCCTATGTAAAGTTACGTTGCCACGTTTCTCAGTGTGCACGTTATTCCATTGTAAAGTCCCCATTTCTAGGCCTCAGAAGGGCCTGGACGCCAGATTCAGCTCCTGTCTCCTGAAGCCTCGCTGAGGAGCGATACAGCCCCCACCTGTATCCTCGACCCTTCACTTACTTCCTGCCTCGCAGTGCCCGGCTCAGCCTGGCTCTGCCTCTGAGTCTGCCAAGAGTATGTTATGATTCCAGTTATCAGTTCAGTCCTCCTTCTCTGCATTCCTAAAGCTACTGAATCGCATCAATAGTTTCCGTCATTGTCTAGCCTTTACGTCTCCATGTAAGAGAAATACTGCATTTAATGGTCATTTCATATTCTTCATCACGCACTACATATAGAATAATGCATGCTCCAGTCTTAGAGTCCGTTAGCCTCTCCCCTCCTGACTCTTAGTTCATATCAACATGTTCTCTAAACATCAGATACTAGATACTGCTTAGGTACATGTCGCCCTGACTCTCCAGACTTTAGTCTCTGCTCCTAGCACAGAGTTCGAAGCCCCCAGCTTCTCCTAGTGATACGTCATTGCCAGTTTGCGCGCACCATCAGGTTAGAGGTCCCGGCTCCTCAGGTAGCCCCCTCCATGGTTTCCGCCCCATTCATGACATATTCTGTTACGTTTGCATCACATGTCTATGTATACGCCTCTGTTACACCCACTTTCACCCTTATCTTTCGCGACTGCTATTGACCACACCCACTGCTCCGCCTATCGTATGTACTGTAATACAACTGTTTTAGTATATATGATCGTGTATTGTTATTAAATGTGAACGCGCTCATCCCAGATCCAGCCCCAGCAGCTGCTGGGCCCTGCCATCCTATTCCTATGCAGGTTGTCCTGTTCCTGTCCTTTATGCTGTAATAAACCTGCAAAACTCCTACTACCTCGAATCTTGACTCTTATTTATTGAGCTATCTGTTATTCATTTATTCATTCAAAAATAGATCCGGTATTATTTATTTATATACCACAACAGTAGTGAAAGCGTTGGATACCGTAGGGGGCAAATTACTATTCCAACTCCAGCGAGTGCAACAGTATGGAAAGTAATGATTTAATATTTAAATGAGAATACATTAATTTTCAATACCAATTTAAACTTAATTAAAAGTATTTACCAATTACAAAATATTTAATAATTATTTAATCATAAATACCAATATATGTTATTTATTAAAAATAAACGTACCTATTTATAATTAACAACCAATTAGTTTTCAATTCCAAAAATGTAATAAGTAATACAAAAATAACCAATTAATAATTAATTAACAACATATTTATCAATACACAAAAATAATTTAAAATAATTATTTAATTACATTTACATTACTTCCCACACTATTCCCCTATAACCCACAACCCACTCCAAATAATACATTAAAACTATTAACATAATTATCAATTAATCAATTAATTAAAAGTGATTAATAAAAAATAATTACCAATTAATAATGAATTAACAATTAATTCATTATCAATACATATAAATAAAAATACATATTTACTTAATTACAATTAAATTACTTCCCATCCTATTCACCTATAAACCCACAACCCGCTATAGAACTAAAATTACGCAAAACTTAAATAACATAACATTCATTACTTTAAAAAAATTAAACATACATTACAAAAATAATATATATTTTGAACACATATACTAGCATAAATAACAGTAAAAAAAATTGATATTATGAAAAACGATATTTTAAATCCGATATTATGGAAATCGATATTTCTTACCTCAATTTCGATATTCTATCCAACTATATTTTGGTAATTCGATATTCTGGGCGGTCTATATTTTGGATTCGATATTTAGGGTGTTCTCCAAAAAATCCAACTGGTATACACACTACTCAAAGATCTTGAGACTGATGTATCATTCTATAAACAGACTCTCTATTGGAGGTATTTCCGGTATTATGTCTGAGGGATAGTTCTTCCAGATTTCCTTATTTCATGTTTTTAATCTGTGAATGTGGTATGTATGGAAGTGTGGGATTAGATATATCAATATATCCTGTTGTGTCTTGGTGTTTTTTTCATTAACAGCTCTATCTGTTATGTTGTGACTATATAGTATTTAGTTTAGATTATTTTCAATACTTACAATATAAATAAGAATGTACTCGCTCTCTGTCTAATTAATGTTATTTATCAATGCATGTGATTGAATATTTTCATACATAATTTTTATATGTTCAGCTAGCCTAGTCTCTATCTGGCTCATGTGTGACTTTTAAGCACAATTTATGTTTAAATTTCTTTATTATTTTATAGGTGCAACACATGAACATGACAATGTACGGTTAATTCCCCATCACCGGTACTGTAATTAATATGGCCTTCAGGACAAAGCAATATAAAGGCACAGATCCGATAGTATGCGCGTCTTCCACATGTGTCACATACAAAATTAAACTCAGAAAACAAGAACCCCCCCATAACCACTGCCCCCCCAACCAACTCCCACCCTCCCTCGTGTTCCATGTCCACTACCTAAGCTAATTGGGGCCAAGCGTGACCCCGGATCTAGTCCACCTTTGGGGGTTCGGTGAGACACAGCAGCCGTAAATAACAAGGACATGTGACCTCTCTAAATTCTGTGGCTAGGAGCGCCAGAAAGGGCTGCCACAATTTGTTACATTTGGATCCCTCCCTCGCCAGGGTAAGTGTTAGCTTCTCCATTCCAAGCACATGCCATAGACGATGCAGCCTGCCTGTACATTTTGGGGTATTGGGGGTACGCCAGTGTGTGAGAATGTTTTGTATTGTCGACCCCAGCGCAATTGCAATCTGCCTGCCTCTGCGGGATCGCAGCGGGTACATCAGGGGATTAGGATGGCCAAGAAGGGTATACGCCGGAAAGCGCGGAAGCTCAGTCTCAAAATGCTTGTCTACCTCGTCCAGCACCAGAGTCCAGTAGGACTGTATACACTCACACTCCCACAATAGGTGCACTAGAGTGCCTACTTGCCACATCCACGCCAGCAAGTCCCATCCCGAGTATGATCCATTGCTTGAAACCTCTCAGGAGTATAATACCAATAGGTTACCACCTTTGTGAGAGTCTCCGTAAGCCCCCTGTGGTATGCAGAGTGCCGGGCTCTATAGTATATCCCCTCCCATTCCTTATGGCTGAGTGTACTGCCCAAGTCTCTCTCCCAGCGCTCTTTACCTGCATTATATGTGTGTGAGGTGGTGACTTGCAACATCTTGTATAGATCAGAGATGAGTTTTTTATCTGATGAACGTGTATTGAGCCATATCTCATAGGGGGAAAAGTGCCTAGCCACTTTAGGGCGGGCCTGGGGTTGAAGTGCTCAATGTCTGACTTGGAGATATCTAAGCCTCTCCGCCTCGGAGAACCCATATTCCTGCTAAAAGTGGGAAAATGGTACCACCCCGTCAGCTTCATACATATGATACAAACACCGACACCCAGCAGGCCTCCATTTCGCAAAGGCGACCGTGTCCATACAAGGAGTGAAGTCAGGATTGTCCATCAGCGGGGTGAGCGGAGACGGAAAGGTTGTGAGTTCATGTTTGAGATTAGTGGCATCCCACACCTCCAGGGGAACCCGTGTAATGTACGAGGCATACAAGTTAGGGGGTCTGTGGGGCTTCCGCAAGAAAGGAATTTCCTGCATGGTCGAGCTGCTACCGCCTGGTCCTGGAACAACCAGTGTTTCTACGACTCCCAGTGGCTCCACTCAACTAGGTGTCTCAGCTGAGCGGCCTGGAAGTAAAGCCAAAGGTCTGGAACCCCGAGTCCTCCCCTCTCTGGAGCCAGCGCCGCCAAGGCGCGCCTCATTCTCGGCTTCCGACCGCTCCAAATAAACTGTGCAAGATCCGACTGTGTCTGCCGTATCCATCCAGCAGGCGATCGGAGTGGGATAGTACAGAAAAGGTATGGGACCTGGGGCAGTATTGTCATTTTAATTGTCGCAATCTTGCCCAGCCAGGAAATGGGGTAATGCTTCCATTGGCCAAGTTCCCGGCGAATTTTCTTACTCAGGAGCGCATAGTTGGTATGTACTACTGCAGGGAGGGAGGAGGCCAGCTGAATCTCCAGATATGTTATCGTGTCTGTCGCCCGTTGAATAGGGAGCAGGTTTTGCAAGTATTCCCGGGTGGGCCTTGACAAGGAGAGGTCGAGAGCCATTGATTTATCCACGTTCACCTTAAATACTGCCGCCTGCACAAAAGAGCCTAGATCTGCTAAACATGCCGGAAGTGCAGTCCTCGGTTGGGCAAGCAATCTCAGCACATCATCAGCATATAAGCTGATCGTCTGGACATAGCCCCCAAATGTAATCCCTGTGACGGCTGGGTTCTGCCTCAGGCGCTGCGCAAGGGGCTCCATGTAGAGGGCAAAGACCAGGGGCCACAGAGAGCACCCCTGTTTCGTGCCTCTTTCAATAGGGAATCGTGATGACGTGTGCCCGTTTACACAGACCACTGCTGTGGAGAACGTATAGCAGTTGAGGATATGTGTACGGAACCGTTCCCCTATCCCCGCTCGCACCAATACTTGCCCCAGATACGGCCAATGAACGCGGTCAAACGCCTTCTCGGCGTCAACCGCAAGCATCATGTACTCCCCTGGGGTATGTGTAGCCTTCTCGATGAGGTGGAGAACCCTCTTAGTGTTGTCCGATGTCTGACGTTCCGGAATAAATCCCGCCTGGTCCGGATCAATGAGATCTGGCATATGGGGGGCAAGACGAGCAGCCAATATTCCAGTATACAACTTAAGATCTATGTTAAGGAGAGATATCGGCGATATGCTCCACAGCTCGACTTATCCTTCCTGGGTTTGGGAATGACCGCGATGGAGGCTTCAAAGAGATCACTCGGGATCGACCCAGTGGCCGCAAAGGAGTTAATCAGCTTGGTGAGCAAAGGAGCAAGCAGGACACAGAACTTTTTGTAAAATATAGCAGAAAAGCCATCCGGCCCAGGGGCTTTAGCTGGCTTAGGATGGGAAATGGCTGCAACAACCTCCTCTATGTGGATATTCCATTCGGCCTGGTCCTTGGTCAGCGCTGGTAAAAAAAACTAGTCCAGAAAAGCTGTCCCGTACGCGCTGTCTAGTGGGGCCCCAGTGTAAACAGTGGCATAAAAATCGCTAAATGCCTCGGCTATTGCTGCATACTCCGATACACAGTTCCCATCCCCCCTACGGATTTCTCGGACTCCCTGCCGCTGTCAGACTTCTCGCAACCTGTTGGTGAGAAGGCGTCCGCACCTGTCTCCCCCGGTATAGTAGGAAAGCTTTAACCGTAGTGCTGCAAATTCCGCCCTATCTTGGTCAAGCGCTGCTAGCTACTGACGTGCAGCCTTGAGCGGGCTCCTGTCCTCTGATGCATCCGCTCCAGCTCCCTGGTTTGTTGTGCAAGCTCTTCCCTTTTGCGCCTACGCTCTACATTGTTCGCGGCCGAAAGGGCGATGAACTCCCCCCGTATCACTCCCTTCAGCGCTGCCCACTGTGTTGCAAGTGTGGTGTCAGAATTGGCTTTGTGTGATATGTAGTAAGAAATGGCGCGCTGTATGTGTTTAACAACATCCTCCCGGTGTAGAATCATATCTCGGAGATGCCAAACCCTGGAGGGTCGGGACAATGGTGTGAGAGTGAGAGTGGCAATTACTGGTGCATGGCCCAACAGAGAAGCAACTCCTATATCCACCTCAGTTGTGAGTGCGTGCACTGATGTAGATGCAAAAAAATTATCTAACCTCGCATATGTCTTGTGTGCATTAGCATAATAGGAATACTCTCGTTTGTGAGGGTGAAAGCTGTGCCACAGGTCACACAACCCCAAGTCGTGTATGCCAGTGAGTCCCTCAGCAGAGAGAGCACCCGTCTGATGAGAGCGTTGGCAAGACCTATCCTTGATGTCATCAAAAACTAGGTTCAGATCGCCCCACAGGATAACATGGCGGTCTGTCTTGACCGTGGCAGCCGAAAGAGCGGAATGTAAGAACCTTTCTTGGCCCTCGTTAGGGGCATAGACAGAGCCCACAGTGAAGGTCAGGCCGTTTATGGCGAATCTATAAGTCAGTAGCCTCCCCATAATTTCAGCCTCCTTCTGTAGAAACTCCCCTCAAAACAGCTGAGCCACCAGAATCGCCACGCCCATAGTTTTGGTAGGGTCTGAAGAAAAAAATTGTGTGGGAAATTTTCGAGATCTAAGACGATGGCAGTCTTTTGCTAAAAGATGTGTTTCCTGCAAGAGGCAGAGATCTGCCTGGGTGATCTGCCTGACAGTACCGCTCTGCGCTTTACTGGGTTGTTGAGGCCTCGCACATTTAGAGTTAAGATCTTAAATGTGGTGGCAGGCATACATAACACCAAAAAAGATTAATAGCAGAGAATCTGTGCTGCACAAGGTGTAACTGCAGTGCGAGCCACCCCGATGACAAAGAGCCCCGTGAGTATATGTGGCTGACGTATCTCCCACCTGAGAGTGGACATGGAACACTGGATCCCCCCACCAACCCATCCCTCAACCCCCCCAACAAAAATCAGAACCATGGAAAAAGGTGAACTGTCTCTCATAGTCCATCATCCGTCGATGATTGGTAGAAACTGTATTGGGGCAGACTACTAACAGGGAACGGCCCCCTCCCGCCCATGACCTGGGCCTTCTTGAAGCGGCCAGCTGGCTACTCATAGCGTCCAACATCAGCCTGGTGTAAGGTTAGCCAGTTCCGCAGAGGCAGCTTCAAGAGCCGATTTCCGGCTCTGCGCGATCTCAGCTGCAGGAGGCCTCCTAGCCCGTCATCTACGTCTCTGCATTTGCGATCGGTGTCTGGAGTCAGCAGATTCCTCTTTGGAGATCTCGTCCCTGCTCTCCTCCTTAGGGATATCCACCCCCAGCAATCTACAGGCCTCCGTCAGGGAACGCAGCTGATACAACTTATTATCCATGCGAAACACAAATCGAAATGGGTGGCCCCAACTGTCAGGGATGTTACACTGTTGGAGATGTTGAGTGACCGGTCTGAAGGCCCTACGTTTTTGCAGTGTGAGGGCCAATAAGTCTTGAAACAGAACCGGCATCTGGTCCCGAAATTTCACTGGGTGCATCTGTCGGGCCTTTTGGAGGATGGCCTCCTTGGTGCGGTAATCCTGTACACAGGCCAGGATGGCCAGTGGCGGGGCAGACGGTGCACGCGGTGGTCCCACACTGTGCGCGCGATCTATACATAGCTCAGTCTCCAAGGGTCTGCCCAGGATGTGATTAAAAAGCTCCTTCGTATAGGTGAAGAAGTCCTTCGAGTCATCATCCACTTTCACCCCCCGGATCCGTATGTTATGGCGCTGGGAGCGATTTTCTAAGTCCTCAAGATGGGTTTGGAGGTCAACTTGTTGGTCATGTATCCTGAGGACCTCTTGTTGAAGCGCCTCTATCTCCGCATCCCTCTCATCACTCTTGCCCTCCAGGTCGGCGACCCTCTCGCCAATGCCAAGTCTCTACGGACATCCTTGATCTCCGAGGTGAACTCTAGTTTAAGTGTGTGGATGTCCTCACGCAACGTGACAAATATGGTTTCAAGAAATGCTTTTGTAATAGGCTCCGTGCCGTCCTCCCTCTCCACTGTCGGGCCAGAGGCGCCTGTTGCCAATGCCGGAGGCTTCCTGCCCAGCTTGTGCATTCGCAAACAAGTCCTTGAGAGTCTTATCTTTGAGCACCCTGGAGGAGGACATGGCTCGCTCCCTGGTATCCAAGAGGGCTACAGTAGACCACCCCTAAATGCGACAGTGCTTCCGGGAATGATCTCCCCCTGCAGACACGTGCCAGTTTGAGAACGCGCCACTTCAAGGGAGTCCTAAGATCGGGTCCAGCACAAGATGGTCCCAAGGGTAGTCACCCAGTCACTTCCTGCAGGGGCCCGCAATAAGCAGCCTCCGGACTCAGCTACCACCACCACTGCTCTCGGAGGACCTGCGGCACCGGCTGGACCTCCCCCTCCCGATCGTGCTCTCAGAGGCCACTTCTTATAGCCAGGGTACCAAGTTAGGGGCTCAAGCTTCTGGGATGTAGCCGCTGTATTCCTCACATGCAGTGTATCGCAGCAATGCAATGGCCCTCCGACTCACCACTATCCGCCACCTAGAGCGCTGCCCCTGGCCCCTATGATGGCGTCGCCGGGTCTGACTCTCCACGCCGATCACCGCGGCAGGGGCTTGTCGACAAAGGGCCCCCCTACATCTCCCTTCGTCTTCAGGCGTCCATGCTCAAGGGCCAGCGCAGCTATTGGGGAGCGTCAAGCAAATCCTGCTCTCTCTGAGTGCTGGGGCCCAGTGACTGCAGATCCCAGCCCAGACCCTGCCCCTTCCGAGCTCCACAGCCGTCCGCCTCAACCCCCTCCACTCGTGCTGACGGCCAAGCCTTTCCCACTCTGTAGCTTTCGCTCCGACCTCTCTCTCCGACGGTGTGGCTATGTCCTGCGGCCTCTGTCGCCTTCAGGGAGGCTTCGAACCGCCACAGCTGTCCCAGATTCCACCCAGGCCCACTAATCGAAGCTCAGTCTGCTATCTCCCCAGCCATGGTCCAAGCTCCCAGGAGGGCACCCCCACGAGGCCTCGCCAGTCCCCCGTGGAAACAGTCACTCAGCCCCGCCGGCGACCAGCCATCTTTCAGTGCCGTCAGGCAGTCTTACCGAGCTCCTCTGCTATGCAGGCTGCCTAGAATCTCTGGCCCCTTTGGAGCTACCCGCCACACCGACCCGTCAGTAGGCCCACAAAACAGGGTTCCACTGTGTTTCAACTCTTCCAACCAGGCACCGCCACCTAGGGGATCGCTGGTTCTCTCCGGCCTCTTCCCTGCTGGGTCTCATCCCCGTTGGGCCCCTTACTCGAGGCCCGGCTGATCCGTTGCAAAATGGCGGGCCTGGCGTGCCTCCCTGTCTCTGCTGCCCACCTGTTCCGCTGGTGATACACCAAGAGGTTGCTCTCCTACCCGCCGCTGTGGGGTTTGCTGCTCCGCTGGCCCCTCTGGTGGTCCTCCGGCCCGTGCTGTGGTCGTCCTGCCCCGCCGGGCTCTCCCCGGTCGCCTGCCTCCTGCGCTGCGGTTCTTCTCCCAAGATGGCTGCACCAGCCCGGGCCTCCCGCGGCACCTAAAACCTCTGCCGCAGGGGACCGCTGATATACCGCTCTGCAGCTCTCAGCGACGGCAGCAGTGCCCCTCACTTCCACTCCGACTTGGCACCTGCACAAGCTCGGGTCTCCTGCTGCTCGGCTGCGACCTCCGGCTCATCCGCCCCGGGAGCCTCACAAACTGCCGGCCTGCCAACCGCTGCCAAACATCCCCTCAGCGGATGTTTCCGCCTCGGCTTGCAGCCCCGCAGCTTCAGGGACACTCGGCTCTGGACATAAGTGCCAACCGCTTCTATAACGCCCAAAAAGCCGGTGCTGTTGAAGGCTGTCGGCGGGAGCTCCGGGCAAGAACATCCTCTCACGCCGCCATCTTAGCCACACCGCTTGAGCACAATTTGAAGGAGAATTTGTTTCCCCCTTATTAAAGTAGCTCTCAGACAGGTATTTTTTCAGGTCAGTGTTGGCCATATGCTAAAACCTACGTGAGATTGCAACTGGCAACATAATGCAAATCTGGTTCACAAAAAATTGAGTGGGAAAGGGGGTGACGAAGACCCTTTTCTACTTGGAATGTGTAAAACAGATGTGGTGAGAGCCAAGGAAGAACTAGGTAAGGAGGACTTCTGGTACAGATGGGGGAATTAGGAATGTAGCAGGGAAGGGGACATAGGTCCCTGACTTGCCATGCTGGTATAAGCACAGATCAAGTAAGGAGATTCTCACAAGGGGTCCAACATAGAAGAACATTTACAGACTAAAGAGAAGGTAGCATACATGTGACCATAGCATGCGGAGATAAAGGACTAAAGCTGAGAAATTGATTTGAGTCCCTATTTGATACAGCAATAAGTTGAGAAGAGAGCAAAAGGGAGAGGGGTTGAATGACCTGGATTAGAGTTTGGAGACTTTGCACAGCCTAGCAGTCTTGTCCTGGAACATAGGAGGTTAATGGAAACAGCTAACCCAAAACAGTTTTAAAGTAATGTCAGGAAGGTATGAAATTATGTGTCTACAAGAGACTTGGCTGTGCAAAGCACCTGAACCATTAGATCGATTTTGAATGATTATTTTAAACGCTAGGCGTTTGGGCCCAGGTTGGCATTCCAGCGATCTGCTCACTTTAGTTTTGGCAAAAATAGCCCATAAAGTAACCACGTTGAAGGTTAAAAGTCAATAGTTATTGGATGGCGTGATAGAGATCTATTGTGCTCCCCAGGAAATAAGGTATGTTCAACCATGGAATGCAGCAGACTATGTGGTGCAGCTAGGCCTGTGAGAAGAATACCTGGAGGCAATGTGTATGGTAAATGCAACTCAGATGAGTTTAGGGGATTTCAATCATAAGTTAGATCCATCCTTCAGCGATAAGATGTACAAAGGTTTATTAGTTGCCACACAAGTACCATTGGCTATTTTGCCAAGATCATGTTGCTCATCAAGCTCTAATTAAGGTATTAGGGTCTTTAGAGCTGTTCTGCATAAATGGACACGTGGATAGAGACCACCCTGCGGCGAGAAGTGCCGTGTAAGCAATCAGATATGCCCAAATGATTATGTTTTTATTAATGAAGGGAGAGAGTTGGAAGCAGCCGGGTCATAGATGACGGCACCACCAGAACTAGCCACAACTGTATATCGTATGGCCCACCTCAAATGATATGCTGCTTGTAGATCACAAAAATAATCAAGCGAATTAAGTTGGATGAGAGGCAATATATAGGAACAGGCACTTGGGTACAAAAAAACATGTAATAACAAACATTTACAGATTAATGTATTTATGGTGCTTTTATTCTTTGTTGCGCTTCACATGATACATTCAGCCAATGCGTTTCGCCCAAACACAGGCTTCTTCAGGGCGGTAATGGCTTACAACATAAGAACTTTTTAGAATTGAGGGTATATGACAATGAACATCATTATTTCCGAACTAAACCGAAGTGGGGTATAGAAAAAGAAGTTTTGTAGAGAGGCAGAAGCAGAGAAAATTAAAAGTGCAAAATGTGAGAAAAATAAGGGTAATAAGAATATGGGGAAAATCTAGTTTAGCTATTCACAATAGCATGAGCAAAAATGTTTTTGTGATGCTGATTTCTCATTGGTGACCTATGAGGAACACTCCTCTGAGACGTGCCTCCATCACACCTGTTTAACAGGACACCTATCCCCTCAGCTGCCTTTTTACCCTTTTACTTACATTAGTGCCCTACCCTAACCAACATGTCACATCCTATGCTGACGGGGACTGGGGAAAACTCCTTTACTCTGGTCTACCCCCCAACCTCTCCAAAACCGCTGCTGAATCATTCAAGTACGCCACCCTAAAAAGCCACCCTGAGATGCTGATATCCGACCTGCGCTTCAGCGTGGACAGTGGCATTTGCATAAATTACCTTATCTTCTATTCCAAAAGAACCACCGCCTGGCACAAAACCTCGGAGCACCTTCTTAACATTCCCTCAACCAGAAATATTCCATATGGCACAAAACTTACAATTGCCCCCACCTCTACCCTGCGAGTGGACCTCACCCTCTACAGAAATGGCATTGTTCTGATCCAAGCCTCAACCAATAACCTTAATAAATTTGCAGACCTTTTCACCCTCCTCATAAACCATGTGCATGATGCGGATAGGTAACTAACTCCCGCACAAATGACCCACGGCCCTGCCAGACTTTTGTGCCTAGCCACCCGCATCCCCCCTATGGCTTCCATCGCAGTTCATCCTACCCCCCCAACATGTCTACTGACCCTGGCTATGGACTCTCACATACACATTTTATCCCCTCTCACCTAGCGCCTCCCACCAACTGGGAGACTAGTACCTTCCCAAAGACCCCGGACTCAGTTCGAACTAGCTCTCCACCGACTACCAACACTGATCACCCTAACCATTACAGCTCGCACCCTGGCACCTCTAACAAAGTCACCCCCAGACCTCTAATCACCTCCCCGCCAGCCATCTTCCATAACTGCGAGCTTGTTACGCCTCCAAAGACACTTGAGTCGACTCAAGCCAACCTCTCTCCCCTTCCATCTTTATATGCCACCTGCACTGCTCCTGAACCTTTGCCCCCCTCCCCTCTAATACCCCAGCCTATATTGATCTCAAAACTCTGCACTCCTGAGAGGCTAATCTAACCCAGAGCATCCATAGCTCTATTCTGGACCTCATGAACCTCCTTCACCTTGCCAAACTCTCCCTGGCTCACCTCAAGCGACCTCAATCCTCCCTCCACAGATTGCTGAGCCTCCCAAGCACCCACTTCCGCTACCTCTGAGACATCTTCGCCCATGCAAGCAACCTTTCCAGCTTTCAGAGGAGGAATCCCAGGTTTTTGCACTCTCTTCCAATTCTACCGCTGCCACCTCTACTCCACTAGACCTCACGGGAAACAAAATCCTTGCCATCCTCCAAGACCACAACTCTGTCCAAGCCATCCCTCACCCACTAGATACGAGTCTTGAACACCCTATCAGCACCGTCACCATCAACCCCAATAGGCCAGCTACCCTCCATAACAGAAGTGTGGTTAAAAGCAACCTCGCACCTGTATTCATGTCCGCCCAGACCCCTGACACTCCCCAGACCCCCCCTATCTGGTATCTTAATCAATTGCCGATCGGCAGTTAAGCATGCCACTGATATTGCTGACCTCATCCTGAACAAAAATTTAGACCTAGCTATACTAACTGAATCTTGGCCCAATGAATACTCTTTCCCTTGCCTGAACTTATTAGTCCCTCCTAACTACAACATTGCTAGACTGGACAGGCATTCCAGCAGGAAAGGTGTAGGCATCGCCTGCATCTACCAATCCTGCCTCCTTGTCATGGAACTCTTAGCGGATATCACTGACTCCTGCGAATACCTCGCCCTCTCCATTTACAGCAACTCATTACATCTTTGCAACTTGCACATTGTTTACCATCCCCCAGGTTTGAACGATTCTTTCACCGATCACCTCTTGAAAATCATCACAACTAAGATTTCCTCGAATGCCAATTAGATTTTCCTTGGTGATTTCAACCTGCACTGACCCTAAAGATCCCTACGTCAACGCCATCAAAGACCTCCTAACCGATCAAGCCCTTACTCAAACCTGCTCTCTGCCAACTCACTCAAAAGGGGCCACCCTTGACTGGATCATTTCTAATGAATTCTCAGTCAAGCTTATCTCCATAGACCCATGTGACTGGTCCGATCACCACGCCCTCTCCTTCGTTTTACCTGGGACCCACAAGACAAAGACACTGCAACGGGTGATTCCCAAACGCTGGATCAGAGACACTAAAAACTTTGACCTTATGAAACTGGAGGCTCGCTGCAAATCTGACCTCCCCCCCGGCAGATAACTACGGTCAGGGACCTCGATGAACATTACTCAGCGCCTATATCGAACATTCTGGATGACCTTGCCCCTCTAAAACTAAAAAGATCACAAATCAAAGACAAAAACCCCTGGTTCTTTGGTTCGCTCAACTTGGAGAGGAGATCCCTACGGCAATCTGAAAGAATCTGGAGACAGCACCCCTCTGCTGCACAACGAAAACTTCTCCATCAGGTGAGAAACTTCTACAACAAGCACATCCTCAATTAAAAAAAAGAATACTTCAGATCGGAATTGGGGAATGCCAAGAATAGGCCCCGTGAGCTCTTTGAACTGGTCAAACACCAATCAAATAAACTGGCTAAAACACCGAAAGAATTTCCTAAGTCTCCAATATCTTCAGAGGAATTCTCCTCTTTCTTCGCTGATAACATCACGGCATTAGGAATTGAACTCAGTACTGCCACTTACGCTCAACCCCTTCCGGACCTGCCCCTCCTTTCAGCACTACCCCCACTGGCCTCACCTAAAAACCAAGCTAGCTGGACCGACTTCGAATACTATGACGAAGACTCCATCTCTAAAATTCTCTCTACCGTAAACCCAAATAACCACTTTAATGACCCACTACCATCCAACTGCATCGCTGCTGCCTCCCAATCCATTGTTCCTTGCTGGACTGCAATAATTAACGCCTCTCTCCAGCAGGGATCAATTACGGACCTCTTGAAAGGTAATTCTTTTTTATAGGCTTTTTATAGGCTTTAATTGTGCTTGCATATTCAATCTGATCAGAAAGTCACTAATGCTTCTGTAATTTAACTTCTAACTTACTGTTTCAAAGCTTTAAGACTTGTATTGAACCAGAAAAGTATTCATCTGAATTCTTCAATTCTTATAATAGTTATGGATGTGAGTAAAATGTTGATAGAAGAGAAACACAATGAAAACATTTTCCCACTGGAGCCAGTGGGTTTACCTAGGTGACTTTCTAGAGCACTTCGATGCTCTGTCAATGGAGGGAAATCAATGTGCCAAGAGCACATCGCCAGAGGCTGGTGCATTTGTAGACTTGTGCAGCAGCTAGTCCCTCTGTTTCATACATACCTCAGATTGATGGAGGAAAATCTCTTCCCTTAAGGTGTATTCCCCCAGTCTGCTGCTCAAAGTCCCATGTCCACTTTGAGCAGCAGACTGGGGGAATACACCTTAAGGGAAGAGATACTTAGTGGGTCTCGGAAGATGGACCTGAGCAGGAACTGCTCTCTCTATCTGTAACTTAAAAAAGCTCACCAAACCTCTGCATTCTAGATAGCTATGACGGAGACCAGTGCTAACAAAGGTGTTTCTTTTTAAGTACAATTTACCAGTCATTCCTTGTCAAACGCCATAGAGTTAGCAATAAAACCATCACTTCTTCAAAAGATGTTCACAGACGATCAACTAGACATAATTGTCGGTGTTTAGTCTGTAAAAGTGAAACACCTCAATACAATTGGTCGAATTATTTGTATGTGTGCACTTATGTTTCCAAACAACATTCAAGTGTTGTCAAAATGCAAACAAAATGCAAACAAAATAGTCCAAGCTATAAAGTAATAAACACATTTTAAGTAAGCAAAATGAGGCTCCTGCAGCCTTCCATCAGGAAATAAGGAAGCAATTTAATTAAACTAACAAACCAACATGCCAACCTTTTAAACAACAGCTTGTTTTGGATTCCCAGGGGCACTTTTGGCTGGGCTCGGGCACATTATCAGTAGAATACTTTATTACAGGATTTATTTAACACATTTGGCTTAAAAATAACCTTTAATTGAGCAGCTGCAGTTTTTCATAATTGTATCTTTTTCAGCTCTATTTCTGCAGCAAATAACAGTATCTCGAGTTCCTTCCTGCCTCGGTCATTTCCTGCTGCTGTTTTTACTGTAGCCGGGCTCTGAAAACACCTTCTGCACATGTCACTGATCGACAGTGATTCATCGTCGGCGTGACTGGACTCTCTCAGTGTCCACCTGCCTCATGTGTAGGCTTTTCCACACTTCTTCTCCCAGGAGGTTTTCAGCTGCACAACGTATAGGCATGCTGCGTTTTCTGTTTCTCCTAGGAGAATCTCCCTCGCTTTTCACACCCTCCATCCTTTATTTTCTACCCTTTATTTTCCACTTGCTGTGTTCCATGCAGCCAACAGCCAGACAGACACAGTTCTAGCTGGAAATAGCAAGCGCCACCTTGTCAACGCGAGGACATTTTAAGCATTTCTCCTTCTTGCATCTTGTTTTTGTGTGCGGAATCAACATGTAATCAAGGAAAAGGAATTTAACATGCACTTAGTTTCCCCAGACTTGGAAGGCAGTTGTAAATTGCACTCTTGGATTGTGATCTGCTGTATCTTTGGATCAGGGTAGGCTGTGAATTGTTGTTTGGTTTAAAGCTAGCTTGTAATCATCGAGTTAGCTCACAGAAATGTTTAAAACAGTTCTGTCATCGTTTCCATCCGTGAGAACGGTACTGCGACCCCTTCAAGTCCATCGGTCCTGATTATACTCTAAAGCAACATGTGGCGCATCGAATTTGCGCTAACGACATCATGGAAGGTGATTCTGGAGTTTTGTCAACATTATATGATGTTTACACACAAAGGGGCATTTTTACTAGAAATGCGACGGAGCGTGGCGTTAGCCTCCTTGGCTTAATGCCACGTCATAACACTTCTGAGACGCAGAGCGACACCATATTTACAACAATATAGTGCAGCCCGGCCTTTCCTCCTGTGTTGGCGCTAAATTTAGCAGCCTAGCGCCAACGCAGGCGCACCCTTGCACCATAGTGCAAGGGTGTCTGCGTTGAGGTGAAGATTGTTTATGTGTAGGAAGGTGTCCCTTCCTGCACATAAACAATTTGAAATGGCGTATATTACCTTCCATGTGTGCTGCTTATTGCAGCGCACAAAGAAGTTGCAAAATGTAATTTCTTCTTAATGATTGTTTATGCAAAAAGGGACACCTTCCTGCACATAATCAATCAAAGGCCTTTTGTTGTTTCTATGTGTACTGCACAACGCATGACACACGGAAACAGCAAAACTAGGAGAAATTAAACATTTCTCATTGTTGCGCCTGTTTAAGAGCAGGTTTTCCCTGGTCTTAATTTTGGCGCTGCCCAGTATTTATGTTGCCTTTGTAAATATGGGACAGCATTATAATCAATGGGTGGTGCGGTGAAACGCCCACCGCAACACCCATTCCCCACTCCTTTCACACTAAGTAAAGCATGAAAAGGGGGCCTTATTTATCCTTGGCCCTCCCCTAGACTCCAGATCCATCTGCTGAATTGGAAGCTGCAGAGTCAAGATCTTCACAAGCATATTGGAAATGTGTGGTCAAAGCCTGTGAGCCTGTATCATACTGTCTGTTTTCACATGGGAAAATGCAGGAACAATCAATTTTTTTTCTGGATAGAGGATCTTTTTTCAATGCACACCATAATGATAACATTAACTTCCTTTTTGCAATTATTTTGTTTGCTACATTGTTTTTTTGCAGTGTGTTGTATTTTGTGATGACTGCCGAAAGGTGATTGGCAACATCTGCGTTTAATGCCCTTCTCAACCTCCTCACTCATGGAACTGTAGGTGAATGTCTAAAGCTGTATTTATGAACTGGGCTGATTGTGTTAAGGATTGCAAATTATGGTCATTGAGATCACCGGTGATTTAGAATGTCAGGGAAACCTTATTTTGGAGCATTAAAATAAGAATATGTTTTTAGAAGGTGTAAGGAATTTGCACTGGCTCATGGTTTATAGCACAATTAAAATACCATCCAATATTCCTGCCTTGCCAGCCACGGCAAACCTATTAATTCAAGAACACAGTAAAAATTCCCCCAAAATTGCATTATTGCATTACACAATACCTGTTAGACCTGGCATCTTTGGTGTGATTTCCCCTGACTTTTTGCCTCTACCGCCTGTATATTTGACGATGTGCTGGATTTCGTTTTTGCTGGTTTAGATGCTTTGAGGACTTTGCCACTGCTGATCCGTGTCAAAGTGCAAGTGCTCCCTGAGTAAATTGCAAGTGTGATTGGTTATCCATAATTGGCATATTTGTATTACCAGGAAGTCCCTAGTAAAGTGCACTGAGTGTGCCAGGGCAGGTGATTTAAATGCTACTAGTGGGCCTGCAGCACTGATTGTGACACCCTTAAATGGTGTCTCAGGCCTGCCACCGCAGTGCCTGTGTGCAGTTGCTAACTGCCATGCTGCCCTGACCAGTGTCCACACTGGCCAGGCCTAACACTTCCCTTTCTGTACACATTGGACACCCCTATAAAAGGCCAACGGTACCCCCCCTGGGCAGGGTGCATGGTATATGAAAGGTAGAGCATGTACCAGTGTGTGTGACATGTTCTGGCAGTGAATGACAGACATTTTCGTTTTTCACTGCTGAGAGGGCTATCTTGCCCATAGGCTATAATGGGGAATGCTGAGTATCATGTTTACCTGCATATCTTCCCATAGGAGCAAGATAGAAAATTAAAGTCTGGTATCCCTGAACTCAGAATTTAATAACACATCTTTTAGGAAGGATGGTTTTTAAATCCTGTGTTTGAGAACAGCACTTTTAGAAAGTGGCTGTTCTCTTGCCTAACCTTTCTGTGTGCCTTGGCCTGTTTGTGAATTGACTGTCTGGTTTGTGAGTGACAGGGGCTGGGGAGCCCCCAGGAGGGTGGATGAGTCAGCCCTAGGCTGAATGACTGCATTGCATCTTGAGTGGTGGGAGGGGATAACACCTGGGCCTGAATAGGGCTGTGCCTGCCTTCCACAATGCTGGCTCCACCTCCTGCTGGGTGGCTGACGACCCTGCCCCTCTCTTTGAAAGGAGAGGAGAAGACCGAAAAACAAAGTGCTCAGGAACTGACCTGAATTGGTTCTGACCAAGCCAAGGCCTCTCTGCCTCTAGAGAACAAAGGAAAGACTGGTATAAAAAGGGCTACCCAGACTACAGAAAATTAGATAATCTTGGCATCAAGAAGGAACCTCTGCCAAGGAGAAAGCTGGAAGACTGAAGAGGAAGGACTGTCCTGCTGTGTACCTGTGGGCTGACCTGCAGATGCTTTGCTGCCAAGGAGAGGGGAAGGACTTTGCTGTTGCTGTGTCCCCTTGCTTAAAGAGATATCCAAGGGCCTGAATAGAGCTGGCTCCCTGTTAAGAAGTCCCAGGAACAAAAGGACTTCACCCCCAGGTTTCCCCTGAACTCTGCTGTGTGAGTTCTGCCCTTCCTAGAGTGCTTGGTCCAGTTGTGGTGCCTCTGGAAGTTGTGCCTGCTGTTTGGGAAGCTGGACAAGAAGAAACTAAGACAATCTGAAAATGTTCACGCATCGCTCGCTTGCGGAGCGCATCCTCAACAGTGCGAGGAAATTCCCGCTGCCGCCAAGATCGAGATCGTCGCTGCGCCTGTTGCCACTGCAAGAACTGACTCATCCCTCACTTCGGTCTGGTGCGGGAAGATTACTGTCGCTGCGAACATTGTCGCAGAGCCTGCCGTCGCGGGGTGAGATCGCCCCACCGCTTGCTTGTGGACCGCATAACATCGCTGCGAACATCGTCGCAGAGCCATCGCATCGAGGGGCCCCGAGAGAAGAAGATCGACGCTGCGCTGTGCATCACCGACGCACCTGAGATCGTCGCCGTCCCGAAGATTGTCGCATCGTTCCTTTGCGAGACGCTTCCTACCGAACCTGCGCACCGGAATCCATACAAGATATCGCCTCCCTCCCCATACAGACCGGATTCATCGAAACACGCCCGCTGCATCCAGCGGGGCTGTCACATCGCCACCCCAGGGTCTCAGGAGTTATGCATTGCTTGTTTTTCAACGCTGCAGCTTCTATTTGGAACTTTTGTTGCATCTAAAGGTACTTTTAGCTAAACGTGACGCAATTGTGGATTATTTTCACGCAAACCCTAGAACTCTTTGGAAATCATATTCTTGAACTGTGTATGTTGGATTTTCGTCGTTTTGGTCTTGTGTAGTGTAGATAAAGATACTTTATTTTTCTAAACTGGTGTGGAGTCCATTTGTGGTGTTTTCACTGTGTTACTGTGAGTGTTGGTACAAATACTTTACACATTGCCTTTGATAAGCCTGTCTGCTTGGGCCAAGATACCAAGGGGGCGAGCAGGGGTTATCAAAAGAATGTATCCCCCTTACCCTGACTAGAAACAAGGGTCCCTATTTGGACATTGGTACCCACCTCTGCCAACTGGAGACCCCCAGATCTAACAATCCCACTGTCAGTTCTTTCACTGAATCCAAATGTTTCCTTGTTTAAACGTTCAGCCTTGGATTTTAAATAAAGGGATTCAAAATGTTAGACCGTTTCACAGGTACCATTCCTAAAGTAAAGAGCTAATCAAAATGTAAATATCTTACAAAACTCATCCTTTTGCTTCTCTAGCACTCTGGGACCTACCTTTATCCAATCCCATCTCATTGACTGCGGCAATACATTAGTCCATACCATCTGTTGTATTTATTGAGGAAGATTTTGTCATTGCTGGGATCATGGCAGCATAGACACGATCTTGCTTCTCCAGTAATTGAACTATGTGAGTAATCGCCCTTTGTGCAAGGTCACCCCCTGAACCTTTTGCCTTTCTTCTCCCCTTTTTGCTGAAATTGTTTTGTTGGCCTTAGGACTGTGGGCACTTTACCACGGCGGCTAACCAGTGCTAAAGTGCATGTGCTCTTACTCTAAAACACGGTAACATTGGTTTATCCAAAATTTACATTTTTAATTTGCTTATAAGTCCCTAGTAAAATGCAATACATGAGCCCAGGACCTGTAAATTAAATGCTGCTAGTGAGCCTGCAACATTGGTTGTGCAACCCACTTATGTAACCCATTAAAACTTGTCTCAGGCAAGTCACTGCAGAGCCGGTGTGTGCAATTTTACTGCCACATCAATTTCACATTTAAAACCCTTGCCAATCCTTGACCTCCCCTTTCATTACATATATGTCACAGATGGGGTAGGCCCTAGGTAGCCCATAGGGCAGGGTGCTATGTAACTAAAAAGTAGGATATGTGCTTTTAGGTTTTCTTCCAAAATCTTTTTTTACTACTGTGAGGCCTATCCCTCCCATTGGTTAACATTGGGGATTCCTTGTTACATCTAATAACTGTAATTCCCAGTTGGAAGGAGGAAAGCGCTGTCACGTTTAGTACCTATGGACTGTAATGATAATGCCTCATTAATGGTAAAGTTGAATTTATCATTACAATTTAAAAAATGCGACTTTTATAAAGTTGGCAATTTTTATACTTTTAGCCCTGTCTGCCTGCAGCCTGTCTCTTATAGACGTCTGGTGTGGGTAGTGTAGTGTCCGGAGACACGGGGGCAAGGGATGCCTAGGCCGCGAAGTGGGGCCTAACTAAAACTGAACAGATGACGCAACACTGACTGACAGTTAGGGCCAAAGACCACGAGCGGTCTTCCGGCCGTTTATTTATACTCAGGGGCTACCCCGCCCCCGAGGCGTATGCGTGCGTGTGTGCGTACGTGTGCAGGCCAAATAACTCCATTACTACATCCCTCCAAACTCACAGATCAATAGTCCCGGCCATGAGATGTTTTCGATCAGTTCATATTCCATGCATAGTCCTTCAATCGTTGATTGGGGGTCGGATTGGGTCGCAGGTGATATCTTTGGCTTTGACGACTTTCCAGACTCCCCGTCTCCGCTGGTTGTTCAGGGCGATGTTGATCATTGCTCGAGGAGTTTTCGGGGCTGATGTTGTCGGCCGGCTCGAGTCTCGGTGAAGTCGGTCTTTATTCTTCTCGTGGGGACGTGGGTGACTCCATGCGTGCTGGCTCCTGGTCTCCGTCTTCCGTCTCCTTAGATGCAGAACCGGCGTGTCCACCTTCGCGAGAGACACGCTTAAACCACGACACGTTGCGAGTCACAGCTCGTGTACCTCTGGATGCGGACACCATGGTGCCGTGCACATTCACGATCTCCCACACTTCCGGTTCAAAGGTTGGGTCGTATTTAGAATTTCGGTGCCTGTTCTTGAGGACCACTTTGTCGCCAACTACTAATGACCTGGCTTGGGCTTTCCTGGCCTGACTGGCTTTGTCGTTTGTGCGCCTCCGTCGTTCTTGGGTGGCTTCGTGGTTTATTTCTGGGGGGCACCAGGCAGGTGTAGTCGGCACGCAGTCTCTGGGTACTTTCTTGAATACTAGGTGCGCCGGAGCGCAGCGGGTGGTCGAGTGGGGTGTCTGTCGATATGCGCTGAGGAACTGTGACAGGCACTCTTCGGCATCCTCCCTTCTTTCCACACCGATTTGTAGCGCGCGGTTCAAGGTCCGCATAAATCTCTCGACTTCCCCGTTTGCTTGGGGCCATTGTGGAGTGATTTTTCTGTGGTGGATGCCCCGGGCGGCGAGGTATGCTTGGAAGTCTTTCCCCTGAAAAGGAGGGCCGTTGTCCGACCTCACTTCTTCTGGCAGGCCTACCATGGCGAATACTCTCTCCAGGGCCTTCTTGACATGGTGGAACGCTGTGGAGGGTACAATTTCCACTATGGGAAAACGGGAGTAGGAGTCAATCAAGACAAGGGTGTGCCGTCCATCCGGGAATGATCCAAAGTCCGCACTTATTTTTGACCATGGCTCTTTACAGGGATCTTCGGTGATCACAGGGTGGGGAGCAGGTTCCCGGCCTGTGATGGTGCACGAATGGCAGTTGCCAACCTCTTTCTCTACCGCTGCGTCCATGCCGGCGAACCACACCTTGTTGCGCAGGCGTCCTTTGGTCTTTGACACCCCCTGGTGGCCTTGGTGCGCGAGGCGCACGACCTCCCCCTGTAGCCTAGCAGGTACCACGATCGCTGTCCCTCGGAGGATCACACCATGGGGTCCGATGCTCAGCTCGCTCTGAGCCCTCCACAGTTGTTGTCTTGCCAGCTGTTCCTGGGGCGTGAGGGCGCTGACTCCATCCAGAAAATTTTTCCAGTTTCTATTTGCCAGCGTTGCTTTTACTTTGATGAGGCACTCGTCTTCATCCGTGGCCTTCCCGATGTCTTCCAGCGTCAGGGCCACTGGGCAAGCGTCTTGAGAGATCATTCGGACGTATTCCTCGACGTCGTCTTCATCGCTTGTAGTTTGGACTGCATCTGAGGATCCGGGGTGTCTTGATAGGAAGTCCGCAGGATTATCGGCTCCAGGCCGATAGATGACCTCGAAACGGTATGTTTGGAGTTGCACAGCCCGTCTCTCAATCCTGGGTGGGGCGAGCCTAGCGGTTCCTGCAAACAGAGGCACAAGGGGCTTGTGGTCAGTCACTACTTTGAACTCATGTCCAAACAGGTAGAGGTGAAAGTGCTGGCACGCCCATTTTATGGCCAGTGCTTCACGTTCAATTTGGGCGTACCGCATCTCCGTCGCGGTCAGTGCTCTGCTAGCGTAGGCTGTTGGCACCCATTCATGGGCTTCTGTCTCCTGCATGAGGACGGCCCCCAACCCAACGGGACTCGCGTCCACAACGACTTCCGTGCGCCGGTGTGGCCTGAAGTATGCCATGACTTTGTCGTCGATTAGTGCAGCTTTGATTGCCGCGAAGGCTTCGTCTTCCTTGGCAGTCCACGCCCATGGTTGGCTCGATTTGGTGAGGGTGCGTAATGGCTCGGAGAGGGATGCCAATCCAGGGATGAAACGGCCACAGTACGTGGCCATCCCCAGGAAGCTTCTGACCTCAGTGGCTGACGTCGGTTTGGGAGCTGCCCGGATAGCGTCTGCTTTCTTCGGATCGACCTGAAGTCCCTCCCTGGAGAAGATATACCCGAAGAAGTCCACTGATTCCTTGTAGAAGGAACACTTTTCTCTATGGAGAGTGAGGCCGTGATCAGCAAGGCGTTGCAACGTGGCTCGGAGGTGGACGTGATGCTCTTCCAAGGTTTTGGAGAAGACAAGGATGTCATCACTTAGGTTTATGACTCCTGTCAAGCCTGAGAGAGTCTCCCTGATGGCGTTTTGGAAAACTTCAGCCGCCGATGACACCCCAAAGCTCAGCCGCTTGTACCTCCGGAGTCCGACATGGGTGGAGAATGTCGTGATGTTGCGACTGTCCGGGTGAAGCTCAAGCTGGTGATATCCGGCGTTGAGGTCCAGTTTGGAGAACCAGCGAGCGCCGTTGAGGTCTGCCACGATGTCGTCCATCGTTGGTGTTAGATGCCTCTCCCTTTTTACTGCTCTGTTCGGAAGACGCATGTCCACACACAGGCGTATAGCGCCTGGCTGCTTCGGCTTAGGAGCAATCACGAGCGGCGATACCCAGGGCGTCGGGCCCGACACCTTTTCGATTACCCCCAACTCTTCAAGTTTTAGCAATTCTTCCTCCACTTGCTTCCGCAGGTGAAACGGCACTCGTCTGTGTCTGAGAGCAGTGGGTCGGACCGTTGGGTCAACGTGTAGTTTGAACTTTTTCCCCCAAGATTGCTTCTGCGTGTAGTTCATGCACTTGTCGCACTTGTCGCGCAAAGAATACTAGTTGCAAATCTTCCGCCGTGTGGCAGCTCAGGAGCGTGCCGCGCCTGCCTCCGGTAACATGGAACTTGGTCTTGACTTGTTGATCATTGCAAGCAGCTGTCACTTCGATTACTCCCCTCAGGGGAAGTGGGTCGTCGCTGTCATAAGTGTATATCTTGGCGTTTGAAGGAGACAGCGGTGGGCGCGGAGACAGTAGCTCATATTGCGTGCTGTCCATCACATTTACCGATGCCCCAGTATCAATGAGTGCTTGCACGGGAGAGCCAGCAATGGAGATCTCACACATCGGGGGTGGGCGTCTTCTAGAGCCTTCTCTTCCCACGAAAGAGACGAAGAAAACGTTGTCATCATCGTCATCGACACGGAATGCAGATCTGGAGGCGTCGCTGCACGGGCCTGGATCTTCTAAGGAGAGTTGTCGCACTGCCTGGGTAGGGCCTCTTCCACTTGAGCTAAAACGGCGGTTCCCGCTGCTGCGACACACCTTCGCAAAATGATTCACTTTTCCGCAGTTGGAGCATACTTTTCCTCTCGCGAAACACCTTCCGCTTGCAGGGTGTTCCATGCCGCAGTTCCCACAGGGGTTCCGGGAACTGGCTTGTGAGGCTCCCCTCTGTGTTTGTGGCCGGCGTCTAATGGCATCTACTTGTTCCTCCTTGATATGAGGGGTCTTTGCGGGTGCACCGGGTCTGTCAAGAGCAGCTTGCATTTCGTCAGCTCTGGCGTTGGATAGCTCATGCGAGCGCGCAAGGACGAGGATCTCATCGAGGGAGATACGTGGTTGCCTAAGAATGAGGCGTCTGAGTTGTACCGACCGGCACCCCTGGATTAGTTGTGCGCGAATCTCTAGGCGCTGGTCCGGAAGTTCGCAGGCAATAGCTAGTTTCCTTAACCGGGCATAGAAAGAGTCAATGGGTTCCGTCTCTCCCTGCCTAGCTTGGCGCAGCTTAAACCACTCGTAGTCAGGGTTCACTCTGGGATCGAAGTAGAGGTTTAACGCCCGTACTGCGGCGTCGAAATCTTGTTCTCCACCCCGATCTGGCAATGTTTCAAAAAGTTCATATAGCTCATCACCGCCATAACACATGAGCAAAGAGCGCTTAACTTTGCCATCGGTCTCACGGACACCGATAAAATAGTGCTCCAACCTTCCAATCCACAGACGCCATCTTGCCGCAGCCGTGGGTGGATCCACCAGTTTGCTGAACGGAGGGAGCGGTGCTGCGAGGCCATGCCCGGGGGGGGCTGCAGCAGCGGCTGCGGCGGCACCAGGAGCCGGACCCGGAACAACAAGAGCCGGCACCGTGGCCGGGGGACCAGTAGGAGCAGGTGGTTGGTTCTGTGCAGGGGTCGCGGCAGTGGCACCACCATCGGCTTGTTGTTGGCTCATGTTTTTTTTTTTTTTACAGTTCGAACACGTGAGAAAACACGATGTGAGAGGCTAAGGCAGGGCAGGCACAGTGAGGCGCAGGTCCCACGTGGCAGAAACGGCAGAGCCGGGTAACTAGGCTTTCAGTCCGGGTGAGGCGTGCAGAAATATGCTCGAATAGACTAGGATAGCCAGGGGTGCAGTGTCGGTGGATGAGGCAGCCGATGTGAACTGGAGTGAGCCGATTTGCTGTCTGGTCGAGGGCTGAAAAACTCCTTCAAAGCGAATCCCAGCGTCCGCCCAATGCGTGAGGATACGCAGGTCCTTTCTTCCCGGTCGGCAGCCTGAAACGCGAGCTGACAGGGCTTACGCGACCTGATGCAGTGTGCGCATGCGCGAGCCCGCGGCTCCAAGCGCGGCCGCTGAGGTACGGGCGCGAGGGCCGAGGATTACCCCCCGATGCGCCGGCGGCAGGCGAAGAAACGCACACGAAGGAAGGCGGACGTTGGCGTGTGCTCTGGTAAGCCGCTTAAGAGCGGGCAGGGTGGCGGGCGTCGGTTGAGGCCTCAAAAAGGCGCGAGCTCACCTGACGCACCACGGCCTGGTGCGTACGTCACACTCGGCAGCACCACCGCGGGGCTCAGCCAAGTAGGGATGGCCGGCGCAGCTGCGTGGCGAGGCGCGGGTAACCGTGACCGCCTCGTCGCCAGTGTAGTGTCCGGAGACACGGGGGCAAGGGATGCCTAGGCCGCGAAGTGGGGCCTAACTAAAACTGAACAGATGACGCAACACTGACTGACAGTTAGGGCCAAAGACCACGAGCGGTCTTCCGGCCGTTTATTTATACTCAGGGGCTACCCCGCCCCCGAGGCGTATGCGTGCGTGTGTGCGTACGTGTGCGGGCCGGGTGGCTCCATTACTACAGGTAGCAGATGGGCTTTGTGCATTCCCTCTACATACCCACATACAAATGTAGCTTAGATGTGACTTAATGGGCCATCCACATCCTGATGGATCATCCTGGGCAGGATAGGAGTGGGGAGCTGGTCACAGCTTCACACTTACACCTGAATAGGAAGTGCCCTGTACCCACATAAAGGACTGCTTACCCTCCTGTAGTGAGTCTGGAGCCAGGGCAGGAAGGGAGAATCTCTGTGCATTTAAAAGCCCCTCTTTGAAGTGTCACCCACTTCAAAGGCACCACTGGGTATAAGAGCTGGAATTTTGTCCCTACCACTTCAGTACACTCCTGGACCTGAAGATACTCTGCCAGGATGAAGGACTGCTGTGCTGATGAAGGACTGCCACTCCGCTGGACTACAGCTCTGGAAGAACTGATTTTCTGTTCTGCTGAACTGTCTGCTGCCCTCTTTGCCTGGGTTGGAAGGACTCGACCTGCACATGTGAACCCAGAGTGACTCCAAGGGTTTGTCAGCTTGATTCCTTTTCTTTAGTCCCAGGGACATCAAAGACTTCAAACCAACCTCCTACAGTACCTGAACTCTGCCATCTGTGAGTCTTGCCCTACCAGTGGTGCCAATCCAGTCCTGGGCCCTGGGAAGTGGGCGCAAAGTGTTGCTCCAGCAGAAATCCATGCATCAATGCCACCACCACTCGGATCTGGTGCATCTCCATCGACACTGATGTAGCGCTGATGTTGTGAGGATCGAGGACATTGCATCGCCAACGTCATGGCGCATGAGCTTCATTCCCAATGCATTGCTGACTATGTGTGACTCGGAGCCAAAGCATCACCTACATTCTAAGGATTGATGCATCACCTCCTTTGCTCCCCACATTTCATCCTAGACATCAACACAATGCGAACCAGGTACCATTTCTGTGGGCCAAGGCTGATCACTGTATCCGACCCACACTCCATCGAAGTCAGCCCGAACTCTTGGATTTGACCTGTCTATCACATTCAGATAGCCCTGATTGGCATGTTATGCCTTTAAGCATGATCATTTAGGATATTCTTTAAAAATTCAGAACTCCGTTTACACTTGTAGGATTTTTGTCATTTTGATCTTGTTTTGTTCAACAAGTTAAGCTATGTTTTTTTCTAACTAAGTTGGGTATCTTTTCATGTGATGTTCTCACTGTTTTTCTGTTTGAAGTGTTGCACAAATACTTTACACATTGCCTCTTAAGTTAAGCCTGAATACAGACCGCCCTCCAAGCCTAAAATGAAGTCAAGAGTCCGCAAGCAACAACTGAGGAGGAGAATCCTGAGCTGTAGGAATGACCCCCTGCCTCCAGAAGGGGAATCAGATTTCCTAGGATGAGTCAGGGGGCAGTGTGTGTTCCATGGATCTGTCACAGATGGAGTTGGATATCGATGCAATTGAGAGCTACAGCATGGCTGAGCAAAGGAAGTTGTGCAGGGAGAGGGTACTGAAACTCCCTAAGTGTTATCCAAAGCTTGAGTAGCAGATACCCCATAACGCCTGGGAGGAGTTCCACAGAAAGCTATCTGAACCACATGAAGAGTCTCAGTAGGATGACTTCACCACTCTAGAGAATGCACAACCCTGGTTATACCTGACCTCAGAATTGGGGCCCCAAGACAGTGAAGGTCCTGAGAATGATCAGAAGGAGGCGGAAGAAAATGACTTGGCAAAGGCTCCAGATAAGATTGGGTAGCCCACAGAGAGGGAGTCCCCTGCAGAATCCAATGCAGGAAGCAGTGTCTCCTCCCAAACCATGTCTCCCGAAGAGACAAAGGACAGACAGGCTGAGAGCGACCTGAGGCTGCTGCTGGCCCAGCAAGCTGCAGAGGATTAGAAGAGATGAGGCTGAAAGAGCCTTAGAAGAGAAAAAGATTTTGCTAGCTCATGAGTTCAGTCTCAAGAAGCTGAACTTGCAAACCAAACAGCTGGCAGAGTCTAGCAGGAAGGGTGGCAGCAAAACTACAGTGTCCAGTGGTGAGGGAAGGATTCCCACAACCATGAACCTGGTGCTTGACTTCAAAAAGGGGGTGGCATAGACAGGTGGTTTGAGGTTACTCAAGAAGTGCACAGGATCCCTGAGGAGAATTGGGGAGCTAGTGTATGGAAACATATGCCTTGTGATTGTACGGAAGTCCTGGTAGCCCTAGAAAGGTATGTTGTATGGCGTTTTAGGATCCGAGTGAATTTTCCTAATTCCTACCCTTATATATGTACAATTCACATTGCCCTAATATAGGCATAGAAATCATTCCCTTATTTAGAAACAGCCCATACAGTCCAAATACAGCCATGGCTACTTCTACCCGTACCAAAACATCACACCGATTTCTTGGAAAATCGGCTTAAGCAGTCAGGGACCTCCCCTTGCTTGAATATTGATTTGTCCAAGAACTCATGTACTTTACAAAGAACTACTATATCCTTGGGGTTCTTTACTGACGTTATTATGCCCGACTTTACGTCAAACTAGACACCTTCAAGGTATAAATATGCCTTCACTTGCTCTAGCAAGACACGGTGGTTCCGAGCAGTTCGACTATCTACTTGCCCGACGTAGCTCGCTACAGCAAGTGTCGAAGGAAGCCGACCCTCCAGCTGATGCACTGATAGAGAAGCTGTCCTTTCTCTCACTGAGAATCCAGCTCCAGTGTTTCCAAGCTCTCCTTACGGGGAGTTGGAAAATCGAGTCCCGAGACAGAGATACCAGACCTCCTTCATTCTAAACTAAGGTATGGAGCTGATTAGAACCTAAGAGAAATCTTGGATAGATTCTTGGCAAAGAAAACCAAACCTATGCTACACAATACTTACTCCCTCCCGCATACTAGACTTAGGTTAGGCAAATTGGGGTAGGCGTATTTTAGAAGCACCAGTTGAGTATCTTTTAGTCATTGTTATTTATGTATGTATTTTTATATGGCTTAGAAACCATACAATGCTCTTACAGTATTATTTTATAATATTGTTCTCGCTGTATGCATTATACTTTTCAGCCTGCATTACGATTGTAGCAGTTCACTTTACTCGCATGAGAATGAAGACTGTTCAATAAAACCTTTTATTTAAAACCCCCGTCTCTCTATTTCTCTTCACCTCGGTAGAAACGAAGCATGCGCGATTGACTGAGTGAAATACTTATCTATTGTTTCCGCGACTCTAGAGATATATTTCTTTTTCTTGGGAAACAAAGTTGTCATGTTTATGTGGTTGTCAGAAACAAATCCCTTCTTTTGTATTCGAGAAAGTTTCAAGTGACCTCTGAGCTAGCTGTCACTCACTATTAAGTTTAATACATTCGATAGAGACCTAGTCAACCTCAGTCCTACGTCTAAACTATAGGATATATTATTCCAATGCGCAGAGCCTATTGGGAATATAGGAACTACACTACAGGTGGGTCAGGCTGAGGTATCCCACCATGCAGAAGTCCCTTGTCAAATGATTTGGACTCACCCCAGAAGAGTGCAGGTTGAGATTCAGGGACAGTCAGAAACAGTTTTACCAGTCCTGGGGGCATTTTATGGAGTACTTTTGAAGGGAACTGGATGGTTGGTGAAAGGTAGTATGGTAAACGCTTTTGAGGGGCTATACAATAAGAAAACCAGAGAGCACATGTTCAGTCACTCTTCTACCAGGCTATGTCAACACCTAGTTAATTGCAACTTCATTGACTCCAGGGAGATTGCAAAGGAGGCAGGCCTCTGGGTGAGTACCAGAGTGTCTGGGAAGGCATTGGGTAGTGATCCTGAGGAGGGAGGCTCATGTTACCCCTGTTAGAGTGTGGTGGAGGTACAGAGTGACCCAGACAGGTCCCATTGTCGTGTGGAGGAAACGGTCTCATGTCCCTTCTATGAATAGGAGAAGAGGTTATGGTGAGCAGAGGCAAGAGTTCCCTATTTCCAGTCTCAGTGCTTGGATTGCTCTCAGGTGGGGCACAAGCCAATGGACCTGGTCTGAGCCAAGAGACCGTTCACTGATGGGAGCTCCACAGTATCAGGAGAGCTGGGTGAGGCTGCCGCCAGAAGCTGTCTACCAGTTCTGGTTTCTTGGGTGCCATTTCACAGAAGAGGCTACAAAGGCCCAGCTGAAGGGGCAGGTGATAGACACAGTCTACAGTTTGAGGACCAGTATGTAAGGGGTTGCCATCCCAGAGAACAAAGGACGCCAAGACTGACCCCTGGTGAGGCAACTTTGAGCCAGGGGGGCTCCATGCACTGTCACAGGGAAGGAGGGCTGGGAACCTGCACCAGGCAAATTCTTGCAGGACACAGACATAGTGTCACCCTTCAGGGAGATAGTGGCACTTCCTTGGAAGTCCTGCCTCACAAGGCGCATGTTCACCATCAGGGTACAGACCGGGGTTTGAAGGACCAGTTTCAGGATACCACCCTTGAGCTGGTGGGAGGTAGAGTGGAGAAAGGGTGCAAGGTAGCTGGGGCTACTGCTTCCCCATTCTGAGAAACCACAGAGGACAGAGGTCATTAAATGACCTGGTGCCTGATCTTTGACACTGACAGCTGTCAGTGGCTTCTGTTGGTTGTTTTCCCCATGGACAGAGCTTTGCGGAATTTGGTACAGAAGTCAGACCCAAGGGGGGAATGAGCCATGTCCCTTTGTTGGCCATGGTAGGACTGTCTACCTACTGGGATGCACCTGCGAGCAAAATAAGGTTAGGGACTGAAAATATGGGGCCCAGAGGTGAGGAGGACGGTTACTCATGGGTCAGTTCATTGGTTCAGGGCAGTTCCAACTGAGATCAGTGAAGCATAGAACTGACAAGTGTGCCTGCAGTAGTGTACCATTGTCCACGTTTTATCGCCTAAGAAGGGAAGTCTATCAAGGAATTGATTAGTTTACCCTGGTTTTAGGCTGGAGGGGGGTCGTTTTGGAAAGGCTCTTTCTGCACGGTCACCTATAAACCTATTGCCTTCCTCCTGCTCTTTTTGATGAATTCTACTTTAGCAGCCATAGGGCTCTGGGCACATTACCACTGATAACCAGTGTTAAAGTGCATGCACTCTCTCCCTAAAACATGGTAACATTGATTTATTCACAATTGGCATATTTATTTTACTTATAACTCCCTATTAAAGTGCACTACATGTGCCCAGGGCCTGTAAATTAAATGCTACTGTGGACCTGCGGCACTGGTTGTGTCACCCACCTAAGTAGTCTTTAAAACATGTCTCAGGCCTACCACTGTAGGGCATATGTTTTTGGTTTACACTGCCATGTCGACTTGGCATTGAAAACCCTTTGCCATGCCTTAAACTTACCTTTTATTACATATATGTTACCCCTAAGGTAGGCCCTCGGTAGCCCGTAGGGCAGGGCGCTATGTAACTAAAGGGTAGGACTTGTGCTTTTAAGTTTTCTCCCAAATTCGTTTTTCACAATTGTGAGGCCTACCCATCCCATAGGTTAACACTAGGGATTCCTTGTTACATTTAATAAATGTAATTCCCAATTGGAAAGAGGTAGAGCTGTCGTGTTTAGAACCCATGGAATTGTAATTTTATTTATTTATTTATTTTATTTAATTTATATAGCGCAAATCAGCTACCCACCAAAGGGTTTCCCGGCGCTTGATAATTCAAAAGTGCGTTCTAGTGCCAAGCAATATTAGATGTTAAATAGCCAGGTTTTTAAGGCCTTTCTAAATTTTACGTGGCTCATCTCCGTACGTAATGCATATGGCATCGCATTCCAGAGAGATGGACCCAGGAAAAGAAAAGATTTCCCACCCATCCGTGACAGTTTGATTTTAGGAATCACGAAGTTATTGGCTGTTGCTGACCTAAGGGTTCTAGATGGTTGGTAAGGACGGACAAGTTTCTGCAAGTATTTTGGGGCAGTGCCAGTTGAGATTTTATGCATGAAGCACAAGGATTTAAACTTAATCCTATTTTCAACTTTCAGCCAATGTAGGTCACAAATGTATTTAGAAGTAGAGCAAGACATAGGGATTTTGAATAAGAGTCTCGCCGCCGCATTTTGCACCATTTGCATCCTTCTGATCGTAGTTTTCTTTGCCCCTAAATATAGCACATTGCTATAATCAAGCCTTGAAGTTACCAAAGCATTAATAACTGTTTTTTTTGTACAATCAGGTAGCATCCAACAGATTTTTTTTAGCCATTTTAAGACTGCAAAACAGGTGGCTGAAGTCTTAACGGCTTGCTGGTGCATATTCAAAGATTCATCAATGATGACACCTAAATTTCGAGCCTGTAGGACTGGCATCGGAAGAGGGCCCATTTCAGATGGCCAATGCTGGGGTCCCCATAGTTCTTTATTTCTTCCTAGAACGATTAGCTCTGTTTTCTCGCCGTTTAATTTTAGAAAATTATCTTGCATCCATCCCGCGATCTTACCCAGTCCTAGTTTTAACGTGGAAGGATGATCGCTTTCTGCTGAAGAGAGAGAGAAAAGGAGCTGAGAATCGTCAGCATAGGAAAACATATTTAAACCTGCCTCTCCTACTATTCTGGCAAGTGGACTCATATATAAGTTAAAAAGCAATGGGCTTAGAATTGAACCTTGTGGTACTCCATGCTTAAGAGTTAAAGTCTCTGAGCAGGCAGACTGGGAGAAGACTTGAAACGTACGATTGCTTAGCAGGGACTTGATCCAGTTTATAGCAGCGCCATGAATACCTATAGAGGAGAGTGTTCGTAAAAGTACCGTGTGTGACACCGTATCAAACGCGGCACTAAGGTCTAATAATACGAGTGCAACCGTTTCTCCTCTATCCATCATGGCGCGGATGTTCTCTGTCACTCCAAGCAACGTAGTTTCAGTTGAAAAGCCTACGCGGAAACTAGATTGTTGCGGGGGCAAGAGATCGTGTGTCCTTATAAACTCAGTAAGGGACTGAAGAACATGTTTTTCTAAAATTTTTGAAAAAATAGGCAGAAGAGAAATTGGCCTAAAATTTGAGGGCATGTTTGGATCAGCTCCAACTGTCTTCAACAATGGATGAACCATTGCATGCTTCCATTCCATAATGATAAATGCTCTTTAATGGTAAAGTGGAATTTAAAATTACAATTTTAAAAATGCTAATTTTAGAAATATAGCATTTTTCTGCCCCTGTGTTCCTGTAACCTGTCTCCAATACATGTCTGGGTGGGTGACAACTGGGCTTTGTGTATTCCCTCTATACAGCCACACACAAAAGAAGCTTGGGTGTGACTTAATGGGCCATCTACGTCCTGATGGGGGATCCTGGGCAGGATGAGAGAGAAGAGCTGGGCACAGCCTCACTCTTACAGTTGAATAGGCTGTGTCCTGTTAAACCCCTGAAGTGAGTCTGGAGCCAAGGCAGGAGGAGAGGATCTCTGTGCACTTCAAAGCCCCTCTGTGAAGTCTCCGTCATTTCAAAAGCACCACTGGGTGTAACAACTGGATTTCTGTTCCCACCACTTCAGTACACTTCTGGACCTGAAGATACCAGGAAGAAGGACTGCTGTGCTGCTGGCCTGCCACTCTGCTCGACTGCTGCCCTGGAAAAGTGCTTTGCTGCGCTGCTTTGCTGTTTGCTATCCTCCTTGCCTGGGTGAGAAGGACTGGACCTGCACCACTTGAGCCCAGAGTGACTCCAAGGACTTGTCAGATGGTCTTCTGTACTGAAGAGTCCGGGATATAGAAGACTTTAAGTCACGCTGCTACAACACCTGGACTCTGCCATCTGTGAGTCTTGCCCTACCAAGTGGTGCCAATCCAGTTTTGGACCCTTGGAAGTGGATGTAAAGTGCTTCTCCAGCAGAAATCCATGCACCAACGGCGCTGCAACGGTTGGAACCAATGCATCTCCATTGACACCGACTCATCACCGTTGCTGCCAGGATTGAGGACACCGCATCGCTGATGATGCGGGACATCGCCTCCATTCCTGAATCATCGCTGACTTTTTGTGAGTCGGAGCTGACACATCATCTACATCCTAAGGATTGATACATTGCCTCCTTTGCTCCTTGCATTTCATCCTCAATGTCAAAGCAACCGCAAACTAAGGTACTGTTTCAGCTGGCCAACGCAGGTCTCTATATCAAACCCATGCTCCATCGCGATCGGCTTGATCTTTTGGATTTCACATGGTCTAACGTGACCAGATAGCTCTGGTTAGCACTTTATGCTTTTAAGCACTATAATTCAAGATCTTCTTAAAAAATCATAACTCTGTCAATACTTATTGGATTTTTGTCAATTTGGTAATTTTAATAAATTAAGCTCTATATTTTCTAATTAGGTGTGGTATCTTTTTGTGTCACGCTTTCACTGTTTTACTGTTTTAAGTTTTGCATAAATACTTTACACATTGCTTCGTAAGTTAAGCCTGACTGCTCTAGGTCAAGCTACCATAGGTGGGGGAGGGGGGGGGGGGCGGGGTCAGGTTCAATTCGAGTGTGTATCTGACTTACCCTGACCAGGATTGTTGTTCCTGCTTAGACAAGGTGATACTTCTGCCAACCAGAAATACAATTTCTAACAAACTCACTCAGCAGTTAACATTCTCAGCTATCAATGGCATATAATCTCCTCATGCTGTGTATATGCGCAACTAGACTGTGCTCTAATCACATCTGTGTGCCACAAATCTACTGTTTTCTTTTTCAATTTTAAATGATCAATAAATTATGCAATCCTGCTGCTATTTGGCACTATCCAGGTTTATACTCGACACTCACTTATCAGTAGTTCAATTAATGGGCTTCTAATTCCACAATACAAATATCTGTTCTTGATCTGGACCCACAGCACTGCAATAACAACAGTATCAAAACTATCTCATAAACAACAAGGCTCACTGGTGTCTAATAGACACTGCATCAAACATCAATTACCAAACATTTTAACAACCTACAGTGCATCCTAAAAGTGTAAGGATACATTCCTTACCTGACCTATGCCCTGACAAAGAATGTGCAGCAGCGGCTCCCTACTTTTGTCCTGTGCTGCAGGGCACGTTTTCTGGCTCAGAGATGTAGTAACCTCCTTGTGCAGTAGCATCGTAGATCATTAGGTGCATGTCAGTTTTTCCTACTACGCATTAGATTATGGAGTGATCCTCCCTGCATGCCACTTTTGGCAAATGTTGCATGCAGGAGAGCTAATTCAAATAAGCTCATCATATCGACTGGCTCTGTCTATTACTACAATGCACTTGAGGCGAGGCGAAGCAAGGTGGAGTGGGACCGACGAGGCTGGTGGGCCTAGGCTGGAGTGCAACCCAACGGCCTAACAGCCCAACACCTGACATTCAGGCTTTGGCACAGCATCAGCACTCCCGTTCAGGTGAAATTTCAACTGCCCTTAGCCACGCCCTCCACCTATGTTGCTCTACCCCCCTCCTCATTGGTGCCCTGAATATTGCTGCTGCGCCCACTAACCTCCATCCATCGCAAGCCGCCAGACTCCTTTTCCTCTCCTGACAAAGGGTTATCCAGAAGGAGGAGTAGTAGGAGAAAGAGCAGGAGGGCATCATTTCCAAAAGCGAATAAGGCTAGGCATTAGGCTGGTGCGGCTTGCCCCATCGCCATCAGTACTTATCTGCACTTCCCTGTACTTACCTGATTCCAGTCAACATTCAGACATCAGATGCACTTTGTCCAGTTGAAAAAGCAAAGCGTGCTTGTGCCCTCTCCTTACAGGTAGCTTATTGGGGTGAATAGGGAAATTCTTCTTCTCGTGCCATACCGATAACCAGGATGGTAAACCCTTGATGGTGCGATTTGTGCTCTGCAGTACACAGCTATATGTAGGGTGGGACTCACCTCTGCCAGACGAGCATGCTTGTGCCCAACCTCCATCAAGTCTCTACAGCTACGTGGGTTTCTGAGGTGCCGTCCAACAAAAGACCAAAGAAAGGCTACCGTCCCAAACTACAAATCCAGGAAAAGGTTAGCCCCTTCCCCCACGACATGTGTGATCGTGCCCCCTCCATCACAAGGCATAACCAACGGGCAGGGGTGAGGCAGCGCTGTCCACCAGAAAGCTATATATACAAGCACTAGAGCCAAGGAAGGGATCAAAAGTTAAGGCTTGGCAACCTCAGTGGAGCCAGCACAGTCTCAGAATGATGTCCGGGTGAACAAGGGGGCCCCGTTGCCAAAAACAACAAGCATTTACAATGCAACGGTCTCGCCTTTGCAAAAGTTAAAGCTATTGGCATTGTAAATGACAAACTTTATTCATGTGTTGGTTTTGAAAACAGATAAATAAATGGCATTGTCATTTACAATGCCAATGCTTAATCTCTCACAAATGCAACACCTATTGCACTTGCACACAAACACACACAGAGCCACACACACACAGAGCCACACACACACACAGAGCCACATACACAGAGCCACACGCACACACACAGAGCCACACACACATACACACAGAGCCACACACACATGCACACAGAGCCACACACACATACACAGAGCATAATTCCAAGAGCCAATGTAGTTTAAAAATTACTTGTGAAGAAGCATCCACACATACATAAATGGTGTTACATTGTGTCTCCCAGCTCCTCCTGGTCTGCCCTAGTGTGATCTTTGGCACTCACTTATAACATCCAAAACCTGGGCTGAACGGTCTGTCTCGTGAAGTGGATGACAACTCGAGGCTCAGACATTCCGAGGGAACTTTTCATGTTGTCAATGTTATGACATATATGCAAAGCAGACCTTCCAAAGCACATCTCTGGAGAGGGGCAGGCAGCGTCTCGCCTCACCCCTTCGAAGGCAGGCAAGGGTGCAAATTGTGGGTGTGATTCCCGATCGTATTGGGTTCTTAGGGTGCTCCCTGAGAGGCCTAAGTCACCAATGCATTTCTGGTTTTAAATTTGCTCTGGGTGAGTTCCAACACCCAACATGGGTCTACTTGAGAGCTCAGAAACAGAAAGGGAGCAACATGAAGAATATGAAATCACAGGAGAATTGTACAACGAGAATGAAAATCAAGAAGGGAAATGTGGAAGGAAGATATCGAGGTGGAACCAGACAGCTGATGGGCATGCCACAATTCATAAGCTGGCCGACAAGGGTAAAAGGTGTGAGGCTGAGGCTGGTAAAATAGATTGATATAGCACAAACAACTGACAAAGAGAAAATGCTAAAGAAAATTAGGGCATATTGAGAATGTTTGCAGGAGGTGTGGGCTACTCTTAATCTGTAAAAGACTGATGAAAGGGTTATGTATGTTGGTTCATGAGTTATTGAGATTACTGGAAAAATAATAGACTACTTAGGATGTGCATAAGTTTGCAAAGAGAACAAGAACACAAAGCCTAGTAGTGAGGAGGAAGAAAAGGTGGAGGTGTTGGATGGATTGAAAGTGATGACTCATAAAAAAAACGAGAGGGCTGATGATAGCTAATAGTAATATTTTCTGAGCCAGAGTTATAGTGGGAGGTTTGAAAAGATTATGGCTAATAAGAATTATTGAATATTGTTGGCTGTGTAGTATTCGGTTTTGTAGCTGTTTCCTGTACTGGGAGCTTCTTTTAATGCGAAAGGGGGAATGGGCCAGAGCTGGTATTTATTGAACTTCTTTGAAGGGATGTTTGGGCTGCTAGGAGAGAGTCTGAAGAGTAATAGTTAATGAGTAAGCATGTAAACAGACGATGGCTAATGAAAAGTTTGAATGCTAGGAGTTTAATGATCATCGGGGATTAGAGGGGTTATAGGCAGATTGACTCTTATGGTGACTTAAGAAAGTAAGCGGGCAACATTTAGAGGGTAATAAAGGATGACAGGTAGATAGCTGTGGACTGAAAGGGTGCAGCTGGAGACACAAGCAGTAGGTGGCTGACGGTCTGAAAATATGACGGCTAATAGGGAAGTGGTTTAAAAGAAATGAGGCTCGTGGGTTCAGCAGGCTTAAGTGGCGGATAGGAAGGGCATGAGAGGGGAGTCTGCCGGGGGACGGAGGGCATGAAGGGAAGGCCGCCCGGGGAGGGAGATATCGCTCTCAGTGGAGGCAGGGTTAGAGGGGTTATAGGCAGATTGACTCTTATGGTGACTTAAGAAAGTAAGCGGGTAACATTTAGAGGGGAATAAAGGATGACAGGTAAATAGATGTGGACTGAAAGGGTGCAGCTGGAGACACAAGGAGTAGGTGGCTGATGGTCTAAAAATGTGACGGCCGAGTCATCTGCCGTCACCGCTCGCTCAGTGACGGCAGATGACTCGGCCGTCACATTTGTGTCCTACCCAAGGTGGGCGGGTTCAAAAAGAGAAAGTGGGTGGCCGTTAGTGCGGAGCTCACACAGGAAGTAGAGCTGGTCTACAAACCGGTGACCCCTGCACATATCACAAGGCATGCAGGGCCGGGGGGGACAAGGCGCAGGGCCTGTACCTCTCTCACCTGCGTGCCGCCACTGCCGTGGACAGAATACAAAACCTGCCCAAGCAAGTTTCCAGCATTACAGTAGTCCGGCTCTACACCCTCATTATTAAGCGGAATGAATTTCCGCTGTAGGTCTTAACACGCAGACCACTTAAAAAAGTTAATGCAGCTCTGGTTGCAGCAGAGCAGCTAACAGCGCGCAGAAACGGAGGTAGTACGGTGAGTTAAGTTACTGTAAAATGCGTATCGTCGCTAACAACACTTAAATGTCTCGTACGGAGAAGTCGGTAATTCTAGTGCACATTGAGAGGGCTATACTTACAGCCACTGCTCCAGAACTTGAGCAAAGACTTTATGCTCATCTCAAAAAACAGAGAATCCTGGAGGCTCAACATGATGCTTCTGGCAGCCAGTGCGGCGGCGGCGGTGGCAGGGGCCTCTGCTTGGTGTGATGGGAATGCCTCGTCACACGATGCCCTCTCCTCACAGGCAGCATTAGCAGAGCTTTAGCCTCCAGTGTCGTGGTTTCATTGCCATGCAGTAGCAGAGTGTCGCACAAGTAGAGTAAAAACGCTGCTGAATGCAGCTAAAGTCCCAAGTACAAAAAAACGCTTACAAGTTTGCAGAGAGGGGCCTGAAGGGCAGCATCACCTTTCCTCGTGCTGTGACGCAGAGGGGGCAAGGCTCGGGACGCGGTGGGAAGATCGAGCTCTGAAATGCAGTACGCAAGGCTGATTTTGTAGGTAGTTGTGTTTGTGAGCGGTCCCGTGCTGTCCTGAATGGCAACCTTCAACTTGTTCAGGTAACTTCGGCAGAATCAAAATGGATAAATGAAATGACACTGGAGCCGCGTGTCTCCTTTCGAAAACAGCTTGCGAAAACAGTTACAATCCATTCCGCACTGCTCCCAGCTCGAACAAAAAACAAGTGCTGGCCGTAACATGTTATTTTCTCTTTTAGCCCCGTCCCACTCGGACGGCCTCGGGTTGATTTTCTTATCTTCTTTATGGGGCCATCTGTCACCCCATAAAGAAGATAAGAAAACTTTACCACAGCAGTAAGTCAAGTCAACAAGTCTAAAAAGGGCGGGGCTTAAAGAGAAAGAAATACGTCATGGCAACGTCTTCTCCAATGGCTGGCCACCGTTTAGGAGGCCAGCCAATGGAGAAGAGGGGCGGGGCTTAACCCTCACTACTGAAACTCACTCTAAAACATAAAATCTCGCAATCTCGACTGCACATGTCCGCAGTACGCCACGCGAGACCTAAAAAGGGGAAATGTGGAAAGGGAATCTGCAATCATCCCATCCTCCTGTGCAAACGCAACCAGGTCCCCTGCTTAATGAAATTGAGTCTGACAAGGAGGGCACAATAAGCAGCATTGTAGGAGAGGCAAAAGAAAATGCTAAGAAATGCTGTATCACTCTCTTTCAACTAACTTAAAATATACCCCAAATTCTACTTTTTTTGAGAGATGCTTTTTTCAAGCAGCACTGGGTTCAAGGTTTGCAATCTCCTCTTCAGGTCCTAGAAGATGTCAGCCAAATAAAAGAAGGTAATCTTCAGCCACCCGCTGTAAAATCCATAACAGGACAGGGGATCGAAAAGGTCTCTGTTATGGGTCTATCACCACTGGGTCATACTGCACCAGCACCACAGCAAACAGGGCAGACAGCCCAGGTGGTCCTGGTGGATGTCAATGCAGCGCACAAGCATGATCCGGGGATCAGGCTCAGCCCACCCGCCAAAGTGGGCCAAAAACTGTAGCACAGAACCACCTAATAGGTGGTCCAGAAACGACATTAGTGCAAGGAGGGAGAACTGTGAAATAAATGAGCCCCTAACCATATTTCAGCTGGACAGCTTGCTGTCTCCGAACATCGACTACAACTCTTCCAAAGATTTTAAGTCTCAAGCTCTTCAAACCACATTACTTTCTCCGACATCAAACCATGACAAGCCAAACCACTTGTTTCTTTTGTCCCTCCTCTCCCAGGAGGGAGCTAAAAGGTACTAACCAGAAGTGCATGGGGTGTGCTCATATCTTGACACACAAAAAGAGAAACACATTATGGCAGCTTACACACGGGCCACACAGGAACCATCTTCAGGTATTAACCCTGTGGCCATATAACAGGACAGGGCAGTGGCCTCTGGGTCTCTGTGCAAAGGAAAAACTAATTCGGGCAGAGGCGCCCGGTCCAATACAGACACCTTGGCAGTCTTTGTTGCAGGCATCAATGGGAACCTAGGGGACTTGAACTCACATCTTAAGCATGCAGAGAATGGGTCATACGAAGCACAACCTAGTTGTGGGTACGGTCCGGTAGTGGATAAACTATGTTCTTTCCTCTCAATGCTGGGCAATCTATGCAAGGAACTTAAAAAAGAAGCCCAGGGTACCAGCAGTCCACTACCTGAGGAGCAACCTCTCCTCGCAGAGCAAGAGTTCATGGGGATCAGCCCGTCCAATGGCCTGCATCATACCATTAGCAAACCTTTGGCAGAACCCGGCCTCAGCTTAGAACGTGGCCATCTAACAGTCACAGGCCAACCAGATCATGAGGCCATTTTCGGCCCCAGCCGAGAACAATCTAACCTCCAGATTCCCTGGAAATAAAAACAAATGCAAGGCAGGAGTGTCCAAAGGAGGAAAGGCCAGAATAGAAAGCCTGCTTCAAACCAGGTAGACATTTACACCCGCTTTAGGTTAGTACCAGGCCAAAGAATGACCATATCCCTCGACAAAGGAGCTTCCCATCAAGCCACCCCCAGGACTGCAGAGGAGGGGTCCAGATACCCATTCAGTGTTCCTTCTAGGCCAGAAGGCAAAGAAACCAAAATGGCAGAAACAACCTCAGAAACAAGTGACACAAAGACAGGAACATAGACGAATATCAAGCAACACATTCCTGGTCCGACACCCCAGGTAATAAACATCAGCCCGCAGGTATCGCCAGCCAGACATCGTAGGGCAGCGGCCATGTCCCCCGCTGATGAGAGTAGAAGCCAGCCACCAAGTAACAAGAGCCCACTAAACCACCACAACGCCAGCAAAGGTATTGAACTGCCACTGAGACTCCCCGGGTGTTGCAGCCCAGTTGGACCAGGTGGCCTCTAATGTCATTGCCGAAACAGACAAAGGAAGAAGGGGCCCAAATACCGCCAGAAGGCCAAAACCTACCTTGCTGCCTTTCTGGAACCATGAAACATCTGTCCCAAGAGGTGATAAATTATCAGTAGGACACAAACATCATCTTCAGCCCAGAATACAAATCCATAGGAATTCATGACATCCTGAATCGAGGAAATATACTTCTGCTGTTGGCAAATATTCCATTCTTGGCAGGTTTATCCTGAAGAGACCAGGTGTTGATAGACGTCATCCGTTCCAAAACCCCACCGAGGGGTGAAGACTCTAAGACAACTTTGAGAACGCCCAACATTGCACAGAAAGTGTTTGCGGAAAGCACTTCTTTAGGAATTGGAGGATAAATATCATGCCCTTTTACAAACCTAGGTATCCTGCACCTCTGCTCTCACAGGGCAGGGGCAAATCCCCAGCTGGCTCAATTAACACCACTAGATCTGTGCTTATAGGAGCAAAGCTGTACTCACATGAAGACCTCTTAGGGCACAAACAGGTATCGTCAGGAGATAGTTGATCCCTAAGATCCATACAATGACCTCAGGTGGTTTTTTAGAGCAATTAACAGGTAATCTGGTAGCCAATGACAAGATCAGGAAAAATAAGGAGTTGCTACACTATGCAACAATCAACTTAACCTGTACACGTGGAATATTGATGGCCTTGCCAGCAAGCTGTCAGACCAGGATTTTCTTAACTACCTAAATACATTCGACATTATTGTGTTGCAGGAAACTTGATTGGCAGAACCATTACACCTATAAGGATATTTGTGTTTTTCTATCCAGGCAGTTAGGGGCAAAATACGGCCCCCTATGAGGCGGATTGGCAACATATGTCTCCATTGCTTGCACAGCCTTGACACGCTCTCTGTACTCTGCCTCACCAGCAATCAATTCAATGAAATAACCACCAGACCACAGAACAGGACATCCACAACAATAATCATTAATACTTACATTCATCCAAAACACAAAACCAAAGCAGCATGGCAACTAATAGACCATCTTGGGGCATAAATCAGCGAGGTGGAAACAGCAGAAATCGTCCTCACCTGTGACCTGAACCTATTTCTGCTAGTCACCTCTTCAGAAGATGCAGTGCCAGCTCAAAGTTTGCTCTGGGAATTGCCAATGCAAGTAAAAACATGTACGACCACTTAATTAGAACTAGCTTGCACCTCAATTCAAGAGCCGCCAATGGCAGGTTCCCAGAAGACAACCCTCCGGCAGCCACCTACTACTCCCCAACAACAAGCACAAACATTCACTATACCTTTGTCTCCCTTTCACTGTTCAAACAGGTTATCTTTTTCTGTCTAGGAGACAAAGGCAATAGTGACCACTGCCCTCAAGAGAGCTCTACAAAAACAACTATGCCCATCTTCGAATGGTCACGGGTTATACCCTTGCTGAGACTTCCGGAGAGCCTGTCTGCACAGCACTGCTGCAACTGCAAACAGAAAGTATAGCTGCAGTAGGGAGAAAGGAAGGCAGGGAAAGTGTGAGGATCTGGTTAAGGATGACAGGTAAACTATTTTGTTCACATTTGGGACTGGCAGGAGAGGCTAGAGTGTGTTTGGCTCCTCCATTATTCTTTTGCCCCAGCCTAGTAGTTGCAAGGCCAGATGATTTTGTGGGCCATACGAAACATAAAATTATAGATGGATAACTGTGAGTTCCAGCAATGTTTTTCACCTTAGATTTCTGAATGACATCAGAGACAGCTCAGACTTTGCTCTAGTCTATTTGATGTCACCCAGAACCCCTTAAAAAATATCCCCATAGCTCACAGTTACTCATCTATAATTCAATACGTTAGGATTGGCTTTCATAGAGAACCATTAGTGTGAATGACTGAGTTGCAAATCCAGTAATTCACTGATATGCCATAGCAATGGTGGGTAGCATAACCTTTTACTACTGTTGCTAAGTCCTAAAGGAATTCCAGGCTGGTTTGACTGAACTTTCTGCGAGACTGCATAAGCAGCACTAGAAAGGAGCATGATTTCTGCAGGAGAGAGATGTAAAGGCATTGAGAGAGGAGGGAGTGCGTGGCAGAAGTCTGTATTTTTTCACATTTGAAAGAGGTTACACCATTGCCTTTGCGTAACAGTTACAACTAGAGGCTTAACATTATAGACAGATAAATGTGTGTTACAAAGATTTTTTTCACCTCAGGATTTTGAGTGACATCATATAAAACTCGAGCTCTTCTCCAATTGTCTATTTGATGTCACACAGATCCATTGGGTGAAAAACATGCCATAAATCCCCTTGGTGAAAATGAAAAACATACTGAAAGTCACAGTTACCCACTTGTAATTCTACATGTTATGCATGCCCTTTAAAGAGAGCTATTAGAGTGAATGACTGGATTGTAATTCACTGCTATGACGTAGCAACAGTGGGTAACAGAACTTGTTAACCACTGCTGCTATGTGATGATGGGAATCCAGGCTGTTCTCACTGGCTTTCTGAAAAACTGTCAGAGCAGCACTAGAAAGCACGGCACACAGATTCATTCTGGATAAGAGGAAGGAAGGGCACAGAGAGAGGTGGAGATGGGTGGCAGGAGGCCATCCATTTCGTTTTTTAAATGTTGGACTGAGAAGAGAAGCCATGTTATCTATGGCTTCCTCATGACTCCTCTCCACCTATGAAGCACTTGAAAGCGGGGGCAGATGATTTTCAGGGCCATACATAGCATACAATTATAGATGAACATTATTGAATTGCAGGGATGTTTTACTTCTCGGGGTTATGTGACATATTCGACGACTTAAGCTTTATTCTCAATGTCAATTTGAAGTCACGCAGAACCCCTCAGAGAAAAACATCCACATAATTCACTGTTACCCAGTTATAATTCTATATAATGGACAGAAAGGCCTAGACATGTATTGCTTGATCACCTTAAACATATCACTAAACTTAATTGTGGTATGACACCACAATATTGTTTGAGGCTTATGAATATATATTCCATAAATGAAATATGGTTCTGATAACTTTACAGAACTCTACATCATGACATACAAGGCAGAGACTTAGGGGGCTCCTGGTATCTACATGATTGCAAACCTATCGGATTATGAATATTGAGATAATGCCAATGGACTGGAAGATTTTGTTAGCGGTCCGATCATAATATAAAGGTCTGTGGATTCACCATGGACTTGGTAAGTTTCACCATTTGTAGAAAATAGGCAAAATATGTACCTGAAACCCTAAAGAATGAGAAATACCCAGGGAACTGAACCTAAAACAGCTGGTTTGCCTTCTAAATCTGTATTGCATAGTATACCTTCAAGTTTACCTTGTAATCCTTTCCAAATACATGAAGTTAGTGTTACCAATACACCCAGTCTTGGTACCTCTAGTTGGGAAGTATCTATGGGGGCATCCATAATGATTTGCAAAACCTACCCACAGAGCATTGTAATTGTAATTTATATAGCGCATTATCACCAACGGTCTCTAAGCGCTTGCTTTGGGAACCCGTCCTGGTTTTTCCCTGTGAGATAACCCGTACTGGGCACCCCCAAGGTGAAAGCCAGGCATCCCGCCGCAGGGGGCCATAGTGGAGATTAAGCAAGCTATTGCCCGGAGTTGCAGAGTGTGAACCCGTGATTCAAGCAGGCACCGAAGCGAGAATTATCAAGTCCGTGGACATTTTGGGCTCAAGACCCTGCCGCGTCGGGAATTGAACCCTGGTCCCGGGTCTGACCTCTGCTTCATGGTCTGCCGCTTCTAACCATTGAGCCACACTTCTCCACATTGAGGAACCAGAGTCTGATTCGGGCCTAGTGAAACATATAGTTATGGTTGGTAATTACCATGATGTAGCTAGAATATAGATATGAAGCTTCACACGCTAATATGCTTTCCCGCACTTCTGTATAAGGGTCACTCGAATGCCACAGTACATATACATGATAGCTTGACTCGACGAATGCCATCTTGTACTTTCCGAGCGCTCTTGCATTCCTAAAAACCTCACATCGCACATACACGAGATTCGCTCTCATGAGAAATAGTACAACTGTAGCAACCTGCTATCTCTTCTCATTTGGCCCGTCAAGGTTGTAGGTGGGGGCGAACGGGGTACAGCGCATTCCCGAGAAGCGCTGTACGAAGTCTTTCGGAGCTGGCAGAAGGGAGTCACCCTCTCGACCTTGCTATAATGAGCTGAGCTATACTGAGGAGGGTTTTGTGTTCCATATATGGTCTTTCCTTTTGCACCAACCTGTACCAGCCTGTATTTTTCCATCTTAGGTAACGACTGCAGAATGTAACAGTATATATGTAGTTTGCTGATAACGGGCCAGCAGTCTTCTTGGCGGAACTCGTGGGTTAGGTGGCAGAGTTTGTTTGTTGTAATAAACGCTTGGGCCTCCTGCACTGCCGACTGTCTGGTTATTGGTAATTGGTACATGGGCTATTGGTGAGTATAGCTCTATTTGGGTTGTGGGATATAATTTTCGGTACTTTAGTTGGCGACTCCGCCGGGACTCCGCGTTGGGGTCGTCCCTCTGTAATCAGACACTACGGGACATTGGGAAGGGTGACCTTGATCGAGGGGGAAGGACCGACCGAAGTATTGGGGTTCGCTCCGCTCTTCCGATCGAGAGAGCCCAGCTGCTAGTGACCCCACGCCAGAGTCCTTCGGGTGTAACCCGAGAACGGGCCAGATTGGTTTATAGGAATTGACAGTGGAGAACGCCCAATCGGACCTGAGTGCACCAGGTGAGTGATTCATCTTGTTTTGTGTTGGATATCCGTTGGATTTGAAATTTGGAATTTGGTGGCCTTTGGTCACGGAGAATTCGAAAAAGGGGGTCTGACGGGGCAGCACCGAGGCTGCACGGGTGGACGCTCCTGTTTGGAATTTGAGGAAACGAACTAGAGATTGGACGCAGACGCCTCGGTGTGACTTGAGAAGTAGTGCACACCCGGCCAGACTGCTCTCGGAAACGCCGGTGGCTGAGATTGGGTAGCACTCAGACAGATCTGGAGCGGCGCTTGAGAAAGCGCGCTCAGCCAGAATATTCCAGGAGGTGAACCATTATTATTATTGACATTTGTTGAGCGCACGGCTACCCCCAACGGGGGTGTCCCGGCGCTGAGGATTACGAGCAGATGGCGGAAGAAATTAGCAGCCAGAGAATAGAAAGGTCTTTAATTTGCCCCTGACAAGAAGGCCATCGGATGGTCAGTAGGTCGGTCCGTGGTTTTGTAAAACCTGTGTGGCTATCTCTAGGCAGTCTAAGGTCAAGACTGTTTGGTGCTTTTGGATCTGTTTTAAATCTGGAAAAGAGTTCTCCATAGGCGGGAGTCGACAGGCTCCACCTTTTTGTCTGGGAATTACGTTTGTTACGTTGTTGTATGTTTGTATAAAAACTGTTGTTAATTATATTATGTAAGGTTGTGTGAACGAGAACTGAGTGTGGAACATGGCCATGTGTACGAAAGTGCTGTGAATAATACCTTTTTCCTTTTTAGCTGTCGACTCAGTACAACAGGACAATGCCCTGTTTCAGTAAGCTCTGTTTAGGATGCGCTGGCCGGGGAGGACCGAGGCTGGACAAAAGCCAGCCCGCTCCCCCAGAAGGGACCCCTAGCCATGATATGTATTGTAAGCATGGTATCGGGCCCCTCTTATTTAATACATTGTGGCATAAGTACACCAAAGACAATGTAGAACTTCAGTGGACAAAGACGGGATCTTTCGATGAGAAAAAGTTCCAGTATCTACAGGAACGCCTGTTCGTTAAGCGAAGCAGGCAGTCCATGTTTGACACCTTGAATCAATGGCAGAAAGAAGCAAAACGAAGATGCATTAGATCCGAGAAATTAATGAAGATCCAGCAAGGGCAGACTGTGACTCAAAAAGCCATTGCTTATGAGAAAAACAGGACTGAGCAGAATATCGAGTGCGCAGATAGACAGTTTTGGTTACAGGTAGACAAAAGCTATGTGGCTCGGAATGACACGGAAGATAAGATAGAGGATCTGCTAGATACACGTCCCCCGCCTCCGTATGCGCCTCAACGCGTATACCCTGCCCTGCCTCTCCAGCCTGTCCCGGCCCCCGTGGCCTCCACCCCGGAGGCCGACGGGGCTCTCGTTCCCCTCGGTACAAATCGTGCCACTCCTACCTCATCGAGAGCTACGGCCACCCTTCTCCCAGGGGCACAGCAGCTGCCAACCACATCCCGAGTGGTTCTGGCGGCTCCGAGTCCCGTTTGGACTTCACAATCCACTAGCATGACACCCGGGGATCAGGAATGCCTCCTGTTAGAAGGACAAGGCGGCATGAACCCTAGGCAACTATTCACCAGAGCTTCTGTGGAATATGGTGAGAAAGAGGCGGTAGCGGATCAGGCTGCAAAATGGATGCGGAATAATGTATACACCGTAATTGACTTATGGAGTACTATAAAGGATCTTGAACCAGTCATGCAGCAACATGCGCTGTACCAAATGTCATGCTACCTTATAGAGGCTTGGGAACTATGCTTCCAGGATGGGACAGCACCCCAAATTTTGTACAATATCAGAGACTGGGCCCATAAGTTCAATATGGACCCACAGGAGGTGTACAAGAATGTTGATACATTGGTAAAATACCGAGGCCGAATGTTTACCAAGTGTCCTAATTGGACCTCTCAACACCCTATGAGAGAAGTACACCCCATATTTCATCCCGAAATCCCGGAAACTTGTGATAATGCTAATCAAGTTATTAGGGCTCGAGTCGATGCCCGTTTCCAAGAACAGTGGGTATATACTCCGTGGTAAAGAAGTGAGGTTCTTGCCCTTAAATCCAAATTCCCCGACCCCCGTAAAAACCCCACGGCCTATTACAAGGAGCTTACCGAGGCCGCAGCCTCGGCTGTGGTGTCCTTAGCAGACATAGAATTGTTTTTCGGTTTACTTGTTCCTGTTGATATATGGCGACAGGTGCATGACACCGACCATGCGGTGGAGCTGGGGGGAACGTGGGATGAACTAAAGGGCTGGGACCGAGACCGCAAACCTGGAGATAAGCCTAGAAAGGAAATAATAACTTTACCAGCGAAAATAATAGCTTATATGCATGCACTAATTCCCCCCAGAAAGGTTGACTGGGACAAATTAACCGCCTGCAGACAGAAGAAAGATGAGAGTGTTTCAGACTTCTTCACTCGGTTGGAGGGAGTTTTTATTGATTTTAGTGGACAGGATCTATCAACAGAAGGTGGGGTTCGGTTGTTTGTAAATAGGTTTGTGACGAACTTGGCACCCGAAATATCTACACGGTTGCAGGCATCTGAGAGTACTTGGACGACCTCTACCCCCTCCGGATACTGAGCATGGCTCAATATTACGAGTATAGGGAGAATGAGAGTAAGGACAAAGTGGACAAGAAGGCAAAGGAACTTAAAACTAGAGTATTGTTACAGCAAGTCGTTCAAGGAGGAGGAAGGGGGAGAGCAGCTAGTGGGCCCGGATTTAGAGGGGAGGGGACAGGCCGTGGTACAGGGAGAGGCGCAGGCGTAGACAACAACCAGCTGTTGGGGGTAAATCAATGTGCGTACTGTAAACAGGAAGGGCACTGAAAAGCTCAGTGTCCGTTACTCCTCGCCCAGAACGGAGCCGTTCGTGGCCGAGAACGTGGACGGGGCGGTCCGGATCGCAGTGATATGCACAGAGAAGTGGCGGCGCAAGGCAAGTCTTAGCGAAATCATTTTGACAATCCTCAGAGTAGACAGTACTACAATGAGGACTATACTAGCAGGACATGTACAACCACCCATAGGACAGCCAGGGACAGAGTAGGGGCCAGGTGTCGATCCCAGTCAATCAGCAAGGACCCTATGTGAAGGGGGAGTTGATGGGGACTTCTGGGAATTTTCTCATTGACACAGGGGCAACGAACAGTTCAGTCGCTCAATCATTGGTTCCAGGGGCGGCTCTGTCCGGGCAAAATAATGTATTAGTGGTATTTTCAGGAGTCCCAGTGGTAAGTCCCATTTCCAAACCTCTCCCCTTCACGATTGGTCATGCAACTATTGAAACACCCTTTCTGTTGACTTCGCATTGTGGAGATAATTTGTTGGATTTAGACATGCTGAAACGGCTCAATGCCAAGATATATTGTTCCCCAGATGGTGTTTATTTGACTATACAGCCCTATGCTGACAGTGTGAAACAGTGTTTTGCTAAGAATGAACCCCTTCCGCCTGAGTTCGACACTATTCCGGCCACCCTATGGGCCACCGGTGATGCAGATGTCGGAAAACTAGACATTCTCCCAGTCCATATTATGTTGAAAAAGGGTGCCAAATTGCCACGCATACCCCAGTACAAGATTTCACCAACGGGTGAGCGAGCCTTGCTTTCTATCATCCAGGATTTAATTGATAAAGGGGTGGTGGAAGAGACAGCCGCCAATGTTTGTAACAGTCCGATCCTCCCGATCTTGAAGAAATCACATGAGTCAGGGTCCCAGCAGACTGTCGATCCATATCGTTTTGTGATTGATCTACGGGAGGTTAACAAGATTGTGGTTCCCCAGTACCCAGTGGTGACTGACATCACCACTATACTTACAATGATCCCTCCGACTGCTTGTTATTTCTCAGTCATTGATCTGAAGAATGCCTTCTTCAGTATCCCTATTCATCCTGATAGCAGACAGATCTTCGGATTATCGTTATCTGGACGAAGCTTTAGATTCTGTTGTGCACCCCAAGGCTATACCGAAAGTCCGAGCATCTATAGTCAGGCCCTTAAGGCCCTATTGGATGACTTGGTCTTACCAGACCGTAACGTGCTTTTACAGTACGTGGATGACTTGTTAATAGCATCCGACACTCAGGATGGTTGTAAAGAAGCCATGGTCAAATTGTTACACCATTTAGCTGCGAAGGGCAATAAGGTGTCCTTGTCTAAATTTCAATATTGTCGACAGGAGGTAACCTACCTAGGTCATCTACTGTCGAAGGAGAGTAGGCATTTGACTCCTGAACGTATTACTACTATTTCTAACATGTCTGTCCCTTGCACCCAGCGTGAAGTTCGTGCTTTTCTTGGCATCACCTCCTATTGTCGTCAATGGATCCCTAATTTTTCTCTCCTTGCTAAACCTTTGTTGCATTTAACCACTAAAGATGTGCATGAACCTCTCCCTTGGACGGATGAATGTCAGTCCTCTTTTTCCTCTTTGAAATCTGCTCTTTGTTCTGCACCCATCTTGGGTACTCCTGACTACCGTAAACCTTTTGTACTATATGTGCATGAGTGCTCGCTTTCAGTGTTGACCCAGGAATTTGGCGGCAACATTGGACTATGTGGCCAGAGCGCTTCCTAGCTGTCTGAGGGCCACAGCAGCTGTAGCGGTGGCCATCCGGCAGTCGGAAGGACTCGTTTTAAATTCAAATTTAACAGTGATGGTGCCGCATGCTGTGGATGTATTATTAAATAAAACTAGAACATAGCATCTTACAAGTGCACGCCTCACAGGATACGAATTGACATTGTTTGCCCCGCACATTATGATTACGCGATGTGCTACACTAAACCCTGCCACATTGCTACCACTCCCTTCAGATGAAACTTTAAGTGATGTACATGATTGCATATTTTGAACTGAGGAAGAAACGAAGGGTAGAATTGATCTCACAGACATTCCTCTATCTGACCCTCAGGGGGAGCTGTATGTGGATGGGTCTTGTTTCAAACTAGCAGATGGAACAACAACAGCTGCATATGCCATTACCACGTTAAAAAAGGTAGTGGAAACATCTCGAGTACCCCATCGATCAGCCCAAGCAGCTGAACTAATTGCATTATTACGAGCCTGTGAGTTGAGGGAGGCATTAGAGGTCAACATTTACACAGACAGCCAGTACGCCTACGGCGTGGCCCATAGCTTTTGGCGGCTGTGGAGGGATCGGGGTTTCCTTACCACCCATGGTCAGAAAATACAAAATGGTCCACTAGTTTTGCGATTATTGGATGCTCTAACATTGCCTAAAAAGCTAGCCATAATAAAATGTAGAGCTCTCAAGGCAGTGGTAGATGAAGTGGGGGAAGGCAACGCCTTTGCAGATCAGACTGCCAAGCAAACAGCTCAGTCCCCGATGTCCAATATGTTTGTAACTTCTTCTGCTAGATGGGTGGAGGAGTCTGATCTGTTTGACAATACTATAGAAAGTGTGAAGGAATTACAAAAGGAAGCTACCCCGGCTGAATTGGAGCGGTGGGAAAAAGAAGTAGGGAGATTGGACGAGAATGATTGCTGGGTTGACCTAACAGAAAAACAAAGATGGCTGTTACCCAACGCCTTAGTGCAAGCAGTCGTAACTATGGCGCATGGCCCAGCCCATGTAGGAGCTAAAGGAATTTGTGCTTTACTGGACCCAGTATGGAATAATCCTAACATACAAAGGACAGCTGTCCGCTTGGTCCAATATTGTATGGTTTGTTTGCAGCATAACCCGGGAAAAGCTGAGAATGTTTTAAGCGGAGGTTTTGCACCCCCAACTTTGCCGTTTGAAGTGCTCCAGATGGACTATATCCACATGGAGCGCGTCAACAACTTGCAATACATCCTGTTAGTGGTATGTGCCTTCAGTAAGTGGGTTGAGGCCTACCCGACTAAAGAGAACACTGCCTTAGCCACAGCCAAAGCCTGCATCAAAGAGTTTATACCACGATTCGGTTTGCCCCATTTGATTTGGTCGGACAATGGGGGGCATTTCCATGGGGCACTTGTCAAACACATTTGTAATGGCCTACAGATACGGCAGAAGTTCCACGCAGCCCGACATCCCCAGTCAGCAGGGTTGGTGGAAAAATATAATGGGATATTGAAACTCAAGATGGCAAAGATCCAAGAAAGTACTAGTTTGAAGTGGCCTGACACCTTACCCTTAGCTCTCATGTCCTTGAGAGTTACCCCTCATTCTCGTTCTGGTCTCTCTCCATATGAGATAATATTCGGGCGTCCAGTTAACATATGGGGGGTACCCAGGCCAAAATCCTTCTCTGATATTGAATATCCTATGTTGACAGATTACCTGTATACCTTGACTAAAGACTTTCGTTCTATTCATCAGCAGGTAGCGTCCGTACAGCAACCGCCGCCAGAGGGCCCCGGACACCGGTTGGAACCCGGCCAGTGGGTACTGGTCAAGAAGTACGAGAGGGATACCAGCCTTGCTCCGAGGTGGTCCGAGCCACATCAGATCTTGCTTGCCACACGGACGGCGGTAAAAGTGGATAGGAGGAAGCACTGGATACACGTATCCCACCTGAAAAAAGTGCTGCTTCCGCTTCCCTATGATCAGCTGCGATCTGGTGACATCTTGACCCAGGAGACCGAAAGAGCCACTGCATTTGTTCCTTTTTCCGACGCCTGTGAAACAGAGAGAAGGCAAGAAGAAGGGGCAACGGGAGCAGGCACACGAGTCTCCACTGGATCCAATGGTGCCCTTAATCCTGTTGTGGGTATTCCTGCAGGCAAAGGCTCTGATGACGACAAAGAGCCTACTTTGTTGTTCTCTGATCAGGAAACTCCGGGTCATGTACGATACACCCTGCGGCCAAGAAAGCATCACGGTGCCTCAGACAATACAGTTAGGAGGTAGAAAAAGACTTCAGTAGAAAGGGTTTGCTAGATTCCAAGTCTGAGGTGCTGAGCAGGACACTGGACTGAACACGTTGAGAGCTGGAACTGTGGTTATTTTGCTCTGTTCAGAAAGAAAGACTAATTCTCACAAGACGGCCAGGTTGTACAACGAATTCCTTCGGAAGTAATTCTTTTATTAAGATGAACGATAGGAGTCTGCCTGTGAGACTCTGAAGGACACAGGGAGAAGAACCCTCTGGCAGGACGGACTGCTACGCCCGAGTTTAGTTTTGGACTCTTAGTTAGGAATGTACCCTTTTGGTCGTTTGATACTCGAGGAAGAGCGTCCCATTGTACCACGATATATGCCTTTCTATGAGCCAATGTTTTCTAGGTGGACCATGCGTATGAAAGTAGCCTTTGTTTTAGTAATAACTGTCATATTTTCTATTGTGATGGGTATTTTCGTATATTTAGAATATAAGTACCCCATGCAAGCTATGATGCCCACAACGGTTGCTTCGCCTGAGCACTTCCTGTTTACCTTAGCACCACACAAAGAAAGACATCGCCAGACTTATGCTAAGAATGTTTTTGTAGAGATGCTCCATCAGACCCACAGTACCACAAATATGACCGATTGCTGGGTCTGTGGCCTTCTGCCATCAGTTATGCATAAGCATGACCTATTTCTTTCCCTGCCATTCTCCTATCTAGGTAGCTGTGAAGCTTGGTTCCAAATGTTCTCTGCTATGAACAACCATTATGTAGAAAACCCAAAGCATTACACAGAGAAGGATTATAATATGAACCTTGCATATATTGAAACACACCAGGGGTTTGACCCAGATGGTAATGGGGGGAAAGAATCACTAGACCCGAATGCTTGTATGAATTTGTATACTGCTAATGAAAATAATACTTGGTTACAGGATGAACTCTATGATTTTGCCCATTTTAATGATTCTCAGTATTTCCAGCACTTTGTAGCCAGAAATGTCACTATTGAACGTGTTCTGCCCATCCCTATTCTGAATACTTCCTCTGATTTCTGTGTTCAGGGTATGGGACATGTACAGGTTGGGAATAGCATTTGTAATTACACCTACCGAATGAAGATCTTCAGCAGCCCTCCTTTGTTGACACCACCTAATGTGTATTTTGTTTGTGGGGAAAATGCTTATACCTGGTTACCGCGAGGGTGGGCAGGGCAGTGTTATCTGTCTTTCCTGTACCCCCCTGTGTATATAGCCCCATCTGATTACCATAAGACACATCAGCTCCATAGTATTAGACAGGCTCCCAATAGACAGCGAAGACAGCTCGACATGACTGAGGTCGATCAGACTGACACCTCCTTGCAACAATTCACCGATTTCACGAAGGAATTGGTCCCCTTCTGGGGGCCGATATTTAGAAATTAGACGGTTGTCCAGAATAGTGGAAAACGTCGTTAATATCACCACTGATATCATGACTAATATCACAGTAGAGCTTCAGGCGACAAGACTTGTTTCTCTTCAGAACCGGAGGGTTCTTGACGTCATACTGGCCGACAGGGGAGGAGCATGTCAAGTGATCGGCAGCTCCTGCTGTGTTTATATCCCTGACTCCGCCCCCACAGTCCATTTGGCAATCCAAAAGCTGCAGCGCATTGCGGCAGAGATGCACACCGAAAATGGGTCCTGGTCACTGTCTAGTTGGTTCCGGGGATTGCTGGCAAATTGGGGTTGGAAGTTATTAATGATACTTGATGGAGCAGCCGGCATTATCTTCACCTGCTGCCTTTGTATGCAGTGTGGGCCGGTCTGTTGTTCTTATTGTGCCACAAGAATGACCAGTATGTTCACTCCCTCTACTGTTCCCACTAAGACTCAGATGCTCCAGCAGGAGATTCGTGAGTTGATGGCCATTGATGAAGAACTTTTCCAGGATTGATACCTCTTTTGTTTAGCTACAGCATGCTAAAAGGAGGGTTTGAGGAATCAGAGTCTGATTCGGGCCTAGTAAAACAAGTAGTTATGGTTGGTAATTAGTAAGCATGGGCGTAAAATCCGCTCCGCTCGCGGATTTTTCGGATTTTCGGCAAATCCGCAATCCGCGAACGCTCGCGAATTTGTCGAGAATCCGTGAATCCGCTCGCGGCGGATTTTTTGCTTGGTTGCGGCGCGCGGCGTGGTGCACGGCGTTCACTTTCCGTCATTTTAGCGTTTGCCGAGTTGTTTTTCTTTGCGAGTGACGCGCCATTTTAGATCTTGCTGCGTGTTCCCGCGGGAGTTTGTCGCCCGCGAATACGTACTCGCGGCTTGCCACCTTGCACAGCACACCTCGCGAGAGTTCGCAATTGCGAACACGTAGTTGCGGCGGAAAGGAACAATCTCGCACTTGCGAAATAGAGATTTTGCAATTTCGCACAAGAAAATCACCAGCAAACAGGATAAACCTTCAGAAAATTATGATTTTTATCAGAATCACTCCTCAGGTTGACATTTGCATGGCTTTTTTTTTTTGCAAGGAGTCCATTTTGGGGGGGGGGAGGAAGGAAGTGCCCCACAGTCTCCAACTTCCTGTTCCTGTCCAGCAGGCTCCTCCCAGTGCTTTGTCCATCTCCTGGTCACTTTCATTTGGATCTGGAGCTGGAAGGATTACTTTTTGTGGGTGCTGCTGGATATTTGGATTTGAGGCCTTTTTGACTGTCTTTGGATCACTTTTGGATTAGAAATCAACTTTCACAAGTAAGTTTGTTTGGGGCATTACAGTTGCTGCAAGTAAAATTTTGGAACTTTTTCAGAACATTAAATAAATTATATTGAGGGTAGCCACAGTATCCAGTAGGACCAGGGTTGGTTAGGGGTGCATGATACAACTGTTTTGTTGAATTTAAACACCATTTAGGCCATGGATGGGCTGGGATTGTGCTGATTTTTGTCTTTTTTTTGGGACTGCTGGTGGGGCCCTTTGCCCAGGGGTGGTGAGTGTTGCATGGGCCTAGTCTTTCTGTGGGGTGTCTTCTTAAATTTAAACATAATTGAGGCCATGGATGGGCTGGGATTGTGCTTATTTTATTGTTTTTTGTCGTTTTTGGGGGGCTGCTGGTGTGGCCTTTTGCCCAGGGGTGGTGGGTGGTGCATGGACTGAGTGTGCCTGTGGTGTGGTCTCACTCTCTTTAATGTAAACATCATGGATGGCATTGGATTGTGGTGATTTCTGGCGGTTTTTCTGTTTTTTGGGGGTGTACTGTTGATGTGGACTGGCCATGTGGGTGGTGGTGGTGGCCATCTTGAGTGCTGGCTGCTACAGGCAACATGTGCTTGGGGTGTAAGGGGCCATTTTGAGGAGAGGCAGTGTCTGAGGCCTGCACTTATTTTGCCTACTTTTCATCCATTATGCCCAGGGGTAGTGAGTGTTGCATGGGCCTAGTGTGTTTTTGAGGGGTGTCTTCTTGAATTTAAACACCATTGAGGCCATGGATGGGCTGGGATTGTGCTGATTTTATTGTTTTTTGTCGTTTTTTTGGGCCTGCTGGTGGGGCCCTTTGCCCAGGGGTGGTGAGTGTTGCATGGGCCTAGTCTTTCTGTGGGGTGTCTTCTTGAATTTAAACATAATTGAGGCCATGGATGGGCTGGGATTGTGCTTATTTTATTGTTTTTTGTCGTTTTTGGGGGGCTGCTGGTGTGGCCTTTTGCCCAGGGGTGGTGGGTGGTGCATGGACTGAGTGTGCCTGTGGTGTGGTCTCACTCTCTTTAATGTAAACATCATGGATGGCGTTGGATTGTGGTGATTTCTGGCTGTTTTTCTGTTTTTTGGGGGTGTACTGTTGATGTGGACTGGCCATGTGGGTGGTGGTGGTGGCCATCTTGAGTGCTGGCTGGTACAGGCAACATGTGCCTGGGGTGTAAGGGGCCATTTTGAGGAGAGGCAGTGTCTGAGGCCTGCACTTATTTTGCCTACTTTTCATCCATTATGCCCAGGGGTAGTGAGTGTTGCATGGGCCTAGTGTTTCTGAGGGGTGTCTTCTTGAATTTAAACACCATTGAGGCCATGGATGGGCTGGGATTGTGCTGATTTTATTGTTTTTTGTCGTTTTTTTGGGCCTGCTGGTGGGGCCCTTTGCCCAGGGGTGGTGAGTGTTGCATGGGCCTAGTCTTTCTGTGGGGTGTCTTCTTGAATTTAAACATAATTGAGGCCATGGATGGGCTGGGATTGTGCTTATTTTATTGTTTTTTGTCGTTTTTGGGGGGCTGCTGGTGTGGCCTTTTGCCCAGGGGTGGTGGGTGGTGCATGGACAGAGTGTGCCTGTGGTGTGGTCTCACTCTCTTTAATGTAAACATCATGGATGGCGTTGGATTGTGGTGATTTCTGGCTGTTTTTCAGTTTTTTGGGGGTGTACTGTTGATGTGGACTGGCCATGTGGGTGGTGGTGGTGGCCATCTTGAGTGCTGGCTGGTACAGGCAACATGTGCCTGGGGTGTAAGGGGCCATTTTGAGGAGAGGCAGTGTCTGAGGCCTGCACTTATTTTGCCTACTTTTCATCCATTATGCCCAGGGGTAGTGAGTGTTGCATGGGCCTAGTGTTTCTGAGGGGTGTCTTCTTGAATTTAAACACCATTGAGGCCATGGATGGGCTGGGATTGTGCTGATTTTATTGTTTTTGTCGTTTTTTTGGGCCTGCTGGTGGGGCCCTTTGCCCAGGGGTGGTGAGTGTTGCATGGGCCTAGTCTTTCTGTGGGGTGTCTTCTTGAATTTAAACATAATTGAGGCCATGGATGGGCTGGGATTGTGCTTATTTTATTGTTTTTTGTCGTTTTTGGGGGGCTGCTGGTGTGGCCTTTTGCCCAGGGGTGGTGGGTGGTGCATGGACTGAGTGTGCCTGTGGTGTGGTCTCACTCTCTTTAATGTAAACATCATGGATGGCGTTGGATTGTGGTGATTTCTGGCTGTTTTTCTGTTTTTTGGGGGTGTACTGTTGATGTGGACTGGCCATGTGGGTGGTGGTGGTGGCCATCTTGAGTGCTGGCTGGTACAGGCAACATGTGCCTGGGGTGTAAGGGGCCATTTTGAGGAGAGGCAGTGTCTGAGGCCTGCACTTATTTTGCCTACTTTTCATCCATTATGCCCAGGGGTAGTGAGTGTTGCATGGGCCTAGTGTTTCTGAGGGGTGTCTTCTTGAATTTAAACACCATTGAGGCCATGGATGGGCTGGGATTGTGCTGATTTTATTGTTTTTGTCGTTTTTTTGGGCCTGCTGGTGGGGCCCTTTGCCCAGGGGTGGTGAGTGTTGCATGGGCCTAGTCTTTCTGTGGGGTGTCTTCTTGAATTTAAACATAATTGAGGCCATGGATGGGCTGGGATTGTGCTTATTTTATTGTTTTTTGTCGTTTTTGGGGGGCTGCTGGTGTGGCCTTTTGCCCAGGGGTGGTGGGTGGTGCATGGACTGAGTGTGCCTGTGGTGTGGTCTCACTCTCTTTAATGTAAACATCATGGATGGCGTTGGATTGTGGTGATTTCTGGCTGTTTTTCTGTTTTTTGGGGGTGTACTGTTGATGTGGACTGGCCATGTGGGTGGTGGTGGTGGCCATCTTGAGTGCTGGCTGGTACAGGCAACATGTGCCTGGGGTGTAAGGGGCCATTTTGAGGAGAGGCAGTGTCTGAGGCCTGCACTTATTTTGCCTACTTTTCATCCATTATGCCCAGGGGTAGTGAGTGTTGCATACTTGCATGTCCGTAGTCTTTCTGTGGGGTGTCTTCAATGTAAACATCAAGGATGGCATGGGATTGTGCTCATTTTTCTGTGTTTTGTCGAATTTTTGTGGTGTATAACTGAACTGATGTTCCTCTGTCTTCCATTGCTTTTAGGTGCACAAGAAGACTCAAGAGAACCACCAGTGCCAGGAAGAAGTCCTGCAGCGGTGTGTGCAGCATAACGTCACGCGACGTCACGTCGGGACACAGAACCCTCTGCAACTCGTGCAACTGCTGCCTGCTGACCTGCTCTGAAGAGGATGGCCCCAAAAAAAGTAACCCGTAGCTCCTCTAGCAAGAAAGGTGCCAGTAAGGAGCAGAAGAAGCAAGTTACCAAGGAGACTGGTGTGCCGCCCGCCCCTTTTTTTGGGAGTAAAAAAAAAAGTATGCCTGCAGCAGCAGCAGCGGGATCTGCTGGGGACCAAGCTGGCAGCACCCCCCCCGCTCCATTGGGCTCAGTGCCACCACCACCACCACGCCAACTTAAGTCCAAGCCCTTGAGTGCTGCAGAGGCAGCCAGTATAGTTCTTCAATCACCATCGACCAGTGATGTTGGCTCATCGCAAGAAAGCAGCAGCAATGTCCCTCAATCAACACAGGTTGTTGTAGCTCATCTGACGAGTGTTGAACAACCACAGCCGCAACAACAATCACATGTGCAAGTACAAGCCCAAGTACATGTGGAAGGAGAGGCAGCGCAAGGAGATGCGCAAGCAGAGGTGCATGGAGGGTCACAAGTGCCCACAATAGTTGTTCCTCCCGAAGTAGGGGCACATCAGGAAATCGACAATCAAGGCGAGGTATCATTTGAGGAAGCCACTCCTCCTGCTGATCCTTCATTGTCTTCCACAACCCTAGCAAGGAAGAGATCAAGGGTGGTGTCTACATCCTCTTCAAGCACACCTCCTTCTGATGATACGGATCAAACTTGGGAACCAGCACCACAGCCGTCTGAGAGTGAGGCACACCATGATCCAACAAAGGTACTTAAGCGTAAAAGGAAGCTCGTCCAAAGTCTCAGACTTATGGAGTGTGATGAGGCTCAACAAGAAGTGGCGGATACTGCTGCTGATGAAGACTCTGCCAACGACGACCCAGTCATCATAAAGGTCACTGCAGCCCCAGCGGGCATGCAGCAAACAGACATTTTGACCCTAGCCCGAAGAGCTGCTGCGCGTGATGATGATGATGATGATGTTGTCGATGAGGAGGCAGTGGAAACACCACAATCATTGGAGTTAAGTAGTACACCAACTCGTCCCGCTTCCATATTTCTTTCTGGCAAGAAGAGACCTGCGTCAACCTCGACCTTAATTAGTGGCGGTGAAAGTGGAAAACGTACAAAAGTTGGGCAATCCAGATCCTCCACTTCATCTGGCATTAGCTTCATGACCACCACCACCAGTATCGCCGCCTCCTCCAGGTCCCACAGACACTTCAAGTCCCCAGTTTGGGACTTCTTTACTGTTTGTCCCAAAAATCCAAAGTTTGCCATTTGTACCCTTTGTAAGCTTGCAGTTAGTCGTGGTAAGTCAGGTAGCAACTATGGTACCGGCGGCCAGAGTGGTCATCTTGAGAGAAAGCACGCTGTCAAATGGTTTGCGCACCTAGCTGCGATCAAGAAAGGCCAAAATCAAGGAAACGTTGATGTTTCATCTGATGTTGACGAGCAGGAAGAAGACGTGTCAAACACTTCCCTTACACCCAGTACCCCTGTCAGCAGCACACCCAATGTGAGGCACACTAAGAGTGTTGGAGCGAGTGAGACACCAACGCACAAAAGTTCACCAGCGAGCAAAATTGGGTCAACGAAGTCATTATCAGCCCGTAAATGCTTGGTCCAGGGCAACATTAGAACAATGCTTACTTCAGACGTGCCATATGAACGCAACCACCCACTGACGCGTCTGTATAACACTAAGCTGGCTAAAATGCTAGCTGTGGACCTTCTACCTTTTTCTTTTGTAGAAGCGGTAGGTTTTCTTGAATTAGTTGCAACGCTCTGCCCTAAATGGAAGGTTCCGAGCCGGTTCTATTTTGCCAGAGTTGCGGTTCCAGCACTACATGAAGATGTGCTGCAGGCGATTGGGGCAGCTTTGCAGAAGAGTGCTATTCACACAATACATCTGACAACAGACATGTGGACCAGTGGCCCAGGCGATGATTACATGTGCATCACTGCACACTGGGTCTCTTTTTCAGGTGTTATAGCAAAGCTAAACGCAGGTGTTGACCCGGACCAAGTTTTCAAAGCTGCTCGGAAACATGCAACACTAGCCATGTTTGGCTTGGAGAAAAGTCACACAGCAGAAAACCTTTTGGAAGAGTTTGACAAAAAGGTCTTGACAATGCTATCCCCCCTAAAACGCAAGATTGGTTATGTTTCCACGGATAATGGCGCCAATGTAGTTAAGGCCATGTTGAAGGGTGACCATGTTAGAGTGCCGTGTTTGGCGCACTGTATCAACCTGGTAGTTCAAAAATTCTTGAGTGATAAAGAGAGTCCAGCGTTCGAGGTAATGGCCACCTGCCGCAAAATGTGCAACCATTTCAGCCATTCTTTTAAGGCCCGGAAGCATCTGCGGAGACTGCTACTTGAACGTGGAATGCCAGTGAAAGCACTCATCCAGGAGGTGGCAACACGTTGGAACTCAACCTTCTACATGCTTGAGCGTCTGTATGAGCAGTATACGGTACTCGATCACTATTTCTTGACAGAGGCTACATCTCAGAAGGAGGACCTGCGGATGAGTAAGGCGCAATGGGCCATAGTTAAAAGCCTGACAGACATGCTTCGTCCTTTTGAGTTCTTCACGCGTGCAGTCAGCCAGGAGGACTGTAATTTGGGAAAAGCTATCCCATTGTTGTGCATACTGGAGCACCAACTGATGGCGGTTTCTTCTGAGTTTCAAAAAGATGAAAAAAAACAAAAACATTTCATTTTGTCTGAGAAATTATTACATCGCCTACGTGGTGATGAACGTCTTAAAAACATCAACTCAGATCAGCATTACATTTGTGCTACTATTCTGGATCCACGCTACAAAAAGGCGCTGGCAGACAACGCATTCTTTCCTTTCGCTGATGCAGATGTTCAAAAGTACAAACATTGGTTAGCCTGGTCAGCCAAGAGGTTTGAAAAAGAACGGCAGGTTATTGAAGGAGAAGCCAGTACATCAGCATCAGCATCAGCAGGCCATCCGCAGTCACAAGAATCCACTTCTGCACCTGTGGCTGGGGCACAAGTGACCTCTCAGCCGTTAAAGACACCGGCAACTGGATCATCTGCACCACACACAATGACAACACTAACAGTGGCTGGGGAGGAGGATTGGCTAAGTTTGATGGGGTATGGTTCTCGAAAAAATGTCACAGGCACAGCAAAAAGTAAGCAAAGTGGAGGAACAGTTGATGACCTTGAGTCGATGGTGCAGGACTATCTGAATGACTCAACAGAGGTCTTCCTTAATGATGAGCCATTGCAGTATTGGCATGGCAAAAAACAATTGTGGCCACAGCTCTTCAACCTGGCTATAAACTATTTGTCTTGCCCACTCGCAAGTGTGTCTTCTGAACGTGTTTTCAGTGCTGCTGGTGGCATTGTAACTCCCAAACGGAGCCGCCTCTCGCCCAAAAATGTGGAGCGGCTGACAATGATCAAGATGAATCAGCACCTCATACCACCAGATTACAAAGTACGAGAAAGCACGCCGCATGAAGACGAGGAGGACAGCAACGTAGATGAGGGGATTTTTTCTCTGTTCGGTGCCACTGACCTCATCCAGCCTGAATTCGCAGAGTATGATGACGAAATCTTGTTCTTATTCCCTGACACCGAGCCCTGAAAATGAGACAATCAATCAAGAACTTTCTTTTTCGTCCTTATTCACTTTTATTCCTGTGTGCTTTGTGTCTCTCTTTCTTTGTTTTGCACAGTTAATTTAATTCAAACTTTAATCACCTAATCCCAAAAACAAGACCATCATCAGAACTGTCTTCACTTGTTTGCTTATTGATTTGAAGGTGCCGCAGTCTACATTCCTCAGGTTCACAAGTTCTGAAGAGCATGCTCCTCTATCCTCCTCCTCCAGACTGCGATTTCCCTCCAAGCAGAGTGCTGGATTACGCACAATGAAGAAAGACTCAGCACTTGTGGGGGTGTTGTACTTCTTTGCGGGTGAGTTGACGGTTTTGGGCCCATTGCTGTGAAGCTCTAATAATGGACAAAAGTGTTTTGGACCAAATATGAGGTGGAAATTTCTTGCCGTTTTTGCTGACTTGCTTGCCTTTGAGGTGCTCTTTGGCGGGGTTCCGGGGGTTTGTGTGTAATTTTTGGTGTCTGTCGAAGCACTGCTGCGACAGTCTAATCTTGATTGCATTTGCTTTTCAGGAAATCCGTGGTGGAAAACAGGAGTTATGATGATTGATGATGATGACGACCTAGCTGCACAGCGCCGCGTTTGGACCGAAGGCCGAGAGACATTGTAAGTATGAGATTTAGCTTTTCCGCTGTTTGGGGGTGTTGTGTCGGGTGTTTTTTTGCGGGTGGGTTGGCGGGTCTTGCCTGGGGCATTCCTGGGAAGGTCTAATACCGGATACAAGTGTTTTGGACAAAATCCATAAGGAACAGCCTTTTTTTTGCCATTTCTTCAGACATCTTGCTCAATGTAGCGTTTTGGGGGGCTTCCTGCTGTTCGTGGGTGGGTTGCGGCCGGGGTCTCTGTCGAAGCACTGCTGCGACAGTCTAATCTTGATTGCATTTGCTTTTCAGGAAATCCGTGGTGGAAAACAGGAGTTATGATGATTGATGATGACCTAGCTGCACAGCGCGTTACTTTGGACCGAAGGCCGAGAGATATTGTAAGTATGAGATTTAGCTTTTTCGCTGTTTGGGGGTGTTGTCGCGTGTTTTTTTGCGGGTGGGTTGGCGGGTCTTGGCTGGGGCATTCCTGGGAAGGTCTAATGCCGGATAGAAGTGTTTTGGACAAAATCCTTAAGGAAAAGCCTTTTTTTTGCCATTTCTTCAGACATCTTGCTCAATGTAGCGTTTTGGGGGGCTTCCTGCTGTTCGTGGGTGGGTTGCGGCCGGGGTCTCTGTCGAAGCACTGCTGCGACAGTCTAATCTTGATTGCATTTGCTTTTCAGGAAATCCGTGGTGGAAAACAGGAGTTATGATGATTGATGATGATGACGACCTAGCTGCACAGCGCCGCGTTTGGACCGAAGGCCGAGAGACATTGTAAGTATGAGATTTAGCTTTTTCGCTGTTTGGTGGTGTTGTGTCGGGTGTTTTTTTGCGGGTGGGTTGGCGGGTCTTGCCTGGGGCATTCCTGGGAAGGTCTAATACCGGCTAGAAGTTTGTTGGACAAAATCCATAAGGAAACACCAGTTTTGGCACTTTTTGTAAGTTAGGGTTCGTTAGGGTTAGCCCTAGCAGCAGGATTGCATGTGTTTAGGGGGGTTCTATTGCAACGCGGTTCTGTTGTTGTAGAGCACTGTTGGAGCGATGCTGGCTATGGATACTTTTGCTTGCAGGCAAGTGGTTTGAATACAATCCACGGTCTGTATTTGGGTCTACTGTTACTTTCAAAGTACGTTTTGTAACCATTTTTCTGCTAGGCATCGTTTTTGGAGATATGATTGGGTTCTTCTACATTTTTGCGACTGGCTTTAGTAAGGGTCTTGGTGGGAGCATTGCTGGGAAGGTCAAATTTTGTTCTAAAACACAGTAGTACACCCACCTTGAGGGGAAAGATCCGCTATAATATTTTGGCCATACTTATTGATCCTTAAAAAGGTGACTCAGACAGAGCACGCAATTTCAAAAATATTGTACTGTCTATTAGGGAAATCAAAGTGTCACTTTTTGAACCACACAGCGTACATACCTTTTATTTATTTATCAGTGGTATTGTAATAGCACTTCCTGTTTTCCGTTCAATAATTACAGGCCGGGTTTCAGTCAACATCCGCCAGGCAGGCAGTGGACAGGGTGTCTCTTCTGTCAGTGGTCACCACCACATTGATGGACGAAGCGTCAGCTGGAATGGAGGAGTGCCGCCAATAAGAGGAATTGTTTGCTGCATGCAACTTACTTACCAATTTCAACAGGACAACTCCAACAACATACGCAATACAGATACAGTATCCATTGTTGTCTTTTATTCTATGAGTGTGACTGCATGTGCTTACCTTTAGTTTGTAACCAAAGATTGTCTGTAAACTCTGTATCTTCAATTATTGTTTGTCCATGCTCTGCTTTTTTTTTCTTCTCTCAACAAAACCTACCCAAAAAGAAACCCCCATTCCCATCCATTTTACAAACCCTAACCCTCTTCCCCCGGGCTGTGTTGTTTTGCTTGATGTCTGACTAAAATGACATCAATAATTCCACACACTTGCTGGGGAGGATAAGGTGATAGCAGCAACAGGCTGGTGAAGGAATACGAGGATATCTTCTAGACTTACTCAGCTTCAGTACTATATCTTCTAGTAGTAGTAGCCAATGTCAAATAAATTCAACGCAAGTACTAGTTATACTTGCAATACTTTACCATTTGTTAGGCTACATTATGGCACTGTTCTAGTGTACTGTCACCTGCTATTTTCTCGATCGTACCGTAACCGTTGTAATGCTACAGTAAGGAGTACAAACAAGGTTTCGTTTTCTTTTTTTCCATAGGCATGCAACTGCCACTGTGTCACACCACTAGTACCACCGCAATGAGGAAATGTCACCCGCCCAGGAATGACAACGTTAATCCCCATTTCACCTGGAGCCAGCCCTGGGCCTAGCCCTAATTTCTAACACAAATTACAGGTAAGATAAGCGTTTGGTGGGAGGTAGTATAATGGAGTATTATTTCGGAGTAGACAAGAGATTGACGGTTGTACTACTAAAGTCCTACGACTGTTCAGGAAAACAAAGTTACTGTTACACCCCCGCCCCCCACCCACCAGACTGAAAAGCAGTAAAAAACAGGTATGGTCAGATAAAGTTGAAAAATATATTTATTTATCCCTAACAAAATAATCTCCCTCACCCACCCTAACCCCAACGATTGTCTCTGAAACGTCCCAAAACGATCCCAACTCCCAAATCCCACCCCCCAAAAGTCTATAAAAAAAGGGCAAGGGACACTCCACTACTGGAGGGTGCTGGTGCTGGTGCATGATGCGGCATGGGCATCATACTCCTTGCGGAGGGTGGCAAGCTCGGAGCGGAGGCCCTTAACCAAGGTCTTATACCTCAGGACCTCCTGCTCCAGGTTGGACATGCGGACCCGTAGGCGGCGTTGGCGTTCCTTGCAGCTCCTGTGGGGGGCAGCTGGTATTTCGGTTGCTTGGCGGTGGCGGTCGGCTTTCTTAGCCCGGCTCGGTCCCGCTGGCTTAGTCACGGAGGAGGATGCAGTGGTCACAGTCGAAGATGTTGCCCCGCTCGACTGCGTGTCCTCCTCCTCCTCCAGGGCCACCAGCCGCCGATACTCGGCGACTGTGGCCTCCAGCCTCCGTTGCCGGGCCAATCTAGCCTGCTCCCTCCTTGTTGTTGATTTGGAAGGAGCAACTATATGAAGAAAGAAAGACATAGTCTGTAACCAATGCTCCTTATTAATAACACAAAGTGATTGAGCCGAAAGTTGGGTCACAGAGTACAAGTAGCAAATTGAAAGCACAGTACATAACTATTGAGGACAGTATCTATGTAACCTCCCACTTCTGCATCCTTGCTCTAACAGTAGTGGTAGTTTAATGAACTAATTCTACGACCACTATGGACTTCCATTACAGTCGACTATGACAGTACACCAGTCTTATTCTTCTTCTTCTCTCTTGTTTAGGGAAATGGGTACGTTATCTTATGCAAGCCGGCAGAATGACATGGACACAGCACAGTGAAGTTGCACCCGAGAAAAAAAGTTGCACACCATGATGATGGAGACAGACTTGCGTTACTGTACCGGTCCAGTACATGCAGGTGGTGAAGCTATTACTTTTCTATTACGGGTGGCACTGAGAATACTCTGTTACAAGGGCTACTGCTTAATTAATTTACCTTTCACCCTACAGTGCAAATGAGTACTAGAAAAGGAAACTGAAGAAGCTAACTAATTTGATTATCTATCACTTCACATGGGACGTATTTAATGACAGATGAGATGACTTTAGGTGCTTTGCTTAATATTGAGTGAACAGTGATACACCCACACATGAATGACGTACTACAAGTAAACTAAAGTTATTAAGAGAGGTACGGAGTGTCCACCGTAATAACCAGATATATGCTGTGAATGCAAACGCAATACAAAGTACTGCTACTATTCATGGTAGTATTGGACACATTTACAATTTCTTTTCCTTGCCTTCCCTGCACTGGGACGGACGTGCGGGTGCGGTGGTACATGCTCTTCAAGGTAACACTTACTTCACCTGGCGACCATCTACTCTCTCTAGATACACATGTGCTATGTAAGAGTCAGAGAATACCATGCTCCAGGCATCCATTCAGTTAAAGTATACGCACACATACAGTTTCTGTTTCACCCACCCAGGCTGCTGTCCTTCCACCCATCCTTGCTTCATCATTGACCCAGCCATGCACCATACCATATTCTTTCCTTCCCAGCCACCTCTGGGTCCAAGCAAACACATATCGTTCTTCTTTGCCAGCCATCATACAAGTTCGCGTCCCACTTACTTACACCCTTCTTTCGCTTTTCGTTCATCCCATCCATCACGTTCGTCTAAGAACTTATTGGGATTCTTCTCACCAAAAACTTCACAGCTAAGTCGAAGTACATTTCGAGGAGGCTACTACCTGGTTGATTTGTAATTGTAATACACCCGTGCAGAAAGCACACTATGCAGTCTTCAATCTCAATAAGTAAGGAATATATAGCTTACCTGTTTCCGCCACCACCGTTTGATCCCCCACAGGAACGGCCACCAGCTCTTCTACCGCCGCCTCCTCCCCAGAGGCCTCCGAGTCCAAGTCCAACACAGCCACCTCCGCGCTGGCCCCGTCACCAGATGTTACACCTACAAAGTACATTTAAGAATGTTAGAATACACCACTCACTACTATATAATATTTGGTCTAGGAGAAATGTTAAAAAAACAGAATACAATGTAATAATTTGTGACTGTCTACTCCATAGTAAAAATGTCCCATTTTCCAGGGAAGGCTGTTGTCTTGCTGCACTTTTCTGCACAACTGATGAATGCTTGCTTTTGATTTTTAACACGCACCACTTTTTCTCCTAACAGACAGAAGCTTGACTCCTGAGTCCTAAGAACACGACCAGGATCAAGTTCAAACTAGGTGAGAGTTCGGCTCGACCACAAGAAATGTGTCCAATTAATCGTCAGCACTAATCACTTTTCCGTTTACAGTTAAATAGTTTTATGACAAAGTAGATTTTAATAAATGTGTTTACTTTTAATAAAGCTTTTACACTTAAATAGACTCTGTGGTTTTTGTTCCTCTAGACTAGAGTGGATGAGCTAAAGGTTTTGGAATTTTTGCAAGCATGAGTGCCTCTGACACTTCTTGACTGTGCTGTGACTCCGTACTACTCTCTTGTCCTGCGTACGATAATCTAGAGATCATTGGGGATCTATAATCGGTGACTTCGGGAGCTGAATGACTCTGCCACACTATCTAGTCAGTAAGGAGACAGTGCATAGAGGTATTGCTGAATATAATGGGAGTCCAATGGAATTGCCAAATGTCCAATCTTAGTTAGCTACACAGACAGACTAATAAGAATAGTCTAGTAATACCACAGGGAGTCATATTCGAGGCAGGATAAGAATTTATATCCAGTCTACAAGAAGATCAAAGACGATTTAGAAAAAATCGAATGAGGAACGCTAGGAAAAAATATGTACTGTTTATTAAAATGTAAACTTACTGGGGCCAGCAAAGGAGCCCTCGCCTGCCCGATCCTGGCCTGCATCCTCAGCACCCTCCTCCTGTGTCCTCTTGCCCTTGGGGGGAGCTGATGTACAACATGAAAGAAAGAAAAACCAGAAAACATGGATGAGATTTTTCAACCAAATCAAACATTTCAAAAGAACAATAACAACATATTTTGGAAAAATAGCAAATAGATAGACAACTATTCCACGGGATCTATCTCATGTGGTATACTACGTTATTCGTATTGCCTGATTTGCGGAACGTTGACTTAGAAAGTTCCTATGTAACTCAATAAACAGACTACTAAAGAGGTTTGCCTAGGCCTGGCACTGCAGGCAGCAGTGCGCAACACGTGACAGACAAAGTCCATCCTGCTTGCAGATCAGTGAATACTCAAACTATCAATCCACCCGCCACCACCGCCACTATTTCTTCTGATAGCCATGTGACTGTCTAAAGGAAGGACTGGACTTCAGTCTGTTGGGGCTGATTTATAAGTCCCTTGCGGAAGTTGCGGCTGATTTTCCTCCATTGTTGCGTGCCTTTTCTGACGCAGCGGCAGAACAAAAGACTCGCCATGGTGTTGGTGCGGCGTATATATTAAAAAAAAAAAAACACATATGGGCATATGGGCGATGCATCACGTTGTAAAGCCCTGCGCCATCAGGGGGCGTTCCGGCGCAAGGGAGGGCGTACCTGCGCAGGAACGAATCCTAAAAGTGGCTGAGGGAAATCTACAAGATGTCAATCAGTCACTTTTAGGACAATGATGCATGACTCAAACCCTGCGCGCTTGAAGCCGACGTACGGCTTGATGCAGCATTGGGGAGATAGGGTACCCCAGAGCATTGCTGGAGCTGCGCCATCGTTGGCACGCAACTCCAGCAATGCGCTGCCTTTATGTCACAGATGCGTAAGGCTTCTGTGACGTTTTGGGCCAATGGGTGGTGGTGGCATGGCACACAATTACTGCCGCATCCCTGCTACTTTGCAGGGATGCGCCGGTAATTGAAAATATGACCCTTACTGTCTAGCATTACGCAGTTATTTTCTTTACAGTACACTCATACATAATTTCTCAGGCCAATGAAATGCTTCTGAACACAACATACAAAACAAAGAAGCATAGTAGCAAGCAAGGCTACTGAGAAGGAGAGCAGTGCACCTGAAAATGAAATGCATAGAAGATTTTGAAATATAATTTACCTCAATGTAATCGGCAGCATTATTGCTCTTGGTAAAGAACAAAGATTTGCAAATAACAGAGCAGGATAAAACAGAGTAGTAAATGTACTACTACTACTACTCACCAAGCCCGGGGACCTCTACGCCGAGCGCGTCCAGCAAGTCCCGCTCCCGGTCCATGACATCGGTCCAGCGGTGGGTGGCCTGGTTATATGTGCGCCGGACCCCAGAGATCTTGTACATGGCCCGGCACACCTTCTCCCACCGCTGGCGGCGCTCCCGGATGCCATAGCCGGTCGCGATCTTGCCGCCTCCCAGGATCGTCTTGGGGAGGCGGCGCTGGACGTGGAAGATCAGTGCCGCCACTTCCTCCGCGCTGAAGATCTCCCTCGGGACCACTTGCTCCCCCCTTAAACGCCCGCACGGGAGCCGGGCACGGGGTGCGGAACCCTTCCCCTTCTCAGGGTGCTTCCCGGCTCCCTTTACCATGGTCTGGGCAGAAATAAACTTAAATGATAAAGAAGAAATAGAATAGTGAAGAAGAAAAGAAAAGAGTTTAAAAAAGTAGTTTAAAAGTAACTAAAAGCTGCAGAAAACACAAAAATATAGAGCTAGAAAAATAGAGGGTTAGATAATAAGTAAAATTAGATCAAAAAAACTTCAAACAAGCAAAGGATGGCAGAGATTGAGAGAGGATAGAGAAAGCATGCCCAGAACCATAGCAATGAATGAGAAACAAGATGGCCGCGCCCGTTCACGACCGCGTGGGTAAGTTCGCGCGAGATTTTCCTTGCGAGTACGCGCGAAATTGTACTAGCGAGCAGCACACTTTGCGAGATTACACATAGCGGGCGGAAACGGAATTACGTCACGCCAACAAGATGGCCGCGCCCGTGTACGACCGATAGGGTAACTTGGCAAACGAATAGCTAGAAGCGCCTCGCGAACACGCGCAAGATCACGCGAACATACACGTCGCAACAAAAACAATTTTGTATTCGCACGTATTCGCGGCTTCCGAAATCGATCTCGCACGGATTCGCGCCCCAAAAAACGCGCGAAATTGCAGAAAAAACGATTTTAGCTAAAATGAAAGCAATGAGCAGGTGCAAAAGTTCAAACTTAACATTAGTAACATTCAAGGTAGTGCTTCCTGATGGGCCCCTCCAGAGTTTGCAACTATTCTATGACCCTGATATGACCCAAACAGCAGGCTCATAGAATAGCACCATAAAGGTCCTGTGAAAAAAAAATTTCACTGCAACAAAAAGCAAATTACAGATAAGGAAGGAAGCAGGTGCCAGCCAGACTGGAACTTTCAAAATTACTGACACATTAATGAAACACAAATTAATTGATGGCAGTTGAAGAAGGGCAGGTGTGCTTGCTTTTTTCAACCACCATAATCTACAGTGATAAATAAACCTAATAGGTGCCAGTGAGGATGTACTAGAGGGTGGCATGGGTGTCCCAGAGGGTGGCAGTGGTGAAACAGAGGGTGCTGTGAACCTGTGATGATAAACCAGACGTAGAAACAACATAGTCGCGGCCGTTGCAAGCCGAAAAGTAAGTTCGCAATTGCGAACTTGTCCCAAAATCGGCGCGAACACGCGCCAACACAAAAAACGGAAAAATCCGCAAATCCGCTAGAGTTCGCGGATCTTCGCGGATTGCGAATCCGTAAATACGCAAGTTCGCGGATTGCCAATCCGCAAAATCCGCCCATGCTTAGTAATTAGCATGATGTAGCTAGAATATAGATATGAAGCTTCACACGCTAATATGCTTTCCCGCACTTCTGTATAAGGGTCACTCGAATGCCACAGTACACATACATGATAGCTTGACTCGACGAACGCCATCTTGTACTTTCCGAGCGCTCTTGCATTCCTAAAAACCTCACATCGCACATACACGAGATTCGCTCTCATGAGAAATAGTACAACTGTAGCAACCTGCTGTCTCTTCTCGTTAGGCCCGTCAAGGTTGTAGGTGGGGCAAACGGGGTACAGCGCATTCCCGAGAAGCGCTGTATGAAGTCTTTCGGAGCTGGCAGAAGGGAGTCACCCTCTGGACCTTGCTATAATGAGCTGAGCTATACTGAGGAGGGTTTTGTGTTCCATATATGGTCTTTCCTTTTGCACCAACCTGTACCAGCCTGTATTTTTCCATCTTAGGTAACGACTGCAGAATGTAACAGTATATATGTAGTTTGCTGATAACGGGCCAGCAGTCTTCTTGGCGGACCTCGTGGGTTAGGTCGCAAGGAGCTCCTCTGGCAGAGTTTGTTTGTTATAATAAACGCTTGGGCCTCCTGCACTGCCGACTGTCTGGTTATTGGTAATTGGTACATGGGCTATTGGTGAGTATACCTCTATTTGGGTTGTGGGATATAATTTTTGGTACTTCAGCATCCCTTATTCTTTTTCTGACATTCTCACACAATTTTTAACACAATTCCTACTATCCGACATGACACACAGTGTATGACAGAGGAACACTGCCACATGTTCCCATAAATGTGAGTCAAGTACACTTTTACAACTTTTATGTAATACAGTCACCTTTGTCAGAAGAAATTATATATATAACTATAGAGAGAATCCCAAATGGTCTTTATTGTGGTGACCTTTAAGTTATAACTCTCTACAACTTAGGTCCAGAATAGTCGCACAGATGGGAGACATATATCTGTACATTGTTACTGTCATTTCAATTTAAGTCACTTAAAATGCTGCAGACTGAATAAAAAAGTAACCATCATCATTAACATTGAAAATATTTTTAATTGTCTGCATCTGATCCTACAACCAAATGAGGGATGTCATGGCTCATGGCAACATTCTCATTGTCTAGTCTGTGGCATGCCCAAATTGCTTGAGAATTAGGTTGACCTTGTTATTTATACATCTTTGCAAATGTGTTAAGTAGAAAATGACTCTCAGCATCACCTACATCATCATTATCTTAACCACATATTTCCCTTTAGCACTAAACCCTTAGGCAAGTCTTGTAACAAGGGACATCGACCTTAGTTGATCATTTTAGTATAAGGCGCCTTATCAAATAGAATGATCTGGTCAGTGACTCTTTTCTGAACCAGCTGCATATTACACAGGGAGCAGACGTATGCTGGTAAGGTGTGAACTCTTTCTCTTATGTTTAGCATAATGGGTGGCATCAACTAGTTCTCTTTGTGTGATCTCAGCATTCTCTGCTACCTATGAAGTTCTTTTTCCTTAAAAGAGTACTGGACAGAGAACTACAGACTACTGTCAGCACCTTAAATTAGGCCCTAGTAATCCTTGGAACTTTTCCTCTTCATCGGTGAGATGTAGCTTTCCTGAGGAATAATCATTAAGCACTTGATGAGGATTTCTGCAATGCATGTTGTTTTTCCCAATATTTGCCTTGGTTTTCATTGCTTGTGGGGGATCTGCAGAAGTTGATCTTTGTAACAGTTATTCCTCTGGCAATGAGCATCCTATTTGATCCAACCAATAGTGGTTTAGACTCTGGAGCATTCAGATGGTTAATAACAGCATATATGGTTGAGTTCTCATGGCAATCCATAGACATCTAGGAGTCAAACAACACTCAAGGCATATTTTCAGTTCACTCTGAATACCAGAATATCAGTTCTTACAAAACAGAAGTCTGTGTTAGTGTAATATAGGCTCAACTAGTCATCATTCAACCAGCCTGAGATCTTTGTAATGCTTCAGTACACTTCGGCTGATCAAAGATCAGCTATGTATCATATGTGCAGCTTTGAAATGACAGTTTTAATACACATAAATATTATGCAGTGGCTCAATATAAATAATACAAAGTAGTATTACCAACCATAAGCCTTGAGGTTCACAATGCTTAATCTATCTAACAGGGGTCTGCAATTTTCAGGGCTGACTCTAGTTTACCTGTCAGTCAAGAATGTGTAAAACGTTCTGTTCATCAGCTCCAAATCCCCCTTCACTACCTTCAATCTTTGTGCCATTGTTTTTTGGACAAGAATGCCAAAATCACTAAAGGTTTAATACCATTAGGAGTGTCAGGTAAATTTTTTCATCATATTCAAAATAGTATGGTACCAAACTATCGCGGCCTACAGTTAATGTAACAAACATATTTTGTGTTAAATTTCATTTAGAAAAGCATTGCCCTGACGGAGATAAAAATAGAAATTCTAAATCCAATGAGAAATATTTTTGCAGATGATATACATATTATTTGGAGACCCTTACCCACTTTCCATTTATCAACCACATGTCTATAAGTAATCTTTGAAACCATAATTTATTTTGTAGATAGTAATTCACTGTTGTATATTTGATACAATCCACCAATTGGTGAATGTTCTTTACATCCAATAATGTATTTGTCCTTTCTGCTTTGAAATTGCCTCACAATCTTCCTTTCGTGTCTTATTGACACAAAAGGATAGTCTTTCATTCAACAGCCGCTCCTTTATAAAACAGCAAACACATGTTTTATGGAATAAAACTCTTTTTAAAAGGCTGCAATTTTATAATAAAAATCTATTAGTTGGTATTTAAAGCCAATGTGAATCGTTTGCTTTATTGTAGAAATATTATACAAGCAATCATAATCTTATATTTATGATATTTAGAAATGTACTCCTTATGTTATTAATCATCCTAATTTTGTGGTAATTGCTTGGAATTTTTAAAGACATGAATCATTAAACCTACTCTGTCAGTTACCACACATGCATTTATTCCAAATCTATTCATCACAATCACTCTTTACTAGTACATTGTAGTGCATACCTTAGTTATAAAGTAAGTTTCCTTGTGAATTCTAGACCAATAAATTCCTTATATCACCAGTCATCTTAATTTTGTAAGGCTTGTTTACAATTTCAAAATACATGGATATTTAAACTTAACATATCAGTTGCCGCACTAGTCTTTATTTCTATTCATTTCAACATGGTCTCACAAATATTAAAAATCATATTGAAAACCGTGGTAATAACTTAGGTTTCCTTATGTGTCTTAGTACTAGAATACTCATTCCATTTATTAATTTATCCTGAGACATGTTATAAGACTATCATGAATGAATCCTTTATATCAGATACATTTCGAAATAATATAATCAAGGGTATTCCTCTTCGCTGTTATTTGTTGTAATATCTTATTTTAAACTGATCTCTATTTTAAGTGAGACAAACCTGAATAATGAATAATCAGTACCATTTGCAGGTATCAACCCTTTGTCCCATGCATTGATGGTCCTTTGACTTAGGCTGGAATGCTCTACTAAGTCATAATTGATGGTAGACATATGGAAGGTACTCACACACATCAAGATGCACTTTAATTACTTATTGTAATGTGTAGAATTCTCTGTCTGTGTTTAGGCCACTTATTAGAGTGCCTAATCTATTGCTACATTGGTATCTAATTCTCTTCATTTCTATACCATGTTACTACTCTTCTGTCAAATATATCTTTATGATTACCAATGAGTTTAATATCTCAATGTTTTCAGTAGAGTGTTCTTTGAAAATGTGCACTACAAGAGCCATTTCATATCCTTGTTTTTAACGGCTCTCAAATGCTCTTTAGTCCTCTCTGACATTCCCGATTGTAGAGCCAACATATTGAAGTATATATATAGAGAAATAACCTTGTATGTGCAAAACATTATATTATAATCAATATATTATGTCGTATAGAATGTCTATAGATTGTCTTTTCAACATTGAAATGATGAAACGTCTTGATGAAACGTTTCTCACAATCCCATTTACAACATTTGTGTTTATTACATCAAGAATTGTTCACAAAAATATCTCCCCACTGGAGTCAATAATAGAAAATGTACACCCAGTGGTGCAATATCTTTGTAAACAATATTTAAGGCACAATATTTATATCAGACAACATTTTTGGTAGCAATATTTTGACATATAGCCTTTCAAGAAGGATGTTTCAACATACACACTCGAAAGTGTTGCTAAGTCATTCTATTGGTATAGATGCCTGACTGAAATTGCCAAACAGGTGATGTGGATCTGAGAGGCACTCCAGTTTCTGCTTTTTCTCATATTATTAGCAGGTAGTACATATATGAAATAGAGAGAGTATTTGATTTTGATCCAAACCTGCTTTATATGCTTGGGGAATTCCTCTGCAGAGAGGGTCCAGCTATAAACTCTGAAACAGTAAGGTAGATTTTCAGAGAACTCTATGACAAGCTTGGAGACGTGGGTCACCTGTCAAGGTAATGAGTTCCACTTTTGTCTTATTTAATATCACATCTTTGATGTAAGTCACCTTAAACGCAAAATAGACATGCATGCAAGATGGACTAAAACTAACCCACTCTTTGATTCTTTTTTTCTCTCGCTGTCTTCTTGTGTGTGCAATAGACAGTGTAGAAGTAATGATTTATCAAAATAGCTCTGAGGTGTCCTACAACACTCTTCTGTAACATTCCCTTCAATCTGTAGCGTAACTGGATTTGTAATAGAATTTAAAGTTCTACGCATCTTCATAAATATTTATAGCTCCATCTTGTAGGAATAGGATTGTAGGTATTTAAGCATGGAACTGCTTTGGGTTAAGGCATCCTGTAAATGTAGATGCCGTGGAATACCACTTTCTCATTAGAACTCCTTATAGTATTTGCTGGCTTTAAAATGGCTAAAAAGCCTTCAAATTGTAATTGTAATTGTGCTTATATGGCGCTTACTACCCCCGACAAGGCGTCAAATCGCTTTCAGCGAGTAGCATGCTACTCCGGAAACCAAAAAGGATTAGTGGTGAATTAGTATAGGGAAATATGAAAGAATTAGTGTGGTGAACATGTGAATGTTATTTGGATTGAAAAGGATAATGGAGGGATAGAAGAGGGAAGAGTGTATACATTGTTTATTGGGAGATCATGGTAGTAGGAGGAAGTTGAGGATGTGTAAAGGAGAGATGGGGAGGAAAAAATCTCTAAAAATGGATTAGGGTGGCCCTATTTCAAAAGAGGTATCTGATGAGTCCAATGAGGGATACATGAGGGGAGAATTTAGAAAGGGTTGTTTGGGAGATCTTAGTAGTAAAATGAGGTTTGGGTTGATGCAAGGTGGGACAGAGGAGGAAAGAGTCTAGAAAGGGTTACTTTGGGGATCATAGTAGTAGAATGGGTTATTTTGGAGATCATAGTAGTTAAATGAAGTTTGGGATGAGTTAAAGAGTGGAGGTAGAGGATAAATCGAGAGAGGTATAGGTTGAAACATAGGGTAATGCATTGGGGAGATGTAAATGTGTTTTTGAAGTAGGAGTAAAGTAATAAATATATAGCTACATAAGTACATGGAAGGTATACATGTATAGGGAAGGTAATATATCAAGATTTAAGTTGCATTTAATAAACTCAGACTTTCAAGTATTGCTGTACTTTAAGCTAATTTATTTGTGTGTTTTCTTTCTCAATTTTATTATTTCAATAATTCAATAGTGAAGCAATTGTAGAGAAATAGTTATGATAGATAAACTGAGAACCATAAGTATCTAATCAAATAACTTCTATGAAAACTATGCAGTGATCTTTGTACATGTTAAGCATAGAATAATATAACCATAAGTAATATGTACATTTGTTAAGCAGACCTACAGATTATCTATATATTTATAAACATAATTATTACACATATTTTTACAAATAAATACACATATCTAGATGCATACATATAATCAAACTAAATGCTTATGTACACAGTGATATGCTGTACATTTGCGTTTGAATATGTTGGTTTTGTATGGAAGAGCCAACTCTTAATTAGACTTCTGAAGATAAGATAGCTATCCGTGGATGTTTTGTTTGGGGGTAATGAATTCCATAGTTTGGCTGCTTGAACAGAGACGGATGTGCCACCTGTGTTATATTCTTGTTTGGTGGGATTTTGAGGAGAGGAGGTTCCAGTGTTGAATGTATTTGGTGATTTTAGTCCTGATGAAAAGCGGCCCTGTCCACGTATTGCTTCGTGGGTGACACAAAGCATCTTGAAAGGGGATCTTTTGTCAACAGGTAAACAGGTAACAAATTTTGGGCTCTCAAGACTTTACATGTAGGAATAGTCAAGCAGCAGAGTTCTGAATCCGTTGAAGTCATTTCATAATTGATAAAAATTATGTATGGTAGAGGCCATTGGCGTAATCAAGTTTAGACAGTACAACATAGATAGAAGCCTGGACCTTGTGTGGAAATCCCAGGTGGGGGAAGATGCATTGCAGAGTTTTCATAATAATAGCTTGATCTTGCTAATTTGTCCACTTGGGCATTCATTGATAGCCCGGAGTCCATTGCACCTCCAAGGTTTTTTACTTCCTTAGATACTTAAGGGCGTGTTCCCAGATTGTAAGGCCAGGCGGAGAGTGGGTCATCATTTTTCCAATCGCTAAATATGAGTATTTCCATTTTGGAAGCATTCAATTTGAGTTGGCTCCATGTCATCCAGTGATCAATAACTCTGAGGCAACTGAACATTTGAGAGTTCCCAATGTCTTTGGGGCTTTCCAGTTTAAGGAGTGTTTGTGTGTCACCTGCAAAGTTATAGCATGAGAGGTAAAATTCATTGATCATTGCCGGTAACAACTTCATGTAGATGTTGAAAAGAGTTGGTGAGATAGAGATTTGAGGGACACCTGCTTTTGTGAAGTACAGCTTGGATGAGAAAGGATGAGAATGGATGACATTTGTTCTATTTTGAAAGTAGGATGTGATCCAGTCAAGAGCAGTCCCTTCTATGCCGGCTTCTTGTGTCTTTGTATTGATGTTATGGTCAACTGTGTCAAAGGCAGCTGAGAGTTCCAAAAGAAGTAGTGCAGGAACCACGTTCTAGTCTACGGTGTTCTTGAGGTCATCCCAAATGATGATAAGGGCAGATTCTGTGCCTCTTCCTGGATGGAATCCTGTTTGGAAGTCAGAAAGTACGAAGTTATCTTCAATGAATTGTGACATCTGTACAAATGCTGCTCTTTCTACCAGTTTTCCCTGAAAAGGTCCATTTGTAATTGATCTGTAGTTGTCGGGTTAAAGAGGGTCTAGTTTAGTTTGCTTTAATAAGGGGCATATGTATGCCTTTTTTAGGTCTTCTGGAAAAAGTTCAGCAGTTAAGGAATTATTGATTATTCTTGTTACTGGTGTGGCAGCTGAGGTAGTTAGCAGAAAGTTCTTGAATGTTTGTGGTGGACAAGGGTCAGAAGGGCTGCCGGAAGGCTTGCTTGCTTTGACCAGATCTATAGATTCACTTTGTGATGTTTGTTTGAAGGAATGCAGATGCTGGGTTAATCTACTCTTTGAGGTTTGGTTTTCGCAAGGGGTTGGTACTAGTAGTTTTCCTTTGCTTTAAATAGTTGTCCAATGTGTCAGTTTTGATTGTGCAATGATTTGCCAGTTTGTCCATGAGTTCTTGGGCAATGGGATTAATTCCTTTTATGCATTTAGGTTTACGGAACTTGGTGATCATTTTATAAAATTCTTTATTTGCACGTTTAGCATTTTGAATTATGTCTGAATAGTTCAATTTCTTTTAGCTTTTTAATTGCTGACTTGTGAAATCTGTTAGGTTTCTGTAGGTGAAGTTTGTCTTGCTTGCTTTTTGGTTTGAGCCAGGTGTCTTGCAGCTTTCTAATTTGCAGTTGTATCTCTTATCTCTTTTGTCCTGTTTTGTTTTTCTGAGTGGTATTAGGATATCAAGAGCTTACTTTAGCACTCATATAGTTTTTGAATTGAATTTATTGTGTCTAGATCTGTGTTGGATGGTAGTTGTGTTTCTAAGTGTTCAAATTTGAGTTTTCTACACGTTCAATAAGGGGATGCATGTAAGACAGTTTTAGGTGTGTTGCTTTGTGTGGTTTATGTTGGAAAGCTAGCAATTGGTGGTCTGACCATGTGACTGGAGTGATCATTTGAGAGGTAACTTGTTCTGGATTTGCATAAATTACATCAGGATGCGCCCTGCAATATGTGTGGGTTTGTGCACGATTTGATATAGGTTCAGTGTGTCTCAGTGATGATGATTATTGGATAGGGCATATTGGGTTTGTCAAACCAAATGTTTAGGTCACCAAGGATGGAAAGGCTAGAGATTAGTGCCCCAGGTTTGAAACTGCATCTAGAAATGTGTCTGGTGCTTTTGCATTGCTAGGTGGAGTCTGTAAAGGAGAAGGACATTACAGGAGGAAGATGGTGTAGGGTTGTATCTGGTGAAGAGGGACTCACAAACTTGCATGGAGACAGTGCAACTTTAGTGAGATTTATTGTTTTCTTGAATATCACAGCTTGTCCACCCCCTCTTTTGCCTTTAAAATTGTGTGTGATAGTCTGATAGCCTAGAGGAATGGCTTCATGCAACACCGGAGCCATGTCATCTCCCAACTACGATTCAGTCATGAAGAGTAAGTTAGGTTGTGTGTGAGTGAGTAGGTCATGGATGTGAGGCTTTTTTTTAGAGTGATCGAGCATTTATTGGTAGGCAGTTTAGAGATTGTGTTTTGGTGATGGTGTGACTTTGTATTGTAGAAGAGTGAGCAGTATGTTTTGAACTTGTAGCAGGTGTGTCATTAATTCTGGTGTTCGGTGTATGCGGACAGGAATAATGTTGTTTTTCTATATCGTATTCCTCGTCCAGCAGGCTTAGAAGGTATTTGATGGGTCTGTGTGTGTAGGCGGTGGAGATGGGGGTTGAGACTGAGTTGGTGATCTGTGTTGTTTTTGTAGAGTAGCCTTGTTGTGTAATAGACATAGAGATGTGAAGTTGTGAAGAGTGGTATGTTGTTTATTTTGTTTGCATCTGTTTAAGGTGGAAGGTGTATGAGTTAGGAGTGGTGGTGCAGCATGCGGGTTATGTTGTAAGACTCTGAATGGTGCAATGGATGAGAAGTGGTTGAATTAGAGTTATTGTGTTGGTGTATTTGTGTAAGGTTTGAGGGAAGAAAGAAAGCTTGGCAGTAAAGATGGTTTAGGATGTGTATTATTTGTCTAGTCACGAGGCTAGGAGTGGGTGTATGTTTATTGTTTGTGATGGAAAGCAGTATGAACTAGTGTGTGTGTGTGTATGAGATTTTGTTGTGCTGGTCTGTGCTATGTTTTGTTTTTGTGGAGTAGTGAGAGGAGATGATGATGTAGTTGGTTTCTGAGGATTTGTATGTAAAGTATTGTTGGTGAGTGGAAGTTGAATGGTAAAGGGGATGGTGATGTGTTGTGGAAAAGAGTGCATGTGGTGTGTGAGAGGGAATGGACAAAAGTTATGAGTGTTTAAGTTAGATTTGATAGCTGATAGAGGAAATATTTGTGGCGGAGTGGAGTGTAAAGATTGTTTGGTTGTGTGTTACTTGTTAAAAGAGGAGGAGGATGTCAGTTGGTGAAATGATGAAGGGCTGAGTGTAGGTTTAGTGCTGACAGAAAGGGGTCTGTTAGGAGTAAGTAGAGGGTAGAGCAGGTGCTTCACGCAAACAGGGAGTGTGTGTGTATAGTATGGCTTTGTGTTGCTTTAGTGATGTGTGGATTTGCTAGTGATATCGGACCGCGTGGTGTTTTGTGCGAGAATTATGTTGCTGTTGTGTGATAGTTAGAGTAGAAGGGTGAATAGGAGTGGTTTGTGAGGTTTTGTAGTGGTTGTTGAGATAATGAAAACTGGTTTGGGTTTGTTTTAATAAATAAGTAGAGTGCATTTGCTGTGAGTGTTTTAATATGTGTGTGGAAATGTATGGGTGAAGGTAGGTTCAAGTAAATGGCAAAAAGGGCAGCATTTCTGGCACTAGGCCCAAACAGGCCTGAACAGGCACAAACAGTCCAAAACAGACCAAAACTGTCTAAACAGGCGCAAACAGGCCCAAACAAGGCCAAACAGGCCCAAACAGGTCTAAACTGACCGAAAAAGGCCTGAACAGGCAACTACCTTTGCCCTCCCCATCCTTATCCTTGACACCTGGAACCCTAAACTTAAATAACTCTAGTGATCAAGTGACACATTTGGCCAATGGGAACCCCTAGCCCCACCTCTAACCAATCAGAACATTAGCCCTGGGATCCATAGGAGACAAAGCACTTAATATCAATCACATCCCTAGCCGTAGCAGCCAATCAGGAACAAACCCCTAAACCATATTTCCAATGGAAACCCTAGCTTTAGGAGCCAATCAGAAGCCCAGACCTATCAGCCAATCAGAACCCTAAACCTAAGTCCTATAGAAATCTTAGCCCTAGGATCCAATCTGAACCCAAGACCTATCAGCCAATCAGAACCCTAAAATCTAAGTCCAATTGAAACCATAGATCTAGGAACCAGTCAGAGCACAGATGTAATAACCAGTAGGGGACTTGTGACTGTAAGGGGAAAACTAGGAGAGAAATGTAAGCAGTCACGGGCAGGTAAAAAAATTGATTTTTATTGTACAAAGCCCACAAATCAAGAGGTAAATTTAAGCAGTCACGGGCAGGTAAAACAACAGTTTTAAAGTACAAAGCCCACAAACCAAGAGGTAAATTTAAGCAGTTGGGAGCAGGTAAAAACAGCAGTTTTAAAGTACAAATTCCACAAATTAAGAGTTAAATTAAAGCAGTCAGGGGGGATTGTAAAAAACTGCAGTTTTAAAGTACAAAGCCCACTAACCAAGAGGTAAATCTAATCGTTCACGGGTAGAGTAAAAAGCACTTTTACATTTTCAAGGAAAAAACAGCACAAAGTCTGTCTTTTTACCATCTTTGGGTCTTTTGCTCACTGGGAAGTTGGGACACAGAGAAGCTGTGGCTAACAAAATGGACAAGGCTTTCTTGGGATTCCCTCTGCAAACATCAAGGGTCCTGGGCAGGTGTGAGAGGAGGGTTCAGAGTTGCTTGGGAGCTAGAGGGTCAATCAGCAAGCTTAGGCTGCTGGACAGAGGGCTGAAGGAAGCGCCACAAGTCAGAATATCCTTAGAGTTAGACGGGCTCAATCCACACTCTGGAGTTTCTGTTCAAATCTCTGCAGGTAAGGGCCAAGTCTAAGCCTCTAACAATACTGTTTTTCGCACACTTAAACAACTCACTCTTCTAGCCAAAAATGAGTGCTACATACACTTTCCAAGCACAGTTTAAACCCTAAAAGTAGATTTAAGTGGTCTCAAAGCACACTCTGCTCTGAGGTGTATTTTGACCTTTTCCCTTGCTTAGACAAAAGGGAGCTGGAGGTGAATTGCCTTCAAACAGTCCTCTCCACAGTATAGGGGAAAACTAGGATAGAAATATTAGCAGCCACAAGCAGGTAAAAAACATCAGTTTTAAAGAACAAAGCCCACAAACCAAGAGGTAAGTTTAAGCAGTCACAGGCAGGCAAAACAGCAGTTTTAATGTGCAAAGCCCAAAAATCAAGAGGTAAATTTAATCAGTCATGGGCAGGTAAAACAGCAGTTTTTAAATACAAAGGCCACAAACCAGGAGTTACATTTTAACAGTCACAGTCAGGTACAAAACAGCAGTTTCAAAGTACAAAGCCCACAAACCAAGAAGTAGATTTGTCTAGCATTTATTAAGAACTGAGGTTGACCAAATGAGTCATCTAAGAGTTCACATGCGTTGTTGAATGTCTACAAAAAGCATGTAGAAAAGTATTCTTCAACACTTCAGCTGCTGCATAAAAATAATGATAGCGAGGATATCTTATCTCATTTTTAGAGGTGCATCATAATCACATGTAGAGCACACCAGCATATAATCACTTGTTGTATTAACGTGAAGTGTTAGAACTGTGAAATGTATTAACATGGAAACGTGATGTATTTTAGGCCATTGAAAAGAAACATGGAGAATCAATGTAGAAGATGAATGTAACGTTCAGAAACATTAACGTGGAAAACATGTACTAGATGTGCTTATTAATCATGCCATTTCATATGTAGGTAAATGTATTAGTTGAAATTTCTTTAATGTTATGTAAATTCATTTATATGATGCTTTCTTGTTAGCTGACGTTCATAGGCCAGAATTGCTAGTCCCAGAAACTCTCACTTTAGAGTTAATAGTCTGAATTTCATGTGTGCTGTGGAGTTTGTTCTTTCTCATGTTTTGTGTTGCAGCTCAAAAAAGTGCTCTCACTAGATAGAACAATCTCTATTTTATTCGTTAGGCCAGGAGAAAAGAAGCTACAATCCTGTGGCTTGAGTCTATAGAGGATGGTCATTGTGCTTCACACTGGAGAAGGCCTGGTAACCAAGAGCAAATAGTATCCAGGAAAAGGCAGCGTTGTCACATGGAAATTTCCTTCAGGAATGTGCCCAGGGTGGATGGCGTGTTCCGAGGTGCACCATGGGAGTGCCACCTGAGAATAATTGTTGTTGGAATTAGGGATAGCGCTCCACTTCTTCTTTGCCGTCAGAGAGAGAGCATCTTAGAACAAACTCTGTCTTTGGTAGCTTTATGCTACTTGTTCACTGATTGTGGAGAGGCTTCTTAGGGAGATTCCACATACTGACACCCTTGAAAATGCTTATTTAGGGTTGTCTCCTTAGCACTATAGTAGGGATAGAGTTAATGCTTTTTACTCACCAACTATAGATGCAGGGAAATTTGGACTCATGATTCCTGATTTTCTTTGTTTTACTTCTTGAACTAATGGTATTGCTTATACTGCACGGTCTAAACTGGATGTGCAGATTTGGCTTCATGTTGGTCTATCTGAACTTCTACACTCTTGTGTTGAGGTGCCTTTAAGTCCAGTTGTTTTTGGCATTGGAATAAATTAACTAAGTAGTTGTTTGTGAGTTATTATGCATCAAAAACAATTCTTAAGAAATTGATGGTTTCCCCTACAACTTTCCCCCCATTCACACTTTCATACTGTGAAAAAGAACCACCATATTGTAACTCTAGAACTGGTCTAGAACTTATGGGTCCAGCACCTTCAATAACTACACTTATGAAGTGCACTCTACGATTTGTCTGCTCTCTAGGTGCCAGCTAAATTGAACTCATTTAGTGAGCCTCAGTGTGATGAAGGACTAAGTGGGCTAGTCAGCATTTGAAACGGTGACCTTGAGCTTACACACAGATCTGTACAATGAATGCACTACTCCAATCAGCTAGATTAACTGCATCATAGATTTGGTCAAAATCAAAAGAGGCTATTTGGCTCTAAGTCAGTGTTTTCCAAACTGTGTGCACATGAACGTGTATGCATAGTCGTGAATTTTGCAATGCGCGTTCTACTAAAAAAGAAACATCCCAAGACTGTCACGTGGTGCATGCACACGCATGTATATGTGTGGTAGCACATAGTGGCCATTTTTTACCATACTAAATTGTGGATGACCAATTTAGAACTGCAGTATAAATACAAAATGAATTGAGCAAACAGTTAGCACGTTACAACTGCTGGGCACTCCTCAAAATAAATAAACAGGGACTGGGATATGGGGAGTAGGATGAGAAGCTTAAGGGAGCAGGAGGCAATAAAAAGAAAACACGGAGGAGGAGAACAGGAATAAGCTGTAGAGAGAGTTAGGAAACATGGGCATTTCTATGTAGTGCTGAATACACAAATGGTATTTGCATGCATTAGCACAAAAAAGACAGACCAATTAGCTTTTGTCTAACATATGTTCATCATCTTGTCAACCTGGGTTTCCTTTCTGAGGATGTTCTGCAAAATGTTGTTTACACGATGTGCAAAGAGAGCACACCGAATTTTCCTGTCATTTGTCATGACAAGATCAAACTGCCGTTCTCAGGTGCAACAGAATCAATAGTCAAAGTTCTCACTTAATTCCATTAAAAGGCACTGAGATTTTTCTGAATATGTAAAACAGCTTGCAGGTTCTCCCTGGTGAAATAGCTATTGTGGCATGCTGATAGCTATTAGTCTGTTTGGTAATGCAGATAGTTCAAGCCAAGGAGTCAGATCACTTCAGAATAGCATAATGTTCACTTTTATTTTATTTTTATTGAGGTAAGACTTTACATAGGATATCCACATAGAAACCTACTTTCTTCAATTTAATGGCATATACCAACATGTTTTAATATTAAAATTCAACATAATCCATTATTTTACAAACACATTACGAATCTATATCATTTCTTACTAATATTAAAATTCCTGCTATTATATAAACAGATGCATGCATAAAAATTAAAATATTTCTTCATTCTACCAATAAAACTAGGCATAAACAATAGATACATTAAATGTTGTGGTGCCAATGAGCGTAAGTTACAAATGTGATCCCTTTTGGAACATTGCTCCAATCACATAAGTTCAATTCAGTTGGTAAACCTCCAGATACATTCACAAATAGAGTCTAATTTCTTTCAGCTTGTAAATAATATTGCGTAGAAAGTATTGGCAAATACAAGTCTATTCGGACAGCATGATATAATAATTAAAACCTTTTTAAAATCCTTCCCTAAACTCTATTCCTTAGCCATTTTTTACCAATGAACATGATTTCTTGGAGCAGAGTACTTCCATCAAAATCTTACTTTTACTTAATACTCTGGAGAACAGAGTCCGACGGCTTCCACGTACATTTTCTGGCTTCTATTCATTTAATATATATGGGAATACTGGGCCAGATGTGCTAAGATAGTCAACTGTTTTTCTTCCTTTCTCAGCGACGGTGAGCAAACAATTTGGTCCCCTCCCATTCCTTCCATGAAGGTAGGGGTCCTGCAGGGAACTATTCTTAGCCCGTTACTTTTCAATGTCTATGCGACTCCTCTGGCGCTTCTAGCTGAGGCACGAAAATAGTATCATATGCAGATGATACTCAATTGCTGTTCACCTGTGAAAAGGGTGTGGACTTTAGAGGCAGTGAAATTAACAACTGCTTGACGGAGTTCTTCTACTGGCTTAAGCGGAACCAATTAAAGTGTAACCCGGAGAAATCTGTGATCATTTTATTTGGCCCCTCACCATGAGAAGCGTGGCGCCGGTAGGGGCCTCAGGATATGTCCCCTCCTTTGCAGCCTCTGTGAGCACTGTAAAGAACCAACTTATCTATGAAGGTTCAGATCCAAACAGTTGCCGGCACTTGCTTTGGCCTGTTAAAAATCGTTCTCCCCCTGCTGCCGGTTGTCTACAGGAAGACAGTAGTCCAAGCCCTGATTGTATTAAGGCTGGACTACTTCAACGTCCTGTACCTGGGATTACCAGAGTACTTAGTAAACTGCCTGCAGGTGGTCCAGAATGTGGCGGCTAGAGCATTTCTCATGGTAGGGCCCAGAACACCTGAAGTCCCTGCACTGGCTGCCGGTTCGGAAGAGGATTCCATTTAAAGCTCTGGTCCTGGCTTTCTGGGCCCACCATGATACTGGCGCCTCCTATATTAGGAATAGGATTCAGTGCTATGTGCCGCAAAGAGCCCTGAGATCGTTGCAGCTTTTGACGACCATCCCCAAGTTTTCCCACTCCTGGCTGGGCAGATGCTTTTTCCAAGTGCTGGCCTCCCGGTTATGGAATAGTGGGGCATATTACCAACCAATAGAGATAATTTTTGTCTCTAACTTGTTTAGAGACAAAAATTATCGCCGCACATCGGAGATTTTTATCGCAGATAAACCTTGCTATTAGCAAGCTTTATCGCAAATGCGATAAAAAACGGCCGCAATGCATGAATATCGCTGAAAAGTCAGCGATATTCATGCATTATCGAGCAAATGCTCTTAGCCATGTTATCCACCTCCCATTGGATAACATGGCTAAGAACTGCTCCTGGGCAAGTGTTAGCTTTTGGAGATATTCGCGCTTAGCGCGAATATCTCCAAAAGTTGGTAATAGGAGATAGCGATGTTAGCGACTGTTTTCAGTCGCTAACATCTTGGCACGCCCACTTTGCATGTCATTAGTGATAAATATCACTGACATGCAAAGCGGGGCCCAAGATGGTCACTATCTCCTATTAGCTGTCGCTAACTGGTGTTAGCGACAGCTTGGTAATAGGGAGATCATTTTATCTCCGCTTTCTTGGCTTTTAAAGCCAAAAAAGCGGAGATAAAGCCCCTTGATAATATACCCCAGTCTTCCTTAGTCTCTTAGGCAGGTCCAGGAACTGCTTACTTTCAGGAAACAGCTAAAAACTTGGCTTTTCCAGCAATAGTCTTCCGCTTTTGTACTGTTATAATGCTGGTACATGTCTCGTGGTCCTTTAGCGCCAGGACACTCTGTGGAGTAGCCACGCGCTTTATAAGTACCTATTGAAATTACATTACATTACATACTGGTGGCAAAAGTGGCCGTATTTCGCAAACCGCACTTTTTGAGTCTGTGTACTGATAAGTTGGCTTGCAAAATAAGGAGTTGGAGTATGTTGCGAAGTGAATTGCCTGATGAATATTTATTATGCAGAGGGCAAATTGTAAGTCAGTCAGATTTGCTGCAAAGACAAGGATGATGGCCTCCAAGGATTAGCAGACTACTTCCACTGTGTTTGCCTTTCCAGAAGTGAAAAATATTTTGAAAGTGGGCAGATTTTCGTAAATAAAATGGGGCTGCTTTTTTAAAGAAAGTTTTTTACTTTGAAAAACGTAGGTGAGACTTGTCAGTGGTCCCACCGAACCACTGCCTACACCCTATGAAGAGAACAGCCAGTTACCACCACAACTTGAATGCCAATAATTTGGTTTATGACCAGAATCCAGGAGAGATGTGCAAAGTTAAAATGCTGTGTTGTACATTTTAATATGGAACTTCAAAATGTTCAGCATTTATGTTCCAACTAGAAAAAACATCTTAGCTACTGATTTCCTTCACAATGACTACCTTGCTTGTGTTCACATTCATTTTAGGGTATTATTTACAATGTACTTTTAAGGGGTAGTTTATTCATCTTGCAAACTAATTTTTGTTAAGCCCATAATGATGAGGTCATCTGCATACATCAATCAAAACCTTTGCCCAAGTATCAGAATACTGCAGCAAGAAAGGTGAGACAGTCAAGCTTCAGTTACTTACCGGTAATTGCATTGCACCAAGTCCTTCCTCACTTTGATTAATTACATGTGAGCCAAACCTCCAGATAACAAAGCATCTAATTCTCAATCTTTTCCATAATGTACCTCCTCTCCCTTACCTCTTCCTGTTTGGACTAAATACAAGGACAATTCAGTTGGCCTAGAACTCACAGGGCAGGGTGTTAGTGAAACAAAGTAAGGACGTTTTTGGCTTAATGCAATTACAGGTAAGTGATTGGAGTACTGTCACCTCATTCCCTCAGATTTCTTTATTTCATGTGAAAATTAACAAATCAATAAGTCCATAAGAACTGAATATAGGATCAGAATCTTTTATTCTCCTACAAGGTTATAGAAAACTCTCTTACTTCATAGAGGACAAAACCCTGGAATCAAAAATATTGTCCATTTCAATCTCATGCATTATTCTAGGATGTATGACGTTACAACGCGAAATATTACAACGCACTCCGTTACAACGCATTTTTTACAACGCAGGATCCATTACATCGCTTGCCTTTACAACGCATGAAATTACATAGCAGATGCTATTACAACGCATGCCATTACAATGTAAGTATAGGTAGGTATATTATTTTTTTTTAAATGTAAGTAATTTAAATGTAATTAATTAAATAAATTAAATTATTTTTAAATAATTATTTAGTACATATATTACTTTAAGTTTATTTTTAAAAGAACTTTTAATAATAAAGAACTATTTTTAATAAATAATAACATTATTAAAAAAAAATTTTTTTAATTAAAATAAAAGATTGTATTTTAAAACTAAACCCTAAAAAAAACCTGTACCCCAAAACCCAAACCCAGCCTTGAACCCTAAAAATACCCCTGTACCCCAAAACCCAAACCCAACCCTGAAACCTAAAAATACCCCTGTACCCAAAAACCCAAACCCAACCCTGAAACCTAAAAATACCCCTGTACCCCAAAACCCAAACCCAACCCTGAAACCTAAAAATACCCCTGTACCCCAAACCCAGCCCTGAACCCTAAAAATACCCCTGTATCCCAAAACCCAATCCCAGCCCTGAACCCTAAAAATAACACTGTACCCCAAAATCCAAACCCAACCCTGAACCCTAAAAATACCCCTGTACCCCAAAACCCAAACCCAACCATGAAACCTAAAAATAGCCCTGTACCCCAAAACCCAAACGCAGCCCTGAAACCTAAAAATACCCCTGTACCCCAAAACCCAAACCCAGCCCTGAACCCTAAAAATACCCCTGTACCCCAAAACACAAACCCAGCCCTGAAACCTAAAAATACCCCTGTACCCCAAAACCCAAACCCAATATAAAAAAACATAAATTAATATATTTATTTATTTTTAATATTAATTAAATTAATTAATGTTAAATAAAATATAAAATAAAATTATATACTTACCTATACTTACGTTGTAATGGCATGCGTTGTAATAGCATCTGCTATGTAATGTCATGCGTTGTAAAGGTATGTGATGTAATGGATCCAGCGTTGTAAAAGTTGCGTTGTAATAGAAGTGCGTTGTAAAAGTTGCGATGTAACGGCTGTTTCCCATTATTCTATAATGCTTGGTTAAAGTTGAGGGAGTCTCCCACATGGCTGTTCTACAGATATCAGCCACTGAAGCATCCTGATTTTCTGACATTGATGCTAACATCCCCCTAATAAGCCCTGAATCTTTAAGTGAGAGAGATGCCTGATTCCTTGTATGCTATCTCTATGCTATCCACTTGCTCAAGGTCTGAGCTGAAGACTTTGATCCTCTCTTCTCAGGTGCAAAGTTTACGAAAAGGGAGGAAGAGCTTCTGAACTTGTCTAATCTGTCAAGATAGCATGACAGAGCTCTCCTAATTTCTAACACATGGAAACCCTCCTCCTCCAGGTCTGATGGAAAAGATAAAAAGACTGTTTGGACTATCTCTTGAGCTCTATGGAAATTCTTGTTGACCTTTGGTGTAAACGATGACTCGGGTCTCAAAATAATCAAAATACTTAAGGAAAGGATGCCTAATCGAGAAGTAGCCCAACTCTCCCAATCTCCTAGTTGATGGGATTGCAACCCAAAACATTTTTTTCAGCATTTGGACATTCATATCAACTGCATGCAAGGGTTCAAATGTATATAAGTCGCAATACAGAGAGAAGTTGTTGGGCCATTGTCATTCTCAAGTTCCAAAATCCCCTATAAAGTCTAATTGCCAAACCTTGGTGTCTGCCAAATTGTTCCACAATACCTGGTCAGCTTTATTTGTGGACCATTGTGTTCTCAATTTTGGCACTTTCAATCCCAAAGACAAACAATCCTGAAAGAGGGATAGTATACTGGACAACTTTGCTAGGTGAGACACCAGATCCCTTGAGGAACATCAGGAAAATACTTTCAATGTTTTCTATATGATTTAAAAGTGGAAGATCTTTTGGAAGATTGTAGCAAAAGTACTTCCTCAGAAATCCCCGTCTCCTCAAATTTTTTATTTCAAGTTACATGCTGTCAACTTGAGAGATAGTAAAATGAAAGAGGCATGAAGAGACCATCCCTGGGAAAAATGGGTATTGTTACGATGGATATCAAGCAATGCTTGAATTCATGAATGACAAATCTTGATTATGGTTGGCTACTAAAATGTTGTGCAGTCTGGTGTTTTCTGTCTAATTCAGACACAGCAAACTAAGAAAGACTGGTAGGCTCTGAAAATAGGGGATTTTATATCTTTTTTGATAAAACCCCAAAGGTCCTTATGTTTTCAATATAAGATAAAACATACTGGCAGATGCATCAACGTAGCCTTTTGCTATTCCTAAATAGTGATTTTTAAGGAATTGCTATTTAGGAATAGCAAAAGCCTATGCATGTAGGAATCGCTATTTAAATAGCGATTCCTTAACATTCCTTAATTGCTACTCGCAAATTGCTGTCCCATCAATTCCTATGGGCCTACAGGCCCATAGGAATGTATTGGAGATTGCATGAGCAATTTGCTAGTACCAGTTGGTACTCGCAAATTGCTCATGCAATTTCAAGGGTGCAAGGGTGTCAAAATGACACCCTGTTGCACCCCTGAAATTGATCTATGTACATATGTTGCACACACACATGCCCTAAGGGCATGTGTGTGCGCAACATGAAACTTTGAAAATTGTACAAAAGTGCTTTTTTCAAAGTTTTAGCAAATTACCATGAAGTCCATCTTCATGGTAATTTGCTCCCCCTATTAGCGAATTCGCTATTTTTTTGACTTTCATGCATTGCATTTAAGGAATCTCAATTTGGGATTCCTTAAATGCAATCGCGATTTAAGGAATCTCAATTTAGAGATTCCTTAAATTGCGATTTTTGCATTTGGGATGATGCATCCCAAATGCAAAAATACCGGGAGCAAAGGGGCAGATTCTGAGAATCTGCCCATTTGCTCCCGGTATTTACTTTGATGCATCTGCCAGTTTGTCTCTTTGACTACAGAACTATATTTTAGGAAAAATATTTTTTAACCCCATCGCCACGGGGGGAGGGGCCACACGCGGCACCGTGGTGCTCGTGATGAACCCAGCTCGTCAGGAGGCACAGTGGAGCTGTGCTCCTGATGAGCTGGGCTCATCACGACTCCGCCCAATCTTTGATTCTCCCTCACAAGCGGGGAATCAATTTCATGTGGGTGGGCCGCGGCTGAGCACAGCTCCATTGTGCCTCATGATGAGCTGGGCTCGTCATAAGCACGCAAGGGGTTAATTAACTTTTTAACTTCAAGTTTTACTGGAGCATAGACCACATTATTTTAACCTTGTGTGAGACAGAACAAGCTTGGAATAAAGCATCCTAAGACTAGATCTGCCTCAATACAATGTGTGTGCTTCCAGAGGTGACACAGTAGGATAGCTAAAGACATTGCCTTCTTCAGTGAACTCTATATATGTGTACTGCATAATTTTAATTTTAACAAATATTCAGAATGGGACAGTTGATAGGGGCACAATGTAAACTTTTATCAGGCAGGTACATGTCAGGTGAACTGATAAAATTAATGTTGAGTAGTACAATTAATCATTGGGAGAGATACTTGTACGCCTAAAGTGTGTTTCTGTACTCAGTAATACGTGGTGAATTTGAACAAACAAAGTCAATATACCATAACATCACTAACTTTTATATACTGCATTAATGTTATTCAAGTTTATCAGATCAAGTGAATAATATATTGTTTAAAAAGCCAATGATCTGGTGAGGACCGTGCTTTTGTGAGTTGAGTATGCACATCATGGCTGTCTACCATGACAGATGTTTTGTGTTAATTGTAAAATGTTAAAGTTGTATTCCTCCTGTTCCTCTCGTCTTTCAGAAGATGCTAGGTAGTGCTTTCAGGCTCGCACCTTGCTGCACTGGTTCAGGTTGCTTATGACATGCTTATGGGCGCAGAGTCAAGACTGATTTGCATATGGCTGGGTCCAAACTGGAATGGCATGGTTAGTAAAAAAACAATGGATTTAGGCCCAGATCTCTGTACTGGGGTGAATGTATGACATTGTTCTGTATTCTTTCCATCAATTGTTCTTTTTGCATATGCCACCCCGAGTGGGACGGGTATGTCCAGACGTGGGTCCCGTGCTCTCCATGCCACGGGAGTCAAGCTATCCTAGCTGATGATGGCTGAAAGACTGATACCGATCCTAGGATGCTTGTTTCCAGTCCAGGGAGGACCTGGCCTGGCAGTTCGGGCTGGACTATTCCCATTGGTCGCAGGGTCAAGACTGATTTGCATATGGCTGGGTACCAACTGGAAAGGCATGGTGAGCAAAAAAACAATGGATTTAGGCCGAGATCTCTGTATTGGGGTGAATGTATGATATTGTTCTGCATTCTGTCCATCAAAAGTTCTTTTTGCATTTGTCACCCCTAGTGGGACGGGTATGCCCAGACGTGGGTCCCTTGCTCTCCATGGCACTGGAGTCAAGCTATCCTAGCTGATGATGACTGAAAGACCAAAACCGGTCCTAGGGTGCTTGTTTCCAGTCCAGTGAGGACCTGGCCTGGCAGTTCGGGATGGCCTGTTTTGCATATGACTGGGTCTAAACTGGAATGGCATGGTGAGCGAAAAAACGATGGATTTAAGCCCAGGTCTCTGTACTGAGGTGAATGTATGACATTGTTCCGCATTCTGTCCATCAATTGCTCTTTTTTGCATTTGCCACCCCGAGAGGGACGGGTTTGCCCAGGCATGGGTCCCGTGCTCTCCATGCCACTGGAGTCAATCTATCCTGGCTTGTTGTGTTTCGATTAAGATACCAGTATATAGGTTTCCCGAATCATGCCCTTATATAGGCACAGCTCTTATTGCCCTTATTTAGGCATAGGATTCCAGCCCTTATTTAAGCATCAGCCATGCAAACCAAATACAGGCGTGGTCACCTACATCCATCCAGCCCACATCATAATGAGTTCTTGGAAAAACAGACTTTAGGACTTCCCCTGCTTGGATTATTGATTTCTCCAAGAACTCATTTATTATGCATGAACATCTATTCCTTAGGGGTTAATTCATGACGATCTCTGCCCAACTTTTTACGTCAATACTGGCATTCCTAAACACCCTCAAGGTATAAATATACCTTCACTTACCATGGCAAACCACGGCTCGGCTGCACAGCTCGATACGGCTCGCCACGGCAAGTTTGGAAGGCATTTACTTATTTTTAAACTATGTACACATTCCCAGGCAGTGTATACAGAAATTGCTGGGTAGACTTGCCATAACAAAAGATATGGTGATTCCTTCAGGGTTGACTGGTTGGCTCATTGATTCATTTTCCTCCTCCAAAAGGACTGAGGGCCTGATCACGATGGCGGTGAGACTGCCAACATCAGGCAGTTGGTGCCGGTCCCACCGCCATCGGAATGTGAAGGTCTACCCGCCCCATTACAATGGCAGGCAGATGGTGAGCAATTGGAGAGACCATCCAACAATAATCTGATGAGCTTAAGGAGCCCGTCGGACAGACTGTAATCCTACACTGGTGGAGGTGCCTGCTCAGGCACCGCCATAGGGATTACAATGTCAGTTTCCGCCAGCTGCTTTATGGTGGTTAACCCGCCATGAAAAGACAGGCACAAAGTGACTTGAGGGCCCCCCTTTTGTCCTGGACCTTCGCCATGGGCACTTGGGGGCACCTATGGGGCCCCCTACATATCTCTGCACCATGTGGCAGTCAAGGCATGGTGCCTTCCACATAGTGCAGCAATAGGTAACATGTGTTTATTTTGTACTGCGGAGTGTGCTGCAGCCCGCAGCACACAATGCAATACAGAAGTTGTACATGGCTGTCGCATCCTAATGGAGATGGCGGAACTGCCGACATCTAGTCAGGCGGTCCCATTTTCTACAGGATGGCTGTCAGATGAAAGTCTGACCATAATCATAATGAGGCCCACAGTGTCCCCTAACCTAAATCATCTTAACATTTAGCTTCACATGTTGTACTTTGTACCACTGTGATGAAAATTGTTAAAAGTGCTAGACGTGAAGTTCTGTATGATCCAATATGCCCTAGTATCTACACTACTTCCACTAAGCAGCAATGTCTGATCTGGCCCCAGCCACTCTTAGCAAAACCTTACCTTAAAAGATAAACAGGCAGACCATCATTGATGTTTCAAATCCTGGGGGTATATTTACTAGGACTGAACGCCCGCTTAGCGTCAATATTTTGATGTTTCAGCTGCTATTTTTTTAATGCCTTATATACAAGTTGCCGCTAACTCCACTTTCCCGCCGAAATGTGAATTTTAAAGATCGCCACTTCGGTTAGCAAGAGTTAACTAAATTGAAATGCAAGGTGGGTGTTCCTGGGAAAAAAACTGCTGCTAACCCCACTTCGCAATATTTACAAGGAATTCCTTTTATGGTGCAAAACCAAAAAAACTGCCTCTAAGTTCAGTTAAAGACAATTTTTAAGACCAGAAAAATAGCTGGTCTTAAAATCAGTGCAAACACTTGGGGCCTCCTTTCAGAGGTTTGGGTGCTGAAGACGGCTGATAGCCAGAAACCGGTCCTAGGATGCTTGATTCCGGTCCAGGGAAGACATGGATTGGCAGTTCGGGCTGGACTGTTCCCATGAGGCACAGGGTCAAGGCTGATTTGCATATGGCCATGTCTGAACTGGGGTGGTGTGGAGTGAAAATAACGATGGATTTTGGCCCAGATCTCTGTACTGGGGTGAATGTATAACATTGTTCTACATTCTGTCCATCAACTGTTGGTTTTGCATTTGTCACCCCGAGTGGGATGGGTATGCTCAGATGTGAGTCCCATGCTCTCCACACCACTGGAGTCAAGCTATCCTGGCTGAAGACGGCTGATAGCCAGAAACCGTTCCTAGGATGCTTGATTCCGGTCCAGGAAAGACATGGCTTGGCAGTTCGGGCTGGACTGTTCCCATGAGGCACAGGGTCAAGGCTGATTTGCATATGGTCATGTCTGAACTGGGGTGGTGTGGAGTGCAAAAAAACGATGGATTTAGACGCAGATCTCTGTACTGGGGTGACTGTATGACATTGTTCTACATTCTGTCCATCAACTGTTGGTTTTGCAATCCCCAAATTACCGGCACTTTATCGCAATCAAAGTCATGATAAATTTACTGCGCCATTCACAAGCTGTTGCTAACAGCCCACTTCACCAGTTTCCTGCGATAGCTGCCGCAAAAAACATCGCCAGAGAGGACCCCCGCAACTATCGCTAATGAGATGCAGAGTAGGCATTCCCGTGCAAAAAGCTGCAACTACACGACACCTCAACATTCACAACGTCCTGACAGATCTGCAATAAAAACATGCGATAAGGCACTTTAGCAGCAGGAAATTAACACCTGCTCTGACCTGGTGAAAAGTCGGACCACAGCCTGCCCCACAAAAGGGAGCCCAGCCCACAGCATCATCGGTAACCTGGGCAAGCCGTGAACATGACTAATCAACGGCATGGCACCTCAGCCACCCAATAGCCAAATGTGGGGAGTGGTGGCAACCAGGCATGTGTGAAGGATGCCCTAGAACCATGATTGGGAAAGTACACAATGCCAAGAGTGGCGGCGATGTGCTGGACAGACCGCAGTATGCAGAACACACCCATATCCATGGCGACATACACCTCTGGTGTATGAAGTGTAGTGGATGCAACCATGTCACCCCAGCCAGTGGGAGTCCTTGCGGAAATGTTGCCTGTTATGCCCCTGTAAGCGTGAGCAGAGTGGGATTGCCCGGCGTACGCCAGGCTAGCGTAGGGGTGTGAATAAAAAGCATGTAGCCCTGGGTGTGGTCCTCTTCCGGAAAGCCCAACATCTCTGCCAGGGCGGCACCTCCCACCCCGCCATGAGGCCAATGCTGTCCTCGTTAGTAGAGTTGCCTGCCGTACCACCGCCCGCTGAACCATGAACCAGTCAGGCACGACCCTGCGCAGCCAGGCCACACTGATCACCAGCCAACACCGGCGTGTGTCTTGGAGGGCCTACCACGTGCCTGTGTAAGCTCCGAGGCCTGTAACCCTACCAGCCTCTCAGACCATCGTTGGCCCCCTGACGCTGGCCCACATTACTCCTTCCTCGTTGACATACTCGTTGACATACTCCACCAGCGTCCTCAGCGTCCCAGTGGGTCCCATATGTGAAACTGTGTCCTGGCTCCTGGATGGCAGTGATCCCAAGTCCGGGCCAGCGGGCACATCACCAGACCCCCCATCCCTGAGGCATAGTTCCATATGGGCATCTTGCGATACGTGGTGCCACTAACCCTGTTCAACGTCAGCCGGAGACACATGCTGCCACAAACCCTGTTCAACACCAGCCGGCGACACGTGGATGAGGGACCAGGACTGCTCTCTGGACCAGTAGGTCTGACATCCAGCAGCTAGTCACGAATAATGAATGGCAGAGTCCACACCAGTGGTTGCACGGAGAGGAGTAAGAGGAAGATACGGCTCAGTCTGGAGGAAAGTCGGGTCACAGTCACGGAGGTGACCGAACACGTGATGCCACTGAACCTGAACTACGCAGGCCGATTGGGCCACCAGCCTATGCCAGCAACACTCAGTGAATGGCCCGTGCTGACTGCTGCCTTTGGCCTACACTGCTCTCGGCCTAGGCTGCGGTCGAGTAGGTCACAGATTTGGAACTGAACATCGAATATGCAAAGGCAGATTACATATTATTGCACGCAAGGGGAGGCATAAGAGGATGACACCTTGCATCTTGGCGTAGAGAAAAGGATCATTGTTACGGAGGTGTTCGTACACTACTGAGAGCTGCCCTGGTGTCACTAGCGCTGTGCATCGTGAGCTACCAACACGTGGCTGTGGCCCACTGCTGACCGCTGCCTCATGATTTTGCAATGGCGGAGTTCATATCAGTGTACCAGCATCATCGCAGACTGCATCCCTTCTCAGCCCAGGGGCAACTAAGTCTGTTCCCCGACATTCATGGACACTCTCTGGTCGAACTTTGTGGCGTCGAAGTCTATAGACTAGGGGGTAGGTTTCATCCTCATGTAGCTGATACTGAATTGGGGGTGGCAACAAGGCTGTCGCATTCCACTCCTCCATTTGCTGCTTCTGGATAAAATCAAACCTTTTTGCGTCATGCCCTGGAGGACACCTTCCATTGCCCTCCGCAACATGCACATCGGACATTGATGGTGACCCGCTCAGGTCACATGGCCCATCTTACTGCACCGCAAATCACCGTCCCGTGGCTGGGTACCTGTGCTGGCCGCAATGCATCCGGGGCCACTAACTCTGTGCTGATCCGGGCAGGGACCCCGTCTCCGGAGACATTGGATGGCCCATGAAGCGTAGGCCTAGGTGTCATCCAGACCATTTCTCTGTGGCCTTGCGCTGTACACAGCCTCTGGGCCCAAATGCGTCCCAACCGGGCTCACACACCAAAGTGAGCCCAGACTGGCCCGGATGTCGCATCACCGCAGGAGACACACGCCACAACTGCAAGGACCACCTTCAACTGCCATCTGCCAGAGTTGAAACGGTGGTCCTGACAGACTTACGGAGTTGCTCAAACTTGTCGTGGATGCCATCATCGGCCTGATACCCTACTCGGCACTCCAGGTGCCAGTGATTCAGCGCACCGCAGGCCATTGTCCGTTGATGAATTTTGTGCTGTGGAGCGGTTGCGCAGCTATGTCACCTCAAACATTGTGGGGGCCCTGAGACATTGATGGGGAAGGTGATGTAGGTCTAACACCCCCCCTGCGTCTGCATCAGGAACATTTCAAAGGGACACAATCCGAGACTTTTTCTTCACATGAGCACACACATCTCTAGTGTCTCAACCCTAGTGCACCGCAACTCACGGACACTTCTGTTTGCATGTTGGGGTTCCTCTCGACTTTCTCTGGCTCACTACATGTTGCTCAGCAGTTTTACTCTGTCATGCATGTGTTTTCTGCTTCTGTTGCACTGGTGTCCAATGTTCAAGTGGTTGCCAGCACCAGACATTCCGTGCGGAATGGCTTACACTCACCCCACACACATCTAGCACAAGCGTCACTGTACATGTGGCCCTGCCAATAAAGGTCCCAGGCGAATGTGCCCGTAGCCAGTTCAACATGGTATCTGCGTGTGTTCCTGTGGTCTTGTTGTATGCATGAGGGCCCTGGGCCCTATGACATTACATTGTGCTGTGCACATCGGATACAGACATGTCACTGCAGGCAGCGGGTTGGATCTTGGACATGTAGCTTAGTCGTTACCCACTCAATTCATAAGGGGAGTGGCCAGGGCCATCATACGCAGAGCCAAAATGGGTGTGTGACTTCTATTTGAGCGCCCCTGAGTGTGGTTCTGTACTGTGAATGTACATCTGTATGAGTCTCTATGGCAGTGTGGGTCTCCTTAGTGGGGTGTGGGTGGGCCCTGATTCTGTCGTGGTTCACATTCCATGGTTTCCCCCCACCCCTACCTGTTGGGCCACTTCCTTTTGGCATGCTGAGACATGACGTTGGGCTGCCATGTGTGGGTGGGTAAAGTGTTGTGAGCCAGCTGTGTTTGTGGGGGCTTCCTGCTGTGTGGTCTGTTGCAGGCTTGGTGTTCCCCCCTGAGTAACTTGGCTGGTCGGGTTCTGGTGGGGGGCAGCTTGAGATATCCATGGGCTGCTGTAGGGTGTTGGTGTCGACCGTGTGGTGGTCCTCTCTGGCATCACTGATGTGTTGTATTCTGTGTTCTGCTGAAGGTGTTGTGTGCCCCTCTGCGATGTGAAGGGGAGGTGCGTGTTGACTTTGTGTTGACATATATGTTGCCGCATTATGCTGGTTTGCATGCAGACTGTATGGCAATGTACATTGTGACTGTTTGAGGGGTGCTGGATTCTTCTGCGGGACAGTGTACATTTGGACTTCATGAAGGATGTGAGGTTGTACGCCTAGATTTCCATTTCACAGTTTCCGGCTCTGTCAGATGTAGTAGGCATGTTTTTGTGCATATGCTGAGTCAATTGTGTCTGCAGTGTCGGCTATGCACATTGTTCAACATTGTCATTAATGTGGGTGTGAAGTTCGTGCTATGTGTGCGTGCTGCAGTGTGCCAAGGGGCTCTGGGACATGATCCTGGGTGTTTGAAGATGTGCAGTGTGCTACACCTCGCTATGCATATATGCCATTGTGCCCATCTCACCCCGTCCCCCCCAGTCCCTGTTGGTTGCAATCCCTGTTACTGTTGTGTCAGGTCCTTTCGTGCTGTGTCCGTACTCTCTACTCCTTGCACCGTCTCCACACTGATGACTGTAGACTGGGTTTCCTCCAGCTCCTCTGGTGGCACTGGACTGCCACCTCCAGACGCCGTTGTTGCCTTCCTGTTGGCAACGGGTTGGTGCCTGGTTTAGGGAGTCACGTCATGCTGGCGCTTATTGGCCTCCTGGATTGGCCTCCTCGGCACTCCAACTGCAATCCATGTGGGCTGCTAGTGGGTCAGTTGCTGGTAGTGTTCTGTCACCTCCGTGACGCTGGTCTTGTTTTCCTGGGGTCTGCACCACGTCTTCCTCTCCCTCTTCTCCTTGCCCTTCCCCGACCCCGTTGTTCGTTGCCGGTAGTCTGTGGAGGTTGTGGGGTTCAAGCTGGCCGCTGTGCTGGGTCAGGGTGCATCCATGTTGCTACGTGCGTTGGCTCGTTTCTGGTGTATTATTTCTGTGGTTTTATGGTGCATTGTCCCACCAGACGCATGGGATTTGCAGGCCTGTGGCTGTTTTTTGCTACTTTTTGTACCACGGTTGGCCTCATCGCATGTTTTTTTGTGCTCGTGTATCAAATTTTTGCGGTGTGGCGTTGATTTTCACGTGGACATTTGCCACGTTATCTGTTGTCTATCGCATACTACTGCTGCATTGTGAATTCCACGTTGCCAGGGGGTTATTTTCCCATGATAGGCTTCGATGTTGAAAGTTGCGTTACGCTACTCTTGCAGTAGTTATCACACGTTTTGTGAATATATCCCTCTATCTTTTTCAGTAAAACAGGCGAAAGAAAGAGATGCCCATCTCCTGAATGAATTGCACAGAATAAAACCAGGAAACCTAGGGTAAGATCATGATGGGCTTTACTGGTGCAGCGCAGAGGGAGGGCATGTTTTATCAGCCTACAGTGCATTAGGTGAATTCATTGAACCCAATATTTCCCTCTGTTAGTGGTTTATTTTTAGACAGCCTAGGTCCGAAACAGAAAGAGACAAACCTTGATCATTGTTTCCGAGCAGCACTATTTGAAATTAAAGCACTGACTCAGAGAAATACTGAGCTAAAATAATTTGCTTTACACACTGCGGGTTCATAAATTAAACCTAAGTGTGTTATCCTAGGTAAATATTTTAGTTTACTGTTCCTACTTTTTCTACATGATCACATGTAAGAGTACATTGAAATATGCGAGTTTAGGATGTACCTTGTACGAAAGATTCTCTTGTGTTTAATGTAATAAACTATATTGTTGGTCCATGTTTTAAAAGAATCCTGGCCACCTATAGGAAGTACACGGCAACTGCTTTACTTCTTAGTGCATTTATGGCATTGTTATTAGGGTGGTGGCGTGGTACTGAAATTCTGCACCCGTGTCATATGAATCGCCGTATCATGACGATTTTGGTAACATCAGACCGAAAATGACAAGTGTAAGGTGTGCGAGTATTTTTCGTCACATTTGAGTGGCAAGATCACCATGAAATCAGGGATTCCGTTCTGAACCCTCGGATTCCATTTTGTGTACGGCAGCCATTTTGTGGTTGCCCTCACATAGGCCGATGACTAAGGTCGAACGAGTCTTAGGAACACGTACACTCTCTGTTGACTTCTGTGTGACCTGGGCAAGCTGACTCCACTGCCCGAAGCCAAACCTGTTCGGCCAGTTCCTTTTCCAGTGGCCGATCGAGATTAGAAATCAAGCCACAACATGCCATAAACCCTGTATTGCACACAACTATGTCTAATCTTACTCACACCTGTCTCTGTTCCTTTCTTTATGGCCTGCTTTACGATGAGGAGGTGCCCAATTTTATTAGGGGTCCGACCGATTATCTGATGAAAACTGTTGGGCCATGCCGGGTAATTGATTGTGGGCTGGACAATCTGAAATATGGGCTTGTCATCATGATTCTGCTTTTTCTTTGTCGTGAAAATATGTGAATGGTCAACTGTAAATAAGGAGTGTTTGCCTGAAGCATAATATTTGGTATAAAAGGGATGACCAGCTTTGTAAAGTTGAGCAGTCTCCTGAGAACATACACCGTGTTGTACTTCTAGGATACCTGTTACTGGTTGCAGCCAATAAAATCTGATCTTTGACGTCACCAAGAAGTCTCTGCGTTTCTGTAGTCTGAGACAGGAGAATCCGAAGTCTTTGGGTGTGTCCCCTGGCACCGCTGGGTTCTAAATAACCCGGTACTTCAGTGGGCAACGTGAATCTTTCTAAGTTATTGTTTGAAAATATTTTTTATAAATGCCTGTTAATGCAGTGATATAACCTGATGTACTAAGTTGAAATGCTTCAACACATTAAATATACACGCTTTTTGGAAATGTTTATCAACTCGTATTTTTACATAATGTTTGTTGAATTATTTAAATGCCAAATATTTCCATGGGTGAGATAGTGCACAGGCTCACAGAGCCAAGCCAGATCCAAGGCTCCATTCTTGCTCATATCCCAATTTATTATGTTGGCTCGCCCATCTCATGTCACATCTCAAAATAACATTCCTATAGTACATTCCCTGGGATGTGCGACGGTACGACGCATGGTTTTACCATGCGTACCGTTACAACACGTTTTTTACAACGCAATAGTTACCACGACTTGCGTTGGAGGGGTGCGGACGTAGGAATTTTTTCATTTACTATTCCAACAGCAGCCTACGTACAGTAGGGAAGGTGTTGGATAGTAAATTAAATTATTTCTTGTCCTGTAGCGCCCTCCAGCGCAAGTCGTGGTCACGACTTGCGTTGTAAAAGGATACTGCGGATCAAAATCCGCGTGGTAAAGAATGTTCCCCCATTCCCGGATAGTTGGAAGCATCATAAGCAAGCAAGAAGCTGAGTGGAGAAAATATTGTACAGAACGGAAGCTCTAAAACAAAGTGGAAAACGGATGAACATAATTGTTGTGTTTCTTGTTTATATTCCGAAGGGAGATGTGTTATGTTTCCACTCTACCCTTTTTCCTGCTCTTTTCCCTTCCCCGTGCGCCCCCCTCCTCCTTTGTAACACAGTGATGTCACCAGCTAGAATGTTGGTCACTTGGTGTTCTAAGGTGACAGTTTACATTACCGTTGCCTTTTGACAGTTGTCATTCTCTTCGGCTTCCATTGCTGAGCACATCCGCTTATGGTGTGTTGTTGTAACTTACAATAAAGAAGTATACTTGTTAAAAGTGTTTCCTGAGAACTGTACTTCTTAACAATGGCGACGAGAAACATGGACAACAAACCGAGGAACCCACGAAGATAATTAAGAATAATAATATTCGAGAGCAACTTAAAAAAAAAGAAGTTACCGGACCTTCGCAGAAGAGAAAATCATCAAAACAAGACTCTACGAGTGAGCATTCACTGAAGAAGAGTTGTTGTATGTGGTGACATTATAATTCGAAGGCTGTGCTTAAGGTGAGCGAGCAGCGCGATCGGACGTATCAACTAGAAAAAAAAAATAAGATACAAGCATATGCCTGCCACCGCACCAGTGAGATTGATAAGAAGTGGGAAAGTGCACTTCACGGCTATAGTGCGTATACTGCGACGACTGGTTGGTACTTGAGTGCGCGCTGTAGTGAAGTGAAGAGTGCAGCGGTGGAGATTGGAGCAGTGAGTAGCATATTACACCGTGAAGAAAAGGGTAAAGTGAACGTCACGGCGATTAAAAATTCTCACCTATAATTGATGGCGCAAGTGAGTAAGCGCTGAGAGGAATGTGAGGAGCGCCGAGGGAAAAATCGAAGCTGGGTGGGGCATCCGATTGCAGTGACAAGGTATTTGTGGTAGCTGTGGGCCTTTTCTTTTCTTGTGTAACAGTTTTGGAGACCTTGTTCAAGGAACGAGAGCATTCGTGAGGAAAAAAAACACCACATTCTTGTGGCGCATACACGAGGAAAGAGTTATGACGTCAGACGCCGGCGTAGGAAGAATAAGGTTAGCAATCAGCGATGTTTGACTCTTTCCGCCTATGGCGAAAGGAAGCCAAACAGAAAGAAATTAAATTAGCAAAAAGGAATAAAAGAGAAAAGGGTATCTCGATAATGCAAGCTGCTATGCAGTATAAAGATGATGAAGAAGAACAAGCGAGTGAGCAGTTGCACAGGCAACGTAAATGATAAATGATAAATGCTATCCAGTTTTGCCGCCTTTTCAGCAGGATGCAGCAAAGGAACTTGAGAAAGATCCTTTAATGTCGCATTTGCTGAGCTCACCACCCCCCTATGCACAGAGTGCTACAGCACCTCCGCAACCTTTAGTTGTGCAACCTCCGGTTGTTTTACCTCAGGTTCTTCCACAACCGCCAGCTCTTCTTCAGTTGGCTCCCAATGCTATGGCGCAGCCTCCTCAAGGGCCGCAGACTTTGCTACCTGCTCCACCTGTATTTCCTACGACTTTGCCTACTGTATTGACTACTTTTTCCGATATTCCTTCCGATACTGCATCTGCGTCTGCCTGGTCTCAGACTGTTTTTCCTCCTGTTCTTTTGTCGACTTCTCCTTCTGTTCGACAGAGGATGACTGATACTGTTGCTAGTCTTCTATCTCCCTTCTTTGGGGCATCAAGTATGATCCCTGTTTCAACACGTAACCAGTTGCGTAGTCAACTGCCTGATTCTAGAGAACGGGAAACATTGGATTATTTGGCACATGAATGGGTTACTGATCCCACAAGATATGAGCTAGAGTCTGTTATGGATGTTTTTCATCAATGAGAAGCACCAAAGCAGAGATATGTTTTTGACAAAATGTGTGGTTTTCTTTGTGAAGAATTGGAGGATAATGGTTTGGAACCCAATCCACCTGAGTTATGTCGTGTACGGTTCGAATTTGCGAAAGGCACGATTGTGGGTTCCGATGTTGAGAGAGCAGTTGCGACATTGTTGTCATTTAGGACTGAGGCTATCTCTCGGTCGTTGTTTGAACCTGATCCCTCTGCTAGGAGCAAAGCGCGACAATATCCAATGAGAGAGGTTCCTCCGGTATGGAAGGAAGAAGTACCTGCTGGTGCAAATAATAACACCCCAGCTGTGCCAGCACATTTTCAGCGTGTTTGGGTACATGTTCCATGGAAGTGAGCTGAGGTCTTGGCTCTTAAGCAGACTTTACGTGACCCCCTGGAAAAATCCTGCAGGGTATTATAAGGAACTATCTCAGACTGCAGACTCATGTGTTATGAATCTAGCCGATATAGACATGTTGTTTGGAAATGTGGTTCCACAGCCTTTGTGGTGATTGATTCGTCATACAGACCATGCGCAGGAATTAGGTGATACCTGGGTTAATATTGCTGCTGCAGATGGCCGACAAGTTGGTGGTGCTAAACCTGAGCCTGTAGTAGCAGAACTCCCTGGTAAGATCGTTACTTATATGAAGACTTTAATGCCTGCGATGCGTGTAAATTGGGATAAATTGTCTGCATATAAGCAGAAGAAAGAGGAAACCGTGTCTGATTTCTTCACCAGGTTTGAAGAGACGTTTATCGACCACAGTGGTCAAGACATGAGTACAGAAGGTGGTCAACGGTTGTTGGTTGACAAGTTTGTGCACAATTTACTTCCTCATTTGTGTAAGAAATTGAAAGATTCAGAGAGTTTGTGGGCCGTTTCCTCATCAGCACAGATATTGGCTACTGCACAGTACTACGAGAATAGAGATAAAGACGAGAAGGATAGAGCAGACAAGAAAACTAAAGAATTGAAGACGAAGGTTCTTTTGCAGCAGGCGTATCCACCTCGTGGTAGCCAGCGTGATTATCAGCAACCTCAGCAGTTTCAGAGAAACTCGCAAAGGTTCGAGGTTTCTCAGCAACGTTTTCCTGTAGGCCCTAATCAGTGTGCATAGTGCAAAGAAGAGGGTCATTTTAAAAGTAGCTGCCCTGTTTTGTTACAACGTGTGAATGGTGTTTCTAGCGCAAGAGGCCGAGGTGCTCCACAAGCTCCTAGAGGTAGAGGACGTGGAGGTTTTCCCCAGAACACACGTCCCTTTCCTCCACAGAATTCAATGAATAATTTTGATCAGCAGAATAACGCGTCTGGTAGAACGACTCAGTACTATGCTGATGACTACTATGCAGAAGGTGAGAATATGGAAGGTGATGATTGCTAGGACAGCCATAGACAAAGAGAGGGAGTTGTTTCAGTTCCAGTAGATCAGAGTGGGCCTTATGTTGAGGTAATTACATCAGGTGTGTCAGAGCCTTTTCTGTTGGATACTGGTGCTACAAAGAGTTCTATTATGCACTATAAACTCCCTGGCGCACCTTTGTCTGGCGAAATGAATGTTTCAATAGGTTTTTCTGGCGCCCCGGTTAGGAACCCGATTTCTAGTCCTATGTCTCTTTCTGTCGGACCTTGTGAATTCGAAGCACCCCTTATTCTGACAACAAGTTGTGGTGAGAACTTGTTAGGATTGGATCTGTTGAAAAGAACATTGTATTGTTCTCCTTCGGTAGTACAGCTTACACTGGGTAAGAAAGTGGTCTCCTCGATGTATTTGTCAAAGGATAAACGTCCGACAGAATTGTCGTCTCTTCCTGATATTCTTTGGGCTACTGGTCCTAATGATGTGGGTCTTTTGGAGATTCCGCCATATGTTGTGACATTGAAAGCAAATGTTAAAATGCCACGTATTCCCCAATACAAGATCTCTAGTGAAGGTGAAAAGGCGTTGCTAGCGATCATTCATGACCTGATTGAGAAAGGTGTAATTGAAGAAACAAGAGGTAATGTTTGCAATAGCCCTGTTCTGCCTGTTCTGAAACGAACTGACTCTTCTCAGCCACCTGTTTACAGGTTTGTGATTGACCTTAGGGAGGTGAATAAAATAGTTGTGCCACAATTTCCAGTTGTTCCTGATATCACTGCCTTATTAACGATGATTCCAGCTTCCGCCACTTGGTTCTCGGTGATTGACCTGAAAAATGCCTTTTTCAGCATCCCGATTGCTGAGGAGAGTAGGGATATTTTCGGCTTCTGTTTAGGAGGACGAAGCTTACGGTTCAAACTTCCTCCCCAAGGCTATTGTGAGAGTCCATCAAGCTGTTCTGCGTGTCGTTACACGCCGGAGTGTAGGGGTAGGTTCTGAATGGCTCTGGCCTCGCGCTATCAAGGTAATTACCTCTAAGCACAGGTCCCACAAGAACAGCTGCGTGGACTGACACATGGGGTGCTAGGGTCTGACTTGGTCGCAGGACTACCAGCCTGCTCTGGTTATTGACCCACCAGGTTGTATACTATATACACTTCAGCCCATTTTAGGCCCCTGATTAGTTTATGAGCACTATCCGGTCCTGAAGAATTGCCTTTAGGGCATGAAACATGTTGACCACATATGAGGGTTGAATGAGGCCACACTAACTTAACTTTGGTTCTCGGTACCCCTCATTTCACTTTTTAACAAGGTGGTTTACCACACGAATAAAGGACTCTTAGTGGATTAACCAACCTTTTTTAATACACCTTGCCCACTACTTCACTTTTCTAGGTCCCTCACACGCTCTCAAATCACGGCAAGGAACAAAAGATCTCCACAAAAGTGTAACACCCGTTGTTACCCGTCAGGCATTGCAGCACCAGCTTGGCGTTGGAGCAGGAAGCAGATGATGAAACAAGACAACCATAGGGCTGAATGAAACATGTCATCCAGCTTATTAGTTGTGTGAGGTTTCTTAGTTCCGACAAGGGACCTGCCCGGTTCCCTGACTGTCAATTTCACAAGTCAATTCAGAGAGAGAGACTCCGCTACATAATTGGTATAGGGGAACTTTGTACAACTTCTTGGTTACATATCCATCAATATATAGTCAGGTGTTGAAGACACAGCTTGATACGATTGTTTTACCTGATGGTGCTGCTCTTATTCAATACGTCGACGATTTACTAGTCGCTGCAGATACTGAGGAGATTTGTAAAGAAGCCACCTTGTCGTTGTTGCGTCATTTGTCTGATCTGCATCATAAAGTGTCCCTTCCTAAATTACAGTATTGTCGACAAGAAGTGACCTACTTAGGTCATCTCTTATCGAAGGAGGGAAGAAGATTGACCCCAGAACGAATTCAAGCGATTGCAAAGTTGAGTGTGCCAATTACACAGAGAGAAGTGCGAGCCTTCTTGGGTATCACCTCATATTGCAGACAATGGATACCGAATTTTTCCTTGCTGGCCAAACCTTTGGTGGCATTGACCTGTAAAGATACGCCTAATCCCCTTCCGTGGTCTGAAGATTGTCAGAAAAGTTTTTCCGAATTACGTGATGCATTGTGTTCGGCTCCTGTGTTGGGTACCCCCGACTACAGTAAGTCCTTTACACTGTATGTCCATGAGAAAGAAGGTTGTGCGTTGTCAGTACTGACACAGTCTTTTGGGGACAAGCAGCGTCCATGTGCGTATTTTTCGTCAACTTTAGATCCGGTGGCTAGAGCGTTGCCGAGTTGCTTGAGAGCGACGGCAGCAGCAGCTGTTTCTATTCGACAGTCTGCTGGTTTAGTGATGAATAATATGTTGATTGTAATGGTTCCCCATGCAGTGGACACTTTGTTAAACAGTACCAAGACACAGCACTTAACTAGTGCTCGATTGTCAGGTTATGAGTTAACACTTTTAGCGAGTCATGTGCACATAAAGAGATGCAACACGTTGAATCCAGCTACATTGTTGCCGATTGTAGCAGAGACAGATGTTTCTGAACAGCATGATTGCTTTCTTAGGACAGAAGAAGAAACGAAAGGGAGAGTAAATCTTAAAGACACTCCTCTTGTGAAGTGTGATGGTACCTTATGGGTGGATGGTTCATGCTTCAAGCTTCCGAATGGGGATACGACTGCGGCATATGCTGTTACGACTTTACATACGATTGTTGAAGCTGCACGTATCCCACATAATTCAGCTCAAGCAGCCGAGTTGATTGCACTTACGAGCGCGTGTGTATTATCGAAAGGAATGAAAGTGAACATATATACTGACAGCCAGTATGCGTTTGGTGTGGCTCATAGTTTTGAACGATTGTGGAAAGAGCGTGGGTTTCTGACTTCGCATGGAGCCAAGATACAGTATGGTCAGCTGGTGAATGAGCTTCTTGAGTCACTTACCTTGCCATTGCAAGTTGCGATTGTGAAATGTAGTGCACACAAGAAGGTTACTGACGACATTGGTCGCGGTAATGCGTTTGCTGATGAAGTGGCGAAAGCAACAGCAAGAGATGTGATGAGTCGAATGTATGTGGCGGGCCCTGCAAGATGGATTGGTGACGTTGGAACGTGTGAAGATACGATAGAGAATGTGAAGTCTATTCAAGCTGAAGCTACAGAGAAAGAGTTGAGTGTGTGGAGAGAGAGCACGGGTAAATTGGATGCGAATGGTTGTTGGGTTGAGTTGTCAGAACATCAGCGATGGTTGTTACCCGATGCGTACGTGCTTGCAGTAGTTACAATGGCGCATGGAATGGCCCATATCAGTGTGAAAGGGATCTGTAAGTTGTTGGCTCCAGTATTGCAAAATGCTGGAATTCCTAAGTGTGCAGCTGGTCATTTTGCCCCTCCAACGTATCCGTTCGAGGTTTTGCATGGAAGATTTCATCCACATGGAGAGGTGCAACAACTTAAAATACGTACTCGTTGTTGTTTGTGCCTTTTCGAGATGGGTAGAAGCATATCCCCTGAAAGATAACACTGCCATGTCCACAGCTAAAGCCCTTGTCAAAGAATTCTTCCCCAAATTTGGTTTGCCGAGAATGGTCTGGAGTGATAATGGGAGTGAATTTGTAGGTCGAGTGATGAAGAGAGTATGTGAAGGGCTAGGAATCCGGCAAAAATTTCACGCTGCAAATCACCCCCAATCATCTGGACTAGTAGAGTGCTATAATGGCACGTTAAAACTGAAACTGGCCAAGATACAAGCGAGCTCTGGTCTTAAATGGCCTGATGCGTTGCCACTAGCACTTTTATCGACAAGAATGACTGTGCATTCACGAGTGGGACTTAGTCCTTACAAAATTGTGTTCGGTCGCCCGGCCAACATATGGGGAGTGCCAAGGCCGACGAAATTCAGCGAGATTGAACACCCTGTACTGCTCGATTACTTGTATGATTTGACGGCTAAATTGCGTGTTTTACACCAACAGGTTCACGATACACTGCCTCAGACATCTGAAGATCCAGGACACGTCATCGATCCTGGTTCATGGGTATTAGTCAAAAACTTTCAGCGGACAAAGAATGATCAGCCCCGCTGGAACGGCCCCTATTTAGTCCTGTTATCAACGAGATCTGCAGTGGGAGTGCAAGGAAAGAAGAACTGGATCCGCGGCGTATGCTGTAAGAGGGTCCCTTTGCCTCTGCCGTACGACCAGTGGGTCCAGGAGGGTATTGCAGATTCTGAAGCTGAGACTGTGCCTCGTTTTCTGCCTTTTAGCGATGCACGTTTAATTGGAACAAATTCTGAGCGTGAAAGCGACGATCTTCTGCAAGAAACCGTGCCATCTGCAGTTCGATTGGACACCACTGTTGTTTCGAAATGAGACATTACCAGGAAAAAGCCGTTATAATCTGAGGCCGAGAACTATGGACAAATAGATAAAAATTCATGCTCTTTGCTATTTTTGAAAGTGCAGCTCTCTCATTTGAGAAACTTTTTTTTGATTTTTGTTTTTCGAACCACCATCCGGGTTCAGCTGTAGGGTCGCGGCGTCAAGTCTTTGGAGTGCAAGCCGAAGACACAAGGTCGACGGTTCTGGTTGGTCCTTGGGAGTTCCCTGGACTGACATGCGCATTCCTTAGCACGGAACACCCTACCTCCGCGAGCAGCAAGGTTAGAGGATGGAGTTTTTCGAGATGGAGAGACTTGCCAAAGAGATGAACTTTAGAGCCAAAATGTGTACAATGATGACTAGAAAACGTTTTCTGATACTATGCATTTTCACGTTGTTTAGCGTAATGATGTTTTTAATGGGATATGTTTTATTCTCTTTTCAAGTGACGTTTTTACCCACTGCACAGCCTATACCTTCTTCTACTGTTTCCTCACATTCTTTTCACCCTCTGCCTGAACATGAGTCCTTTAGAAGATTGGAATTTGTTAATAACTCTTTCGTCCAGCTTCTGCACCAACACCAATTAGTAGTGAACACAACTAACTGTTGGGTGTGTGGTTTTATGCCTCATACTACTGATAAAGGTATTCCCTACCTGGTCCTGCCATTCAGCTACAATGGTTCTGTTAGGGCATACAGAACGATGTTCATCTATGCTCGTGAAGTCCATCCCCTACGTTCTGTAAAAGATAGTCCAAATAGTAGTGCTCTAGTTAAGGGTGTAGTAGATATGATTAGAGGAACTACTTCCTATGAGACTATCCCGAGAGATGAGATACTGGCATACATTGGATGGAATGTAACCGGATATGGAGTTAGTCTGAGTGAGAACCAGCGTGAAAAAAGATCCTCCCTGATTTGGGTTGTACCCCATCAGGGTCACTACTGTCTGCAGGGTAATGGCAAGAATCCAAGAGCTCAGCTAGGGAAGAGTATCTGCAAAGAGACATATGTTTTTGCGTCACAGACTTCCCCTTTGTTCTTAGCAGCTAAGGTTACCTATTTCATCTGCTATGATAGAGCATACACATGGTTGCCTCCTGATTTCTCTGGCACATGTTTTGTTTCGTTCCTGTTGCCTCCCACCTACACAGCCGTGGCAGATTACCACAAGACAAGGGTAGTTAGAGGTGTCTTCACTGAGGAAGATACTGCAGGACAAGAATTAGGAGATTTCTTGAAGGGTTTTCTGCCGTTTTTGGGACCTATGGTTAACAGCAGGAACATACGACAATTGACAAGGGTGGTCGAGTCCACCGTAGTTGAAACTGCCGGTGCCCTTAGTAACTTGACTGCTGAGCTCCAGTCGGATCGTCTTATGACACTCCAGAACAGAGTTGCATTAGATGTCATACTTGCAGACCGAGGTGGGGTATGTAAAGTGATCCAATCAAGTTGCTGTGTTTTCATTCCAGATAATGCCCGACAGTGTACCAGGCCATTTCCAAACTGCATAAGATCTCCGACTCTATACATGTGGATAAAGGAGATTGGTCGTTGATGGGGTGGTTCTGGAAACTGATATCCGCCTGGGGATGGAAGATTCTGATGGTCATTGGGATGATTTTAGCCATTCTTTTTCTGTTCTGTCTGTGCGTACAGTGTGCTCCTACTATATGTGGCCTCTGTGCTACATCCTGTGTAAGGAAACCTATATCGAGAGACGAGCTAAGTAATAGGATGATGCTACAGCAACATCTAAATGATTTTATGAATATAGACCTCGACTCAGATTAGGTTATTGCCTATGTAAGGGCAAAAGGAGGGACTGTGGTACTGAAATTCTGCACCCGTGTCATATGGTAACATCAGACCGAAAATGACAAGTGTAAGGTGTGCAAGTATTTTTTGTCTCATTTGAGTGGCGAGATCACCATGAAATCAGGGATTCCGTTCTGAACCCTCGGATTCCATTTTGTGTACGGTAGCCATTTTGTGGTTGCCCTCACATAGGCCGATGACTAAGGCCGAACGAGTCTTAGGAACACGCACACTCTCTGTTGACTTCTGTGTGACCTGGGCAAGCTGACTCCACTGCCCGAAGCCAAACCTGTTCGGCCAGTTCCTTTTCCAGTGGCCGATCGAGATTAGAAATCAAGCCATAACATGCCATAAACCCTGTATTGCACACAACTATGTCTAATCTTACTCACACCTGTCTCTGTTCCTTTCTTTATGGCCTGCTTTACGATGAGGAGGTGCCCAATTTTATTAGGGGTCCTACCGATTATCTGATGAAAAGTGTTGGGCCTTGCCGGGTAATTGATTGTGGGCTGGACAAACTGAAATATGGGCTTGTCATCATGATTCTGCTTTTTCTTTGTCGTGAAAATATGTGAATGGTCAACTGTAAATAAGGAGTGTTTGCCTGAAGCATAATATTTGTTATAAAAGGGATGACCAGCTTTGTAAAGTTGAGCAGTCTCCTGAGAACATACACCGTGTTGTACTTCTAGGATACCTGTTACTGGTTGCAGCCAATAAAATCTGATCTTTGACGTCACCAAGAAGTCTCTGCGTTTCTGTAGTCTGAGACAGGAGAATCCGAAGTCTTTGGGTATGTCCCCTGGCACCGCTGGGTTCTAAATAACCCGGTACTTCAGTGGGCAACGTGAATGTTTCTGAGTTATTGTTTGAAAATATTTTTTATAAATGCCTGTTAATGAAGTGATATAACCTGATGTACTAAGTTGAAATGCTTCCACACATTAAATATACACGCTTTTTGGAAATGTTTATCAACTCGTATTTTTACATAATGTTTGTTGAATTATTTAAATGCCAAATATTTCCATGGGTGAGATAGTGCACAGGCTCACAGAGCCAAGCCTGATCCAAGGCTCCATTCTTGCTCATCTCCCAATTTATTATGTTGGCTCGCCCATCTCATGTCACATCTCAAAATAACATTCCTATAGTACATTCCCTGGGATGTACGACGGTACGACGCATGGTTTTACCACGCGTACCATTACAACGCGTTTTTTACTATGCAAGTCGTTACTACGACTTGCGGTGGAGGGGTGCGGACTTAGGAATTTTTTAATTTACTATTCCAACAGCAGCCTACGTACAGTAGGGAAGGTGTTGGATAGTAAATTAAATTATTCCTTGTCCTGTAGCGCCCTCCAGCGCAAGTCGTGGTTACGACTTGCGTTGTAAAAGACACGTTGAAAGGGTACTGTGGAGTAAAATCCGCGTGGTAAAGGATGTTCCCCCATTCCCGGATAGTTGGAAGCATCATAAGCAAGCAAGAATCTGAGTGGAGAAAATATTGTACAGAACGGAAGCTCTAAAACAAAGTGGAAAACGGATGAACATAATTGTTGTGTTTCTTGTTTATATTCCGAAGGGAGATGTGTTATGTTTCCACTCTACCCTTTTTCCTGCTCTTTTCCCTTCCCCGTGCGCCCCCCTCCTCCTGTGTAACACAGTGATGTCACCAGCTAGAATGTTGGTCACTTGGTGTTCTAAGGTGACAGTTTACATTACCGTTGCCTTTTGACAGTTGTCATTCTCTTCGGCTTCCATTGCTGAGCACATCCGCTTATGGTGTGTTGTTGTAACTTACAATAAAGAAGTATACTTGTTAAAAGTGATTCCTGAGAACTGTACTTCTTAACAATGGCGACGAGGAACATGGACAACAAATCGAGGAACCCACGAAGATAATTAAGAAGAATAATATGTGAGAGCAACTTAAAAAAAAAGAAGTTACCGGACCTTCGCAGAAGAGAAAATCATCAAAACAAGACTCTACGAGTGAGCATTCACTGAAGGAGAGTTGTTGTATGTGGTGACATTATAATTCGAAGGCTGTGCTTAAGGTGAGCGAGCAGCGCGATCGGACGTATCAACTAGAAAAAAAAAATAAGATACAAGCATATGCCTGCCACCGCACCAGTGAGATTGATAAGAAGTGGTAAAGTGCACTTCACGGCTATAGTGCGTATACTGTAAAAAACACATTCTTGTGGCGCATACACGAGGAAAGAGTTATGACGTCAGACGCCGGCGTAGGAAGAATAAGTTTAGCAGTCCAGTCTTAAATTGAACCCTACGCACGGGAAGAGTGCGCGACGGCATTTTAGGTAAATCTGAACAAGCATTGAATACACCAGCGAAACAACCAAATCAGAGACTAAAAATGTAACTAACAGCCAGCTACCCAAAAGAATCCTTGGAAAGACATAAATGTAAAGGAAGTTTAATGGAAGCATTTTAAATCTAAGAGGTGAGGTGATGGGAAGAGTGTTCAGCAAATGAAAGAAAATAGTTTACAATAGTTTATAGAAGGAATACTGTGAATGCCATAAAGAGGGTTCTGTGTCTATAACTTAATTTAAATATCTGAACTTTGAGGAACTTTTAACACTATTTGAGTATTTGTGAATATGGCTTCAGGGAACAAATATAATTTGCAGCCCCCAGAGGCATTTCTGAAAGGGGCAGGAGCACCTCCAGTAAAATGGGAAGAATGGAAGGTGTACTTTTGCAACTACATTTCTACGTTTGATATGGATGATGAACCACTTAAACCAGAGGAAAAGAAAAAATACTTTTACATTGTTTGGGGGCTGGTGGTTTAAATGTGTACAACAATATCACTAAAAAAGTGAGAGAAGGAGGTGAAAGGGATGTGTTTAATGAAGCCTTAGAGGACTTAGATGGATATTATAAACCAGCCGTCTGTGTTGCTGTACATAGATATACATTTTACAGAAGGAAACAGGGTAAGGAGGAAAGCATAGAAGACTATGTGTCAGCCTTAAAGAACATAGCACTCACGTGCAAATTTGAAAACATGCATGATGATTTGATTAGGGATCAGATAGTAATGTCTTCTGCCAACCCTAATATACAGGATGCACTGTGGGCCAAGGGGGAGAAACCCCTTCAACAGGTAATCGATATTGTTAAGAAGGCAGAATTGACGGGCCGGTGGGCTAAGGAGGTTATAAATGAGAATAAAAGTAAAAATGAAGGAGAAAGTGTAGTGGCTAAAATAAGTGGAACCAAAAATAAAGTTGTGGACTACAAGAATAAAGAGAAGGAGGAGCAAAAGTGTAAAGGCAAAACGAAAACTAATGAAAAATTAAGATGTTACCGGTGTGGTGGTGAAAAACATCTAGCACATGACTGGAAATGTCTGGCTAGGAATAACAGATGCAGGCAGTGTGGCCAAATAGGACATTTTCAAAAGACTTGTTATAGAAATAAAATATCAAATGTAAAATATGCTGAAAATGAGGAGGAGGACGAGAAAAACTCATCAGACGAATCTGACTACAACTTGTGTGTACTGTGCGTAACTGAAGAAAAAAACAGGGAAGGCAAAGTGGAAGAAAAAGACAGAAAACCCATGTGCATGGTAGAAATAGGAGGTGTGTGTACAGAGGTAATGTCTGACTCTGGTTCACTGTGCATGATAATCAATAAGGAGGTGTGGCATGAAAAATTCAAAACAAAGTATGTAATGCATATGGAAAAACCAGATATCACATTAAATACATTTACAGGCGAACCGATTGAACTGGTGGGTTTCAGGGAACTAACTTTGACATTCAAAGAGAAAGCAACTAGTAGCAAGTTATACGTAGCAGACACAGGCCCGTCTGTGCTTGGATGGAAGGACCAGGGTAGACTTGGCATTACTCTTTACCCAAACAGATCAGAACCATGTGCTGTTGAATTAGGAAGTGAATTAAAGAATTACTCAATATGTGAGGATTCAGACAGGGTATGGGAGAGAGTAGAGACCTACACAGGACCCATAAAATGGAAGGAGAAATGGGTACACGTGATGGTATTAATGGATCACTTCTCTGGATGGCCTGAAATAAAAGTATGCAAGAAAGGAGATGCTACTGACCTGGTCACATTCATGGATGGCATATTCACTAGGGAAATGGTAGTCAGTCACATCAAACATTTTTAAGCAGTTCATGAACAGGAACGGTATTACCCATAAATCGCTTCTTTTAACCACCTGGCTGGCAATAGGGCCATAGAAAGGTTTACTAAAGTATTAAAGGAAACCATTCAAAATGCAAACAAGCTGGGCAAAAGTTGGAGGATGGAGGTCAACAAAATGACGTGGCAGTACAAGATAACTAAGGAAAAAAACACATTAGGAAGCCGGTTCGAACTCCTGAGAGGAAGGACACCGCATGCCAGGATAAATAGGGAAGGGATTAAGACTAGTAGAAAAAGTGAGCAGTTGAAGGAAAAGGACAAAGTAAGGATTCCAAGGACACAGGTTCTGTACAAAGACAAGTTGGACTGTAATCACAACTACAAGGAAATCAAAATCAGGGAAGAAGACATAATGAGAAAGAGTAAGGGGGGACACTCCGCCACGGGACATAACAAATTTAAAGTACCTAAGTAGGATGTTATCCAAAAACATACTGGAGAACCAAAGCCCAGGAATGAAGGGAAGAATGTGCCCGAACAGGACACTTATAGAAGGTTGCGTGATGGATCATTTGCATTGGAAAGTGAAGATGTTGGGAACAATGCATCTGTATTCAACAACTTCACATGCGATGTTCAAAACAAAGAACTTATTAAATCCATGGAAGAATACAAACCTGGTATGCATGCCTCTGAAATATCACCTACTATTAGTGATGTTACCACGTCCGGGGGGGTCAAGATGCTCTGGAACTCTCATGCGAGAATAGAGACCTCGTCACCGGTGCGACAAGTGACCCATCAGGTTTGGAAGCTAGCCCCTCTCCTGAACCTGGGCACATGGAGGATAGAGACGCTTTGATAGAAACGGGCAGCACTAACATGTTGTTCGTGGATTGCAAAACCTAGCAAACACAAGGACTACTTTACTGCGATGTAATCTGTTTAGCACACTGCTTCTCCCTACTTTATATCCCTTTCTTAAGGTTCTTAGGGAGGGTGACGTGTTGTGTTTCTTGTTTATATTCAGAAGGGAGATGTGTTATGTTTCCACTCTACCCGTTTCCCTACTCTTTTCCCTTCCCCGCGCGCCCCATCCCCTTGTGTAACACAGTGATGTCACCCGCTAGAATGTTGGTCACCTTGGTGTTCTATGGTGACAGTTTACGTTACAGTTGCTCTTTGACAGTTGTCATTCTCTTAGGCTTCCTTTGCTGAGCACACCTGCTTATGGTGTGTTGTTGTAACTTACAATAAAGAAGTATACTTGTTAAAGTGATTCCTGAGAACTGTACTTCTTAACAATAATGGAGTTGGAAATATATATTTTTTTTTTACATGGTTGCACATGATGGATGGATGTTTGAGGGAAGTGTGCCTCGCATTACGCCACAAAAAGGCAAATGGGGACAGACGAAAGCGCCGGCGGTGGAGGAGGGAGGGTACAGTGATGTGGGACAGCAAAAATACAAAGTGATAGGACGGGTTTGTGAGACAGGAGGGGTAACACACAACACAACTATTTAAAAAAGTGAAATTTCCCAGTCACAGGACATGAGAAGGGAAGTGAATGGAAAAAAAAGATCTATGCAATCCTAATGGAAAAATGCAGCAGAGATAATACATTTTCAAGATTATTAGTGTCTACATCCATACTAATATTATAAAGAGAGAGCCCAAACCTTTGAGGTGGGTAATCTCAGTAACCACAGCACGAATCACAACACCCAATACAGCATTGGAAAGGGCAGTTGCAGCAGAAGGACATAGGCTATGCAGACGGCCACCATATATATAATTTTTTTTTTGTAGAGTTTTATATAGCGCGAACTTGACCCGAACTGAATCAGATATCAGAGCGCTTTACATAGCACCAGTGGACACACATTCATTTTTGTTAGGCACGGGGAGATTAAGTCATTTACCCAGAATCACAGGATGTTTGGCGTCGTTACCAAGACTCGAACCCAGATCCCCAGGTCCGAGGTCGAGCGCCTTAGTCGTTAGTCCAACTCCTCTATACATTTAAAAGGTAAAAGAACCGTGCCAGCAAAGTAGTCCCTTGTGTGCGTGTCTGCGTTGTGCTGTGGGCGTGTGCTGGGGGTGTGACAAACGCTGGGGGCATGACAAACGCTGGGGGCGTGTGTCCGCCCTTCATGCCATGTGAGTCGTACATACAAGCGCCAATTACGCTGCTGTGCAGAATCAAGGGGCACACTGGGGACGTGACACGCTGGGGGCATGAGAATCGCTGGGGGCGTGTGTCCAGCCTTCATGCCATGTGAACGCAATTGCGCCGCATCAAGGGGCACGCTGGGGGCGTGAGAAACGCTGGGGGCGTGTGCTACGTTCCGCCCTTCATGCCATTTGGGTCGTACATTAATCAGAAGATCGTCTGCTGTGGCCGTGTGCTGGGGGCGTGACAAACACGTTAACCTGGAGGCCTGGTAAGTAACGTTACTGCAGCGTCTCCTGCGCGCTGTTACTGAACTCTCTCATTCAACGAAATTACACGTGCCTGCTACCATCAATCAGGGCTCTAGCCGGGTTCAGGCTGCGGATCAGTACACTAATTACACGCGCCTGATAACATCAACCAGGGCTGCAGCTGGGCCTCAAGCGGGGGAACACGCGCCTGCTAACATCAAACAGGCCTGCATCTGGGCCTCAAGCGGGAACACGCAAATGAGCGTGTCTGCTGGGACAATTAGTGCAGCCTCTCCTACTCGCTGTCACTCAACTCTCTCATTAAACGGATTTACCCGCGGGCTGATAACTCTCTCATTCAACGACATTACACGCGCCTGCTAACATCAACCAGGGCTGTAGCCGGGCTCAGGCGGTGGACCACTACACCAATTACACATGCCTGCTAACATCAACCAGGGCTGCAACAGGGCCTTCTCCGTCCCTATTCTAATGAAACAAAAAATGTTGTCTACCGCGAGATTTTAAAATAAATTGCCCTTGTGAAATACTCACATTACACACATTCTATTTCATACCTGGACAACATCGGGACGGGCTGCTAATATTCAATAAAGCCAGCAAAAGGCCATTTCTGCAAACAATAAATGTTGCTCGCACAAATTTAAATTAAAAACCGTGAAATGTTTTCTCAGACAAGGTGTTGTATGAAATCAAATGTGTGTTCCTGATATCAAATTTAAACTAACACTAGTAATGAGGTACAATATGCTTACTGCAGGTAAGAGGTTCAAGGGACTGTTAAACCTGCTGCTTAGCCAGTGTGACTGTGGAGGTGCAAAATGGAGGCACATAGGCATAAATAGCGCAGGATGGCTCTAGGCGTGTACGTGCGCCCACCGTCCGAGAGCAGCCCAGTTCCCTGAACGGCATCAAAGGAGCACTTCCTGAGATGCTGCAGCACCAGCGCATGACTCTAGGTAAGAGCAAGACTGCAGGGCCGCTTGGTCCATGTAGATTATACGCTGGTTTATTCAAGATAGATGTTAACATGTAGAGCCCCACCAGAAGCAGCCTTCCTGCTGCTCAGCCCATCCTCCAACTGACTCTCTCACTCACCAACATTAGCCACCTCGCCCACCAACATTCCACCATCACAATCACACTGGCTGAGCACTATCCCAATTACTGGATGTCTTTTTTACAACCAAGGGAGGAATGGCATTAAGACATTGCTTGTATTGGCCCCATGGAGATGCATTCGTATCCCTACATAAATCCATTTGCTCAAATTTCCCTCTGCATTTTCTCCCAGCACTGAACCCTTCGTTACACATGCTACTATTTCAAAAGCTGCTGTTACACTGATTATTTTTTATTGTGAATGATATATGCGCTTCTCTAAAATGCAATAACATCTAATCTATTTTAATATAATACAGTGTAATTTTGGCTTGGAAGGTTTAATCAGTGGTGAGTATTTCCACTTCAGTTCTATTATTTCACATTTTGCGAAAGTCGTTGCTTTGAGTTGTTTATTAGCTGTGGCGGTGTTGGAGGAGTATAATGGCAATACCATGTTTGTGTGCGTAGTGGTACTTGATACTGTGACACATGACAGTTAACTGCTGAACATTTCTAAATTATGAACTCAAGCTGCAAAAGCACAAACGGATAAAGGAATGGTTTTGAAAAATTATCTTTGCTGGAAGCAAAAGCACACAAGAATAATAAACAGGGCCATTTCCATTTCTAATTGGTGTGAAGCGAGACAAAAAAGCCATCATAATGTGCTCCATTTCATTGTAATTTTTCTTAGATCAGCAATTTTGTCGCTTTTAGATACGTTAAACAATAAGCTTCTGATCATTGCCGGATGCGCCCAGATGGACAGGCAATTAAGAAAGAAAAGAAGCTGTCTTTTGAAGAACATTAGCAGTCATTGTTAGGATAACTTCAGAGACTGTTTCCTAAAACAATGACTTCTTCTCTGGTACATACCATTACGTTCTGTATGATATATTAACCATTCAATTTCTGAAAAACAAGGGGACCCAGCGGGTAGCTAAGGACCATGGGTAGTAGTTACTTTAAAGGGGACAAAGGTCCTAAGCACATTTTCGATAGTGAATCAATGAAATATAGACCACAATAGGCTCTATATAGAACTTTTCCTTGTCCAGCCGGACAGGAAGTTTTAATAGTTGACTTGATCAAAATCTTATTTACAATACAAATATACAGCAACGAATCATTGCAGTATAGCACACTCCTGTGCCATACCATGGAAACACAGAAAGAAGGATAAGATGATAGGAAAGGGTGTATCAGGCAAAAAGAAGAGCAGACAGGTCACTAATTTGGATCAGAACAATTTGTTAGTGTAACCTGAAGCGGAGCATACAACAATAAATGTACAATACAGCAAATGTATGCCCACTCAACACAGTCGACGTTTCGATCCCAAACTCAAATTATAAAGGGATCATCATCAGGACTTAAATGGTAGATTGCCTGGTTAGAACATTAGTATTGGCCTGTTGGGAGTAAAACAGGGAGAGAGGAAAAATAAAAAATAATGAAGGGAGAGATTAGCAATGTGCAACTCGGGGACAATGTCATTACCAGCGGCCTACTCAACTTGCAGCACTCGGATTCGCAGTGAGTGAGACGTGCTCGTGAAAGTGAACATGAATTCATAAAGATCACTTGGAGGAAACTAAATAATAATTGCATAACAATTTCATAATTCGGAATCGCAGTGATGGGGCTGTGGTGAGCTGAAGATTGGTCTTATAAAAGTGAAGCTCAATCCCCGTGTGTGAGCAGGCATGGGTAGAGCAGCGTGCACTTAACTCTAGATGGAAAAAATATCCATAAGCATCCTACCTTTGGAAACAATGTACCAAGGAAAGATGTGGCGCGCGGACGCGTAAAGTTGATGAAGGAGGTTGCCACAGGCTCAGCCTGCATGGTGCTGAGAGGAGGGACAAAGGGGAACCTTTTGTTATTAAAACAGGCGCATACGGCAGACCATACAGAGGAGGCGGTAGTGGGGTAACATACCTACTGCTCAGTTTACGAGCGTAATGTTTGCCTCGGTGGGGTGTGAGCACGTGTGCCCTCTGTGATTTGTCGGTGCAGTGCGTGGGGCTGGTGGGGCAATGTCCTCCGGAACTAGGGGAAGAATAGGGGGTGATCATTAAACAGTGGTTACAGCTGGATATTCGGAAAGGGCGGATACATGGCGCGAGCCTACCCTTTTGTTTAACAAAATCACCCCCTATTCTTCCCCTAGTCTTGCCCACACACTGACTAATATGACCAGCCCCTTGGGCACTGCCTGATTGCTCTATAGACCAGTCCGAGCCTGAAAACAGCACAGTACAAGGGAGTGAAAAGGTTATTTTGACCACAGGCATCAATCAACCACATTCAGCCAAACTCAACAACAGAGCTAGATGAAGGAATCCACAACTACTTGAGAAATTAACAGAGATCAATAGTACAAATGACAGAAATACATCCATTACATTGAGAGGTAGGCAGAATCGAGTCCCAAGAAAAGACATGTAAAGTGGGGCCAACCGGAGGCCTGACGTTCGTGGAACTAACTTGCCAAAAAGTAATAGAAGGCACCATTGCCAATCAAGAGGACTCACATCTGAATAACAAAAGGAGGAAGGCTGGCTCCACCAGACCTTGAGATGAAAGGCAAACGGGGAGGAGAAAATGAATCGTGGAGCAGTGCAAACAAGGGAAAAACACTACACAGTGCAAAGAGTCCAGTGGCCATCACAGAAAATGCTAGTGGAGAGAATAAGAAAGAAACAGATTATGAGTGGAAACGTCGCAAAGCTTGTAAAGGCCCTGAACTCGACCTATTATCCAAAGAGAAGAACCAGAACGAAGAGGGTAAAAAGGTCTACATGACCAACATTGGACTCCAAAGCAGCCACGCACAGTTTCAGCATCTCTGACAACAGGTAGCATAAGAATAACTGCATCACAGTTCGAAAGGTAGAGCAGAAAATACTGTGACACCACTCAACCCCTGTCCCCTCAGCAACCCTGCACAGGATGCATTGGTGTTACCTGAGAAAGGAAACAGTGATGATAGTATATAGGACAACACCACCGATCTGTCATTGATATGCACAGGGAAGAACAGGTGTCAACTATAGCGTTAAGAGATGTTGCTCACTATACAGACCAAAGAAGGGTGGAGGCTGAATAAGCCTGGTCAGACTGCAACCTGAGACCTGTATAGGACTGCAAGTGCAGACTGTGAGCATTAACACACTAATTGTAGGAAAGTGCCCTTTTTGACATTATCACCCCCACTTGTTGCCTGGTATTTGAAGTGATTTTGACTGAAAGTTCAAGGGGTTCCTGCTGAGCAGGCCTCCAGTGTCAGATCTCGTTCCCAAAACTGTGCAATTGCTTACCCAATTGGCAATGCCTTTGGTATCTTCTAAAAGTCCCTAGTAAATGGTGTCCCTGGTACCTAGGGCCTGAGGTACTAGAGAGAGTCCCAAAGGGCGGACCCACACATTTTGCCAACTTAAGGGACACTTCACCAAGCTCATGCAAACTTACACTGCGGGATGAGTGCCTTTTAGCAGACAAAAGTGAAAACACAACATGGAAGACTGCTGTGCCATGCCTGCTGGCACCATATGCATTATAATCAAGTCACCTATACAGCAGGCCTTCCCGCCCTGAGGCAGGGTACACTATATTACATGTGAGGGCATAACTGGATGGGAATATTTGCCCCGTACTTGTCACTTCCATTACTGCCAGTACGAGTGATCAGGGAAGCCATTTTAAAAGCCTGTGCTTGACTCTGGTGAAACTGAGTTCCCCAGCTACATGGTGGCTTCACTGTAAATAGGGATGTTTGGTATCAAACATCTCATAGTAATAACCCCACACTGAACAGTGCCAGAGTGGTTCCTCAACCCTCCCGAGACAAAACCAACCTTGGATTTGTCCACTATGGACTTGCCGCTGCTACCTGCAGCCTCGTTTGCAGGCCCCCTGCTGTGAGTGCTCCAGGTGACAAAAATATCATGCCTAAAGACACCTCTGCACCCATCACCCCTGACTCTTGGAGAAGAACACCAAAGGCATCCCCATGCCCCCAACCATCGCAAGAGTTTATTTTGTTATTTTTATTAAAGGTTTGTATATCTTCCATTTTGTATATATAACATTATAATACAACAAATAGAAAACAGACATTACAGCGTGACTTCCAATTTTCTGATCCATTAAGTACAGTACCTCTTGTACACACATATCTATACATGAATAGAATAACAGTTCCTTATTAATAGACTGCAGAGCATCTGGATGAGATAGTAAATTATCCGTAAAGGGTGACCAATAATCTCTTGGTGTGGAGCCAGACGGTAGTTCTTCTTCGTACATTTTCAATGTGTCTTTACAATAATCATATCCTTTAGCCAAAGTTTACTGCTAGGACAGTTCTTACTATCCCAACAGATGGAGACTTGTCTTTTCACTAGCAATAATGCTATTGTACAGAATTTTTACTTCATAGATTGCAGATGTTTCACTAGACCCAAGAGGCAGATTTGTATAGTACATTCCATTGTATTCGCCAACATTTTACCTAAAAGAGACACAATGCCCTCCCACTATTCCCTAACTTTGGTACATTCCCACACCAGATGATAAAATCAGCATTGTGAGTCCCACATCTTTTACATCTCGTGTCCTCTCTTAATCCACATTTTTGAAGTTTCAGGGGATTGTGGTACATTTGGTGTAGGTATTTATAATTTCATTATTCTTAGGTTGTCGTTTGGGGTTAGCATTTCAGTTAATGCACAACAAGCATACCACTCAGCCTCATCCAGCGGTGTATCCAAATGCACATTCCATCTCTCTCTAGCTTTTAGATTATAACCAGCTATGTCTTCCTGCAGTAATTTGTATAATTTTGAGACTAAATGCGTGTTATTCGAGTTGGTAATAATCATTTGAAGGGCAGATAGTGTAGATTGTTCTGCGGGAAAGTTCTGATGTAACTGCTTGATTGCCCCTCTCAGCCTACGGTAGGTAAATCTAAATATTAGTGACTGATTACTTATATAACTGAGATCAGTGGTCTCTAGAAACATGCCCTGGGTGTAAAGGTCGCCCATCGTGTCCAGCCCTACCTGTTGTAGCATGTTCACACCGGCTTTTTCCTGTGTCACCGAAAGATCCGGATGGTGGTGCAATGGCATTTCCAGTGCATATAGTGGAAATTTGTGCGCTAATACACCCATGCATCACCATGCTGCGTTGGTTGTGCATATAGTGTTTAATTAATTTCTGGCTATTTGTGGGAGTTTATGTATGAGGATACTGCTTAGAAGTAAAGGGTGGGCGTCCCCATCCTCAACCGCTACATGGGTCAGATATGGTACCGGATGAAACCAATAATGGGCTTATTGCGCCTGTGCGCAGAGATAATATATAAAGAGATCTGGCACTGCAAATCCCCCTTTTGTGTAAGGCAATGTTAACGTTTTCAGTTCATGGCACACTTGCTTACCACCCCATATCAGCCGCATTAGCAGTGATTTTAGTTTCTGTAATACCGGGCTGTGGGCGTTATAGGATATTGTTATCACGATTTTAATTATGGCTATCCTGTCCACTAGTGATAGAGGAAGGTGAATCCAACACTTTATTTGATCTTCTAGTTTCGTTATTGCTTTGCCATATTTGTCTGTATTACCATGGCTGGGTCTCGTTCGTACCAGATCCCCAAGTATTTAACCAGTGTGTCCTGTCACTCCAGTGGGTATTCAGATTTGGGCAGTTTTGTTATTTCCGTTAATGGAATCCAAATAGATTTGCTCCAATTTATCTGTAATCCCGAGTACCAAATTTAACGTTTTACTGAAGGAGGGGCGATAAGTTCACTGCGGCATCCCTCAAATAGAGCACCATGTTGTCCGCGTATAGAGAGATATTTAATGGATGCTGTAGGAAGTGCCACTGTCGAATTTTGCATGCTAGGGGCTCTAACGCAATTGCAAACAAAAGGGGTGATAGGGGGCACCCTTGTCTTGTGCCACGGGTGATTTGTATTTGATCCAATATATGTTTGTTTACCTTTATGTGTGTTACTGGTTTAGTATACAGGATTCTGATCCATTGCGTGAGGCCCAGTGGCATACCCATTTTAGATAGCACCGTGGATAAATATTTCCAATCAACCATATCAAAGGCTTTGGCAGCATCTAGGAGTATTGCTGCCGCTTCTAAATCTGGATTCAATTGGTGTAACAAAGCAAAGAGGGTGCGGATATTGTGCGAGGTAGACATTGTCAGGATAAAGCCTGATTGGTTGGGCAATACTATATGTGTCACGAGGGGTTGTAGTCTTTGTGCTATTATATTTGCTAATATTATTGCATCTGTATTTATTAATGACAACTGGCAATATGACATGCATAGATCTGGTTCTTTATCTGGTTTTAGCAGTGCAATTAGCAGTGCCTCACGCAGAGTGGGAGGGTGTATTTGCTTATCATATGCATCTTCGTACATGCCAGCTAGATATGGGCATATTTCTTCCTGGTATTCTTTGTAGAATTCACCAGTGAAGCCGTCTGGCCCCTGGGATTTACCATTAGGTAAGGGCTTAATAGCAGGTAGTATCTCCTCTTTTGTAAATGATTGCGACTAGAGCTCCTTCTGGTTGTCAGAGAGCCATGCTATAGCTATATCTTCCAAATATTCCAGGACTTCATTGGCAGTACCTGTGTCTCTAGATGTATACATTTCACTATATGTGTCCCTAAATGCTTCTAAGATGCCGGCACGGCTATATTGTGTGTTGCCTTAATTATCCTGTATTTTAAGAACTGTGTGCAATGGGAGGTCTGTATCTATTTTATGTGCTAGTACACGCCCTACTCTGCCCACTTTCACCAAATTCTCTTGCAGTGTGTCAAGCGTGTATCTATTTCATCTCGCCTCAGTCTCAGCATAATCTTGATATTCTGATATCGTGTCTCTGATGGTGGCAAGGGTAGTCGCATCCTGTGTTCGGTCATAGTCTTGTCCGAATAAGTTGCTGCCTTATATCTTTCAGTATCCCTGCTTTCATATTGATACAGATACCTCGTATCGTGGCCTTAAAGGCCACCCAAAGCAGACTAGCATCTTCCACTGAGTGTACATTTAGTGAAAAGTAGTCCTCTATAGCCTCTCTAATTGTTTCTTTATACAATGGGCTCAGGAGTGCTTTGGCATTGAATCGCCATGTGTAGGGCGGTGGAGTATAATTGAGGAGCGTCAGCGTAAATAGGATTGGATTGTGGTCTGACATCGTTTTCGGCAAGTGCGAGATGTCCTATACCCATGTGACGGCCATTTCTGTCGCGAACTAGTAGTCTTATCGGGACCAACTGTTATGGACTGTGGAGGCGTGTGTGCTTACTAACTGCTGTGGGTATCACTCACACCATACATCCACCATGCGAAATTCAGTCATTCCATCATGCACCACTTTTATTGCCTTCTTATGTGGCTCTTTCGTGTTACCAGATTTGTCTAGGTGCTCATTTATTGAAACTTTTAAATCCCCTCCCCAGATTAGGTCCATCTCGGGTACTTCTCTCAATGATCTCCATATTGCCTGAAAAAACTTGGTGTCATCCACATTAGGGCCGTATACATTTACCAGTTCCACATGATGCCCACGTAAGTGCCCTGTGAGTATGGCATATCTCCTTGTGCGTCAGTATTAGTATGTTCCACCTGAAACTGGACCCCTTTCTTAATCAACAATAACACACCTTGCGAGTAGGACGAGTATGATGAGGTCAATACTACTTCTGCCCATCGACTACCAATCGTGTGTTTGTCAGACTTAGGCAGATGAGACTCCTGTATCAGAGCTATTTCGACCTGATGTCTATCCAAGTAAGCAAAAATCTGTCTTACTTTTTTTTGATTATTAAGACCTAGCATGTTCCAAGTTAACAGTCACATCTGCAGTGATCTTTTATCATCATTCACTGTAAGTGATGTATGTTATCCCTGTCTGCATTTTTAATTTGGCAATTATGCGGTACATGTAGTGTATTGGTCGGTAGTTATTAGTAATAATAGTTGTCACTATGGTTGGTATTGGGAAACTTTCTGGTTTCCCTGCAAAACAAAACTAACCTTTATCCCTCCTCCCCCTCTAGCATCCCAATCATGCCAAAGACATACCCGTAAAACACAAACCTGTAACATCTGAACTGCATGGGCGCACCCACGTAGGGGGGCTGCTAGGTGCCCATATTATCATCCGCAGAACGGATGTGGCCAATATCTTATGTTAGCCATTTTGCATATTACGCATTACATTAAACAATTATATAATGTAAAATATCCCGGTGTCCAGTTTACTCTCAGTGCACTATATGCAAGTGTCCACTATTGTTTGATGCAAAACATTAGTTCAATGCATTATAATGGTCAAACCCAGCAGTACCCAGCTCATTTGTGCCGACCAATCCCCACCCAACAAAGTCTATTTGTCGTAGTACATGGTGCCGGAGTCTCGTTCCCTACGCATGGCAAATAGTTCAATTCGACATTGTTCATGTTGAGAATCAGTTATCCCAGCGATATCATAGAGTCAAAGTCTGTCTCCTACCTTAGGTGGTTCAGGATCGATGTTCGAGTACTTTACCCGTTCAATATTCCTGGGGACTGCTGGTACTCGCTGCAGTAGAAGCTTGCATCACTTTGTAATGTTAGTCCTTATCTGGGTGTTGCGATGAGCTTGTTTTGTCCGGGTTTTTTTTTCACTGCAAGATCTTCTTCAGATAGTCCTGCACATCCCTTGGTGTTGTGAACATTTTGGTGCGACTCTCATGGACGATCATCAGCCGTGCCAAATAGAGCATTGCGTATTCTATTCCCGAATCACTTAGGGCCATATGTATCAAGCAAATTCGCATTCGCAAAGGCCGAAATTCACAGAATTTCGGCCTTTGCGAATGCGAATTTGCTAAATGGCATGTACAAAGCAAAATCTGGTGCAAAACAAGGAGTCGCAAAATTTGCAATTCCTTATTTTGCAATTGCATTTAAGGAATCGCAAATTTTGCGATTCCTTAAATGCAATGCATGAAGCTAAAAAAATTGGCAAAATGTCCTTAAGGAATCGCAAATTACCACCAACTTCTAGTTGGTGGTAAGTTGCGAATTCCTTGAAAAATGCACATGTTTGCATTTTTCAAAGTGCCATGTGACGCACATACATGCCCTTAGGGCATGTATGTGTGCCACATGTGCACCAATGCATATTTCAGGGGTGCAACAGGGTGTCCTTTGGACAACCCTGCACCCTTGAAATTATTCTCAATTTGTGATTAGCAAATTGCGTATCGCAAATTGAGATTAACTTCCCATTCATTCCTATGGGCCTCCTGGCCCATAGAAATGAATGGGAAAGTATTCCTTAATTGCGATTCATAATTTGCTAATCGCAATCAAGAAATTTTAAGAAATCGCAAAAAAAATGTGATTTTCTACATACATACCAATTTGCGAATCTCAAATAGCGATTTCTTAAAAATCGCTATTTGAGATTCGCAAATGGGTACCTTCATACATATGGCCCTTAGCTTCGTCTTCGCTATCAGAAATGTCCAACGTATTGCTTGCAATGCCACGGTAAAGTCTGGGTAAAATGATATACTGTTGTTTTGGTAGTGTATACTTTGTTTGTCTCTTGCTAGTCTCAAAATTGTGTCACAATCTCTGTAATTTAGAATACAGACTATAATGGGTCTTGGTGTTGTTCCCGGCAGGGGTTTTGCCGCCAGTGTCCTGTGGGCCAGTTCAACAATAGGCAAGGGCGAAAATGTATCTGCGCCAAACACATCTCGGAACCTAGTTTCTACATAGTTTTCTAGTCTATCAGTGTTTGTGCTCTCCGGTATACCCAAAATTCGTATATTGTTGCAGCGAGATCTCACCTTCAAATCTTCATTCTTACTTTTAATACTCTCTAGCATTTTCTCCTTGTCTGCACACTTCTTCGCTGTATCGCTCGATTCATCTTCCACCGCTGATAGTCTTAGCTCTGCTGCATTGAGGCGTTCCCCCTGTCTGTCAAGTTTAGCGGCCATGTTGTCTACACTAGCAGTGAGGTTGTCAATCTTCCCATCTATGTTTTGCAGACTTTGTTGAATAGCATGCAGCGTTGCTTCCATGGCTGTATCCTTAGTGGAGGTGATTTCCAATTCCGTGTCGGAGTGAGCAGAAGTGGATTTAGCCGTGCGGCGATTGTCGAAGGTCAGCTTCGGTTGTTGCTTGTTCGGTTTACCCATTTTTGTGTAGTGATGGTATCACACAGCAGAGGAGAAATAGTGTTTTTGTAGGGGTATTTATCTACTGCACCCAGATCCGCTGTTAGTAGTGTGTATTAAGTTCAGCACAGGGTCACTCAGTCTGCATCCATGTTGATGTATTCCTCACCAGTGACCTATACTGTGTGGCTGTACTTGTGCGCTCTAGGTAACGTTATTAGACATAAGATGTTGGAGGTCAATTTTGTGTTTAGATGTGCTACCTACGTTGTTTTCACTATAAAGCACGTTGGTTTCAGTGTTTGCACAACTGCTAGTCCAATTTTTCGCTGTGGTATCTATTGTAGTATAATCAGGCTGGCAGAGCTTCTATGCATACCTCAGTGAGAGTGCAATATTACTGTTTCCTGCCGGTGTATTTTTGAGTCTCAGTAAACTCGCCTGAGCAGTGCATTCTACATCAACCCCTGCCTGGCAAACACAGGTGACCGCTCGTCTCTGCGCTTGCACTTCAGAGTAGACTTGCATAGGCGTGTTTGTTTGTGCATGTGAAAGCGCGCACCTACTCGCTTAATATAGGAGCTATACAAAATGGCCGCCATGAGGGCCAGATTGTCTTCTCTGTATCTGGCTGCCGTTACTGTGCTACATGCCATATCAGTTGCGACAGCCGTAAATGGTGCTGAGTAATCGCCAGATTCATGCAGAATGCATGTATAGTCCTGCAGTCCTTATGTATGACTTCGATTTATGCGCGCAATATGCTTATCTAGTAGGTGCCAGGATACAGTGCAGATCGCTATTATCCCCTAGCGCGCTCGCACTTATCTGTTGGATGGTCAGTTTTGCTCCACCGGGATTCATCACAAGTCCCGTGGGGTATATGATGTGCCGTCTTCTGTCCCAGGAGTTAGCTAATACCGCAGTGTTGCTTTGGGCTCTTGGTCCGCTCGCGCCGCCATCTTGTTGCAGCTGATGAGCTCTGAGACTCAGTCAGTTCATTCGGATTTTCATCAGACACAGTGCCTCGGTATAGTGAGCGAGTTCACCTTCTAGCAGCTGATACCTTCGTTGTTGTTTCTGATCCGATTACCAACATTATTGCAGCCAAATACGTATCTTTTGGACGATGCTGTGTCCCGGCCGGCAGAGCAGCACTAAGGTGCAGCCATTCCGCACTGTGCCCTATTGCGCTCCCCCAACCATCGCAAGATCCGAGCCCACTTGTTGGTTCAACCCAACTGGTCCCCCAGTACAAGCTTGCAGTCTTTTTTCTGACAGACTGAGCTCCATAGACTTGACTGGGGAACCCAACGATGTAAGGCTCCTCTGCACCCGGCTGCCCCTGTGCTGCCCAAAGTGAACTGTTAGTGCTGCATTGTACCTTGCTTGCCCCATAAAAACCTTAAGTGCAAAATATTGATACCTTAAGTTACTGTTGAGTGCTCAAATGCAATACATGTTTTTCCTCCAGAGGTAACATTATCACAAAGTGCTTCAATACCAACTTAAAGTATGAAAGTCACCTGACACTGAAAAACACACCTCTGCACCGGACAGTCCAGTGCCTTCTGAGGTGAACTGTTGATGTTGCCTGTGACTTGCCCCATACTCACCTTAAGACTCGGGAAAGGGTCCCGTAATTCATGGTTAAGTGACTGTACGTAGCTTAACATTGTCGTGAAGTGCTTCAATTACAATTTAAAGTATGAAAAACATGTTTGCTTCAAACCTACTATTTTAAAAGGAAGTTGCTGGTCATATTGATTCTGGTGCCAAAACACATATAAAGATACCTTTTATTTTTATAAATTGGTGTGGATCGCCTTATTGAGTCAAATGCATTATTTGTTGGCTGTGTGTTTGCAACGAATGCCTAACACTACTCTTTGACAAACCTAAGGCTGCTCTACCACAGTACCCCCTGTAAGAGCGCCTTTGGATTGCTAAAGAAAGCTCCTGTCTACTTGTAAGGGAACCCCTGGATTCTTTATGCGATATACCTCTTTTTGGTATACCACATAAAGCGCCCGCTTCCTACACTATACCATGCTGTTAAAAAAATGCCAGACTGGCAGATACCTCTGGCAACAAACCCAGGACCAGGAGGGCACTACATACCACAGAGCAATAGACTGCAGGAATAGCCGTGCCTAACCTACTGACCATGAGAAAGCAAATGAAATAGGTCAATGTATGGCAGAATAGAGTCCAGTGGCCACTGGGAGTGCATTGAGGCAACCCAGCAGAGCTGAGCCACTTAGAGACATAAGTAGGCACAGAGCTGTAGCACACTAATACACCAGGAAACCAATAGTGGGACAAGAACCCTTAAAAATGCAATCAGGATATTCCTATTAGCAGTGGACAGAAAACATGAATGCCAACTCTGGAAACACATTAGAGAGGAGGAAAAGGGAGACAATCAAAATAATATGCATTTTAAGTAAAGAAATTGAAATTAGAAGAGGTAGCACATATGCGAAAGGCTCAAAGCTCAGCTAGCCCAGTCTACCCAAGACCATGTTGTTAAATGAGATGCAGAACAATGAAGTTATGAAGCTGAACCGGGCCACACCCAATAGGAGCAAGCCATGACTATTTGAGAAAAAAGTAGCACAGCTCACAGGTGTCAGAAACCGGGTTATTAATTTGGTCACAATACAGTTTTAAGAGAATCTCTGGCCAATCTCTAGTCGAAATGGCACAATCAGCTGGCAGCTTCCCGTTTGTGTCAAGATCAAGTAGTTTCAAACAATTTTAAAGTCAATGATACAACAAAATACAGTTCCCAAACAAATATTGAAGAATTACAAAAATTCCTAACCAACAAGATAAAAATGTTCTTAATCAGATAATAAGAACTGAAATTGTGAATTCTTAAAATTATAGACATAAAAAACTTGAGAAAAAAACAAAAGCACCAATTATGAGTCATAGATCACATTTGAGCAGGACGTAGGCACGATTTCATGCCTTTCATAATAGAACAGAAGCAAAGTAAGTCAAGTGAACCACAACAGTCAAAGTTTTTACCTTTAAACGTATACTACTTTCTTGAGTTCCAGGTCCTTCTGCAGAACAAAAGCAAGAATCTGAAGCCAGCAAGGGTTTTTCAAAGTCAGATAGATAATCACTGAGTCTTACATTTTGGTGCAGAATGTCCCAAGTGGGACAAAGCAGGATTCTCTAGCTGCTGATGTTGCTTCAGTTCAGAGTTAGCTGTGTAATTTTGCCTTTGTTCAAAGTTTTCTGCTCTTACTTAGACACTTTTTTGTCCTTGAAGTTCTCCTGCCAGACAAAGATGGAAGCTATGGGGAGCAAGGCATCACAATTCTAGATACCCATCACCACTAGGCCCCATTTAAGCAATTGTCTTGCCAACAAAAAACTTTGAGTGAGACACACCTGGATTTTCTTCCCAGTGAGTGTGCACACTAAGGAAGCCTCAGTACTTGTCCGCAGCCCTGCAGATGTGGACAAATTATCACATCCCAATCAGATCTTGGTGCTGAAAAAAGCACTCCTGATAACTCTAGCTACCTTCAGGTCCTCAGTATAGACCGCTAAGCACCAGGTCTCTCTCCAGCCAGGTATCTCTCTCCATCCGGGGCTCTGAAAGTTCACAGTGGTCGGCAGGGCATTCTTGGAGTCAAGTCTTTCTGCTTTTTGTATCAGTTTAACAAACAAGAAAGTGAGAGAAGAAATACTTGAATTCATTTCAGCTACTGGTAATTGCGCCAGATCATTTCTTTTGCACAATGTGCCACTCTAGACATAGATATATTATGCAAATTAGTCTTGGTATTGCTGCAAAAGAAAGAATCCAAGCGTGGTCCTCTACAGTATAGAACACAAGCAATCCAGACTGGTCTCAGCCTTTCGTTTGACATTGAGGTTTCCCCCTCTTCTATCAATAGTTACTTTTCCGACATAGCCCTTGAGAGAACATGGCGGCCATCACAGACACAGGTTACCAACAACTACACCCCGGGCAGGCTAGGGTGACCCCCCAGATTGCCGGCCTGATATTCCTGAGATCAGTACGAAGGGTTTGACTCACAGGGTTGTAGACTGAAGGAGAAATCTGGAAAGGAGACGCAAAAGATAGGGGGAGGGAAGAGAGAACGAAACAACATTTTAAATCGTAAAATTAAAATTACTCCCTCCCTGAGGACCTTTTTTAAGGTTTTTCAACTCGCGGTGACTCTTCGAGGCCAGGAAAAATGTGTGGAAAAGAACCTAGTTGGTCTTGAGATGGCATCAGACGGGTGTACAGCCTGCCCAGTTGAGCCCAGTCAAGAGATAGCATTAGACGAAGCCGCTGGGAGTGAGAAAGTGGGTCCCGGATGGGTGACGACATACCAGATAAAAATAGGGAGGAATCTCAGTCGTATATACTCTTGAATGATCTCGGAGAAGAGAAAGAGGATGCGGGGGCCGCAGGAAGTATCTTACAGATTATGTTTTCCTCGCTCTCTGGGGACATCAGAAAGGGCTTCCCAGTATCAGAGGCAAATCAGTGTGACATACGTAACTTTTGTCGGCAAGAACACAAGCACTAGAGACTAATGTTGGGGAGCTGAAGAAAGATCTAAATGATAGTAAAAGGTAGATTCAAGCATTATATCAGGGAGAGCATGAACTAAAGGAGAAAATGGAACAGCTTGAAAATACCTAGAGAAGAAATAACCTGAGAATATTGAATGTCACAGAGAGGAGGAAAGATGATGATTTGAAATCATGTGTGGTCTCCCTAATAAAGGAAGTGGTTCAGATTGAGGAGAGTGAGGCATTCATCGAAAAAGATATCCAACGGGCACATAGTGATCCCTTTAGAAAAAACCCAAATAGAGTAAAGATGCAGAAGATTCTTTTTAATTTCCAGACATACGCCCTGAAAGAAAAAATCGGACCGAGCACAGGTCAACTTAGATAGACAGTGGGAATTGCGAAAGAAATTAGATAAATTTTAAAAAAGCAGGAGCAAGAGCTCAGCTCAAATTTCCAGCATCTCTGAGAGTTATGCACGATAACAAAACGCATTTTCTGAGAAGTGTAAGGGAGGCTGATGACCTTTTGGAGGCTATCAAGAAGGGGAGAGAGGAATCTAGGGATTAATGTATGGAAGATATCAGGGAAAAATGAAATAAGGGAGGATGTTGGGGGAAACACAAGTTTTTTTTGGCATATGGGTTTGCTGCTAGTGCGTGCCAGTGGGCTGGGAAGACAATTGGTCTAACATAAGGTCCAGAAGGAAGTATGGGTGGGTTCTCCAAAAGGAGGTGGGAGTGCATCAGATGGGGAGCATGTGTGAAATTGTTTTATAAAAAGTTCCTCGAACACCTCAGAGAGACATAAAACAGCTAATAGATAAAGTGGCGCCCAACTGAAGGGTTAGGAGAGTAGAGCAGGGGAATGAAGACTCCGATACTAACATGGAATGTCAATGGATTACGTACGAAGGGGAGCGGGGAAAATACACTACAGTATCTTAGAGACTACCCAGCACAAATGTTGATTCTACAAGAAACACATTTGGTAAAAGAAGAGTGTAGAAAACTGTTTAAAAAGCAAAGATGTCTCCTGGCAATTTGTATGGGCTACCATGGCCAAAGTCGGGTTTAAGGAGTGTTTTATTAAGGCAGTGCAGAAATTATATGTTAACCCTAGGGCAGTGATATCTGTGAATGGAAGTTTCACCAAAGAATTTACAATATCTTGTGGAACTCGACAGGGGTGTCCTTGCTTGCCACTGTTCTTCGCCATATATTTTGACCCCTTTATTCGGAAACTCAATAGAAATGAGAATATACCACCAATTCTGCTCCAAAATTATCCAACTAAACCTCTGGCATACACCGATGACGTAGCTATTGCCACCACCGATCCTAGCACAGATATACCCAATATTGAGGAGCAAGCTACCAACTTTGGGCTACTTTCCGGTTATGCTCTTAACCAAAGGAAGACTCAAATTATGTTAAATAAAACAAGCAGGATGATTGATCCCCGGGTGGTGGAGTCAGCTACTTACTTGGGTGTGGCCATCTTCTCCAATCTGGAGAATTTGGTAGACATAAACTTAAAACCAATGCTAGGCTCAATCCAGAAAGACCTACGTCGCCTTGACAATCTCCATCTGTCCATCATTGGCAGATTGAACGCTATTAAAATGGTGTACTTCCCAAAGATCTTGTACTTATTTAGATCAATCTGTTTGGAATTCACTAACCATTGGTTTAAGGCAATAGAACACACGTTTCCCAGCTTTATTTGGGCCTATGCTCATCCCCGGTGTGCTTATAAATTCCTCACTCTTCCTAAAGATAGAGGGGGTTAAGCTTTCCCTAACCTAAAGATGTATTATTGGGCATCGGTAGTACTATACAGCAGCGAGCTCATACAAAACTTGGGGGACGAGGACCCGTTGGGGGGCGATTCACTGACAATCTTTCAATTACTGCTTGGTAGCAAAAGTAGAGGCTATCTTTGGAGACATATGCATGATAGCTACCATAAAAACGTTACATTTAAAACTCTTTACAGCAGGTTTACAGTGTGGAAGGTAGTGAGGAAAATGCTGAGGCTAGGTCAATTTTCATACTACACCCCCATAGTATATAACCCTATACTTCCAGGAGCCATCTTTAGAGATAACTGCCTGCTTAGGTGGAGTAGGGCCGGATTGTCACAATTAGGTTGTTTCTTCACCCCAGCTGGGATTAAATCTTTTGAAATGTTAAAAACTGAGTACCACCTGGACTGGCGAGATTTTTTAAAATACTTACAAATAAGGGATTTCCTGTCTGATAGCAATGCTTCCGGGTGATCTAGAGAAAACCTCCCAGAAATGCCAGGATACAGTAGATATATCCGCTGAGGGATTTAAACATAGCTATTCTCTCTCCCAATCCATCCTCATGTCTACCAAACTCCAGACTCAGTTTTATAAAACCTGTTTTTCTCTGTATTATACGCCAGACAAAATTGCCAAATGGGGAAATGGTAAGGGAACATGCTGTCCTAGATGCAATGCCTTTAAAGCCAACTCGGTTCATATTTTTGCCTAATGTAGTGGGCTAACAAAGTTAACACGAGATATAGAGATATTTCTGACTACTGTCTTACAAAGGAATATAGCCCTATCCAGTGAAGTAATCTTTATTGCAATGGCAGTTCTACGTCTATGCATTGCCTCTGCGTGGCTGGATCCAATGGCACCGTCCTTCCAACAATGGTTAGCTAGGCTTTTAGCTATCTCCAACCTGGAGATTGCAATTTATAAACGAAAGGCTAATCAACGGCGGACTAGGGGACTAAGCATTTGGTCTCCATTGTTACAATAGAGTTTGGCTCAGGGCTCAGCTCAGAGCACAGCTCAAACTTGACGCTTTTAGCTTTTGATTGTTTAATTTTATTTGGTGCTTCTGCTTTCTGTTTGTTTAGTTCTTTAAAGTTGCTCCAGTCTCATTTGCTAGTCTTAAATGTATGATGCCTTAAAATACATATGTCGTTTACAATAGGAAATTTAAAATGCTATCATTATATCTGTACCTGTCTGATCGGGGTGGGTGGGGGGAAGGGTGTTAATTATTGCTGTAAAATTCAATAAAGATAATTTTTTTTAAAAAGCAAAGATGGGTGCAACAGATGGTATGCACAGAGCAGACCGCCAACATAAGAGGAGTGGCATTAGTGGTGAAAAAACAAGAGGAAAAAATATAGCTATTGGATACGAGAGTCGACAAGAGTGGCAGATGGATTATAGCAAACATAAAAATAGGTGGTAGTCATCTAATATTAGTGGGAAACTATGGCCCAAATTATGATGATTGTCAAACATTAAAGGCAGTGTTTGCCAACCTGTTGGACTTCCCAGGTCCTGTTATTATGGCAGGAGATTCTAATGTCATTATGGACTTGTAACTAGACAAATCAAGTAAAAGCAGAGCCAATACCCACTCTCAATTCCTGTTCCTTTTTAAGGTCCATGATGAAGCAACAGGAAATATGGGCATCGATCAAGGATTGATTACTTCCTGATAGAGTGGCGCCTTAAAGGAGATTTTCAGATATTGGGTATTTGACGGCCCATCTGTCAGACCATTCAGCAGTAACTATAACAATCAGGAATATTAGCCGGTCTACAGAAAGGAGGTGGACTCTAGACTGCACTATTTTGGCAGATACAGCGGTAATGGAAGTCTTGAATGTAGAAGTAGGAGGATTCCTTAAAATTAATAGCGGCTCCGCTCCTATGGGGGTAATATGGGATACACTCAAAACTTTTATTAGGGGCAAGATTATGAGTGCACTTAGCTACAGAAATAAACAACATTTGCATGAAATAGCCCTGCTTGAGGAAAAAATGAAAAATCTAGAGTTTAAAAGAAATACAAATATAGCCAATGATAGTAGGATTGTGGCAGAAGAGAGACTGTGTCAATTGAAAAACCGAATGGAAGAAATCCTCCAAAGTCTAATTAAAAAAAGATGGGATGAAAGTAAATTGGCTCACTTTGAGTGTGGGGAGGGGGCAGGAAAGCTTTTAGCACTGAAGATCAAGACAGACCAAAACAGAAACCGGATTAATGAATTAAAGTAGCGCTGTCCCGTGCATGCTGACTAGTGAGATAGAACTGGAGGAGGCATTCACAGAGGCCTTTTGGTATCTCTACTCAGAAGAGGGGAGAGTTTCAGAAGATGAGGTGAATGTCTGGTTAGCAGATTCCATCAAACCTCTTAATCTAAGGCAGAAAGATATTCCTAACCAGGATATTACAGAAGATGCGGTTAAGATGGCCCAATAAGCAAATAAGAGAGGTAAAGCTGCAGGACTGGATGGGATACCAGCAGAACTATATGAGGTTTTGGGGGAGGTGTTAATCCCTTTTCTGACAGCAATGATTAGGGAGATATTAGAGCAAGGGATGCAGCTTCCAAAATTGTGGAATGAAGCGATAATCACAGTTATTTTGAATCCAGGCAAGGATTCTACTAGCTGTGATGCGTACAGACCAATATCTCTTTTGAACACAGACTATTAAATGCCCACTTGTATGCTTCACATTCAGAACCAATATGTTAGAGCGCAAGGTAACTTGGTCACCTTTTCATGGTCTAATAAATTTGTCCCCGTACAGTAGACTACTTGCATAAGATTAAACTGGTGCAGCCTCACTTTTTTTTGACGCATTGCAGTTATTGCATCAGTTTCCTTGCGCAATGGAGCATTGTATTGTAAATACGACACATTCATGGCATTGTAAGCTATTTTTCCGCAGGTGCAATTAAACTGACGCTTCGTTGCTTTGGTGCATCACTTCTTTAGTGCAGCGAGGCATCAGTTTCTTGTAAATGAGCTACTGTGATTTTTTCCTCTCTTGCACTAAATTTCTCATACACAAAAAGAAGGGCTTGTCTCAAAAAATAAGTACCTCCCCACAGCAATCACCAGCTCTTATTAACCTCTGGTTGAGAGTAATTCTAGCATACCGCATATCGCTTTTTTGTTTCCCCTTTTCTGCTCCTGTAGAAGGTAAAAGGAAGTTAACCACTTGTTCTGTGGAGAGCAGTTCTAGACCTTAGGTGCCAGCAAAGGTCAGGAGTCCTCAGGGGTGGCTCCTCCGTTATGATGGAGGAGCGTCGCTCCCCCGCCCCCTGCTAAAAGCCAGCAGGAGCAAAGGACAAAATTTAGATGATAATACATTTTTTTTATCAATTTATTTTTAGCCCTGCAGGCTGCAAGCTGAGGGAGGGATGTGGCCTCCCATCCTGATGCTGCAGCTGCAGAACCAGGGATGAGGGGGGAGTGGTGGGCACTGCCAAGTGCTCATGACGGGTTGGCCAACCTTCTGATGCCGGCTAAACATTTATGCACAGCATTAGCTGTGTTGTACAGGCTGGGTGGAGAAACCAACAGAGGCTTCAAGTCTATGTCTGAGCGCCAAACCGAGGTGCTTGCCCTACATGTCAGCAGCGCTGTGATTGGGAGCTGGGAGCCTAAGCAGTGTGCAGCAGGTTCCTGACAAGGACGCGAGGATTGGGAGCAAGGCAGTGGCCATCAGAGCAGGTACGTTTTATTTTTTTAAAACACTAGTTTTATTTTATTTTTGTTCCCGCCACACCACTTTGTAGTATGAGTGGCTGCTATTGGGAGTCATTGCATCTTCAGTCTTCCTTCAGGATGTTTCTTCTCGAGTCAAGAAATGTTCTGGAGAGATGGCATTGAGATGTTAGTCTTATCCAGGGAACTAGCCAGTGATTGGATTACTGCTACACTCAACTATGGCTACTTTCACACAGAATTCCCACCTCCTTTTTCAGGATTTCCTCTCTCAATTTACTACACACCTTCCAAGATGGCCATCCCTTTATCCATCTCCCAGAGTTTTGTTCCTTTTCCTAGCCATCCACTATGGAAATGAGGTGACCCACCCTTTGTCAGTGTTAGAACTGGGTTCACTCCTGATATGGGCAGAGGCAGAAAGTATTGGGTGACTCTAAGAAAAATAGTTGCAGTTCCTGACAAATGCATTTGGAATCTCCACTTTGTGTGTGAATTCTGAAGTATTTTTAACTCTCTGGGTTTTAATTAGGAATTTTAATAATGGGTTTTGTAAATTCACATTTGCACACTTATGCATCAATAAAGCATTGTCTTGTGTTGATGCCTTTGTTTATATCACATCTTATTTTTCATTTTCTATTGTAAATCTGATATATTCTGTTCTGTTATTTCATCCCGTTAGAAGTTCTTAAATATGGGACAAAGTGCTTTTAGTAATCAAGTGGGGTTAATTGAGGCTGGTCCACTAATCGAAACTGTTTAAACAATACAAGTTTAAAATGTAAAAGAAGCATTTAGCACTTTAAAATTGAAGTAAAAAACTATTTCATATGAAAAAACATTTGTGTGCAAAACAGAGTGCAACCCTACTTAGAAATATATATATATAATTGATCAGTATCTGAATAGGATAATCTTGCAGCTGGCCTTGGAGAATTTTGTACCATATTGATAACTGATACATAGAAGCAAAAAGATTTCTGCAATAGCTGCATCTTTGTAAATGAGATAAACAGATAGTATTAATAACTAGGCTCGTTCATGAAAAATTTAGCTTTACCTACCCAATAACAAACAGCTTTACAAAGCAATTCAGTCTGGATGCTTACTTTTCAGTATATCTAGTTGTGAGAGATTTTTATGAATGTATCGTTTGTGCATCACTAATAATGAGCAGAATGCGTTTTCAGACTCAATTTCATATATACCTACTTAAATAGTGCTGTTGCTTTTTAAACAAATTTCCTATGATTCATAGAAATCTGTTTTCTTAACATGTGTTAACTAGGCCTAAGATTAGACATAAACACCATCTTGACCAAGATGTAAGTCACCTTAGTCACTTCTTTCTCTTCTGTCCACACACATACGCTCCTTGTAATCTCCGCTGCATGCAGTCAAGGTGACATGAATTGGTTTATTTCCACTGTTATTGCTGTTTTGCTCTCAATCAACTTTCAGACACAACTTGAAACATTACTATTAGACCTGTCATGCTTAGGGTGGTCTTCCCCAAATGTTTTGCTTTTTACCTCCACATTATGCTTAATATTTTTGTTGGTCTTAGGACTCAGGGCACTTTACCACTGCTGACCAGTGCTAAAGTGCATGTGCTTCTTCCCTCTAGATAGCCACAAACACAGGAAGAATAGGTGTTTGACTGAGTACCCATCCACAAACATCTGCATTCTGATCGCCCTGCCTGAGCTGGATGGACTAACACTTCACTGAATAGGTAGGGTCCTGTCCCGACACAAAGTGCTGTTTTACTTTCCATAGATACCCTGGCAGACAGGGCTGAATTGAAAGGAGGACCTGTGCACTTCAAGGGGCTGCTTTAAAGTCACCTCCACATTAATGGCACTTTTGGGTATAAGTACTGGGTCTCTAACTCTCTAAAATAAGACACTACTGGACTTGTAACTCAAGCTCTGCCAGAAGAACTGATGTGCTGCTTAAAGGACTCAACTGTACTCCTGATCTGGAAAGCCTGATTTTCTGCCTTTTGCCCTGCTGCTCTATGACTTTGCTGAAGGAGAGCTGGACTCTCCCTTCAAACCAAGTGTGCTCCAAGGGTTTGTCGGCTTGCTTCTTGATGTTTGAGACTCAGGGAGTCTCTACCCAAGATCCTGTGATTGGCTCACTGAAAGTGGCCCAAATACTTGAACATGGACTTTGGCACATCTGTCAGCGTGTAGCAAAACCAGCACCATGACCTGCTTTCAGGAGTAATATTGGCGCATCCCATTGGAACCAGCCCTTCGCTTTCCTAGATTGGTGCATCGGACAGCGTATCACTGCTGCTGCAGTTTGGAGAGACTGCTGCATCCCCTCGACTGCATGGAGAAACCCGGCGCATCACTCAATTCCTCTAGACTTCAGCACTCATCTATGGATCCGACGCATCCGCATCAGTGCATGGAGAAAATAGATGCATCCTCGACTTGTGGGACCTACATCAATGCTTCTCACTACGCAACTCGCTGTTGCTACCAGGATAGGTACTTTCTTTGCCGGGTATGTGTGGGTCCTGCAGCAGGCCAGTGCTCCATCGTAATCAGCTCAAACTTTGACTTTGCTCTGGTCCAGCACAACCTCAATTAACCCCTAAATCGCTATTTGCTTTCAGGTGCTATTTTTCACTTATTCTTTTAAAATTCAATATTTTTACTTCTAGATATTGGATATTTGTCATTTTGGTCTTGTTTAGTACAGAATATAATAATCTGTTTTCCTAAACCTGTGTGGAGTATTTTTGTGGTGTATTCATTGTGTTACTGTGTGTGTTGCACAAATACTTTACGTGCTGCCTCTTTAGATAAGCCTGACTGCTCTGTGCCAAGCTACCAGAGAGTGAGCACAGGTTGCCTTTTAGTGTGTATTTAGCTTACCCTGACTAGAATGGTAGTTCGGACCTCGCATGGGTGCATACTGCAGCCAACCAGGAATCACATTTCTAACTTTGGTGATCAGCAGTGAGGCTAGGACTTGTGTGTATGTAATACCATGTAGTAACCCATTGTTCACTACACTTCTAATTTAAAACCAATTTGATTTTGTTTTTCCATTCTCTTTAATTGGCCTTTTGATTTTTTCAGCTAAATGATGTCTCCTGAAGTTGTGGAGTTTAGTCTGGCCCAGTTTGAGTCTTACATTGTGGCTCAGATGAAAATCTTTTGCCAGAAGTTTCAGGTCTCTCTGAGAGGTTTCACCAGGAAGGTGGAGCTGCAGAAAGCCTTGAGGTCTTGGGCGGAGATCCAGGTTGCAGGGGATAATGACCTAGATGAGGATCTGGAAATTCCTGAGGAGGGGTATGATCTGTGTTTGGAGCCTGAGTTGGCCTTGGAACTGCCTGTAGGGGGGACTCAGCAACTTGCCAGAGCAGTAGTGGTTCCCAGAGGAGCTGGAAGACAGGAGGAAGAAAAGAAAGCTGAAGTTGGAGCTTGCTAAGCTAGAGAAAGAGCAGGCTCTGCCTGAGAGGAGGTTAGTGCTGGAGGAGAAAAAGCTCTCCTATGAGTTGGGTCTTAGAGAGCTGGATGTAAGAGCCCTGGACGTAGGGTTCTGCAGCAGTAATAGCGGCAGCAAACCTGCAGTGTCTTCACATGTGTCAAGATTCAGAATACCCACAGTTATATGGTGGAGGATGATGTGGACTAGTGGTTTGCAGCCTATGAAGTAGCTCTAAGCGTGTGCAAGGTCCCAGGGGTGGGAGTCTATGAAGGTACATGCCCATAGTTGGGAGTGACACTGTTCTTACACTAGAGATGGAGGACCAGATATGCTATACTGCAATGAAGGCCATCTTGACCAGTATGTTTGGGCTGACTCCAGAAAAGTATTGACAACGATTTAGGGCTAGCCACAAGCTATCTACGCAGAGCTGGGTTGATTGCTTAGACTATGCTGGTAGGGCACTGAAGGGTTGGGGGAGGGGCAGCAAAGTAGATGATTATTCAGGGCTGTGCAAATACATTTTAAAGGAGCACATGCTTGATATTTGTTTTAACAAGCTGCACCAACACCTGGTGGACAGTAAGCTTTCTGGCCCCTGGAAGCTGGCCGAGGAGGTAGACACCTGGCTTAGCACCAGAGTGTGAAAGAAGGAAAGCATCTGAGGGTGCTCCCAAAAGGACTGTCAGGGTTCTCGCCAGAAGAAGGAGGGAGGAAGTTAAAAAGACAGAGTTCTTTAAAGGCCCCCAAAATATCTCACAGTCGAAAGGGTCTGGTTCTCATTCCCAAACTAGCCACCGGAAGGAAAACTACCCTGACAAATACCAGCAGCCCAAAGCCATTAACTGTCAAGTCAATTCAAGTCAAAGATCTTTATTCGGATTTAAGCATCCATAAAAGTACATAAAATCACAGCATCATGCAATGTCATACAAAATTCAAATACACTTATAGAAAAAATTTATAAGATCATGTAATAAAATCATCTGGATCATCATAATGTATTTTTACTGTCGGCTGTAAGACTAGTTGTATCGGTCAGTTTTGAATGTGCGTTAAAACAGACTGTGGGTGGCAAATCTTCAGAAGTGCAAAAGCAAATATTCGTGCAAAGTAGGCAATGTGCAAACTAAGCAATTTAAAGTGCAGACTTTTCAAGGTGTATTCAATGACATTCTAGATCGGATTGCAGATTTAGGAAAGCAACTAACTCTAAAAATCACTTCATCACAGCTTTACCTTAGTAAATCATCAAGAGCTAGATTGAAGTCAGGCTGATCGATTTTGCGAAAGTATGGCAATAAGAGATGTCTGGTAAATTTAACATAAAAACCACAAAAGAGTACAAAATGTAAAAGGCTCTATTTGCCACCATGGCAACTCTACAGAAATCATTCTATAATATAAGCAAAGGCAATTATTTGTGCAAAAGTAGGCAATGTGCAAACTAAGCAATGTAAAGTGCAGACTTTTCAGGGCAAATTCAATTACATTCTTGATCGGATTGCAAATTTAAGAAAGCAACTAACTCTGAAAATCACTTCATCACAGCTTAACCTTAATAAATTATCAAGAGCTAGGTTGAAGTCAGACTGATCGATTTTGCGAAAGTATGGCAATAAGAAATGTCTGGTAAATTTAACATAGAAACCACAAAACAGTACGAAATGTAAAAGGCTCTGTTTGCCACCATGGGAGCAGGGACAATTTAAATTTTCCAAGTTTCTATTAAAACCTATCGGGAAGCAAAATAAGTTTTTAATGCTTCCATCCCTAAACCAAAATAACAAGCTTCTATTCCATTTGCTCATCTTTTTACACAGGTACCTTTCGGGTTGATTAAAAAACCTGGCATTGAGAGTCTGGAAGGATAGGTACCTTATAACGGCCGGCTTAGTAAGGTCTTTCGTTTCTCTCTCACAGTTGTAGAGGCTATACAGGGCTCTTTTTACTAAGTTTTTGTGTGAACAGTCTATCGTGTGGGGAGATGAAAATAAATGCCCCTGTTCAACACTCACTAGGCTTTTTTCCACCGCCACAAGCCATGGTATTCGATTGGCCCGATCACATTTTAAACAATCCATAATGATGTCACGGGTCAGTGATGCGGCTTCATTCCTCCAGATTTTTAGCCAAAACAGCGCCGGTCTTGATCTTATGAAGTCCTCTATGTACTTGATGCTCAGTTCGTGGTGGCACAAATAGGTTGGGGCGCAGATGACCCCTCCCAAAATCTTCCTGCAAAACCGGTTCTCTGTTATCTGTATATTAGAACAGTTAGTATAGCCCCATACCTCTGCACCGTAGGTTCCTGTTGGTATACATTGGGTCTTATAGATATGTAACATTGATATAATGACCTCAGCACTTTGTGGTTGGCGGAGTGAGGTAATGGAGTTTATGGCTTTGCTCAGTTTGTTTCTACCCTGTGCAACATGTGGTTGCCATGAGGCAGAGTCAGCGAACTGCAGACCTAAATACGGAAAAGTGCTTGTGCATTTTAAAACATTGTCCCCTATTTATATGCCATTGATCTTATGCTTTTTTGGGCCACAACACATTATAAATGATTTGGTAAAATTAGTACAAAGCCCTAGATCGGCCATATAGTTAACAAATCCAGTGATTAAAATTCTTAATGCGTTAGGTGTGCGGGCCATGAGTACCGCGTCATTCGCGTAGAGAAGAGCGGGAAGTGGTCTGCCACTGACTTGCGGGACATCAGATGTTAATTTACACACACAATTGCTTAAATCATTTATATACAAAATAAAAAGCAGGGGGGCTAGGACGCACCCCTGTCTGACCCCCCTGCCAATAATGATACCTCGCCAAGGGTGTTCAGACGAACACGGGCTCTCAAATCGCTGTGTAAGTGGGCCAAAAAATGAACTAAGGATTCGTCTAAACCATAATTCAACAAAACAGTCCATAAACGAGAACGGTTAACAAAATCAAAAGCCGAACTCAAATCCATAAATCCTAAATAAAGTGGCGACTTTTTTGTAATGGTGTATTTTGTCAACACCAAATTTAAATTTAGGCATTGTTCCACTGTGCCCACATGGCTTCTAAAGCCAAGCTAGCACGGATGTAAGATGGATTTTTCATCCGCCCAGATTCTGATCCTATTAAAAAGGACCCTGCCTAAGATTTTTAAGGTGTTATCGATTAAGGATATCGGTCGATAACAGGCAGGGTCTAGTCTATTGCCTTTTTTGAAAATGCTAAACAGAACAAAAATGGCTAGTCAGGTTTTTTTGTGGTGAATTATAGCCACGCAACCAATTTGTATTGCGTGAACCAGACGTTTTTTTTGTCACAAAATGATTTATTTTCATTAAAATGAAGTTTCATTAGTCAGTCCGTATGTTTTCAAAGGAAACTCATGTCAAAACAGTCGAATCAATAACATACAGTGATGTGCGCAATATATACAAATGTGCAAGGGTTCATAATAGATACTCAAAATTCATGACACCAAATAACTTTTTACATGACGAATACAAAAAATAAATTGCAACATCAAAAACATTTCAATAAAGAAAACTGATACACATAGAAAACCAGTCCTTTCATTCAAAAACCAGTGGACAGGCGGAAGTGGGGATGTAATTAGACTGCCTGCCTATCTCACAACACCTGTGATGTGTTTATTAATTTAAGGATTAACAGCGGGTTCCACCAGAGTGGTGTTAGTCAATCCTAGCTGCACCCTTCTTCCTTGTCACAGGCTGGGGGTCAACGCGTTTCGAACCATATTGAATCGTGGTTCTCCTCAGGACGGGGACTGGGTAAGTTCCTCACTACAAACAAAAATTAAAGGAAGGGTGTCAAACTAATACTGCGACCACGTATGAGAATACTCTCTCTTACTACAAACACAAAGGGGTGATTGTGATTTACCTGCCCAGCACACACAGGGGCTGCGGGGGTGGGAATTAACTGCACATCGAGTAGGTTCGTCTAGAAAAAACAAGTGTGGTGGAAGTCAGAACTAATTCACAAGACTGCTACATTTCAAAAATTAAAACAAGGTGAAAAATAGTGAAGGTTCCACGGAGGGGGAACTGTGTCATACCTGTACTGGATTATTGGCACGGGGGACAGACACTATTTTCTTCAAAGCGCCCACGTAATGGTGCGAAAAAAAGTCAATGAGATGGCTCACCTTGTCTTGTAGCTGAGTGGAAATAAGAAGCAAGCAGCACTGTAGTGCAATGTCCCATCATAAATACACATGTAGAGTACAGCGATAGATCCTGTCCTACCTGAGCACGAAATGTAGTTAGCGGTAAACTGAAGTACCGGGAAGGATTCTTGTACATTCGGCGAGGGCAGGATTCCTCTACACCAACACCACTGCAAAGAGCGTGAAATATTAAGTGTACACGCTGAGCAAAGGTCGTGGTTAAAAAACGGACGTATTTGAAAGAAGCGAAAACCGATCACACCCAGCACAGAGAACTTACTCTGATAGATCTTGGACTCAATCCATGATACCGCCGCCATCAACATCCAGCGTGTGGCTGCGCGGACCGTCTCCTGGCTTTTTGTAAAACAACCCGCTAGCGGACGTTGAAACTGACGATGGACAAAAGATCCAGCGCTGAGGTTAATGGAACATGTAGTTCCGCAAAGGAGGAGCAAAGAAAACCTCTTAGCTGCAGCACTGGTCAATGCGGATGCCCCCGTGAAAATGTATTTGTGCCTGGGGGATGCAGAGTGTTTGCACCGGCATACCCAGGGAAACTGTAATTTTTAAACTTAAAAATAAAAATTGCCGCTGGGGGAGCGAAAGAACCTCATGGTGGCAGTACAGATTGAAGCTGCTGCCCCAATAAGTATTTTTTGGTGCCTGGGAGGTGCGCGGTCTGGCCACTGACACGCCCGGGGGTACAATGAACTTTAAGCTGAAAGGATAGGTGAAAAGTCGACAGGACAGTATTAATTGACCTGCCACCGTGTTCGTTTCCAGACAGGCAATTGACCATATACAGTGACAATGTTTTAAGAAATAGAAGGATATGAATGGGAGTGTGATCAACCACACAGTATTAGTGACCTACCACCACAAAGTTCAATTCCAGACGAGCAATTAACTAATTGTAGTGAGAGCAAAAATTGCTTGGCATTATCAGGTTTTCTGTCAATAAAAGCAGCATAAGCAGCACAGACCAAAGCAGCCCAACGTCGGAGTGGGCACACAGGCAGTACAAATTAGGGCAACGTTTTTACAGATTTCCTAGTTCAGACATTTCATTGAGGCCAGAATTGGATGTATCGAACTTTAGAATAAGATATGCCTCTTTCTGTGCTAGGCGAGCATCTGGATCCCCGCTGCCACCTCTGATGACAGCAAGCACAGTCCATCGGATGTCATTTGAGGAATGTTTATGTCTCAGGAAAGGGGAAACCAATGGTGCGGTCAGATTCTTATTGTTTATCCTTGAGCGGTGTTGAATAATTCTTTGTCGCACCTCCTGTGTGGTCTTGCCAATATACACCTTCTTACACGGACATTGGATGGCGTAAACAGTATATTTTGTTTTAGAGTTGGTATGTTCATCATGGCGCCAAAATTTTGTTCCATCTGTGAAAAGGGAGCCCTCCATCGTGAGGTCACAGACAGTACATGTCCCACATTTACGATGTCCTTTCACAGGAGTGGCCCCAAAGATGGTGCTTTGGGTGTCTCTTTTGGCAGGGGGCCGCGTAGATGTAACCATCTGGCCGATGCTCCGGTTCTTTTTCAGTGCAAACAATGGAAGGCCCACATCCGGTAACATTTCTTCAACCAGATGCCAACACTTTCTGATTGTCTTTTGGAGCTGATTGGTATGGGGACCGAAAGTGGAAACACACACAATCCTTTGGGTCGCAGGTTTCGATCTTTTTTCTAAGAGATGCTCCCTGGGTGTCCAGCGCGCTCTTTTCATAGAATGTTTCAACAATTTGCGAGGATACCCTCTTTCCTGTAATTTTGCTGTTAGCGACTGTCCATGTAAATCAAACTTATCAACCGACGAACAGTTTCGTCGGACACGAAGAAACTGCCCGTAGGGGAGGTTATCCCTGAGACTCCTGGGGTGGTAGCTCCTATAGTGTAGTGCATTATTTTTGTCGGTCTTCTTTTGGTATAAGGAACAGGACAATCCATCCACTGTAGCTGATACCTCAACATCCAGGAATGATAAGGATTTGGAGTCATAACTCAAGCTGAATTTGATATCAGGACTTCTGTTATTTAACCAGACGTGAAATTCCTCAAGTAGGGCTGGTGGCCCATTCCAGACGCACCACACGTCGTCTATATATCGCATCCATTGCTCTATATGTTCTCTGTAGGGGTTGTTGTTCCACACGTACCTCTCCTCATATTGACCCATATACAGGATGGCCATTTCGGGTGCGAACGGACAGCCCATAGCTGAGCCCTTAACTTGCAAGAACATTTCATCTTCAAATGTGAAAAAGTTTTTTTTGAGAGCCAATGAGGCGAATGAGACAATAAGATCGGTGGGAACCCTATGAGGGCGCGGTCTGGTTTCCAAGTATAGTTCAATTACATCCAGCCCATCCTGCTGGGGTATCTGTGTGTACAACGAAGACACATCCATGGTAGCCAGAATTTGGGACATAGGGTCAAACTGGACACCTTCGACTTTGTTGATGAAGTCCATGGTATCCCTCAGGTACGATGGAACTTGGACGACAAGAGGTTTTAAAAATATATCCACAAATTGGGAAATTGGCTCAAAAACCGAGTCACAACCGGACACTATTGGGCGTCCCGGTGGTATTTTGGCATCCTTATGCACTTTCGGAAGAAAGTACAGATGTGGAATCCTGGGGTGTTTCTTCACAAGGTATTCTGATTCTTTGGGTCCAAGTATGCCTGTTTCTCTGGCACCATTCACAAGTTTCATGACTTCATCCAGGATCTGGGCCGTGGGGTCATGTGTGATCTGACGGTAAGTGCATAAGGATGCCAAAATACCACCGAGACGCCCAATAGTGTCCGGTTGTGACTCGGTTTTTGAGCCAATTTCCCCAATAGTGTCCGGTTGTGACTCGGTTTTTGAGCCAATTTCCCAATTTGTGGATATATTTTTAAAACCTCTCGTCGTCCAAGTTCCATCGTACCTGAGGGATACCATGGACTTCATCAACAAAGTCGAAGGTGTCCAGTTTGACCCTATGTCCCAAATTCTGGCTACCATAGATGTGTCTTCGTTGTACACACAGATACCCCAGCAGGATGGGCTGGATGTAATTGAACTATACTTGGAAACCAGACCACGCCCTCATAGGGTTCCCACCGATCTTATTGTCTCATTCGCCTCATTGGCTCTCAAAAAAAACGTTTTCACATTTGAAGATGAAATGTTCTTGCAAGTTAAGGGCTCAGCTATGGGCTGTCCGTTCGCACCCGAAATGGCCATCCTGTATATGGGTCAATATGAGGAGAGGTACGTGTGGAACAACAACCCCTACAGAGAACATATAGAGCAATGGATGCGATATATAGACGACGTGTGGTGCGTCTGGAATGGGCCACCAGCCCTACTTGAGGAATTTCACGTCTGGTTAAATAACAGAAGTCCTGATATCAAATTCAGCTTGAGTTATGACTCCAAATCCTTACCATTCCTGGATGTTGAGGTATCAGCTACAGTGGATGGATTGTCCTGTTCCTTATACCAAAAGAAGACCGACAAAAATAATGCACTACACTATAGGAGCTACCACCCCAGGAGTCTCAGGGATAACCTCCCCTACGGGCAGTTTCTTCGTGTCCGACGAAACTGTTCGTCGGTTGATAAGTTTGATTTACATGGACAGTCGCTAACAGCAAAATTACAGGAAAGAGGGTATCCTCGCAAATTGTTGAAACATTCTATGAAAAGAGCACGCTGGACACCCAGGGAGCATCTCTTAGAAAAAAGATCGAAACCTGCGACCCAAAGGATTGTGTGTGTTTCCACTTTCGGTCCCCATACCAATCAGCTCCAAAAGACAATCAGAAAGTGTTGGCATCTGGTTGAAGAAATCTTACCGGATGTGGGCCTTCCATTGTTTGCACTGAAAAAGAACCGGAGCATCGGCCAGATGATTACATCTACGCGGCCCCCTGCCAAAAGAGACACCCAAAGCACCATCTTTGGGGCCACTCCTGTGAAAGGACATCGTAAATGTGGGACATGTACTGTCTGTGACCTCACGATGGAGGGCTCCCTTTTCACAGATGGAACAAAATGTTGGCGCCATGATGAACATACCAACTGTAAAACAAAATATACTGTTTACGCCATCCAATGTCCGTGTAAGAAGGTGTATATTGGCAAGACCACACAGGAGGTGCGCCAAAGAATTATTCAACACCGCTCAAGGATAAACAATAAGAATCTGACCGCACCATTGGTTTCCCATTTCCTGAGACATAAACATTCCTCAAATGACATCCGATGGACTGTGCTTGCTGTCATCAGAGGTGGCAGCGGGGATCCAGATGCTCGCCTAGCACAGAAAGAGGCATATCTTATTCTAAAGTTCGATACATCCAATTCTGGCCTCAATGAAATGTCTGAACTAGGAAATCTGTAAAAACGTTGCCCTAATTTGTACTGCCTGTGTGTCCACTCCGACGTTGGGCTGCTTTGGTCTGTGCTGCTTATGCTGCTTTTATTGACAGAAAACCTGATAATGCCAAGCAATTTTTGCTCTCACTACAATTGGTTAATTGCTCGTCTGGAATTGAACTTTGTGGTGGTAGGTCACTAATACTGTGTGGTTGATCACACTCCCATTCATATCCTTCTATTTCTTAAAAAATTGTCACTGTATATGGTCAATTGCCTGTCTGGAAACGAACACGGTGGCAGGTCAATTAATACTGTCCTATCGACTTTTCACCTATCCTTTCAGCTTAAAGTTCATTGTACCCCCGGGCGTGTCAGTGGCCAGACCGCGCACCTCCCAGGCACCAAAAAATACTTATTGGGGCAGCAGCTTCAATCTGTACTGCCACCATGAGGTTCTTTCGCTCCCCCAGCGGCAGTTTTTATTTTTAAGTTTAAAAATTACAGTTTCCCTGGGTATGCCGGTGCAAACACTCTGCATCCCCCAGGCACAAATAAATATTCACGGGGGCATCCGCATTGACCAGCGCTGCAGCTAAGAGGTTTTCTTCGCTCCTCCTTTGCGGAACTACATGTTCCATTAACCTCAGCGCTGGATCTTTTGTCCATCGTCAGTTTCAACGTCCGCTAGCGGGTTGTTTTACAAAAAGCCAGGAGACGGTCCGCGCAGCCACACGCTGGATGTTGATGGCGGCGGTATCATGGATTGAGTCCAAGATCTATCAGAGTAAGTTCTCTGTGCTGGGTGTGATCGGTTTTCGCTTCTTTCAAATACGTCCGTTTTTTAACCACGACCTTTGCTCAGCGTGTACACTTAATATTTCACGCTCTTTGCAGTGGTGTTGGTGTAGAGGAATCCTGCCCTCGCCGAATGTACAAGAATCCTTCCCGGTACTTCAGTTTACCGCTAACTACATTTCGTGCTCAGGTAGGACAGGATCTATCGCTGTACTCTACATGTGTATTTATGATGGGACATTGCACTACAGTGCTGCTTGCTTCTTCTTTCCACTCAGCTACAAGACAAGGCGAGCCATCCCATTGACTTTTTTTCGCACCATTACGTGGGCGCTTTGAAGAAAATAGTGTCTGTCCCCCGTGCCAATAATCCAGTACAGGTATGACACAGTTCCCCCTCCGTGGAACCTTCACTATTTTTCACCTTGTTTGAATTTTTGAAATGAAGCAGTCTTGTGAATTAGTTCTGACTTCCACCACACTTGTTTTTTCTAGACGAACCTACTCGATGTGCAGTTAATTCCCACCCCCGCAGCCCCTGTGTGTGCTGGGCAGGTAAATCACAATCACCCCTTTGTGTTTGTAGCAAGAGAGAGTATTCTCATACGTGGTCGCAGTATTAGTTTGACACCCTTCCTTTAATTTTTGTTTGTAGTGAGGAACTTACCCAGTCCCCGTCCTGAGGAGAACCACGATTCAATATGGTTCGAAACGCGTTGACCCCCAGCCTGTGACAAGGAAGAAGGGTGCAGCTAGGATTGACTAACACCACTCTGGTGGAACCCGCTGTTAATCCTTAAATTAATAAACACGTCACAGGTGTTGTGAGATAGGCAGGCAGTTTAATTCCATCCCCACTTCCGCCTGTCCACTGGTTTTTGAATGAAAGGACTGGTTTTCTATGTGTATCAGTTTTCTTTATTGAAATGTTTTTGATGTTGCAATTTATTTTTTGTATTCGTCATGTAAAAAGTTATTTGGTGTCATGAATTTTGAGTATCTATTATGAACCCTTGCACATTTGTATATATTGCGCACATCACTGTATGTTATTGATTCGACTGTTTTGACATGAGTTTCCTTTGAAAACATACGGACTGACTAATGAAACTTCATTTTAATGAAAATAAATCATTTTGTGACAAAAAAAACGTCTGGTTCACGCAATACAAATTGGTTGCGTGGCTATAATTCACCACAAAAAAACCTGACTGGCCATTTTTGTTCTGTTTAGCACTTGTTGAGGTCCAGGCTAGCCAGTGGTAGGACCCGATACCTTCTTTTGTGTCCCTTTTTTGAAAATGGGCACAATGGTACTATTAGACCAAGTTACTGGCGGTGAGGTGTGGGACAAATGATTAAAAATATTACAGAGTAATGGTGCCCAAAAATCTGGTTCCGATTTAATTTGGTCGATGGATAGACCCTCAGGGCCGGGGGCTTTGTTTCCTGCACTCTCTGCAATGGCTTCTTCTACCTCTGTTAAGTTGATGTTGAGTGAGGTTAATCAAGAGACTGCGCCCATGATGTTCGGTGGCGCCTCATATATTTTCGAGAAATGTTTCACCCAATCTTCCCCTGGTATGTTACAACTTATCGGGGTGATGTTGGATCCTAATGATCTTAAACTTTTAACCTCTCTCCAGAATCCGGTGACATCCCTCAATGTTGCAAAATGCACGAGGGAGTCCCAGTGTTCTCTTAATAACTCCTCTGTTCTTGTTTTTAATGCATGTTTATAGCTGGTTCTCAATCTCCTCACAGCAGACTGATCTCGTGGGGCTGCTGTAAGTGCTCCCCTAAGTTCACGATTAGCTTTAGAACAGAGGGAGTCGAACCACCGTGGTTGGTTATTGTCTGTGGTTCGAACTGGTTTGGAGATTTCATTTTTTATACCCTTACAGAGGTATGTAAAGGCCTCTATAATTACATGGTCGGGGCTATCAGAGGATAGGCAGACTGGCACTAGATGGGGATGTGTTTTGATAGTGCGTGCCAAAACTCCCTTGTTATCCACCCCCCTCCAGACTACCCTAAGTCTATCTGTGGAGGCTACTAAATTTTGGGCGCCAATTTCTCTCACATTCCCCTGTTTTTTAATAGATTTTAAATTAATTAAAATGGGGTAATGGTCACTATATGGGACGTCAACCACCTTGGCCTTTAATAGGAGATCTCCTAAGATGGAGGATAGGAATACATAATCTATGGTGGTTGAGCACCCTCGCCCTACATAAGTTGGCTGAGGTTCATCAGTCTCCATTTTTTTTGCCTCATCCATTGCATTAATTAGATCACGAGAAGATAAGTGATCGAGTAATTCTACACCTCTTTTACATCTAGGAGTTCTTAGGTGGATATGGGCATTAAAATCACCCCCGATACAGATGCCAGCAAAGTTGCCATATTTACGTCCGTCCACAATCTCATCTATAAAATCAAATAGTCTAATAAAATTAGGATTAGGGTAGGTTGAGAAATCATTGTTATAGAAATTAATTATACAAAGCTTTATCCTGCTAATGTATGCCAAAGCCTGAAAACTGTTGTCATGGACAGTTAATAATTCAATTTTAGCACCTACCGTAATTTTGGCACAGATGGAGAGCCCCCCACTTGGACGGCCCATAGAAGAGGAGAGGGTATTTTGGTTGTAACAGCTGTACCCCTCCAAGAGCAAAGGAGTCATGCACCACGTCTCTTGGAACATCAAAACATCGAAGTTAGTAACCCACTCTGTACACTCTTTAATTTGTGTTTTAGCTTGAAGGCCAGCAATGTTCCAACTCAGGATGCTCATGTTATCAGTGGGTACTACGATGTTAGTGTCCTGTAAAGATCTTAGGTAATTAATTGATTGGACCCGTGTTCTTGCTTCATTGTGCACTATTATAGTGGGGCAGGTCGTCGTTTCTACTGTAAAATCGATTATGGGCGGCTGCTCAGTTGGTGTAGTATCTAATGGGACTGTAAGTGATGGTCATTCAAAACTACTCATCTCCGCTAGGGCACTAAATCTGTTAAACAATGGGTATGGTGGAGGTGCTTGTTTGAAAGATCTCTGGGGGGGCCTGTAAAAATAACCTAATGAAAGTAAAGTAATAACGGTAGATGGGCCGGAGTAAGTGTTATTGTTGTTGAGGATGTATTTGGCTGTCCCAGGGTGACGAAAGTTGTTCACAATGCAGTCGCCATCGATGTTCTTGAATAGGGGACCAACCCAACTTACACGGCGGGCTGACAAGATTTCATTTGAAATGTCATGACCCACCCCTTTGTGTTTTCACAGCCAATCTATGCATTTATTATTTAGCTGGACCCAAGACTTGCCTTGACCCACATTGAGTGGCGGAACGCCAGCTAAGACTAGAACGTATGGGAATGCATCTGGTGGTAAATGCAGAGTGGGTCCCATGCGTTTTACAGGCTTTGGTGTGGTGGCCGGTCCTTTATCAGGGGCAGTGATGGTTATTGCGCCTGATTGTGGGGCGGCAGGAATGGTGACATCCTTTGGCGTCCCACCAGCCACACTGGTAGAACTGGTGGGACTGGGGAGTACTGCTGTCATGGCTTGGATTTGCTGTGGTTTCCTAGCAATGAGAGTTTTCTCAGTAGTATTGCTTCTAGGTGTAGCGGTAGATACAGATGTTAGTGTAGATGTAAGTATACCGGTACTGGTGCTGCCTATGTTTGGCCCTTTTCCCATATTAGCCATACAGATAGACTCTATATCTTTCTCTAGGCGTTCTCCTCTCAGTAGGTTAAGGCTAATCTGTCCTTTACGTTTAACATCTTCTTTCTTAACAAGATTTTCCAGCCTGTCTAGTTGTTTAAAAATAGTATTAAATTGTTTGATCATTTGACTTTCCATTTGTTTAAAAATAGTATCTACTATAGTTTCAATCAGATTCCCGTTAGTTTTTGGTTGGCTGATGCTGTTGAGTATTGACTCTGTCTGGGTGTAGATAGAGGCATGGTCATCAATTTCCAAGATTATAGGGGGTGCAGCTATGACCACGTCATCGGTCGGTATAGACTCGCTCGTGTCAGTGCCACCGTTTGGGAGGTCTTTGTTCACTTTGGACCACATACTTTGGGGTGTCGGCTGGCTCTTATTGCGAGGGGGTTGTTTCCTCTTGTTTCCTATTGGTTTAGCAACCCCTCTTTTTCTTTTCTCGCCGCCCGGTTTGTTGATCGGGGTTGGGGGGGTTGCTGTGTCTAATGGAGCTTCCCCTATCCCGTTAGGATTACTCCCACCCAAAGGAGGTTCCGTCAAATTAACTGGGAGTGGTTGCTTTAAAACCGTAACCACAGGAGAAAGTGGAGCGGCATTATTGGGGATTAGCAAAGATGTTTCAGAAAGTGTACTTGCTAGGCCCATTGACATCCTCCTCTCAGTGTCGGCGATTTCATTAGTAACCATATTGAAGGCGTTTTCCAGCATACTTTCTAATGAGGTTTGTGACGCAGTGAATCCCTCAGAGACAGGTACCACATTTACGGTGTTTCTTTTCACCATTTTGGGGGATGTTCGCTGAACTCACCTAATGCTGGGGCTTAGTGGGTTGGCCCAGCCCAGCCTCCTCAGACCTCTGAGGGCCACAGAGGGCCCTCCCTTTGCCCGGGCTTAGCCCGGCGCACACCCGCGCGCGTCCCACGACGCGGAGGGAGCGTCCTGCTGAAGTAGCGCCTCCGGGCGCGCTGTGGCCGGATGCAGGAAGTGGCCGCAAGGCTCCCTGGGAGCTGTAGTCTCCAGCCGCAGGATGGAGTGCAGTGGCGGCGAGACTTACAGCGTTAGGGCCCCAGGAGCGTGTTGGCGAGCGTATGCCCTGCAGGTAGGTTTTCCCCTCTCTGGCCAGTTGATTTTGCCCTCGCTCCATCGAGGGAGCGTCCTGCTGAAGTAGCGCCTCCGGGCGCGCTGTGGCCAGATGCAGGAAGTGGCCGCAAGGCTCCCTGGGAGCTGTAGTCTCCAGCCGCAGGATGGAGTGCAGTGGCGGCGAGACTTACAGCGTTAGGGCCACAGGAGCGTGTTGGCGAGCGTCTGCCCTGCAGGTAGGTTTTCCCCTCTCTGGCCGGTTGATTTTGCCCTCGCTCCACCGAGGGAGCGTCCTGCTGAAGTAGCGCCTCCGGGCGCGCTGTGGCCGGATGCAGGAAGTGGCTGCAAGGCTCCCTGGGAGCTGTAGTCCCAGCCGCAGGATGGAGTGCAGTGGCGGCGAGACTTACAGCGTTAGGGCCCCAGGAGCGTGTTGGTGAGCGTCTGCCCTGCAGGTAGGTTTTCCCCTCTCTGGCCGGTTGATTTTGCCCTCGCTCCACCGAGGGAGCGTCCTGCTGAAGTAGCGCCTCCGGGCGCGCTGTGGCCGGATGCAGGAAGTGGCCGCAAGGCTCCCTGGGAGCTGTAGTCTCCAGCCGCAGGATGGAGTGCAGTGGCGGTGAGACTTACAGCGTTAGGGCCCCAGGAGCGTGTTGGCGAGCGTCTGCCCTGCAGGTAGGTTTTCCCCTCTCTGGCCGGTTGATTTTGCCCTCGCTCCACCGAGGGAGCGTCCTGCTGAAGTAGCGCCTCCGGGCGCGCTGTGGCCGGATGCAGGAAGTGGCCGCAAGGCTCCCTGGGAGCTGTAGTCTCCAGCCGCAGGATGGAGTGCAGTGGCGGCGAGACTTACAGCGTTAGGGCCCCAGGAGCGTGTTGGCGAGTGTCTGCCCTGCAGGTAGGTTTTGCCCTCTCTGGCCGGTTGATTTTGCCCTGGTATGAGTGCTATGAGTATGAACACTACAAGCGGGATGTCAAGGGTACAAAAAGAGCACCACCTCCCATTGAAGATTCTATGGGTGGCTCATGTAGTGCTTGGGGAAGAGTTTGTCCCAGTTAATGGGGGGAGGAGTTTAATGTGGTTCCCCTGGTGTCCCGGGGTGACAGTGAAATGGTTTCTAAGATCCATGTTCCATCAAATACTACAAAATATAGGCAATGGGTCGCCATCAATGGGCAGGAAGTGGAGGCTCTAAGGGATACATGAACCAGTATGACTACTGTAAAGAGTCAGCTAGTTTACCCAGAGCAGGTAATTCCCAATGCATTCCACTAAGTTGTGGTGGCTAACAACAGAGAGGGTATCTATCCAGTGGTCCTTGTTCTATTTGTGTGGGGGGGTCAGGTCTTTTGAAACTTGCAATGAACACTGCCATGCCTGTGTACTGTTTTTTGGGTAATTACCTTAATCACACTACCTGGAAGGAAGTGGAGCTAAGGGCTCATATGGAGATTTTAGGGTTACCTGATTGCAAATGGTGTATGACAAGGTCGTTGGCTGCCCAGGATAGGAGTCGCAAAGGGCTGGAGCCTGGAATAATGGGCCCACCAAGCTGCTAAGATGAGGAAAGGCAGGGGGCATGGTAAACCAGCTCCTGAATGTACTCCCAGTGAGGGGGATTAGTCACCTGCGGTGGCCACCTCTGATAACACTGAGGAGGGCATTGCTCCCCTTGGTGATCTGCCTGTCATTGATGAATGGCATGTAGAAGGAGGGCCCACCATGGGAGGTTTATGTAGGGCATAGAGAGAGTGTTTAACCCTTGAGGGCATGAGGCAATAGGCTAAATCCCAAGCAACAGCTGATGCCTCTGGTAGTCACCACATTTACTGGGAGGACAACATCCTTTACAGTGAGCTTAAGGTTACTGTGCATGACACAACAAGTTCCCTGGTGGTCTTCCAATGCAAAGGGCCTTCCTACTGCAGCTGGCTCACTACATTCCCCTTACAGGACACCTGGGCCATGACAAGACCTTAGCAAGGCTTGTCCCACACTTTTATTGGCCAGGCTCAAGACTTCCTTGGATACAATCTGTAGGACTTGTGTGACCTGCCAGGCTAGTGAAAAGACAGGGCAGAGGTTTAAAGACCCCCTTAACCCACTGCCTGCTGTTTGCACATCATTTGAGAGGGTGGGCATTGTAAGGCCAATGGATCCCCAGACTGCTTCTGGTAACATGTTCATACTGGTTCTGGTGGCTCATGCCACTATAGACCCAGAGACAATTCCTCTTAGAACTATGACTGCACCTGGAATGGCAAAGGCCCTAATGGGGACTTTTACCTGAGTGAGTTTCCCAAGGAAGTTATGTCTTACAGGAGCACAAACTTTATGTCTGCATATATGCTGTCCATGTGGAACGAGTGTGAGGTAACTTACAAGTTCTCCAGCCCATACCATCCACACACCAATGAGCTTGTTGAGAGATTCAACAAGACCCTGAAAGGCATGATTAGAGGCCTACATGAGGCCTTGAGAAATAAGTGGGACATCTTCTTACCATCCCTACTGTTTGCCTACAGCGAGGTACCACAGAAGGGAGTTGGCTTCAGCCCCTGCGAGATTCTGTTTGGGCACCCTGTTAGGAGACCTCTGAGTTTCGTCAAGGAAGGCTAAAAGCAAACTCCCAGGAACTCTTCCTAGGATGTAGTGAGCTACATGTTGGCCTTCAGGAGCCAAATGGCTAAGTTATGGAAGCAAACTTCCAGTAACTTGGAAGCCAGCCAAGCTGTAATGAAATGAAAGAGTGCTATGACAAAAATTCTATCACTGTGGATGTGCAGCCTGGCCAGAAAGTGTGGGTGATGGAGTCTGTGGAGCCTCTGGCCCTCCATGACTGCTGGACTGGGCCCTTTGATGTGATTGAGAAAAAGGGTGAGATCACCTACCTTCTGGATCTCTAGATCCCTAGGCAACCACACTGGGTGCTGCATGTCAATTGCCCCAAACACCACTTTGAGAGGTCTGAGGTCACCATGTTGCTGGTGACAAATGGCAAGGTGGAAGAGGAGAGTGAACCTCTCCCTGGCCTCTTAACTTGCAAGGAGAAAAATTAGTCTGTGGAAAAAATAACCTTTCCCCCACTCTACCCTCTGAACAACAGAGATACTGCTACCAAGTGTTGGGACAGTACCCTTTTCTGTTCTCCCTTATCCCTGGGACTACCCACCTGTGCACTCCTGATATAGACACAGGGGACAACCTCACTGTTAAGAATACAGTGTGCACGTGGATGTGAGTGTCCTGAGGCGGAAGCCGGGACTGATTGTTTGTGAGTGAGAAGCAGAACCGTTTTTTAAAGCGCACTTGTGTTACTTATTTGCACTTTTTTAAGCGACCCATTGTTCATTCTGGGCATCATTTTTAAAGTTTACCTACTGTCCTTTTGCTCCTCCGATCCTGCTCGTCCCCATCGCAGCCGATTAGGCGCTGCCGGGGTCCAGAGCTGAATCCACCATCTTAGGCGAGGAGCAGGCGAGCGTTACAGTGCTCGGCCCCTCCCACCTCTACGTCCATAAAATGACTCTCCCGCCTAGGAAGCGCAGCGAACGAGCCGGCGGCGCGCCGAAGACGCGCCAAAGACAAGCCCGTCTGCGCCCGTCCGCGACCAGCCGGGACTAGGGGCAGGGCATGCTGCCTGTCCTATTCATTATTCCAGGGATGACCTTATGGAATACAACAAAGGTCAGGGCCATCTGCCGAAGGAGATACTCAGACCGGTCAGTAGATATGGCATATTGACTAAGGGTTGTTCACCGGCAGTTCCTGTAAACAGCCAGGTCAATCCTGGTCTGCACCCCCACTCACTGGCAATCTTCTATTTAAACACCCGTTCCCTGGTGAAACACCAGATGGATATCTTCCTTCTGTTGGACATGGAGAAACCGGACATCTTCCTACTCACCGAGACTTGGCTGACCCCTGATTCCGCCCCCGATATAATAGCAGCCCTTCCACCTAATTACTATATTATTCATGCAGATCGGGACACAGGGACAGTGGGCGGGGGGGGTAGCGGCAGTTATTCGCACAAGTCTGTAAGTCACCACTCTGACCTGCCTAACGTTATTGAACACGGACAACTTAGTGTTAAAGATTGACTCTTCCCATATGACGATGGCATGTGTCCTCCTGTATAGACCTCCTAACTCAATGCCAACATTTCCTCTGGCACTAAGCGATCAAGTTGCTAATCTAGCACTGGATCATGCCAGGATTTTCTTAGTAGGCGACCTAAACTATTGGTTCAACGACCCCATGGAAAGCCCTCAATCGAGCGAACTTACAGAACTTATGGCAAATTTAAATTTCTCACAATTAGGGTTCTCCCCTACTCATTGCAAGGGCCACATTTTAGACCAGGTGTGGACCAATACTCCATGTGTATAAACCCTGATAACCCTGCCCTGCCTTTGGTCAGATCACTTCCTTCTTAAATTCAATCTAATTTTCCCCTCCGCCAGGACCACCACAACGGCTACAGGCGGCCTAGCTAGGAAATGGAATACTCTGGATAGAGCAGCATTCCTACAGACACTAGCCAACACTATTCCCACCCCTCATTGTGACATGAATTCCTCAGAAACCAATCTTTCTGGCTGGCTACAAGCGTCCAGTGATTTGCATGCCCCTTATAAAAAAGTCAGACTGGTACGGCGCGCTGACGCCCAAAGATGGTTTTCTCCCGATTTAAAAACCGGGAAATTAGCCCTGCGGCAGTTGGAACGTCAATGGCGATGCAACTATGACCCTGATTTAAAGATCGGGTTCACTAAGGCCAGGAAGGAATATATGAATGCCATTGCCGCTGCGAAAGTGGCTTATTTTTCTTCTCGAGTCCTTAAATCCTCAAACAGATCCAAGGACATTTTTGCTATTCTTAATGAATTAACGAACCTGGACAGTGTCCGTCCCAGGATAATTCCGACTCAGTCCCTCTGTGACTCACTTAATATTTACTTTAGTGAGAACATTGTGGACATTAAAGCCAGCATCCCACAGTCTGTGACTCCAATTACTATTGGTATGGCAATCAACAATAGTTCTGGCACTCTTAGCAGTTTCCCGCTTATCACCAAGGATCAATTTCAGGAACTGTTAGCAAGAGTTAAATCCGGTGCTGCATCGGACAGCTGTCCCCCGTACATCCTAAAAGAGTGTTTCTCCGTCCTCCCGGCCCCTGCCCTTACGCTCCTGAATGACTCTCTGACCTCCGGATTAGTCCCACTGGCCTTTAAGGAAGCCACGGTCATACCGCTCCTAAAAAACCTGGGGCTGACCCATCTTGCAAGGCAAACTACCGGCCCATCTCTTTACTTCCCTACCTGGCAAAGGTGCTGGAGGCTCATGTAGCTAAATGCCTTTCTAATTTCCTAGAGGAATCCGGCTGCTTTGAACCCCATCAAGCAGGGTTCCGGCCTGCACACTCAACGGAGGCAGTGGTAACCACAGTCCTGGATACTCTTCGGGACTGTGCAGATAGGCGCTCTCCCCAGGCACTGGTGCTCCTGGATTTGTCGGCCGCGTTTGACACGGTCGATCACAACATCTTGATCGACCGTGTCAGACAGGCCGGCATCCGGGGCATGGCGGCCCGCTGCCTGATGTCTTTCTTGGAGAACCGCTCTCAGGCAGTACGGCTTGGAGATCTATTTGGTACTAAACAGTCCATCACATGCGGAGTTCCACAGGGCTCAACCCTGTCACCTCACCTGTTCAACCTCTATATCCTCCCATTGATTCAGGCCCTCAGAGATGAGCAGGTGATGGTATTTAACTACACAGACGATTTACAGCTGTTGTTTATGATTGATAATTCTGAAACCTCTATCTTGAATTTTCAATCGACCATGAGGAACAGCAAAGCCTGGATGGACCAAAACCAGCTGAAATTAAACCTGGGCAAAACTGAGCTAGTCCTTACCGGAGACAGCGTCAAACACTGGGGCCCCCACTATTGGCCATCGGACTTGGGTCAAGCCCCGACCCCTTCACCATCGGCAAAGACGTGTGGGGTCACCGTGGACTGCGATCTTTCTCTAAAAGCCCAAGTGGGCCAGGTGGTCTCTAAGTGCTTTTTTCAATTAAGAAAAATCCGGAAGATTCGGCGTCTTCTCACCTTGGAGGCAACCACCCAGGTAGTGATCGCCACCGTTTTGTCCCATCTGGACTATGCGAATTCCATTTATCTAGGTCTCCCCCTCTATCTGTCAAAACGCCTCCAGATGGTGCAGAATTACGCCGCTAGATTGATTTTGAATCAACCTAGATGGCACTCAGCCACTCCTTTACTTACGAAACTCCATTGGCTTCCGGTGATCCAACGTTGCACCTTCAAAACGGGATGCATGATTTTCAAATCACCAGAGAAAATAATTTTATATGTCTATGAAAATAATTTTTTGAGGAAATGAAATCTTTTGTATCAAGAAATGTATTAAAATAAAATGATTTGATACTTTACAGCGTTTTTGTGGGCAATTGCAATTATCTGAACTTTTGAGTCCTCTAGAATAATGGGAACTTCCCGTTCATGTTTTGATTTTGATTTTCAAATCACTACATTGCAAAAGTCCCAAATTCATTGACCAACTTATCACAAAGTACGTACCGTCTCGTAACCTCCGCTCATCCCATCATGGCCTCCTTCAGATACCCCCTTTTAAACGCAAGTGCTCTGGCGGCCGCAGGTTTGCAACTTTGGCTCCTTGTCTGTGGAACACCTTCCCTCTTGAGATTCGGACCTGTCAGGACCTTCTCTCATTTCGGAAAGCTTTAAAAACGTGGCTTTACAGACAAGCATATCAATAACTCTTCATTCCAAATCTATGACTATGTTACTGTCAATCTCAGCGCCAAGAAACCAACCAGTGATAGTGCGCTTAATAAATTTTTTATTAACATAACATATTCACATAACAATACATCTTACAGGTTGTCAGATAATGTAAAGTCCAGCATTAAGGCTGAAGTTTCCAAAATGCTGGAGTTGGGGGTGGTAGAATACTCCAGTAGCCCTTTATCTAGTCCTGTGGTTCTGATGCTAAAAGCTACTACAGTGGGCAAAACACCTGAACTGAGGTTCTGTGTGGATTATAGAGGGCTAATATTAGAGGCAAAAACAGATGCTCACCCCATCCCCTGGGCTGATGAAATAATTGACTGGTTTGGGGCCGCCCAGCATTTCAGCATCTTTAATCTTACATCAGGGTACTTGTATTTCTCAATAATATCTAAAGTGTGGTGGAGGGTCCAAGGGATATTTATAGACCTACCACAGATTTTTTCCCCAATCAATACTATCAAAACAATACAACTAATCTGGGGGTCTACTAAAACAACTAAAACTACCTGGGGAGAAGTCTCTGAATATATATATCAAGAAGAGTACTACAGAAAGAAATTACAGAGTAAAGAGACCCTTAGAAACAGTCAGATTCCCGTCACTCACCAAAGTGATCAATATCATAATCTGGGTATCCATCCTACCATCCACTGTACCTCTTGATCATAGAGGGATTACTGGTGGATTGTATTTTGAATGGGTCATGTAGGAGGAACAAAGAAACGAGAGAAACCAAGCTCTCAAAACACATAGATGTGATCACAAACAGTATTTGGGAGTGATAGGCGCAGCGCAATAGTGTGACAGTTAAATTTAAGAAAGGATTTATAAGAGAGAAACACTTTTAATGAAATATATATTGTAATCCTTATTAAAAACAGTGCAAATAGCAGTTTTCAAACATAATTGCTTGTAGGTAAGGTCAACATGTTTCAGCCTTCTGGACTGGTAGTCCACGGCTTTATTCAAGACCTGTCTATAAATGTCGTTGCTACTGCATTAAAAATGAAGTGACAAAACAGTGAAAACACAGGTAAGAAAATAATTGAAATGATGGTTGGAATTAATACAACCTCATGTGCCACAGGCGAATTACCCGTATTGACGAGATGAGCAGGTTTGAGCTAGAGGCAATGAGTGATGGAGCGGGGCCTCTTCGACTTGATTTGTTACCAGGCGAGGTGAGGTGAGGTCCAGTCCTTGTACAAGACGGGTGCCTTCTGCATCCCGGCGATACGGAGGATTCGTATGTGGCACATGAGGTTGTATTAATTCCAACCTTCATTTCAATTTCAATTCTTTTCTTTTCTTATCTGTGTTTTCACTGTTTTTTCACTTAATTTTTAATGCAGTAGCAATGACATTTATAGATAGGTCCTTAAGAAAGGCGTGGACTACCAGTCTAGAAGGCTGAAACATGTCGACCTTACCTACAAGCAGGTATGTTTGAAAACTGCTTTTTGCACTGTTTTTAATAAGGATGACAATAGATATAGATATTCCAATAAAAGTTCTTCTCTCTTGTAAATCCTTTTTTAAATTTTACTGTCACACTATTGCACTGCACCTATCACCCACACATACTGTTTGTAATCACATCTATGTTTTTTGAGAGCTTGGTTTCTCTTGTTTCTTTGTTTCTCCTACATGACCCATTCAGGATACAATCCACTAGTAATCCCTCTATGATCAAGAGGTACAGTGGATGGTAGGATGGATACCCAGATGATGATATTGATCACTTTGGTGAGTGATGGGAATCTGACGGTTTCTAAGGGTCTCTTTACTCTGTAATTTCTTTCTGTAGTACTCTTCTTGATATATATGTTCAGAGATTTCTCCTCAGATAGGCTTTTATTTTAGTAGACCCCCAGATTAGTTACTTGCAGACCTCCCTAACAGGGGAAGCAAGGGAAAGGTCAGCCTTCTCCATTCTAGAGTGCCACTATCAGTTTAGGGTGATATTCTTTGGATTAAAGAATGCCCCTAGCACCTTCCGTAGGCTGGTGAAGTAGGTCCTTGCTGGCACTTAGGCCTCTCTGCTGTTGAGCTGGATGACATAGCTGTCTTCAGTAGCAGCTGGAAGGACTGTAATTTTAGCCTCCAGGAAGCGCTTCAGGCCTTGAACCAGACAGGCCTGACTATCAAGGCAAGTAAGTGCCAGATGAGGCAGCGGTCTATGGCATACTTGGGACACCTGGTTGGCAGGGGAAAGGTGCAACCCGTTCAGGCCAAGATAGAAACCATCATGGCTTGGCTGCTCCCCAAAACCCAGACTGAGGTCAGAGCATTCTTGGGCCTCACTGGGTACTACAGGAGGTTTATCAATGGATTTGTCACCATTTCTGCCCCCTTAACTGGACTGAGATCCAAGAAGCAGCCCAGAAATGTGATTTGGACTTGCCAAACTGAATTTGACGTCCTCATGCAAGCCATGTGCACAGCTCCTGTGCTCAAGGACCCTGATATCTTTCAGGAGTTTGTGGTTTAGACAGATGCCTCAGAGCATGGCATAAGGGCAGTGACATTCCAGCTTAATGACGAGGGCCTAGACTAACCTGTACGTTTCATCTCCAGGAGGTTACTCCCCTGGGAACAGAGGTGGAGTGGTACTGAAAATGATACTTTTGCCTTAGTCTGGGCACTGAAGAAGGTGATGCCATACCTATTTGGCACTAACTTCCTGATTCAGAGTGACCACAAGCCCCTCGAGTGGCTCATTCAAACGAGGTGTGAGAATCCAAAAGTATTGTTGTGGTCCATTTCTCTACAGGATATGTACTTCAGGGTGAAACACAGACCAGGAGTAGACCACACCAATGCTGACGGTCTAACAGGTTTTTCCTCCTTAGTGATGAGAACTTCCTAGAGGCGCTGTTGATTTCTCCACATTCAGCTCTGAGGGGGGCACATGTTATACCGGTCATCCTAAGGGTGGTCTTTTTCCCAACTTTTTCCTTTCTGCCTTCCATATTTTGCTGATTCTTTTTATTGGCCTTAGGACTCTGAGCAATGTACCACTGCTAACCAGTGCTAAAATGCATGTGCTTCTCCCCTAAACATGATGATATTGGTGTATACCAGCTTAGCATATTTGTTGTGCTGATAAGTCCCTTTTAAATGGGTATACCAGATACCCAGGGCCTGTACTTCAAATGCTACTAGTGGACAGCATATTGTAAATAAAGGGGTTGGACCCATGTGGTCAGTGGGACCTGGGTAGTTAATTGAGGTATATGGAGGGGTCCCAGACCAAGCACAAAAATATAATTATTTGCTTTCACATAATTATTTAAATGGAATCAAAACAAATGATGGTGCTGAGTGTTTTTATTTTCACTGCACCAAAAGACATTCAATGATTGAGAAATCAATGTTATAATACACAAAATTCAAGTGCGCCCACAGAGGGGAGGGGGAGGGAGTGCAAGGGAGGGGGGTGTGTTTCAATTAGTTATACATCACTAATCAAAAGATCATTAAGCATGAATCCATAAGTAAAACCATAATTATCATTGATCCACATGTAGGAGGTCAAGAGGAAACACATGTTAAACACAACATTTTGCATGAAAAAGAGACTCCCGTGATGATTATTATTATCAATCTGGGGTATAGGAGTTCTTGATAGTAGATGATGGTCTACGTTTCGACCCAAAGGTGTAGGACAGTGGATCCTTACTCGCGGGTCTTCATCAGGACGTGAGGGGGGGTGAAGGGTAAGGTGGGGCTGATTCCTAGGCACAAAATTAGAAATAAACGCTCATTACTTCAAGCGGTCTCAAAGAGTCCCGACATAGTTAATCTAGAAAAAGAGGAAGAGGGGGGCCCCTTAGGGCCAAGTTTGGAAGTATGAAAAAATTATGAAAAAATTTAAAAAATATATTAGAAACATTAAAAGGAGGGTCGTTGTACTAAGGACAAGCTGGTATTAACACCCATGGGACTATTTAAATTACCTGATGGAGCAAGTAGAAAAACGGCCAGCCCAATTAGGCGTGTTCCGTCTCCTGGCGCAGCCTTGTCCTGATTGGTATGGTGTCTGAAAAACGTAATGGAAGGACTAATATTATGGCACCAACCCTCGTTTAGTAATCCGTTAAACAGAAGGTGGGGGACAGTGGCATAAAAAGCCTACCTTATTAAATAAACACTAAGGTGTAGATCGTCCGATCTTGCCGTCGTGCCTGGATATGTTCAATATTCTCAAAAAATTCACAAGGCGCTCGTCTGAAAGACACCGATTAAAAAGGGGGTATCAGTCATCGGGAATAGAGATATTATTATCGGGATGACTGGCGGACACCGTCATAGATCTGACACTCACCCGAGGGGATTGCGAAATAATTCCAAAAAGAGAGAGCAGGCGGGCTGGCGTCTCAGCGCTTCTCCTAGTTTGGGTAATATATTCGTCGTATCGGTGCGTTCAATAAATTAATTAGGAACATCCGATAGCCATCTGTAAGACACCAAATTATGGGAAGAGGCGTTAGGAGCAATCGGATCGCTCGATTCTTAGGAAAAGAACCGCCGCTACTTTCAAAAAACTCACCCGAAGGGATCAAAGCGGAGCCAGGCAGCCGGCGTCCTCCGCGTGTACCTGGAACCAGGAAATGCTTCCTTGGTAACCAGGGCAACTAACTAACCTCCTGGAGGAAAGACTCAGGCGCGTTGCTAGGTTACATGTTAGCATCCAGTTTAGGGTGTATGAAGGAAAGACTCCCACTGGGATATTTGGAAATATTTACGGACCTGTAGTATATTGTACCAGCATATCAAAAATATCAAAAAACAGGGATGGGAACGATTGCAACGTTTGAAAGAACATTTGTTCAAAACATGCGGGCTCATCGTCGTATCGACTCCCAATTGGATTTTTTGGAAATATTTACGGACCTGTAGCATATTGTATCAGCATATCGAAAAACAGGGATAGGAACGGTTGCAACGTTTGAAAGAACATTTGTGCAAAACATGCGGGCTCATCATGGGTTGCGTGGACCTGCTGACAATGCGGTCAAAAACGCTTGCCCGATTACCCACAGGTGAATCAATTTGACTTTTGAATACAAGAAAAGTTACATTATAAAGGCCAATTAGACGGCATTCCGGCGCGAACCTGCCAAACATGGCGGTCGGGCGCACATTATACCAGCAGGGAGACTCAATGAGGGATGTCACAAATATGTCCAATGACGTCCATTACCTATTACCACTGTAGAGGCACCGTGAAGGCATGATAGTCATACACTCATTTATATAATGCAGAATAACTCATTAGTGTCCAGTAACATACATTTTGGTGGTATAGTACAGGCGCGGACCTGCCAGACATGGTAGTCAAACGCTCATAGGTCATCAGTGACACTCACAAGTACATTGGTGATTAATGAGAAGATATTCAGGGTTGCAATGCGTGTGAGAGGTCCCAAATAGATATAAAGTGGAATCCACTCAGGGTGATAGTGATCTCTAGAGTGAAGGGGAACACACAATGTTGTTTAAATGCCCCTCACACACCAACAGGCCCCTTGGTGTCATGCTTCATCATCGGGGCCTTCGCACCCCTCTACGGAATGCGGCGTGCTACGACTCGCGAATACGCAGGAGCACTTGACGTGAACTAAGTGTGGGGGTGTGTGTTTTACAAAAGAGTGAGTGAGGTGAGGTGAAAAAAGGTGAGTAGTTAAAAAATACCTGGCACGTGGGAGAAAAAACTTTATTAAATCCCCGGCTGGTATTATTAAAATAAAAGTGCAGGACGTGGTTATAAAAGATACGTGTAAGGGTATCAAACCACTGTATTAAAAGTCAACATGTTTCGGAGGTCAAAGCCCCCTTCTTCAGGACTAGGGTTAATGCACTAACCCCCCTTACTCACATGTAAGATGTAAAAGTGAAAATAAAAAATATTACCACAATGTGTAATGTTCCTCACAATGTTAAATGTTAGTGAGTGTCGTTGCGCCCAATTGGCGTCAGAACCTGTGGAGACAAAATCATAGATAAACATACAAGTCTAACTATCACAGGATTTAAGGAGAAGAAAATCCCTTCTCTGAAAAAACATCAGGTAAGACCCCAAAAAAATAATTGGTACCTGGAAAGAAAAAGAAAAAGAAAAAGGACACTACAAACATATATACACGCAACACCAACATTACTCTGTGCTCAGGTGTCAAGAGAGCACAACAGAAAGGAATGCAAATCTTACTTAGAGTTCCCAAATACTGGACTTCATGAGCCTTTAGCGTATAGGGGAATCCTTCCTTTCTTAATCAGAAAACCTACAAAATCAATGTCAGGGGTTCAGTAGGAGAACTATGTTTTCAAAACGACACAAGTACAGTGTAAAACGACTTCTGTCTGTGGTCTATAACTCACGGTTACTGCAACAGCTAATCGCCTGGCGGAGGATTCGCACCTGGCGAAGGTACATTGATGATATCCTGGTTATCTGGGATGGAGATGCAACCATGATAACTGAATTCATCGACTGGCTTAACAATCAAAATGCCTTTTTGAAATTCACTCACCAGGCATCTAATACCAACATGGTTTTCCTAGATTTGAATATCTATTACGAAGCCGGCGTGTTAAAAACGGAAACACATTTTAAACCTACGGCAAGGAACTGTCTCCTCAGATTTGACAGCTTCCATCCGCGTCATCTGAGAGAGAACCTTCCTTATGGACAGTTCCTACGCCTCCGTCGGAACTGTACTGATGTGGCCAGATACAAAACTCAGGCCAAGGATCTCAGTGCCAAACTAAGACAGAGAAGTATCCGGAGACTGTGATCAAAAAAGCCTTCACCAGAGCACGAAATAACAATCGGGATGCCCTTTTGGAGGACAATCCACGTAAGGAGAATGTCGAAAATAGGACTGTTTGTGTCACCACATACAGTCCGGTCAGCAACCAAGTGACAAAACTGGTCCACAAACATTGGCGCACTCTAACGAGTGGTGGCTTAACTTTGGAGAAACCTCTTTTTGCTCACAGAAGGGGTAGAAACCTAAGAGATATACTAGTTCACACAAGACCACCCCCTCCTATCAACGACCAGACGAGGTTACAAGGCGTACATGGGCACTACCCGTGTGGCAACTGTAATAACTGCCACCTCACAAAAAAGAGTAAGAATCTAATTTTCACAAATGGAACAACATGGGAACAACGATCATTCACGAATTGTAACAGTAAAAATGTAGTCTATCTAATCACCTGCCCATGTGGAAAGGAATATGTGGGTATGACCACCAGACCTGTTAGGGTCAGGTTAAATGAACATAAAAGCAACATCAGGTGTAAGAGATTAACGACTAAGATGTCAACTCATTTTATTGAACAACAACACTGTGTGAATGAGCTACACTGGACAATAATTGAACAATTGCCCTCAGAGACAGGTCTCCTGGAAAAAGAGCAACGGTGGGTGTTCCGGTTGGGAACGGATACCACTGGGCTGAACGATTCCATTCCATGGAACCTTCTCAGATAAACACTTGATCTGACTACCCATCATAATGTGGTTGATGTTCATATGTGGTTACATACAACAAATGTCTTTTTGTTGGGTTCATATGGATTGTGGTGTGAGTGTGGATAGATATCATCGAGTTGTAATTGTGGAGGTACCCCTTATGGATTAAGTTCCAGGGGATTCCCCTATTCACAACCATTTTTCCTCATTGAACCGGCGTGTGTTAAATCCATACGTAATAGCAGTCCATTTAACTCCATTTAACTACATATTCAAATACATCTCTGTTAGATATTAGATTCACTTTGGCTTGACCTGTTTGGCCAGCAAGTTGCCCTAATGCCTCGCCTTACTGTCACCAGAGCACTTTATCCATAGCGCCATTTACCTGCAGGCGTTTTTTCGCATTACCGAGTGCTCCGCGTCTATGCGTAGTGTCTCCGTTGACGCATGCGCACCAGCCATGCCTACCGCACAGGCGTCTTTCCATAGCGGTAGTGCGCATGCGCGACAAAGTAGCGGAGGGAGCTAGCGCAATACCGGATGCCCGGAGATTCCCTCTCCGTATTTGGGCATTCACCGGGTTGCATTATTCAATTAACCTCCGCTAATTACCAACAGGCACAACATATATAAGGGCCTCGATCCCTTTGCAGCTCACTTCATCCGAGCCGCGTTGAGGGAAGGCAGGCGATTAGCTGTTGCAGTAACCGTGAGTTATAGACCACAGACAGAAGTCGTTTTACACTGTACTTGTGTCGTTTTGAAAACAGTTCTCCTACTGAACCCCTGACATTGATTTTGTAGGTTTTCTGATTAAGAAAGGAAGGATTCCCCTATACGCTAAAGGCTCATGAAGTCCAGTATTTGGGAACTCTAAGTAAGATTTGCATTCCTTTCTGTTGTGCTCTCTTGACACCTGAGCACAGAGTAATGTTGGTGTTGCGTGTATATATGTTTGTAGTGTCCTTTTTCTTTTTCTTTTTCTTTCCAGGTACCAATTATTTTTTTGGGGTCTTACCTGATGTTTTTTCAGAGAAGGGATTTTCTTCTCCTTAAATCCTGTGATAGTTAGACTTGTATGTTTATCTATGATTTTGTCTCCACAGGTTCTGACGCCAATTGGGCGCAACGACACTCACTAACATTTAACATTGTGAGGAACATTACACATTGTGGTAATATTTTTTATTTTCACTTTTACATCTTACATGTGAGTAAGGGGGGTTAGTGCATTAACCCTAGTCCTGAAGAAGGGGGCTTTGACCTCCGAAACATGTTGACTTTTAATACAGTGGTTTGATACCCTTACACGTATCTTTTATAACCACGTCCTGCACTTTTATTTTAATAATACCAGCCGGGGATTTAATAAAGTTTTTTCTCCCACGTGCCAGGTATTTTTTAACTACTCACCTTTTTTCACCTCACCTCACTCACTCTTTTGTAAAACACACACCCCCACACTTAGTTCACGTCAAGTGCTCCTGCGTATTCGCGAGTCGTAGCACGCCGCATTCCGTAGAGGGGTGCGAAGGCCCCGATGATGAAGCATGACACCAAGGGGCCTGTTGGTGTGTGAGGGGCATTTAAACAACATTGTGTGTTCCCCTTCACTCTAGAGATCACTATCACCCTGAGTGGATTCCACTTTGTTTATTCGCAATACTCGGGAGACTGAATCCACTGACTCTCTCTCTCTCCCCCCTCTTGTTAAAATTTTTTTTTTTCCCAAATAGATATAGACACCCCCCAACGTGTGGGACATGGACATAGTTCACAGGATGGCCATTTGCGCAAAACTACTCTCAGATTCATTCAAACCCATAGCTACTGAGTCAAAAAAGCAAATCCATTTTATCTCCCTTACATTAAGGACAGGTTCTATGCTACCACCCCTTGGGCCTAATCTGACCTGTTCCAAAATTGTCCACTTCAGACTTTCCGGGAGGTGATTGTTTGCATTACAGTGGTCAACCAAAGGGGCACCTATGGCCTTACACCTAACGCGGCTGCAATGTTGCAAGAAGCGTACTTTGGCTCGTTGTTGTGTCTGTCCCACGTATATCAGGTCACAGGGGCATATTATGCAGTATACCACATTGGTGGAATTACAGTTGGTGTGTGACTTGAGTGGAACTTGATGTTGTTTGTGGGTGAAGATCTTTGTCTGGATCGTCGCTGGACAGGCTTTGCATGAACCACATCTGTAATGTCCCACAATGGGAGGCAAGTTCCACATGGTTGCAATAGATGGTTTATCCGGGGTCGTGAGGAAAGAGCGCACCACGTGGTCTCGAATGTTCCTTGCCTTTTTGAATGCATGAAGAGGCGGGCACTCTGTATTGAGATCCTCAGATATCAGATTCCAATATTTGTTGATAGTTTTCTTTACCATATTGCTTTTCGTGGAGAAAGTTGTTACACAAATAAGACGTTCCTCATTATTGTTCTGTTTCTCTCCCGATTGTATTAAAGTTTCTCTGGGGTTGAACCATGCCCTTTTCATGGCTTTCTTAACCAGTCGCCTTGGGTATCCGCGTTCAAGTAATCTGCTCATTAGTATTGCTGATTGCTCCATGTTCCTCCTTCCTACTGCAATTACGGCGGATCCGCAGAAACTGGCCGAAGGGGAGGTTGTCACGGAGACCCCTAGGGTGATGGCTGGAGTACAAAAGTAAGGAGTTCCTCTCCGTAGGTTTCCTGAAAAGGGTAGTTTGAAGGGTCTCATTATCCACAAAGATTGTTAAGTCCAGAAAATCGATGGACTTCTTATCAAATTTGATCGTGAATTTTATATCGGGAGATCTATCATTGAGCCAGGTGAAAAAGTTGGTGATTTCATCCTCGGTTCCGGACCAGATACAAATGATATCGTCTATATATCTCATCCACATGTGTTCAACCCCAGAGAAACTTTACTACAATCGGGAGAGAAACAGAACAATAATGAGGAACGTCTTATTTGTGTAACAACTTTCTCCACGAAAAGCAATATGGTAAAGAAAACTATCAACAAATATTGGAATCTGATATCTGAGGATCTCAATACAGAGTGCCCGCCTCTTCATGCATTCAAAAAGGCAAGAAACATTCGAGACCACGTGGTGCGCTCTTTCCTCACGACCCCGGATAAACCATCTATTGCAACCATGTGGAACTTGCCTCCCATTGTGGGACATTACAGATGTGGTTCATGCAAAGCCTGCCCAGCGACGATCCAGACAAAGATCTTCACCCACAAACAACATCAAGTTCCACTCAAGTCACACACCAACTGTAATTCCACCAATGTGGTATACTGCATAATATGCCCCTGTGACCTGATATACGTGGGACAGACACAACAACGAGCCAAAGTACGCTTCTTGCAACATTGCAGCCGCGTTAGGTGTAAGGTCGTAGGTGTCCCTTTGGTTGACCACTGTAATGCAAACAATCACCTCCCGGAAAGTCTGAAGTGGACAATTTTGGAACAGGTCAGATTAGGCCCAAGGGGTGGTAGCATAGAACCTGTCCTTAATGTAAGGGAGATAAAATGGATTCGCTTTTTTGACTCAGTAGCTATGGGTTTGAATGAATCTGAGAGTAGTTTTGCGCAAATGGCCATCCTGTGAACTATGTCCATGTCCCACACGTTGGGGGGTGTCTATATCTATTTGGGACCTCTCACACGCATTGCAACCCTGAATATCTTCTCATTAATCACCAATGTACTTGTGAGTGTCACTGATGCCCTATGAGCGTTTGACTACCATGTCTGGCAGGTCCGCGCCTGTACTATACCACCAAAATGTATGTTACTGGACACTAATGAGTTATTCTGCATTATATAAATGAGTGTATGACTATCATGCCTTCACGGTGCCTCTACAGTGGTAATAGGTAATGGACGTCATTGGACATATTTGTGACATCCCTCATTGAGTCTCCCTGCTGGTATAATGTGCGCCCGACCGCCATGTTTGGCAGGTTCGCGCCGGAATGCCGTCTAATTGGCCTTTATAATGTAACTTTTCTTGTATTCAAAAGTCAAATTGATTCACCTGTGGGTAATCGGGCAAGCGTTTTTGACCGCATTGTCAGCAGGTCCACGCAACCCATGATGAGCCCGCATGTTTTGCACAAATGTTCTTTCAAACGTTGCAACCGTTCCTATCCCTGTTTTTCGATATGCTGATACAATATGCTACAGGTCCGTAAATATTTCCAAAAAATCCAATTGGGAGTCGATACGACGATGAGCCCGCATGTTTTGAACAAATGTTCTTTCAAACGTTGCAATCGTTCCCATCCCTGTTTTTTGATATTTTTGATATGCTGGTACAATATACTACAGGTCCGTAAATATTTCCAAATATCCCAGTGGGAGTCTTTCCTTCATACACCCTAAACTGGATGCTAACATGTAACCTAGCAACGCGCCTGAGTCTTACCTCCAGGAGGTTAGTTAGTTGCCCTGGTTACCAAGGAAGCATTTCCTGGTTCCAGGTACACGCGGAGGACGCCGGCTGCCTGGCTCCGCTTTGATCCCTTCGGGTGAGTTTTTTGAAAGTAGCGGCGGTTCTTTTCCTAAGAATCGAGCGATCCGATTGCTCCTAACGCCTCTTCCCATAATTTGGTGTCTTACAGATGGCTATCGGATGTTCCTAATTAATTTATTGAACGCATCGATACGACGAATATATTACCCAAACTAGGAGAAGCGCTGAGACGCCAGCCCGCCTGCTCTCTCTTTTTGGAATTATTTCGCAATCCCCTCGGGTGAGTGTCAGATCTATGACGGTGTCCGCCAGTCATCCCGATAATAATATCTCTATTCCCGATGACTGATACCCCCTTTTTAATCGGTGTCTTTCAGACGAGCGCCTTGTGAATTTTTTGAGAATATTGAACATATCCAGGCACGACGGCAAGATCGGACGATCTACACCTTAGTGTTTATTTAATAAGGTAGGCTTTTTATGCCACTGTCCCCCACCTTCTGTTTAACGGATTACTAAACGAGGGTTGGTGCCATAATATTAGTCCTTCCATTACGTTTTTCAGACACCATACCAATCAGGACAAGGCTGCGCCAGGAGACGGAACACGCCTAATTGGGCTGGCCGTTTTTCTACTTGCTCCATCAGGTAATTTAAATAGTCCCATGGGTGTTAATACCAGCTTGTCCTTAGTACAACGACCCTCCTTTTAATGTTTCTAATATATTTTTTAAATTTTTTCATAATTTTTTCATACTTCCAAACTTGGCCCTAAGGGGCCCCCCTCTTCCTCTTTTTCTAGATTAACTATGTCGGGACTCTTTGAGACCGCTTGAAGTAATGAGCGTTTATTTCTAATTTTGTGCCTAGGAATCAGCCCCACCTTACCCTTCACCCCCCCTCACGTCCTGATGAAGACCCGCGAGTAAGGATCCACTGTCCTACACCTTTGGGTCGAAACGTAGACCATCATCTACTATCAAGAACTCCTATACCCCAGATTGATAATAATAATCATCACGGGAGTCTCTTTTTCATGCAAAATGTTTTGTTTAACATGTGTTTCCTCTTGACCTCCTACATGTGGATCAATGATAATTATGGTTTTACTTATGGATTCATGCTTAATGATCTTTTGATTAGTGATGTATAACTAATTGAAACACACCCCCCTCCCTTGCACTCCCTCCCCCTCCCCTCTGTGGGCGCACTTGAATTTTGTGTATTATAACATTGATTTCTCAATCATTGAATGTCTTTTGGTGCAGTGAAAATAAAAACACTCAGCACCATCATTTGTTTTGATTCCATTTAAATAATTATGTGAAAGCAAATAATTATATTTTTGTGCTTGGTCTGGGACCCCTCCATATACCTCAACTAGTGGACAGCAGCACTGATTCTGTGATCCACAGAAGTAGCCTTTCAAACCCGTATCAGGCCTGCCACTGCAGTGCCAGTACGTTGAGTTTACTGCAAATTTGACTTGGCATTTAGAGCTACTATAATGAGTAATTTCAACAATTTAATCAATCTGTACACGATCATGTGAGACTAATCCATACCAGACTGGATCAAACAAAAGAAATTTCAACACACAGTTGTTGTCAAAATAAGGGTTGTTTATTATTGCACAATCAACATATGGATAAGAACAACCTAAGTATACATTCTATAGATGAAATAGCAATCTAGCTTTCAAGTGTTTTTTCAAAACAAAAAGCATTCTAGGGTGGCCTGATGCATTTCGGGACACCGGGTCCCTTCCTCTGGGGCCACTGTAATAAAAGAAATGGATACATATTCATCTTAAGTGCAAAAAGGTACATTGTGCTAAATAATCACAAAGGTACAATGCTACCAAAATGTTGGGCAACACACATTATGGACGTAAAATAACGCCTCTTTACAAAAAGTTGTGTACCGTCACCAGTGTGTAAAAGAAGTTGGGAAAATCAAAAAGGCTAGTGAATTAAAGAGTTCAGATGATGCGCACACCCTTAGAGATGACTGGATTGTGAAAAAATGATACATTTAATTTATTTATTTATTTTTAAGGTTTTATAGAGCGCGATTCAGACCTGTGAGGGTATCAGAGCGTTTCACAGGTTTGAGGGTGGCATACAAAGCGTTAGGAAGGGGGGAAAGTAGGGTATGTTGGGGGATACATTATACATTATAAAAGAAAAGAACACCGTTTAAGGTAAGAGGGGATACATTATACACTGTGCAAAAAGAAAATAAAGCAGTTTGAAGTTCAGGCTACAGGCAGGATAAAAAGATAGCAAGAAGAGGAAACTTATGACAGAAGGCCTGCAGTCTCAACTCTTAGGTGGGATATCCGGGGGTGCAGTATTAGGAGTCCTTTGCAGAACAGTGGATGATGTCAAGGAGGTGGGTGGAAACAAGTCGCTCGGTGATTGCGAGGTAGACATCAGACGAGGTATTTGCCCATTAAAAAGATTTTGTTTTCCTTTTTAAAGTGTGCCAAGGATGGAAGTCTTCTAATGGCGGGTGGGAGTGAGTTCCAGATTCTTGGAGCGGCTCCAGAGAAGGCCCGATTGTAGGTTTTTTTCTTGCAGAAGCAGGCTGGTTGCAGCAATAGGTCTTTGGCAGATCTGGAGTTTCTGACTCCTCCTGATATCACAAGTTTATGGGCGAGAAAAGTCGGGGAATTGGTGCAGAGAGCTTTGTGAGTGATGCAGGCCAGTTTGAGTTGGATTATGGCCTCTAGGGGAAGCCAGTTCAGAGTTTTGAGGTGGGGAGAAATGTGGTCAATTTTTTTTTAGCCAGTTAGGAATCTGGCGGCGGTGTTGAGGCAGGCTTTCAGTGGGGCCAGGGAGTTCTTGGGAAGCCCTGCGAGAGTGGAGCATCCATATTCCAGTCTGGAAATGACTAGAGCCTGGGTTGCCGTTTTGAGCTCCGAAACCTCAAGGAAGGGTTTTAGGTTTCTTAGGTAGCTCAGGTGGAACCTGGCCGTCTTGGCCATCGAGTTTATATGGTTGCGCATGTTCAGGTTGCTGTCGAGGGTTATTCCAAGGGATTTCGCAGAATCTACAATGGTGGGCGGGCAATTTAGTGCTGAGATGCTCTTGATCCATTCCTGGATCTCCGGGTTGGTTTTGTGTGGGGAGATTAGTAGAAATTCTGTTTTATTTGCATTGAGTTTCGGCTGGTTGGTGGTGAGCCAATGGACTGTCAGCTTTAGTGCCTCATTCAGGGGGCGAATGTCTTCAGAGGAGGAGATTTTGAAATGGATCTGTGTATCATCTGCGTACATAAGGTAGGAGATATCGGCAGAACATAACACCTCGGTGAGTGGTTCGAGGTAAAGATTGAAGTGAGTGGGGGAGAGGGTTGATCCTTGGGGAACTCCAACCGAATTACCTATGTCTCAAAGAGCGAACTACTATGAGACTGAAGCCTGTTGGAAATGCAAGAATATAAACACTGTAGGATGAAAGAAAGGAGATAAGTACAGGAGGCTGATTACACTGCACAGAAAAATGAAAAAACGTAATGGAAGAAAACCTGGGTACCTGAAAAGAGTCAGGAGTAGCGTGCTGTATGAGAAGTAAACAATAAAGAACAGCAATGAATCACAAGGTGCTGGAGACCCACAAAACTGAAACGCTAAGCGAACAATGACACATGATACCTAGCTGGGACTGAGGTAATGTCGAAGAAATAGTTCTGACAAGTCTGCAAAACAGAGAGAAAGTGGCCACATTACTAACTATGAGAACAAACTAAACTGTGCTACAAAAAAAGACAAGCTGGATATCACCGCACAGCAGGGTGAGAAAATCGCTTACCTAGGACAGTTGGAAACTGTGGTATGGTCCCAAAGTTCAAGGTACCGAGAACGCCGGTAAATTGACAGAAGTAGAACGCCGCCGCGAACACGTGATTGGAAGGAAAGCAAAGCTGCAACGAGCAAGTACATATACGGGTGCATGGACTGCCATGTTGGAACTATAAAACCTGCAAAGATATATACGAAAAAGGTGGACGCGGGAGAGAAAAGATCAGGGAAAAGATACTAAAACTATGTTACTGTGATGGCGTAACACCACTAAAAGAAAAAACACCAAAAAGTTACCAAAATTAATAGGGACTATGTCCGATGTATGGAAACATGTGAACACAAAATATGAAAGGAAAATAGGAAGAAGAAGGCTGAAGTCCAGCTGGAATATGACAACTGCCTGGGAGAGTGAAATTGCTGCGGTCGCCAAAAAGCGGCCGCCATATTTAAATGTGCGTTGCACTGCCCTAGACTGAAAATAAAAATGCTGGGTAGTACTACCTGATGAAAGTAACAATGAACACTGAAGCAGATGTTTAAAAAAGTGTTGGGACCCAATCCCAAGTGTGGGGGAAAACCACCCTAGGGTGAATAGTGAAAGATATAAGAAGAGTTTCCCGAGAAAAAAACGTGCACATGCCAATACATGCAGAGGCATTCATTGCACATACAGTAAATAATGTAACAAATTGCTGAATCATATTCCTTGACTAATCTAAGGAAATAAGTCTCAATACATGAGTACACGAAAAGAACAAATATTAATGTAATGAATGTGAATGGCTAGTGTTGAATAAAGAATGTGATGAATGTGTGCATTGTAAGATAAAGGCGTATGAAAAAGGGGTTATATATGGATAAGAACAGGTAGTTGTTGTTACAAAAAACAAATGAAGTCAAGTTTATCGTTCCAACCATCTGGCATCATTGTCTGCATTTTGCAGATCTAAAACACAGAGAACGTATTTTGCTGTTGTCCACTCCCTCTTTGATTGACACCTTTTATATCACTGTAAATCGAACCTGAGTAATATTGTGACCCAATTCGAGCCAATGAACCACCAAATTTGCGTTGGTATTTTTGTTCCTGATCATGCTTTTGTGCTCGCCTACTCGAATTTGAATCTGCCTTTCCATTTTGCCTACATACAGCAGGCCACACGGACATTTAATACAATAGATTACATGGGTGGCGTTGCAATCTGAGGAGTGGTTACGATGGATTTTGGCTCCTGTTCTAGGATGGGTTATGAATGTTTGTTGCATGACATTGTTGCAATGTACACAATTGTAGCATTTATTCATTCCTGTATGGTTTGTTTCAGTAGCAGACTTCTTTTTGGACAATAATTCTATAAGGTTTTGGCTCCTTGTATACACACATAGTGGTGTTGCACAAATGAAGTCCCAAAATCCGGTTCTTGTGTCAGTTTTTCCCATCTTTTTAGAATATTTTTTTGATGTTTTGTGACTTTGCGGAAAACTTGGATACAAAGACTGTGCGATTTGTAGGCGTTTTCGTTTGATAGTGAGGAGAGTATTCCGATCTACTTCAGTGATCCGGTCCTCTGCGTGTTGTGTTGTTGTTATGGGGTAACCCCGTTGTAGAAATCTGGTCTTGATCCTTTCGAGCTCATTTTGGAATGTCTCAGTGGTGGATGATATTCTCTTGGGTCTAATCATGTGAGAATACGGTAAGTTTTGAATGAGTTTAGGAGAATGAAAACTTTGAAACAACAATGTATTTTTCCAATCTGTGGGTTTGATAAACACACTGGTGTTGATGGCCACTCCTCATTTCTCCATCAATACATCCAAAAATAATATGCTGGTACAACTGATGTTGAATGTGAATTGGATGCGGTTGTTGCAGGTATTGAGTATTTGGATCTGTTTGCGAAGTAGTTCTTCAGTGTCAGACCAAAGATGTCATCTATGTAGCGACAATAGGTTTTCAAGTGACTGCTCCACCCTGGGTTGTTCAAAATGTATCTGTCTTCGAATGCAGCCCTATAAATGTTGCCGTATGTGGACGCCCCCCCAAACCTCATAGATGTACCGCTTATTTGCAGAAAGAAGTCCTCCTTATAATGAAAATAGCTGTGTGGGAGGCAGAATTGCAGCAATTCCATATGAAAAACCTTGTGTGCTCCTATCTCTGTTTGGTTAAGAAGAGCACATTCCGTGGCTTCAAGTCCTTCCTGTAAAGGAATAGAAGTATACAGCAATGTCACATCAATAGCACATAGCAGGAAGTCTGGGGTGTTGGATAAATCGAACTGACTGAGTTGGCTTACAAAGTCAGTGGTGTCTATTATGTAGGTTTTCCAATTGCGTACAATGGGTTGAAGAAAGTAATCAATGTACGTGCCCAACGGTTCAAAGAGTGAACCACACCCGACACAATAGGTCAGAATGGTGGATTGGTGCTGTGTTTATGGATCTTTGGCAACATATAAATATGTAGCCGTTTGGGATTTTGTTGCAACAAGTATGTTTTTGTTTTGCCTGATATCCAATCCATGTTTTGCGCCTTTTCCAAGATGCTCTTTAAAACCTGCAATATTTCTAAAGTGGGATCATGGTCTAATTTCAAGTAGGTGTTTTCATCAGAAAGATGTTCATGCACTTTTTGGTGATAATAAGAAGAATCCATCATAACAAGTGCCCCGCCTTTGTCTGCTGGTTGGAATGTCAGTGATTCGTTATTTGCTAGGTCTCTTAAAATGTTTCTCTCCTTTGTTGATAAATTGTAGCTTTTATGTTGATGGTACTCAAATTGACTGAGATCTTGTTTGACCGATGATTCAAAACAGTCAAGTATCTTGTGAGAGACTGGTGCTGGGAAAGTGCTTTTGGGTTTGAATTCCAAGAACTCGTGTTCCTCCTTGGTGATGGGATGTGTACCACATTGTCAAAAAATGCCTTAATCGTAGCGTATGCATGAAACGGTATATGGCAACTTCAGTTTCATGAAAGGCAATTTTGTACATTGGAACAAAGGTGGTGCCTTTGTTGAGAAGACGTGTTTATTTAGCATTGAGAATCTGGGATGAGATGTTGATGATTATTGTCTCTGTAAATATAGGCGTGGTTTCTCTTTGATTTTTTCTTTTTCCTCGCCTTGTTTTGATGCACTTGTTTTTCCTAGGGTTAAATCCGGTGGTTCCGGAGGTGGTGAGACTTTGGACAAAAAATACGGATCACTAGTAGAACTTGAAATAGAAGTTTCTTGGGTCACACTGGTGCTGGCAATGTCACTCCTTGCAATGGCGATTTGCAATGGAGGTCTGGTTATGTGTGTCTCGCGGTCAGAAACCACACTTTCCTCGGATGAAGTGTTCGGATTTTTATAGGGTCTTCGTTGAGCATACATTTCTGCCCACGTGTAGACTTCATTGAGCCGATATTCGATAGTGTCTCTTTTAAAGTTCCGAAGTTTCCGTTCTTGCAATTCCTTCCCGTAATTTTCTAGTTTAATGTTTATATGGTCGAGCGTGTGTGCTAAACACAGAAAACATACTCACAGACCAAATCACCTGCCCAATCGCTGTTTATCAGTTGTCTAAACTTGTCAAGCTCAGGTGTGCACTGCATACTCCAATTATTTGTATTTAGAGCTACTAGCCAAGCCTTATACTTCCCTTTTATCCCCTTGCATGCTGATGACGGCCCCCATCCGTCATGCACTACGGTGCTCTTGTGCTGATGATGGCAGGGGGCCGTCATAAACCCATCCACTCGCGATTTTGCAGCACACGGGGAAAATCGCTGCAGCATGGAAGGGGTTATTACATATGTCACCCCTAAAGTAGGCCCTAAGTAACCCTAAGTGCAGGGTGCTATGTAAGAAAAAGTTAGGACATGTCCTGTTAGTGACAAGCAGCCTATTTTATTTCTCACTCCTGTGAGGCCTGCATCACTCATAGATCAGCATATGGAATTCCTTATCATACTTTTAAGCTGTAATTCTTGACCAGAGAGAAGTAGCTGTTTCATGTTTAACATCTTTGGAATGGTAATGATAAATCCTCCTTACTGGTGCAGTTGGATTTAACATTACTTTTTTAGAAATGCCTCTTTTTGACAATAGACATTTCTCTGTACTTAGTGCTCAGAGGTCTTGATTCACAGAACTAACTTAAGACAAAATCCTAAACTTACTACCATTTTGGTATTCACAGAAGGCACTTACTCATTTTGGTATTCACAGAAGGGACTTACTCATTTCGGTATTCACAGAAGTTAAGAGTCCTAATTTTAGGACTCCTAAATGCCTTCTGTGAATACCGAAATTCTTAAAGTTAGGATTTTTCTCAGTTTAGGAGTAGTAAAGTTAGGACTCCTAACTTTAGGACTACTTAATGCCTTCTGTGAATACCGGAAGTCTTAAAGTTAGGATTTTTCTCAGCTTAGGAGTCCTTTACTACTCCTAAACTGAGAAAAATCCTAACTTTGAGACTTTCAATATATACACAGAAGGCATTTAGGAGTCCTAAAGTTAGGAGTCCTAACTTTACTACTCCTAAACTGAGAAAAATTTAAGACCAGGAAAAACCTGGTCTTAAGTTGGCGATATGAGGAGAAATGCTTTATTTCTCCTTGTTTGTGCATTTTCCATGTGTGCTGCCTTCTGCAGCACACATTGAAAATGCAAAATGCCATGGTTTGTTTATGTACGGGAAGGTGTCCCTTCCTGTACCTAAAAAAACTTTTTTTTTAAATGCCGTTTTGTAACTTACATGTGTGCTGCATGAAGCAGCACACATGAAAGTTACAAACTGGCATTTTAGGTTTGTTTATGTGCAGGAAGGGACACCTTCCTGTACATAAACAAACCTCCCTGCTTGCAGACACCCTTGCACTCTGGTTAAGCCAAGAAGGCGAATGCCTCTCTCCGCCACTTCCTTGTGAATATCCCCCCTTTTGATGTCTTTATCACACTGGTGTCACAGGTAGGTACATCAACACTAGTAGAACACTGTAAATTCTCATCAGGTGTTACCTTTGACAATGATAAAGTATTTTGAGTGCCACTCTTTTCAGTGCACCCATGATTTGTGTCACTATCAACCAAATCCTTTGCATTAGAGTTTTGACTTACAAAATTATCTTGGGATAAATCAGAAACATACAACTACCCAAAATGTATAGTATTGCTTTCATTGCCTTTTCCATGCATACCTCTAACTGGAGCCAAACCTCACCATTTTGAGACAAGGTTGTGCTGTTCATAACTGAAGTTACTCTCTTAGGTTCACTAAATCTGCTTTCGCCTTTAGCAATTCTCTAAGCACTCTTAATTCGTACTCATTGTCCTTCATGGAAATGAATTTGTCTGGTGCCATGTTTATGATCATAATACAGTTTGTTTTTCCTTTGAGATTTATTAATACACTTCCTTACCTCATGCAAGTCAAAATCAACCATTTCACTTCTATTCAACCAGCCAGGATTAGCTTTAGAATGATTCTGCTTCTCATTAACGAAAATGGAGTTTTGCCAACTGTGCCATGAATTGCGCTCTATTGTCAGAAAGGATAGCAGCTGCAAACTCTTCCCTTAAGAATATCTCATCCAAAAATGTGATTACAGTTCTTAGGTGGATTACTTCTACAACACGAACTTCCAGCCACCTAGAAAAGGTGCTATGATGTATTGTTGGGAACCATCTTGCCATGAGATGGGCCCCATAAAATCCAATGCAACTGCTTCCCATGGGAGCTTCGAACAACCCGGGGAAGCTAAATGAGGATTGAATGTTTTCAGGGTTTTGTCAGATACCTCACATTTGACACAAGATCTAACACATCTTTCAATGCCCATGTCTACTTTGGGCCACCAGTACAGTCTTTCAGCCGGAGTTTAGTGCGACTAATGCCAAAATGTACTTCATGACACAAGTTAAGGATTTTTTGCGTAAATCTTTTGGAGGAACTTTCTTATCCCCACGTAAGACTAATGAATCACACATGCTAAGCTCATTACGCACCTCCCAGAAACCCCTGAGTTAATCTTTCAACAATTTCTTATCCATACCACTCCAACCGTTCACAACCAATTCTTTAAGCTCAAGTAATATGTGGTCAGAATTCTCAACTTCAAGCCATTCTTCTTTGCTGAAGCTGTCTGAGCTCTATCAAATGACACATTGGCGACAGTAAATTAATTCCAAGAACTTTTATCTACCTCAGTCAATGGTAGGGACATTCGGCTCAAAAAATCAGCTGTGAAATGTTTGACACCTGGAACATATTGTACGTTGTACATGAAATCTTGTAATCTCATGGAGAGTCTTGCAATTCTTGCAGAAGCATTAATCAATCCTTCAGTAGTTAATAATTTAGTAAGGGGTTTGTGGTCACAGCGCATTCTAACGTTTCTCGTTTGATTACAGAATATCTCTCCTCAGTAGGAGTAAGGGAATGAAACGCAAAAGCAACTATCATTTCTTTGTTATTCTCATCCAGTTGAGGGAGGACACTACCTAATCATTTGCTGCCATCATCGGTGGTGACAATGGTGCCAGCATGTGGTTCAAAACCTTGTAAATTGGGTGCATGTGCAATTGCCTTTTTAATTTCCTCAAAAGATCGTTGACAAATGTCACACCAGAAAAACTGTACCTTGTTCTCTAGTTATGATCTCATGGCATGGTTTTGTTCTGAATTTCCTTTACAAATTTTGCATAAAATTCTGCAAGCCCTAAGTAGGATCTGAGATCTTCCTTAGACTTAGGTGCAGGGGCATCAATGATAGCCTTAACTAAGCTAGTTTTTGGTCTAATACCTAAAGTACTAATCTCATGACCAAGATAAGTAACTTTCTTTTTTGCGAATTTGCATTTAGAAATTTCTGTTGTCACACCTTTACTTTGCAGAATGTTCATCATCTTCCTTAATCGTTAATCATGGATTTTTTTGTTAGCTCCCATAATCAAAATGTCATCCTGGAAGGACACCACTCCTTGCATATCACCAAGTAACTTAAACATCAATCTTTGGAATACTGCCTCCGCAGATGCTAAACCAAATGGCATGCCACAAAAGTGGAAGCAACCATAGGGGGTACTAAAAGCGGTATATTGTTTGCTAGATGGATGTAGAGAAATCTGATGAGATGCAGAGGAGAAGTCAATAGATGAAAACCATTTAGCACCTTTAGTTAGGGAAAGCATTTACTCAATTCTAGGTAATGGGAATTGGTCCAGTATAATGTTATCATTCAAATACCTCAAATCAATACACTTTCAAATTTTTCCATTGGGACGTCTGGCAACAACAATGGGAGAAACCCATTCAGAGGCTTCTAAGGTTCAATAATGTGCACCTCTTATAATTTTTAAAGTTCTTTCTTCACCTCATCTTGCACAATAAGGGGAATGTGACATACTTTAGGAATTTTGGGAACAGCATCCGATTTAACTCGAATCATGTGTGAAAACCCTTCAAGTTTTCCAATGTCACCATTAAAAACACTTAATTCTTTTAAGACCCATTGTTTTCCCCTTAGCATCACACATGACTACTACTTGTTCAGGACTATTGGGATCAAGAATAGTGTTCAGTGCACGTTGCACCTTCTATCTTAACACAGAAGGTCCGTCAGCAGCCACATGCAACTTACATGATGCCCTTCTGCCTTTAAACTCGAAAACAAGAGTTCTGTATCCTAACATTACAATTCTCTCTCCAGTGAAACCTTCTGGGGTTACTCAGGTAGGTTGTAATTAAGGGCCATTAGTATTCACAAACCTCTCTTCCCAGATAGAGCAATGAGAGTGAATGGTGAACCAGAGTCTGCTGCAACTTGTAAAACTATGCCACCAAAATATATCATGCACATAGGTTTGTTGCTATTGTCTCCATTTAAATTCAAGACAATTTTTTTTTTAAACCCGTGGAAATGGTACTGGGATGCTCAGGAGACTCATCAGAGTCATTTCCTGACACGTCTGAACCACTTTCCATTACACACGCTACTCGATTCTTCTTAGTATGTTTTTTCCTACATACGTTCGCAAAATGTCCTATAATTCCACATACTAAACACTTAGCTGCTTTTGCAGGACATCTATCAAACCAGGCAGTGTGTGAGGTACCTCCACATCTAAAATATACAAAACCAGAATTGTTCCCTAAAGTGTTCTCTTCTTTCTTGGAGTTGGAATTCTGGTACGTTTTTTGATATTTGGGTGTAGGAGTTTTTCCTCTTCTATTGTCATTAATCTTGTTGAATGACAGAGAGTCCTTTGACAGAGGTACTGCTCTAGCGCATCTTTCAGAAAGTTCTTTCTTTTTGACTATGATTGTAATATCCTTGAGACTTGCCTCACCTTAAATCCACAACCTGCCTTGAATGTTTTTATTCTTTGTGCACACAACGATTTTATCTCTGATCATATCATTGTGCGAAAATCCAAAATTGCATTTAATATGCACATTTTTAAGTGCTGAAACATTGTCTTCAATGGACTCACTTGAATTCTGTTTGCGTTTGTAAAATGCACGTCTGGATACAGCTAAACACACAACAGGCGATTAATGGTCATCTATGTCTGCAATAGCACATTTGAATAGGTCAAAATCACCACTTCTTTCAACTTTTTGGATTTGAGTATACACCCTGAGACCCTTAGGTCCTAAACAATGCATTAAAATACGTTTTTTTCCATCAGGAGACATGACACAACCATTGTCCTCCAGGGTAGGGATATAATTAATAGAATATTTCTTCCACTCTTGCCACTTTACAATAGGTTCCCCAGGATTGGTTGAAAATTCCTTTGGGGTATTAAGATTTATGCTGACGTTTATTGCAGGAGTGGGATTTGTTGTGACTGAAGATGTACTGGCAGAATTTCCCTCCATACCAAGTTTAGAGGAGAGCACACAGTCAGTAATAGAAATGCAGCAAAGATGAAATGAAAGAGAAAAGAAAAAAAATGAAACAGAACTAAATAGTTTTCTTACTGTTGTATAGGGTGTTCTTTGATCAATAACGTTGTATTCAGTGTAAATAATATTCTTTTTTTTCCTTTTTTTTAATAAGCAGCTGACACGATTGATAAATGCCTGAAACAAATTCCTGAGTTCGTGAATAATTAAAGATGGCCGCACGCAGGGTAATACACTTGGTAAACATCAGGATTGACGAGAAGATTTGACATTAGAAGCACAAGTAGGTGTGCGTATGATTCACAAGGAGTACTCGCGCTGCAACAATGTCTCCAGGTTCCACGGAGAACGATGGGAAATGCAACTGTACTAAAGGATCAAGCAGTTTGAAGGTAAACAGTTGACTTAGAGCAGTAAGCGCTATAGAAAGAAAAAGGGCATTTTTGACCCACATGCCACGGCGCAGTTTCCTCGCAGTAGTCTTCTCAGCTAGGTGCTCGAAATTTGTGAATCCTAGAATACGCAGTAGAAGGAGAACGATTCCAAAACTGCACATACTGGGTGGGAGTTTTAGTCCGAAGTCGTGTGAGCAGGGGTTGGACCATCAGTCGTCACCAAATAGATGTAGTATCCTCAAATAAAAGGCATCAGACACGAAGTGGTGAAGTATAGGTTCCTTTATTCCAACCCCTGCTGGAAAGGACACATGCTACAAGAACAGTCGCCCCGCGGATACTTGAATATCCAGAACACTAATACATCCAACAATTCTATAACTCTAGGACACAAGACAGAGTTCTAACATTAACTCTATACTTACCGAAGAGATGCGCTCCATGACATAAAGCACAATACTACAGAAATGTTCCTTGGAACCTCATATTTTAGGACCAATCAGATTACTTGAGAAAATCTGTATAGCAGGCTTCACTTTGGGGAGCAGGAAATCTCAGTCAGGCCTTCTCTTTAAACGTTGCACCATTTAACCTGAAACCATGTAACTTAAGCTTTCCTGATAATTGATGCATAGGCCCAACTGGCTGATAGTTTGTATGTCGATATTTCTGGTACTATAATATGGCATCACAGCATTAAAAAGTTAGGGGCATGTTTATGAGGGTTTTGCATCAAGCTTGCACCACGCAACGTGGTACATGCATGATGCACACCTTCAAGTCATATTTATGAAGCCATGTAAAGCCACTTTGCGTGGATTTGAATGGCTTCAAAAATATGGAGTAATGCAAAGCATAACAAATAGCTGTGTTGCACTACTCTGCCCAAGGAGGGTGTTCCATGGGCATTGCGATGGGTGTTATCACTCAGATCTCATGTTTTTTTTACACATTCCTTGATTTACCTAACCTGGTATACCCGGGAATGTGCCAAAATAATTCTCCCCCAAAATGAGGCACAGCGAGGAGAAATTTGTTTATTTCTCCTCGTTTTTTTAGGTCTCGCCCTGGAACAGGGACGGAGACTTATAGTCGGCTGATGCCGGGGAATGAGGGACACAAAACTGGCACGATTTTTAGCAGTCGGATTTGGCTGCGCGAACGCGCACGTTCCGTCCTGCGCCGCCCTCCCAGCCTACTGCGCATGCGCCGCCCTCCCAGCCTACCGCGCATGCATGCATGCACACAGACACAGACACACACACACACACACACACGTCGCAGACAGACACTCGCTCACACACACACCCCCTCCCCCACAGTCACACACACGCACTCCAAGACACATACACACACGCACGAACACACATACACACACATACACAGGCCGCCCCCCCCCCGCGCCTACATGCTCCTCTCCCTCCGCCCGCCCGCCGCTCAGCAACGCACTCACCGGCTTCCTCTCCTCAGCTGCAAGGCCCGGCAGCAGGACTCTTCTTCCCTCCTTCGGCACCGGGGCGCAGGGTAGGCTCCTGCCTGCTCCGGTGCTCCCTGCTCCCAACACGGCTCCAATCGCGGCTCTTCCGTGGGAGGCGGGGTAGGCTCCCGCCCTCCTACTTCCTGTTTCCGGGTGTCGCGCCGGCCTGCCTGACTTCCTGGTCGCAGGCCGGCAGAGTAACGAGGATGTTTTGCGGTATGTATTTATTTATTTAATTATGCATTTTTATATAGCGCAGACTTTACCCGAAGGCGGTATTTATTTATTCATGTATTTATGCATTTTTATATAGCGCGGACTTTACCCGAAGGCGGTATTTCTTTATTCATGTATTTATGCATTTTTATATAGCGCGGACTTTACCCGAAGGCGGTAATGCTTGCCTTAGCGTAATGGTGTTCCTTCTTAATTTATTGGTGGTGTCCCTGTTAGAATTATTCCCACTTTTAGTCTAGCAATGCTTGGCATGATGTTGGCATCTTTGGCATTATTGAGCCCATCCCTGGTATAATGGGACCACAACGTATTGTGGGCATTCTTGACCCAATTGTGCTTCTCTTCACCAGCGGTGATGGTCATCCCTGGCATGCGATGGGTGTTCATGGAATTGGATGTTGATATGTAGACATGTAAAGCCAGACTCTGTCCATGGGGCAGTAATATTCATGAGTACTTGATGACATGGAGATCAAAGATACAACTAAAACTGAAAAGCCATTATTTTGAGAGACTGTCATATTTGTTTTTGGGAATCAGAAATATTTATTAAAATGAAATGCTTGTAATAACAAGCCAATGCATGATTACCAGCTGTGATCGTGTTTTCAAAATGTTTGTAAAGTTGATATTAAAGTGATAATTCATGCTAATTTCTGTAGTCTTATTTACATCTTGTTTACAATTATACTATACTACTAATGTATGTTTACTAGCCATAACTGTACTGTTATATGTTACATTTTAATTACAGTGTTTGCCTTTTACAATCATTTTCTTACAAACTACCTCGTAAAACAAAAATATTTATGGCTAAAATATTTTGCACTGTTTGCACAATATATTTGTGATGTTTACACTTACCTATTTGAAATTAAAATGTACAAATGGACATTTAGTCAATTACCATTAAAAAGTTTAACTCTTTTGCTAAGATATTCTTGTAATCTTTTATGCAAACAAATTTAAATACTGCATAAATAATTTTAACAACAAATACTTTATATGTAGCTTTTTATGTACATAAGAAAACTATAGCATAAAGCAAAAAACATTGCCATTTACAATAATAATAGCTCAAACTTAAATAATGCGAGACCTATTGCATTGCAAATGCTTGTCCTCCTATGTGTGCTTCATTTTGCAGCACACATACAAAGAGGAAAACGCCTCAATGGATTGTTTTTGTGAAGGAAGGTGCCCCTTCCTGCACAAAAACGATCTTGCCAAAAACACAGTGCCACTGCACCATGGTGCAAGGGTTCCTGCATTGGCGCTAGGTTCCTGAAACTGGGCCAGCACAGGGGTAAAGGACAGGAATATGCCGTATTGGATAAATAAGGTGCATTCCTTTCCTTTCCCTGCGATGCACGGCAGCACAGCAAGATAACTTGGTGTGGTGCCCTGCCCTACACTCCTCATAAATATGCCCCTAAATATTCTCTCCTGCGGGTCTTGGCTTGATTTGAGTGTTAAACTGGAAGCAAAAATTCCAAGGCCCTATTTAGATTTTCTTGCATTAACATGGCACGTAATATGTGAAAAGGATTTTAAATCTCTCTTCCATATTTCACCCTTTCTTTTACTGTTTGCTTTGCACTGTAGAACAAGAGCAATGAAAGCACTAACTGAGTTAAGCTCATAATATACAGACATGTACCTAGGTTGAAAGGTAAAGTACCAGAATATCATAACCAACATTTTGACCCAACTAAAGGGCCTATCATGATAGCCGGGCCGGCAGTGGCGATCTGCCCGCCATCTGTACCTGATTTACCCCCGCCACATTAGTACGGCGGGGGTACCGCGGCGGACGGAAAGACTGTCCTTCGCTTTTTCGCCAGCAGGCAATCGTTACGACTGCCTGCCGTGTGGATCTGGGACATAATATGGTGGCGGTGCCGAGAAGACACCACCATCCATATTATGATATGCAAATCTAAAGGCCTTCCCAAGGCGGCGATGCCACCATCGAAAGGCCGGCGGAAATTGCTTTGGGGACCCGCTACGGGCCCCCAGGGTGTGGGGGGATGGGGAGCTGCACTTGGGGGTACCTATGGCACAGCGCGGTGCCCGTCACGTTGTGCATGCCAATGCAAACCATGCACTTTTAACATTGCAAACGAAGCTGCACCTAGCAGCACCGTCCGCAATGTAAAAGGCCAGAATGCGCCTGCTAGTGTGGCAGGCCAATCCTAATTGGCCGCGTGGAACTGCTGCACCTCTGGCAGTTGGTCCCATTTTCCGTTACGGTGCCCGCCATCGTAATGGGGCCCTATTTCGTTCACAAAATATCTCCTTATTGGAATTCATAACTGGAAATACACACACAATGGAATGATAGTGTGTCAACAAAGTTTAGAACAGATCATTTATTTTAAATCAAACAATATTTCTGATAAAATATATTCTGACACAGCATAGAAACTCATTTAACAACACCTATAACTTCCCAATGTCTAGGTGCCTTAATATCATTCTAAAGGCATAGGAAATCCTCTTAGGAATCAATAGGTCAATTTTATCTTATCTAGGTTTTTATTTCATATTTGGTTGTATTACTAAAGTATATTCTCATAAATCTAAGCAGAAAATTGTCACTAATTGGGAACTCGTGTGTAAATGTCCTATTACTTACCGGCAATCTTCATTACTCCGGGTCCTGTAGTCCTCGACACCTTCATACTGAACAAGTGGAGATAACTATCTCCCGACAGAAAAAAGAGCAGAGGCATGCTGGGACCCTAATAACTGCCCCTCCCACAGGGAGTACATAAGCAGTAATTACCCAGCATCCCGTCTGTACAACCAAGCCCAGACAGGAAGGCCCGCCGTCCGGGAGGGAGGGAGGGGCGTATGAAGGTGTCGAGGACTACGGGACCCGGAGTAATGAAGATTACCGGTAAGTAATAGGACATTACCCCCAGGTCCCTTTGTTCTCGACACCTTCATACTGAACAAGTGGAGAATACCAAAGCAGAAAACCCGGCCTTCCGCATGCACAAGCACACCCAGGAAACCACAACAAAAGCAGCCACCCAAGGGAGCAACGAGAAGGAGGAAAGGAAGACCGCAGGAAACACCCGGCCCGCAACCCAGAACAGGACAACAGGGACAAGGACCGGAGACAAAGGAAAATCCCAGGACGGCAAGAAAAGGAGGCCGCCATCCCGATAAACCAACAACCGGGACCCGGACCAGGACACCAACACCAGCCAAAACAACCCACCGGAGAAGACCGCCAAGGCCAGAACCAGCAGGAAGGGATACAGAACCAGGCAGACCCACCAGGAAGATGAGACAACCTGAAGAAGCCAAAGAAAGACGAGGCCAACAGAGCGCAGGTACAAGCACCCAGCCCAAAAAGAAGGAGAAGCACAGGGCCGAAATACGGCCAAACTCCCAAAAAGAAAGGACTCGAGACCAAGAGATCCGAGGAGGAAAACCGGCCGAGAAGGCCCAGGAAGCAACAAGCACCCAGGAGCCGAACAGGACCGAGAAGCCGGCCCACAAGACAGGGACGGGGAAGAACCCCCCAACCAAGTCAAAAGCCCACCAAACAAGGAAAGGCCAACAAGACCGGAAACCTCAACAAAGAAAAAAAAACCAGGCCGGAAACAGAGAAACCGACCAGAAGTCCAGAAAACCCCAACCCCAAAGGGAGGGAACACAAGGCAGAAGGGGAGCACCGAGCAACCGGGAAACCCCAGCAGCCGCCCAACGAAGGACAGAAGGCAGCAAAAGAAGGCGCCCAGAAAACACAGGAACGCCCAGGAACCCCACACCCAAGCCAGGCCGGCAGCAAGGGCAGGAGCAGCAGGAAAAAGAAAGCCCAGGGAGCACAGCACCCAGACCAACACCACAAGGCCCCAACCCAGCAACGCCGGAGAGGAGCCAAGCAAACCTCAAAAAGAGGACAACAAACGCCAGCACAACCGGGAAGCCAGGACCAGAGCCAAGCAACCCGACCACGCAGGAGGACCCACAGGCCCAAACAAAATGCGGGAACGAGCCCAAACAGAGCCCACCGCACAGCAAAAAGGGCAGGGAGAAACCGGGGATCCCAGCACACCACCGCCAGAACCACACAGAAGGGTGGAAAGCACAGAGAAAACCGCCAAAGTGGAGGCCAGAGGAAGCAGAGGGCCATAAGCAGAAGACCCCAGACAACCAGCAGCCAGGAGGGAGAACCCCACTGAGGCAAGAGCACCACAGACCAACACCCCACCGAGAGAGAGGAGGGGGGAGGGCACCCAACAGCCCCACAACGGGAACCAAGGCCGGAGAAAACAAGGGAGGCAGAAGCAAACCAGGACACACAAACCAGGAAACGCACAGCAGAACACCCCCAGAGTAGGCAAAACAGCCAGGAAGCCCAGGAGGCACAGCCCGATGACAACCAGAACGAGCAGGACGCCCGCAGACCACCGGAGGCAAAGGGCCCAACAAACGCCCCAACACAGGCGAAAGAAAACGCCAAGAACCCCCAGCAGGAAAAAAGGCCCCGAAGGACCCAGCAGGGTGCGGTCCCCACAGCAGAGCGCCCCGCCAGGACACCAAGAGAGCCCAGGCAAGGACGCAGAGCCCCAAAAGAAGACCAACACGCAAGAGCAGAAAGCCCCAGCAGACATCCAGCACAGAAAGGCAACCCAGCCCCAGACCACCAACAGGGAGAACAGGAGACCCGGAGAGGGGAAAGGCAAGGGCGCGGCAGCAAAAGACAGCCAGGCACACACAGCAGCGGCAAAAACACCAATGCTCAGAGAAAACACCACCGGAAAGACAACCCGGGGCGAGGAAGCACCAGGGCAAGAAGAAGAGGCTCCCCACAACCCCAGACAGAGAAGCCAAACCCACAGGAGGACCCCCACCGGGAACAAACCAGGCAGGAACCCAGGCAGCACCAGGCCAGAAGAAGGGGAAACAGAAACGCCACCCCAACAGACACCGCCGCCGAGGAAGTCGAGAGCAGGAACCCGACAAAGGGCAAGGCAGAAGCAGGCAGGTGAGACCCCCAACAACACCGGGAACCCCAGGAGCAAGCACAGAGAGGGCCAGCAAAACAAAAGGGAAACAGCCACCACAGAGGCGACAGCAACTCAAGCCAAACAGAGGCAGGCCACCAAACGGCAAGAGCGAAGGCCAGCAACACAGAAGCTGCCAACGAACGCCAGGCAGGGGAGAGAGCCGCACCCGACGAGGGGCGGGAGCCGAGAGCCCAACTCCCCGATCGGCCACCATCGCGCTCCCCCCAGCCCCCCGGAACTCGGGGGCCCAACAGGGAAAGGAGCCCGCCCACCAGGGTGGAAGGGCACACCGGAGGGGCGCGGAGAGGGCGCAACCCCATGGGCACCGGCAGACCCAGCCTGCACCCCCTGGGCCAAAGGCAACCGAGGGGCAGCGCAGACCAAAGAGCACCGAACCCGGAAACAGGACAGCAACCCGAAACACAGGCCAGCCGCGCCAAACATGGAGAAGGGGCGAGCAGCAACAGCAGAGTGGCAACACCCCCCCAGACCACAGAGGGCCGGAGAAGGGGAAGAGGCAGCGGAGGGAAACCCCACGCAAGCCACCTGACACAGCACCACCAACAACGAGCAGCCCCTCAAGACCGAGGAACGGGGCGAAAAAGAGCCCCCGAACCACGTCGAGAGACGAAGCGAACCAGCAGCAGGCACAACCACCAACGCACCCCAGCCCCGGGAGAGCTACTCAGCAGGCCAGCCCGGAGGAGGAGGAAAGCAGCCCGGACAGGAACAACCAGAGGAAACACAGCCCTCCAGACGCAAGGCCACGGGCACCACACAGGCAGAGAAAGCGCCCCCACCAAAACAGACCCCGGGACAAACACCCAAGGGCAGAAGGAGGGAGGCGGGGGCAAAAAACCCCAGAGAAAACCAGGACGGAGAGCATCAAGGCCGCAGCAGGCAACCCAACAGAAAGGGCCACCATAGGAAGCGCAGTCGCAACCCAAAACCCACAACCAGGGAAAGGAGAGGACACGCAGGCACTGACAGAAGCGGGGACTTCCCAGCAGCAGACTGCAGGCAGCGAATGCAAGAGGCCCGGGAGCACACCCGCAACCCCAAGAGGCACAAGCAGGAACCGAAAACGACCACCGCAGGACACAACAACAGCGTCAGCAGGACCCGAACCAAGGCCAGCGAGAACTACAGCCACCACAGGGACAAGACTCAACATCGAGCCACAGCTCCCGGCCGAAACAGCCAACCGAGCACCCTGGAAGCAAACACCCCCAAGCAAGGGCAGGCGGCACACCGAGGCGAAACGCCAACCAAAGCGAAAAACCACTCAGCAGCCCCAGGAGAGGGACAAACACACCCCCTCGGCATGGCACAGGTCAGGGACTGCCGCAGAAGCCCAGCCGAAGAAGCACTGCGCGGCAACCGAAACAGCCATAGAAGCACGCTGAAAACCCAGCAGCCACCCACAACACTGGATTACACGAGCAGTACAATTGAGTGCCCAAATTGAACCGGTGGTCACCGAGCATAGCACCGGCACTCAATTATCAACACAGGTGCCGTAAATAAGCACTGATGAAGGACACATACAAGCAAGGCACGTTCAAGTGAGTGAAATGGCCGGTATCACAGGGCGTTGATCCAATGCAGAGGCCCGAACTGGGTTCCCAGACTTGGAGGACAGCAGCTCCGGCAACTACGTCACATTCCCGCCAAGCAGGAAAAACGACAGGAACACCCGACCAACCTGGAAGAAAACAGAGGGAGACAGCACAGAGGGAGAGAGCGTATGTACAAGACCCTGCAAGAAACACGTGTCCCAAACACGAAAGGACAAGTGGAAACAAGGCAGGAGCCAGGGAGACAATACATCCCCGAAGCACATACATGGCAAGAGCAGAGGAGCCACACAATCCAGCCCCCAGCACCCCGGGAGGAATGCCGGAACACCGACAAGAGCCCCCCCTCCCCCTACCAGCTCAAGGGGCAGGGCACCCACACGCCTCAGCAACACACAGGACGAGGTCAAGGCACAGAGGCACGAACCCAGGCACCCAGCACCAGCGCCGGGCGCGTAAGCAGAGAAGGCAGCACTGAAGAAAACAGAAGGGGAAAAAGAGACCGCTATGCGGAACTCACCCGAAGGAAGGCCCGACCCACGAACCAGGGCCCCCCCTCACACCAGCCGCAGGCGCACAGCAGGCACCACGCCAGGGCCGGGCAGGCCGCCGAGAGGATCCGTCCCAAGAAACCAACTGCCGCGTGAAGGAAGACCCAGCGCCACCAAGCAGGCACTCCAGCACACGCAGAGGACACATCCAGATGGAAATACAGCGCGTCTCCCATGCATCCATGACCCGGAAGCGATCGCCGGAGACCGGCGCACCAGCCGCAAAGGGCCGGCCCGCTACCACAAAGCCATGGAAAGGAAGAAAACCAGCCCCCCAGCAAGCCCGGTAGGCCAGGAGGCAGGACAGCAGACACCCCGACCGCACAGCCAGGCAGCCGGACGGGGAGATCCAGGAGAGGGAAGCCACTCAAGCCCAGCAGGAGCAGCACCAGCAACCACAGTAAACTTCTGTCGACAGACAGAAAAAAAGAACAGACGCGATGCTGGGTTAGTACTGCTTATGTACTCCCGGTGGGAGGGGCAGTAATTAGGGTCCCAGCATGCCTCTGCTCTTTTTTTCTGTCGGGAGATGGTTATCTCCACTTGTTCAGTATGAAGGTGTTGAGGACGGAGGGACCTGGGGGTAATGCGTGCATGCCCTAATTCAATTTGTATTCTTTTCTTTGTATACATGCTATGTTTCTCAGGTGCTACAGTGATGAAAGTAAGAAAAAACACTCGTGAAGTTCATTAAAGTTAAACAATGCCAACCAATACAGTTTGGATATGTTCTTAAGTCTCAAAGGATGGATGAGCAGCACGGACTGGCCAGGTATCTAACACGTACATTTAATTTCACATTTCACAACACCGCCGTTCCTCATCCTCGTTTCTATTCTCGATTGTCATATTATCTGTCGAGTGTAAGATTTTTAATACATTGAGTTATCCCAGGCGTTTATCGCTTGCCTGGAATAATATGACCGCTGTACCTACATTGACATTGAAAAACAATGGTCCATTTCAGATGTGCACGACAGGGCTGAGTGATAATCTGCAATTAAGAAATCATTTTTTTCTGTCGAAAAACAAGCATTTGTGACTTTCCTCAACAACCTTTCCATTGTAGCAGATCTCTTTAGCAGAGGTCCTGGCTTACGCATTCACAGTCCTACAAAGCGGGACACAGATATAGACACAAGAGTGATGTGTTATTTCAGCATTTTCTTTAAAAGCTTTTGCAATAAAGTTTGGGAGCAACTTGGGAAATGTTACTGTTCTGTGCTGTACTTGTCGGTTTCCAAAATATTTGAGTTGCTATAGAGTTGACTAAGAAAAGGGCGTATTTTCCAAATGTGCATCTTTTTGTCCAATGTTGAAATGAGGTGCGCCATTATAATTAGCACAAAGAGACTTTTATATTCAGTTCTTGACTTTGGCATTAGCATTTAATGTCCCCTCTACACTTAGCGCCATAGTCTGAGAAATTCCCTACTGAGGGTTTTGCTTCCTCAACCACTTAAAGTGAACTATTTTTTAAACTCCACGGAGTCACTGAATTGGAGCATTCAGTTTTTCCCACTGTCAAAGACCGGAAGGTAGTCCATCAAGTGAGGTACACGTTAATAACATAACTCACTAGTAAATGTTAAATCTATAGAGGTCAGCAACATTAACGCTATTCTGGCTCGCTGAAGCAGCCACATCAATCAAGGAGACTACTTTCTCAATGGACTGCAGTTAGCATTATTATAGGTTTTACAAAACAGCCCATGGTTCTTGCAAACCTTCTACTGTGTCGATTTTACCACACAGAGGATTTACAGATCTACCAAGTGATGTGGATTAAATGAATAGGAAACACAGATCCTTGAAAATGTTCTACTTATGGAGTATTTACATTTAAAGTCAGTATAATGTTAAACATTCATCACCTGTGCGATACTAATATAGAATTAATGAATTGTGTCTTGACCAACAATACAAATTCAGATGCCAACAGCAACTTTTAATGTCAACTCAATTCTTATTTGCATCTTTTCATTATCAACTCTCCGTAAATGTCATTACTCCAGAGGGAGCACGATCACATAGATGGTGGCTACAAATGGTAAAATAAATTTGTGCTATCAGAATTCTCATTGTCCAATCAGAATACGTTTTAGCGCCTGGAGTTTCACGCCAGTTGAGCGATGATGCACATTTAAGGTGCATAGTGCTTATATACAACCACTCTAAAATGACAAAATAATAAATAAATAACGTGCAATAGAAATATCAAATGTTCCCTGCTTTTTGATATTCCACATCACTTTTGACCCTCCTATTCTCATCTACATTACCATGTGGCTCCGCTGTTCAATGTAACCCCTCCCAATTCTTTGCCAGGACTGAGCACCCTATCTACATTTATGGGTGCAATGAAGAGCTACCCAGAGCTTAACACATTTCTTCCTACAGTTTTAAACTCCAAACCAAATGCAAACCAAATCAAATAGAATCTGAGTGTCAACTGTCACATATCAATAATACTGTTCAAATATCTTGGAGCTACTTGCATTTTGGTAAAGAAGATGAATTTTCCCTTATACAACACCTCTCAGCTAACGGTATTCAGACAGAATATCAAGCTGGAAATGTTGTGACACAGAAATGTCGAGAGCAATAATATTGTGGTCAAGAATATCGACTTTAAGGTAAGAAATATCATTAAAAAAAATAGAAGTTATTAATATCGTTTTCACAAATATAGTTGTTTAAAATATCGATTTTTTCATTTGCCTAATGTATTTTAGTTTATATTTTAAAGGTATGAGATTTTTTTTTTGTATAAGTATTGTTTATGTTTTTTAATATACGTGTTAAATGCTTTGTAGTTATCAATTTTATTTTAATTACATTTTGTGTTTTTAGTTGCAGTGGGTTGTGGGTTTATAGGGGAATAGGGTGAGAAGTAATTTATTCATAATAAATGAATGATCATTTTGTATTTATTTATTTTTTTAATTGAGATTTTATAGTGTTAATTGTGTGAAATAATTTGTTTGTAACTAATTATTAATTGGTTGATAATTAATATTATTTAATTAATTGGAATTAATAATGGTAAGTGTGTAATCTTTTTAGGTGCGGGTTGTGGGGTTTATAGTGGTAAAGAGTGGAACTAATTGAAGAAGTCTGAAACCTCCAAATGGTGGAAGGCCATATCACTAGAAGACTACGTTGAAAAAGAAATGGTACCTAGAGGTCTCGGAATTTATACCACGCCAAGTTATGAAGCCCCAAACCCGCAAATGCTCCACGAGTGGGCGGACAATTCAGCACAAAGTTCAAAACGCATGCTTATGATCTTAATCAAATATGCCTGGGAGGACAGAGAGGCAATATTGAAAGAATTAAAAAGCCTGGAAGAAGAGATAATGAAACATAAAGAACAGGAAGCTGTAAATAAATTCATGATGGATTTGAAAGGGAGACTGAAACGATATGAAGATAACATAAAAGCATGAAAACAATGAAAATTACATTGTGACTGTTGCGACTATGAAAGTGGCAGGATTTTAACTTACATTCACAAATATGATCACTTATATGAAAAACTTGCACAAGAGGAAACACTGGAAGAAGTACTGGGTATCCCAAGTGCCACTGAATCAATAAACAGCAGTGATACGGAGGGTGAAACACCGGAAAAAAGCAGAAATCTAAATGAAGGAGCAAGTGGAACAAGGTCACAGATTAATTTTTTAGAGGAATGTCGCCTCATGCGAACAGGGAGGCAAATTCCGAGGACGGTTCAACCACCCAAAACAAGAGGGAGAGGTTGTGGTCAACAAAACAGAGGCAGAGGAAGAAACACAAAGAAGCTGGCGAAGAAGACAGCGGATCAGACAGAGGATCGGGAAGAGGACGAGGATGTGGACAAAGACCAATGGGAAACAAGAAGAGTGGTCCAAAACAACAAAAGTAATGGAAAACGAAATGGTAAATAAAACAATTGTAAATTTATCATACAGACCGCTCAGTATGGAGGATAAAAGAACACTATGATTAGGACTTTTGTTCTGTTCCACTGGGAGTTTTAATTATTCTGAAACAAGGATTGATCTATTCAAATTTGTACGCAAACTTAAGCTAAAAAAATGGCACAGTAACAAATGTATGAGACCACCAGACACAATCGGTAACAACAATATAGAACATGAGGAAAGGGAGGAAACACCTTATACTAATATAGGGGACTTCAACACAATAACAGCTCTCGTGGATCTATATGATGACTCGGAATGTGAAATGAATAGAGATACAGAGGAAATAATCACTGACCGTCCAGCAAGAACTGGATTCAAACCAAAATCCGTTTTTTATCCTATGACATCTCACGATAATATAGACGCATTCCATGAGACAGTGATAAAAGACCTCATAAATTTTCGAGCAAAGATTAACAGACGCACACACAAAACACCTGAGAAAAACGTCTCTAAAAAGCAATGGGAATTTATAAAATCACTAGCAGAAGATCAAAATCTTGTGATTCGTCCCGCAGACAAGGGAGGAAATATTGTCCTTTGGGACCGGAAGATGTACCTGAAACATCTTAGAGACACTAAATATTACGTGGAAACCAACATGGAAGAATATAATGCAAGTATAATAAAAATCTGGACTATGGTAACAACATGGAAAGATCAAGGCCTCCTACAATGGGAGGAATTCTGCTACCTAAAAAAGGATTATCCAAAATTACCCAGTTTTTATCTATTGCCCAAGATCCACAAGAATGCCACTAAACCACCAGGGTGACCAATAGTCTCATCAATTTGATGTGTATTGGAACATATACCTAAATATGTACATTATTTTCTACGAGAATATGTCCTAAACCTACCATCATACACCAAAGACACTAAAGACTTCCTTGGCAAAATAAAAAAAAATATTTGGGAAGATGATTATCAACTAATTACAATGGATGTCAACTCATTGTATTCAATAATAGACCATGAACTAGGTTTACAATGTTGTCATCACTATCTTAAAAAGAGACAAATTTGTGACATGGAACATACTATGATATTGTAAGAAATGATCAAATTTTGTCTATCACACAATATTTTTCGGTGAGCTCGTCATGAGCATGGGAGGGATTAAACAAGTCCTCGGTACACCAAGGGGGCCCTGTTATGCCCCGAGTTTTGCATAATTGCTTCTCGGGGAGTGGGAGGAGGCAGTCCAAGAGAATATTGAACACACAGAGACAGGTGAAAGGATTGTGAAGTGGCTAAGATACATTGACGACCTTTTCATTATATGGAAAGGGGATGAAAAGTCAGCCATAACATTTATTTAAAAACTGAATACCAACAGCTATAACCTGAAATTAACATACAATATCAGCAAGGTAGCTATAGAATTTCTAGATGTGGTGATAGAAATACGACAGAATAAAATATGCACCAGGCTACATAGAAAGGAAACAGCAGGGAACAGTCATCTCCATGCTCTAAGCAGCCACCCTGAAACACTGAAATGGAGTATACCATTCGGGGAGCTGCTTAGAGCAAGGAGAAACTGCAGTACCATGGAAGATTTTCTCACTGAACAAGAAATCATGCTGAGGGGAGATTCAGAGAAAGAGGATACCCCAAATGGGTACTAGAGAGAGCAAAGGAAAAAGTGAAAAATATCCCTAGAGAACAAACTCTTGAAGTAAGATATAAGGGGAGGGAAGAAAGTGAGAATCAAGCTGGAATTATTCTCACTTTCAATGCAGAATCCAACAACATTGCTAAAATTCTCAATAAAAACTGGAACATGTTAACAATTGAACCTACTTTGACTAATGATTTACCCAAACGCCCCCTTATAATGTACAGAAAAAGTAAGAATCTTAAGGACATTCTTATGAAGGGAGATATATCCAAAACCTTGACCAATATACGTCTCAATCTAAAGGGATTCTTTCCATGTGGGCACTGTAGGGCGTGCCGTAACAACCATATGCAAAAGAATTATCTCACCCCAGCAGCAGAAAAAAACATAGAACAATTCCTGACATGAGGAACCACCTATGTCATCTATATCCTTGAATGTCCATGTCATCTAAGATACGTGGGTAGTACTACACTAGCAGTCCAAAAATGAGTGATGGAGCATATGCGGGCAATAAATAATAAAGACCCGCATTATCCGGTAGCCAGATATTTTGTCAAATACCATCCGTCTAATAGCTCACTGTTAACATTCTATGCAATAGAACAAATAGAACATAACAGAAGGGGCGGCAATAGAGAATTGCAACTTAGAAATTTAGTAATTTGATTTGAGTGGAATGGTACTCTATGAGCTTGCATTATAAAAAGATCTTGCTCTGCTTCTCTCATAAGCTGATTCTTAAAGTATTCTTCAATAAATTCCATAACAACCCCCTCCATCTGCCTTATGTTCTTAAATTCCTTTAAAGCTTATATTAGCCCTTCAAGAGTGATTCTCTATCTCTTCTCGTTTTTTTTTTAATTGAGTTGTTTTTCTAACTGCGAGGTTTGATCTTTGTATTTCAATTCTCTTTTGTACAATTGAAATCTGCAATTGCAGTTCTTCTCTAAATTGTGTGAATTTACCATCCAACTGATGTATCCACTCTCCACTCTTTGACTTGGTTTGCTTCTACTATTTGTGACAATTTCAGTTCTCCGAGTTGTTTCAATAGATTCTCTATCATAGCCAGTAGCAAATGCTTATCAGATAGTGACGTTTTGATTGTTAATAATGACTTTCATCAGGAAATTAGATTGATTATGTTTTGCTTGAGAGTGAAAAGGATAAATGACAGAATTAGGTTGATTTAAAAACGTATAAAGTGTGAAGCAGAGCCTGCTATGTGGCACTGTGCTACATCTTGCCTTTTGTGTGGTGTCTTGGAAGAGGACTTCCTGGCTATAAACAACGGAAATAAATCTGCATTATTGGTTGCTTGCATATACAAGTTAGATTGCAACTCTAATTCAGGCTGTCTCACCTTTGCATGGATCTCTGAGTTAAAATGTACTATGTCGGACCCCTTGGACAGTAGGCCCAGACAAAAAGTTTCATCTATGGAGTCTCACTAATGGTTTGATGCTGCCACATCCAATCTATTAATGAGGAGACAACGTTGTGGTATATTTGTTGTGAGCTACTTAACATTTAGGAGCATGACAAAGTATTTTAAGGATGAGTGATAAATTAGAATGGTAAAGATGGTTAGACTCTGTTTGCGAGTCAGTTAGCTGCTATCTGTTCTGGTGGATGGGACGTTTTATATGTACCGCAGTACCTCATGGAAACATCTTCTTCGTATGCTATTTGTGTGTTTTTCAGCTTCTTCAACTTGGGGGCGAGCTGGTGAACTAAGAACCATTACCCCTGAAGAAGTCCACCAGCGATATCTCTTACGAGATATCTCTTACAAGATGAGAAGATGCCTCTGTAGTTTTTGATGTACACCCTATGAGGAAATGAGGAACTAAACACAATTGATTCAAGGCACTGTGTTGGTCATGGGGTGTGCTGTCATTTGGAGCCCTTGTATGCCTCCTTTATCTTTTCATGTTGGTTAAAGTGCATGCAGCTAGTTATCATTTAAAAGTTAAGCATACAAGCGTGTGAGTGTCTTTAAACTTGTCTTTGGTGCTTGCACTGTGTTTGCTTGGAACACTGGTGCCATGCTACTTCAGAAAGTTGTTGGGTGCCTGTTGCCTCCGATACTTAGAACGCACATCTCTGCCAGCGCTATGTTGCAGTGACAAGCAAAGGCTGTTGGGACGCGCTGCAAGGTTACAAAAATGTGCATCACGCACATTCATTTGCATTGCTTCTTTGGTTGCTGGGGCAACACTACAGCCAGCTATGCCACAGTGAAGGGAAAATGGAGAGCTCCTTTTCTTCTGCACAGCATCTGCACAGGTGGTCGCTACATTGCTCTGATGGTGTACAGATTTGAGGGTTTGGATTCTTTCTTGTTTTTTTTTATTATTATAAATTTTGCAGAGAGTCCTCGGGTGTGAATCACATATCAGTGGTGGGTCTTGGGTGTGGATTGCACACCTGAGAATGTTTTGCCCAAATAAGATTTGACTAGTTGGGTCTCGGGAGTGAATCACACACCAGCGTTTTGCTTCTACAATTTCAACACACAAAGGCAGTGGGTCTCGGGTGTGGACTCAGTTTGCCCCAGTAATTCTTGAGTGTTTGGTCTTGGGTGTGAATCACACACTGGTGTATTGCTTCTAATTATTACCGTCTGTTTCTATGGTTTCAACAGAGGATTTGTGTATTTGTGATTGCATACTGGAATTGTGGCCTTCTGCTCATAAATACTGTTGAGGTAACCAATATCATTGACACTCTCCCATGTTCTCTGTTACAATTGTCTGGTGATACAATACTAACTCATACTTTTCTTAGGTTGTTGTGTTGTCAAACATATGTTTTAAACCATTCTACTCTTTCTGAAAATTTATTTACCTTTTTAGTGTCTGTACATGCATATATAGATATTGTGAGGATGTAAAACGTTACTCCACCACAATTTTTTGGTCCACTCCGGAGGAACAGAATATTAGGTAGGCAAAGTGGATGAAAGGTTTTTTACACTATGCCTGTGTCTGCAGTGTTTTGTTGAGTGTGGAGAGGAAAACCACCCTACTTCTTCACTGCTTGGATCTGAAAATCAGGAGGTTTCGATCATCTCCCTGACATGGAAGAGAGTGAATTAGATGATTTGAATGAGTTTGATGCATGCCTAAAAAAAATTGGCAAACCATATCTGTCAAAGGTGAGTACTACTTTGGAACTGTACCACTTTGAGAGAAGAATTAAAAACCCACAGGAGTTTGTGGAAATGTATATCACCGACTTGGGCAAATTAGGTGCCATGTACAAATTTGGAGGTACCTCAGAAGAATTAATACATGACCAATTTATGTTGGGTTGTAATATTGAGAAAATGTAGGACAAGTTGTGGCAGAAGAATGACCCAAAGTAGGATGAAGTGGTTTTTGTAGCAAAAAGGATTGTGCATTCTCTAGCTTGTGTAGAAGTTATAAAAAATGATTGTAGCTCAGTATCCAATGAGAAAGGAAAGAGTGGAGGCAAGACACCTGCTAGATGCACATATAACATCTCTTCTGGTCCTTCCAATTCCAATACTGGGAAGGGTTTCAAAGGGAAATGTTTTTTAAGTAGTACTGTGTTCAAATGACAAATCTTGTCCTCCACTGTTAGCTAAGTGTCCTGGTTGTGGCAGAGTAGGGCACTTCCCCAAATTTTGTAGATCGCAACAGAAAACCAATAGAGTTTAAGAAGCTGTGTTAGAATATGGACGTAATTGTGAGTACGATGAGTTTAATTGTCATGAGGTAGAGCTTCAGATTCCACAACACAAAAGTAAAAGTCCCATTGATTGCATTAATGTGAATGGTCATGTGATTAATATGCTGTCTGATTTGGGAGCAAAGATTTGTTTAATCCCGAAGGATTTTTAGCTCAACAGGTTAAAGGAAAAAGTCAAGGTGTTTAAATCCAACATTAAACATTTGGCCTATGGTGGTCAACTGATAAAATTACTTGAGTATTTCTTTGGAGGTCTTGAGTATAAAGGATGTTTTACTGCAGGTAAGGTCCACATCTCTTGTAAGGGTGAGAGCATTATAAGCTGCTTTCACCAGAGGGACCTCAATGTTATGTTGGATCCCCACAGTGAACTTTGTGTTCTCCTGAAAGACACACCACCATGTAAAGAGTCTATGTTTGATGAAAGTTAAAGCCAATACCTTAAGTAAGGAGGAATGTGGCATTGTTCCTTGTCTACGCTTTGAGTTCCAGGAAGTCTTTAGTAAAAATTGAAGCCGTCTTTCTAACTATACCCACAAGTTTGTGCTTAAGGAAAAAGCTGTTCCCGTTGTATGTAAGCTGGGGTACGGTTAATCCTGAGGGAGTCAATGCTCTGGTAGCTTAATAAGTTGAAAAGGGACGGTATCATTGTGGAGATGGAAGCAACAGAATGACTCGTGCCAGCTGTTCTTGCACATAAGACCTCAGGGGAAGTAAGGCTCTGCGTCGATTTAAGAGAAGCTCAACAGGTCTGTAGTTGCACAGAAATATCTGCTTCCTAATATAGCAGAGAAGCTTGCTTAACTTGATGGTGAAGTTGTGTTTCTTATGTTAGACATCAGCGCTGTGTATCATCAGATCAAACTGGAAAGCAAATCCACCGACCTTACATCATTCATCACACTTATTGAGTTGTTTAAGTTTATGAGATTTCCCTTTAAAATTTGCTGACTCTGTGTTCCAGAGGGCCATGGGTGGTGTTTTAGGAGGGATACCTAAAGTTTAAATATACCAGGACAATGTTTTGATTTATGGCTCAATTAAAAAAGAACATGACTGCAGGTTGATGTCGGTTCTGGAAAGGTTTTGAAAAAAAGGTCTCATTTTAAGGGAGACCAAGTGCAAATTTAATCTCTCTGAGATTGAATATCTGGGACATAAACTAACTAAGGATGAGGTCAATCCCAAGGAAACAATTAGTGAAAACCATTGACAATCTTCCAGTTGTGGGTGCAGATATGACTTGGTCACCTTCCTGGAGATGGCTAGTCACACCTATGCCCTTAGGTCTCTCTTAAAAAGAGGCCTGAAATTCTCATGGTCCCTTCAATGTGATTTGGAGATTAAGGACAAAAATGGTGCCTTTAGTGGTGCTTCCCCTATACAAGGTCTAAGACCATGAGACAATCCATTCATGTCACTGATGCAAGTTTCAAAGGGTTGGGCACGGTCAAACAAGTGATGCATGGGGAAGAGGAGACCATTATGTTTTTATCCAGAGCGTTGGTTGGTCCTGAGAACCATTATTCTGTTATCGAAATGGAAGCATTGTGCATATACTGGGCCATTAAAAAGTTAAAGAAGTTTCTCTTGGTCAATACCTTTGTGGTTAGGTATGATCACAAACCCCTAAGTGATTTTTCCTCCAATAAAAATGTGGAAACCGTTTCTTCCAGAATCTGCACAGGGGTCGTCGCCCTGCAGCACTACAATTGTAAGGTTGGTTACATCCCAGGGACCGGAAAACAGGGTGGCTGATTGCCTTTAGCGTTTAGTGTCGGTGCAGTCGGAAGCTGAAGCCAAGGTTGAAGATGACCCGTGGGACTTGGAAGAATTGTGAGGTCACTGAGGATGCTATCAGTGAGGAAGAATGGAAGAACCTGTTGTTGAAAGATGAGGTGCTACAGGAAGTGGTCAAATTGTTCACCCAGTGTTGGTATGACAGTATATTGAGAGACAGACAATCGACCTACATGAATGTCGCCGCAAAAATATCGAAGTCAAGAATAGCGACATCCTATATACATTATGTTAAGTACAAAAATATAAAAAAATACTATCGATGTCAAAAATATCGCTGTTTAAAATATCGTTTTTTTTATAGATACAAAAATAATGTAAAATAAAGTGAATAATACATATAATTAAAATAAACATAGTTTAACATATTTTAAAATGTTTAAAAATTATAACTAATATATATAATATGAAAAATAAATTAAACATATATATAAAATATAACATATATTCTTACTTATTAATATGTTTTAATAATTATTGTATTAACTTATGGATTGCTAAAAAATATCTTATAAATTACAAATACATCTCTACACATAAAACAATAATATAAATAAAATGTAATAAATATATATAACAAATAAAAAAAATATTTTCAATATTTTTAAAATTAATTATATACTACATTAACTAAAATGTTACAGAAAATATTAGATAGCCGAGGGAATAAAAGTACTATTCTAACGCCAAACAGTGCAACAGTAGGGAAAATGTTGGATAGCGTAGGGGTTAAAATTACTATTCCCACTCCTGTCAGTCCAACAGTAGGGAAAGTGTTGGATAGCGTAGGGGTAAAAATTACTATTCCCACTCCAGTGAGTGCAACAGTAGGGAAAGTGTTGGATAGCCTAGGGGTTAACATTACTATTCCAACTCCAGTGAGTGTAACAGTGTGGAAAATGTAGGATAGCATAGGGGTTAAATAAACATATGTATTAATTATTTGTTTAAAAAAAAATAGCATATTAATAATTAATTAACAAAAATATTAATAATAAATACCAATAAAATTAAATAAATATTTAGTTAAATAACATTAAATTACTTCCCACCCTATTCCCTTATAAACGCACAACCCGCTACACAAAAAAGATAACATTATTTAAATTATCAATTAATTCTTTAATAAAAAATCATTGCCAATTAATAATTAAATAACAATAAATCAATCATCAATACAAATTAATTCAAATTAAAATGTACTTAATTATAATAAAATACTACCCACTCTATTCCCAAATAATCCCACAACCCGCTACACATAAATAAGAACACCATTCATTTAATTATAAATTAATCAATTATTAACAATTAAATACCAATTAATAATTAACTATAAATTAATTAACAATACCAATAAATACAAAATAAAAATACATTAATTATAACCAATATAATTATCAATTAATCAATTAATAAAAAGTAGTTACCAATTAATAATTAATTAACAATATATTAATAATAATTAAACATTAAATAAAACATATTATTTAATTAAGATACGATTACTTCCCACCCTATTCCCCAATATACCCACAACTCGCTCTGATACTAAAACACAACATTTACTTAAAAAAAATTACTGATTTCTAAACTCTTAATACATATATTTAAAAATAATTAAAAACATTAAAAAAAAATGTGAACACGTACATATAAAATGCATACTAAAATACATAACACTAATATAAATATCGATATTATTAACAATGATATTTGTGCTAACGTTATTAATTACTTACTTCGATATAAAAAAAACGATATTACTTACCTTAAGGTCGATATTCTGGTCAACGATATTCTTGACTTCGATATTCTGTCCCTACGATATTTAAAACTCGATACTAGTGTAAGTCTATAAAAAAATGATATCATGACTGCATACCGGATGAACAAGTTCATAAATATTGGAAAGTGAGACACAAGCAGTCTGTGATTGATAATTTACTCTAGAGAGGCATGAAACTGGATCCCCCCTGTTCTGGTCAGGGAGTGACTCATTCATTTGGGACATCAAAGTCACCAAGGGATTTCCAAAACCAAAGAAAGGATCACGCCATATGTTTGGTGGCCTGGTATTGATGTGCATGTGGAAAGGGTTGTGTGAGACTGTTTGGAGTTTGTTGCAAGTGATAAAATATGCAACACTAGGGTGCAGCCCATGGTTATGGGGGAAACTCCCGTGAGGGTTTGGCAAGGAGAGGCCTTGGATGTTCTGGGACTTACCACTAGCAAACCTGTTAATTCTTAAGTACTAGTTTTAATATATATGTTTTCAAGAAGGCCAGAGATATACATTACTCAATGCATTCAAACAAACAAGTCATCAGGTTTCTTGACAACATTGTTAGTAGAGAAGGGCTTCCAGATGCATTTTAAGACAATGGGGTGCAACTAGTCTCCAAAGAAATTGAGGAGTTTTTATTAAAAGGGGAATTAAACAAAAGAAATGCTCCCTCTACCATCCCGAGACTGACGGCATGGTGGAGAGATTCAACAAGGTGTTGAAGGAGTTCTTCCAAATTGAGAAATCTCAGAACAGAGATTGGAAGTCTGAGATCCTTGAGAGAGTGAATTTATACAGACTGGCAAAGTGCCTTTTGACTTGTTCAGAGGCAGGATGCCCAATACGTTAATGTATCCATCTTGGATAACATACAAGTATGTGGGTGTGCGTTCAGACAAAGTGAGGTGGGAAGAGACAAAAGATGAGAAAATAAAGAAGAGGAAACATAACTGTGATGTGAGACATGCTGCTTTCAAAACTGATGTAAAATTTGGTAATATGGTGAGAGTAAAAATTCCTCAGAAGTGTGGTACATCGAAATGTTCTACTCCAGAAAGAGTGCGAAAGTTATTTCCTAACTCAGTGAAGTTAAATGATAACCACATCTGGAATTTAAATAGAATCTGTGTTGTTCGCTCTGAGTTATCAAGGGCCAGATGTAGGTAATTCCGATTTACCTACTCTTAAATACCGAATCATACCGATTCGGTATTTAAGAGTAGGTAAATTGGAAGTAGGCAGATGTAGGTAATTTTAATTTCACAATTACCGATTGAAGCCCATAGGAATCAATGGGAAATACCGATTCTGTATTTACAGAATCGGTAAATACCGAATCCTGGCAGGGGGAACGGGGTGTCACTTTGACACCCTGTAGCACCCCAATTGCAGGCTTGTGTGCCATGTGGCACACATACATGCCATAAGGGCATGTCTGTGTGTCACATGGCATAAGTGTACATGCACAGATGTGCATGTACACTGGAATTCGGTATTTTACCACCCAATAGGATTGGGTGGTAAAATAAGAATTCCTATGGGCCTGTGGGACTGCAAACTGTGCTACCTACATATGGATTAACAGAATCGGTATATTTACCGATTCGGAAAAATACCGAATCGGTAAATATACTGATTCTGTAAATTCCGAGCCACCTACATGTCAAAAGCCAAATGCCGGTCGGTAACGGCCGAAATCGGCCGTTACCGACCGGTATTTGGCTACCTAGATCTGGCCCTTAGTCACTTAAGTTCTGTGGGGATTTACTCTGGTGACAAACTTGAACTGAGAAGAAGCAACCGTACAGTGGTTCACCCCAAATACATAGACAATTATGTATGAAAAGGAAAATAGTGCATAGAATTGCTGTAGTTTGTCAATTTGTTTAAAGAAATATTCAGGGGAAGATGTGTGGTATCTTGGTTGTGAGCTAGTTTACATGCAGAATGTATAACAAAGTATTCTAAGAATGAGTGATTTATTTGAATTGTAAAGGGCTGCAGAATGGGGTTGCGAGTCATTCAGCTGCTGGCTGTTCTGGTGGATGGCACGTATCCTATGTACCGGAGTACCTCATTAAAACGTCTTCTTCTTACTACGCAATTTGCTTCTTCATAAAAGTCTGTAATTATTTTTCCATCAGGGCAATTGTCCTGTTCTAAATTTTTAGAGTTAGGTTCTCCTCATGTTCTTGAGCTCCAGACTCTGCTCATTGGAATGCCTTTTTTTTTAGCTGATTGCATCTGACTTCTGTTCGTTAATGATACCAAACTCATGGCACAGTATTTTAAAATATTTAACTGTCTTTCTGACAGCGTTTGTTCCCCCATTACCTCAGTTCTTTTCCCTCGGTCTTGTGTGCTTTGTCCTCCCTATGCATTTTCCGTGGAGAGGCATGCTGCAGAAACGTTTTCATCTGTTTTCCAATTTATAATCCTCTCTGTACTTGCAATAACGGATAATGTGGAATACAAAATTCTAAAAATCTTCCTCGGCCTAATGTTTTGGATTTTGCAGGAGGTGACCTTTGTTGTTTCAATGGCCACAAAAAATATGAGATCTGCGATTTTTCTACAGTGGCTGTAGTTGAGTTGAAAATATTCCTCTTTAATATTAATGACTTAAATAATAAAAGAAAACAACGAGCCATAAAAGCTTTGATTTTACAATAAATCCTGCAATTATTCCTCTTCTTTAGACTCATATTCTTACAAAAAGATTACAGAATTTTACCATATTCAAAAACTTGCTCATGATTTAGATGGCCTTTTTCCACGTCTGTCACCCATAGAGGTATAGCAATACTTATTTCCAAAGCTCTGGATGATGAAATGCATAATTAGCAATTCCGATAATGAGAGACGCTAGACTTGGGTGAATTGTTATTTTATTTTAGAAATAATTACCTTTGTGAACATGCATTCCCCAATCCTCTGATATTGTCTTCAATCACACAAACTCCCTCGAGCCAATCATATTTTTGTGTATGATTTTAATTGTGTGCAGAGCGCTGTGTTAGACTCTACAATTAATAACAGAAAACAGAATCAACCCCAAATCACCAATGCTTTAATTTAGTATTAGTTAGATTTAGATATAATCGGCCCTTGGAGAGGTAGATTTATCGATAAAAAAGAGTAAACATGTGTCTCTCTCAGGTATAACTCAGCAGTGCACTTCGATTCACTTTTTTATTTCCTCGGTTATGGGTTCTGTCCAAGTATCTTATCATCCAAATGTATTTTCTGTGATGGATTTTTTAATAAGATATACATAGATGGGTCTCAGAAATAGAAGGCGCAGTATCTTTTTTTTTCTCACTAAATCAATGACCAGCTAGTATGCTATGTATGGGATTCCTTTAAGGCTCGTGGGGCCTAGAAATGGGATTTGGGATTGCCCATCTCAGATCTGGATTGGGTGAGAGCATTGAGCCTGGTATGCACTGAGTCCTGTAATGACAGATTCAAGCTGCTCCATTTTCATTTTCTGCATTGTACCTATGTCACGCCCTAAATCCTGAATCAAATGGATTCCACTAAGGGAGCAAAATGTGCGGGAAACATCCTTTACCAAGCAACTTTTACCACGCAATGCCTTTACAAAGCAGGTTTTTCAACGCAAGTCATTACAACGAATTGCGCTGGGGGCGCTCTAGGATAGGTAATATTTTAATTTACTATCCAACACCTTCCCTACTATCCACGGGGACTGGAGTTGCAATAGTAAATTAAACTATTCACTATCCAGCACCCCCCAACGCAAGTCGTTGTAACGACTTGTGTTGAAAAACCTGCGTCGTAAAAGCATGCGTGGTAAAAGCATGCGTTGTAACAACGTACATCCAAATGTGCGTGCTGTGGGCAGATAGGTGCCACTTTCTAGCATGAGACTGTGTGAAGGTCCAGGATTAGAGGGCAAATGTAGTGCCATGTATAGAGAATCCCCAGGACTCAGTTGGCCTGATTGTTGGAAGTGGTGACTCACACCAAGGGGCACAGAATTCCTTACAGATTAACTGAGTTGGCCCTTTTATTAGCAAAATGGAGAGTGGCCATTGGGTGGTTGGCACTAGAATCCCACTGCTGGACATTTGGTTACAGGACCTATTGGAACGGGGAGTGGCAAAAGACCACCACATGAGAGTTTTGCGTAGGAATGGGGGGCAGCTTTTGAGACTATGCTGTGAGCACAATTGTTAGATATGTTCCAGGGTTAAAAGGGTTAAAGTGATTTGAGTGCTGATAATAGCTCTGACGCAGAGGGCTGACAGTATGTATGTATGGATGTATCATCGCTCAAGTGTGCTAAGTTGCTTGAGAATCGACTTGTGGTCTTGGTTTCATTCACAAACTGTATCGATCATTGGCTGGGCTAGTAGATGTTTCTGCAGGCAAATACAATATTCTGTACCGCTTATGTTCGAAGCCACTTATGCTCTGTGACTGTCTCAAGAATAAGTATGACGCAGCACTCTCTAACTATATGTTTTTTGTTCTTTTTAATTTGCTTGAAATCAATAAAATACAGTTAAAAAAAAATATGAATGGCTTCATCTCAGAGTTGTCAGGATTGGATTCATTGCCACTAACAATAGCAGTGACATTGTCAAAGCCATGGCTAACAGTGATTTTGTAAAAGCCATGGCTGAAGTAGTATACTTCAGAGTTCTATGTTTAGTGCATTGCATACACTTAATTCAACAAAAAAAGAAGACGTACTAAACAACATACTGGCCACCTGTCACATAATTTGCACACATCTTAGTAATTTTTTCAAAGTCCAGGAGCAGCTGAAGATCATTTAGCATGCTAATGGAGTCCCTGTAAAAGCTTTCATACAGGAGGTGCCAAAACATTGGAACTCAACCTGCTACATGCTGAAATGCCTATTTGAGCATTGCAGGCCTCTCAATGGAGAAAAATGGAGCTAGAGGAGTGCCTGATGTGAATGCTACTGACTTTTGTGAATATGGGGGCAGATTTATGAAGGCCTTGCGCCGCCGGTGCGTCATTTTTAACATGGGAAAAAGTGACACACCGGCGGCGCAAGGCCTTCATAAATCTGCCCCATGATGCGGAAAGTCAGCAAGGAGGTCAGTACCATGATACAGTTGTTGCATTTACTGCAGGAACATCTGCTGAAAAAGCGACACAAACTTTTACAAATGCCAAAGCAGCTGCTTTTGTCAACAGTTTAATCCTTTGTCTGAAAATAAACCAAAAGGCTGTAAAAAAGTGTCCTCCCAAGATTATTTCTGTGCCATAATACTGGAGCCATGCTATAAAAAAGTGTTGACCACTTTCATTCCTTTCTCAGCATTTGATGTCTAAATTTACAAGAACTGAAGTGTCAGGAAAGCAGGTGACCTAGTAGATGAATTTTTGCAAATCCAAGGACATGGCAGAACTGAAGTGCAGCATTCAACATCTGGAGAAGGCAATGCTTTATGCTCTGCGTCTGCCTGCAGCAGTAGCAACCAACACTATAGTCGGCTACTGCTAAACTAGCATCAGATGATTTTCCAGCATCTACAATGTGCTGGTTTTATGTGCCAGGACTTAAATCAGGTGTACAGCCACCGTCAATGCAGAATGTCAACAACGACAATTGAGAATATAGTCCAAGACTATCTGGTTGTTCCACCACAGGTGTATCTGAACCAATACCAACTGATTTATTTCAACATTTCATCCCCCAAATGTATCAGGCACGAGAAGACGCATCCATGGCTCAGGGCAATTGTTCAGACATCACAGGTATGGCAAGCGATCATCCATCGGACAACCTCTCCCTTGGTTTGATGATGAACCCTATTTTATTGATTAAGATAGAAACAATAACACAACAGAAATTATTGCGTTTTAATGCATATACACATATATATATATATATACAGGATCGTTTTTCCATAGGAAAAGCATTTTTTCTTTTCCTAATAACTTTGGAACCATTTGACAAATCTTCAAGGAACATTCTAAAAAATTATCTTCCAGCTCTGCTACAATCTGGAAAGTTTAGGGGTGATCCGTCATCTAGGGATTGAGAAAAGGGGGGTCCCAAAATGTGTTTTCCCAATTCACTTTTCTATAGGACATTTGGATACAGCTACACCTCAAATGGCTGAACAGATTTACACAGAATTTGGTAGAAAGCTTGATCTTGGTCCAGAAAGCATGATTTTTAGTATAAATCAGCCCAAAATCCTTGAATTGTGTATACAATAGACATAGGGGGCAGAGTATCCTAAGCATATTGTTTTTTTATCCTTTTTTTACAAATTCATAGAATATCTACAGGTCAGTGGCAAAATAAAACAAAACGTGTGAGATCCCACTCTACTATTGAAAGAAACCCTGGATGGACCAGGGCTTGGGGGCTACACATATAGCTAGTTAGGAGAGAGTGAAATGTGGCTCCCTCCCCTAGCCTACTGGAGGCCATGGGATCCATCCCATAGGGCTGACATATTTACAACCCTGGGGGGCCCTGAAAACGTTCCAGGTTACCCCATCCCCGGGGACAGATACTAAAAAAAGAAGAGGGGGTGCACGCCACCCCAGCCCGAAAAGGTTATGGGAACCCCATCCGCTGTGTCCAACATTTAAAAAAGGGGAAGTGGAGGAAAAATCAATAACATTGAATATAAAAAAAAGGGGAGGTGGGTTAGTAAAAACAGTAAGGGCCTGATCACGATCTTGGCAGACAGGGTTAGTACTTTAGCCTACACAAGTGAACAAGCTACAGAAATATACTCCCTCATCCATGATATTCGATCCTTCAACGTGCAGGGGAGCAGCTTACCAGAGCAATTAAAGCAACTTGAATTTTTGACTAAGAGACAATTGAACCAACGTCTTCATGCGTCCTCTCTCGTACAGTATCACCGGGCTAAGAGAATACCTAGAGGTTTGAGGATGCCAATCAAACCTGTTATTTCGTTTCCACATGAAAAAAGACTTTATGGACCGTTGGTATGCTGTGCTTAACAAGTGCTCATTAGATCTCATACTTTTACTAGTGGAAGAATTGGCAGTAGTAATTAAAGAAATCACCGAGGAAATCACACTTATTGAAACAGACCTACAGAACAGAATGGACTCTGAGGATTGGTCTAAAATTTTGGAGGACATGAACACCAGAATGGATAAATACACTAAAGAGATACAGGAAGGGAAACTTAGAAAATATAAACGAGACACACTGGACTACAAACTTAATGAAGTGTACACGTGGGCAGAGGTGTATGCCCAAAGAAGAACCTTTGTAAGGCGAACCCCAAACACATCTTCACAGGAAAGTGTAGCTTCCGATGGAGACACCAATGTTAATAGAGCACCACCACAAATAGAGAAAACCACTGGTTCATGCAAAGGTGCGCAAGAGGTACTCTTCTAGTAAGGCGTCTTTTTCCGCACAGGACGCGGATACAACTCAACCTCCAGGGAAACCAAAAGGAAAACCAGGAGAAGTAAAAGACGTAGTCAAACCAAATCTGAGGAGCACGAAGCAAACCTAGTGATCAACATCTCCTCGCGTGACTTAACTGTTCAGCAAATCAAGGTTCTCAACAAAGGAATGAATTTCGTACCGACTTATCACACTAATCTGCTTGAGACTGAAATTGATTTCTTTAAATTTATGAGGATTTTGCGCTTGAAATATTTTTTCTTAAACCTTCCTGATCAAACTGTTGGTTCAACTAACACTGATTACCAAGAGTTCAGACCAAAATCAACATTCCAGGCACCCACCTCACACAAAATATTGGATGCATTTGAGAATCTAGTACTTAATGATATCAAACAGATCAAGACATGGAAAAAGTGCAATTGGAACTTCTCTAAACATGATAGAATGGTGCTCAAAGAATTAGCAGATGATGCCATGATACACATTCAACAAGCAGACAAAGGTGGTGCTATTGTTGTCATGGACAGGGATTTCTTTGTCAACAAAGTTGTGGAACATAAATCTGACACGGATACTTACCTTAAACTTGATCAGGATCCCATTAAAGAACTGAGAAGTGCTCTCGAGACCATCCTAGAGCATGCTGAGAACATGAAGTGGATTACGGCCAAGACTCGACAATTTCTCACAGTTCTGTTTCCTAAATAACCAGGAATATACATGCTGCCAAAAGTCCATAAGGATCTCACAAACCCCCCTTTTAGACCCATTGTCACCGGGTGTGGTACCATCTTCGAGCCACTGGGTCAATACATTGATCAGTTTTTACAACCCTTTGTGCAATCATGGTATTCTTACAAGAAAGATACCACACATTTCTTGCAGAAGTTGATGAACATCTCAGTGAAACCAGGAATGATAATGTGTACCCTAGATGTTAAGGCCTTGTACACCTCTATCCCCCATGTAGCCGGGATAGATGCTGTGGAATGGGCACTTTTGAAACAAGACAAACTTCCGGTAGACAAAGTATTTTTGTTGGAACTTCTTCATTTTTGTCTGCATCATTGTTACTTTAGATGGGGTGATGACTTTTACTTGCAGAACAAGGGGACATCAATGGGCTTTTCTGGAGCCCCGGCATATGCCAATACCTATATGGCCAGATACGAAGATATGTTTCTTTTGACCGACAGAGAATGGGTTGACAATATCGTTTTATATTGTCGCTATATTGACGATATTTTTTTAATTTGGCAAAATTCAAGAACAATGTTGGAGCAAAAAATATCTCAATTGAACAGGTATGATGACAACATACAGTTTACTCAAAATATTGACACAAAAGCAATTCCATTTTTGGATGTACTGGTAAAACTAGATGATGATGCCATTCATACAGAAGTATATCATAAGGCAACTGACAAGAACACTGCATTAATGTACAACAGTTTTCACTCTAAAAATCTGATAAACAACTTACCATATTAACAAATGCTACGTGTTAAACGAATTTGTTCAGAGAATGACTCACTACTAACCAATCTGCATACTATTGAAACAAAATATGTAGCAAAAAAGTACCCTAAAACTCTGTTTGAAACTGCAAGGGAGAAATTACAGAAACAAACCAGAGACTCATTGTTGGTAACTAAGACAAAAGTTTCAGAACAACAACAGGTATTTGTTTCCAAATATTCTACAAGTTCCAATGAGATTAAAAAGAGCATTTATCGTCACTGGGATTTACTAAGTTATGAAACCGACTTCAAAGAACTCTTTGTAAGGAAACCAATTTTTGCTTATAAAAGATCATCAAACATTAAAGAACTATTGAAACCCAAATCACGAATATGTCAATCTACGTATAAAGGAATGAGAAGATGTCAGAATTGTGTCCAGTGCAATAATGTGATAGTGACTAATACAGTGAAGCATCCTTATACTGGAGAAACAATTGCAACTAGGCATAATGCAGATTGTAACACCATGCATGTCATCTATGCGATAAAATGTCCCTGTGGGCTGTTGTACGTAGGGAAGACAGAACGTAAAATAAAGACTCGTATATCAGAGCATAAAAGTACAATCCGCAACAAAAATCCAAACAGCAGCTTGGCAGGCCAATAGACATTCGATTGCCCAAGTTAAATTCCAGGTTCTCGAAGTGGTTACCCCCACACCTGGGAAGAGCTTAACAAAGACCTTATTACAAAGGGAGGTGTTTTGGATTAAAAGACTGGATACACAAGATCCCAAAGGGATCAACGACAGGGTTGATTTATCATGTGAATCCTGCACGATTTGAGTGCACATGGAGGCCTGAGTAATGTCATTGCATCGTATACGCCTTATGTTGTTGTCAACTTATTTTTACTAACATGTTTTTTTGCATTGAATCTAGCAGGATATTATCTTGAGTTTACATTTCAAATACTATTATTACCTGTTTCCACTATCATGATCATTACGCAGTTGTATTTGGTACATACATGCCGATATGAAGTGTGAGACAGGCAAATGTTGTGAGTGATGTGATAGTTAGAAAACTGTGTCACTCACAGTACCGACATGATGTCATCTTTTCACTTTTTTCATTAATTCCATACGATGTTTGTTGGTTCATGACCACGAGTAATTCGCAGTTTAATATATTTTTTCCGGTAATATGTTTGTTGACATGATTTGAGTGACATGCAGATGCTGGTATTATGTATAAAATAGAAAATTAGTTTTGCTGTGACTAACTGTAAACTATGACGTTGGAGGTCTTTTCAATGTGGTAATTGTATGAATTTGTTTATGTTTTTCAGGTATAGCCCCTGATGAAGGGCCGCGTGGCCCGAAATGCATTGGGCATAGGTATTCCGTAAAAAAGCATGGAATTCATGAAATTATTGTGAACAATAAGGAATGTCATGATGTGGATGTCATTGATTTCTTATGGAATGTTATGACACAGAATAATATTCTGACGAATTAAGAAATTTCAGTAAAAATGTATTGACTTAACTCTTTGTGTTAAAGTTTCTTACAATATTCTCATAACACATATTTGATGAATATTTGTGTGTCCAACCAGGATTAGCAATTGTGCACAGAGGGCAAGCGGTTTCGCTTGATTATATTATCTATAGTTGACAGGCGCAGTTTGGGCACTGCGCTATCCTCCGTAGCACGCTTTAAGAAGTTTATATACACATTCTCATTGAGATTTTGATTAGTCACGGTGTGCCTCTCCTACTAATTATTTTTGTTTTAGACAGGGTTACTCCATCACAAACGTTACTGATATCCGGTTCACCCTATTACAAGTTCCATAGGATATTATGGAATTCTAATTTGGCGGATGGTATATCCGTCCCGTTTGTGATGGGGTAACCCTGTCCGCCAAGATCATAATCCAGACGTAATCTCCTGGGTGATTAAATTCACGACCCAGCTGAATTTACCATATTTTTTAAATGGACTGTGAGCTGGGGCTCTATGCTCTTCAACTGGAGTGCAAGGTCTTCTTGTGATTATTTTTGTGATTGCATCTTGTAGGATAAAACATATTTAAAGAAAGACGCAGAGACATGTTGGGTTTATCCAAACAAAAAAACAACATGTTTGAGTATCTTTTTTCACAAATTTCAGCCCACCAAAATACAATAAAAAAAACAATGTTAAAATAACAATTCATAGACATGTTGATTTCTTTTTTTTATTAAAACTTGAGTAAATATTTTAATAATTATCTTTATTATTAAACATTGCATTGTGTGACAACTGCTCCTGGCGCAGCAGTCTTACGCATCTCTCCTGATGGGCGAGGCCCGGCAGATTTGGCCCGGGCCGGACTGGCTACCGGGCAGTTTGGAATGCTGCTGAGCTGGTGGCTGATTTCGTTCATGGAGACATGCGTGTGCTAAACTAAATTCATTTTGCTTTTAATATTTCGAAGCACATGCAGGTCTCCATAAACGAAATCAGCCCCCACCGCAGTGAAATCCGCCCCCAGCTCGGCAGCATTCCAAACTGCCCAGTAGTCAGTTCGGCCCTGGATTTGGCTGGCAACGCTTAGCAGGATATTTCAGTGGGGTGACAAGTCTGGCAAGATGCTACATCGGCTCTGCCAGGACACTTTTCACCCCAAGGCCCTCCCAGGGGTGCTGGATGAGGTGGGGGCGCTGATGACGGACCCTATGGCCATAGCGGAGAGCTTCGCCGCATATTATTATGCGGACCTTTACGCCCCTCGGGAGTACTTACCGGAGTCTACGGTTGACAAATTCACAGCGGATCTACCGCCCAAAGCGGTATCGGATGAGACGCGTCACCAGCTGGAGCTCCCTCTGACGGATGAGGAGCTGGGCAAGGTCCTGGGAGAGCTCAATTCAGGGAAGGCGTCTGGACCCGACAGATTCCCTAGCGAGTTCTTTCGATGGTACAACCTACAGCTAGCCCCCTATTATCAGGCAGCGCTGGAAGAAGCCAGGGAGGCGGGCAGGCTCCTCCCAGACTGAAGACATGCGGAAGTGGTGGTGTTCCATAAGCCCGGCCGGCCCCCGGAACAGCACGCCTCCTACTGCCTCATCTCCCTCCTAAATGTGGAGGCCAAAGTTTTGACCAAAGCATTGGCTAACCGCCTCTTACCTCACATTTCGGCACTGGTACACCCGGACCAGGCCGGGTTTATGCCCCAGACGGCGACAAGATATGACATAAGGCGGGCGCACGTGGCGATGGCGGCTATACGACAAACCGGGGAGCCGGCTACTAGCGGACATGGACAGGGCATTTGATTCCCTGAGTTGGATCTACTTGTTCTCCCTACTACATAGACTCAATTTAGGCCCATATTTTCTATCATACTTTATGCTGCTATATACTGATTTGACCGCATCGGTACGGGTGGCAGGAGCAGTTTCATCCAGCTTCCCTATCAAACGAGGCACCAGACAAGGGTGCACCCTGTCACCGCATTTATTTGCTCTGGCCATGGAGCCGTCGGCAGTCTGGGTGTGCATTGACGCACAGATTAGGCGCTCTGAGGGTCTGTCGGACAGGATCGCATTATATGCTGATGATGTCCTTTTTTTTCTTTACGGCATTGGATAGATAGGGGACAACGGCTTCTGCAGATCATGCAAATATTCGGGGAATCATCAGGGCTATATATGAACCCCCGTAAATCCACACTGTGGATTCTGGGAGACCGGGTGAGAGTGGGCACATGAGCATCTGCGATTCAGGTGGCCGTGGGGGGCCTCAAGTACCTAAGGGTATTCCTGTCAGATGTGCCGGCCATCTCTTGGGAGCGAAACCTGGCACCGACTTGGGAGCGTGTTTGTGCGGATATGAAGACCTGGTCACATATGCCCTTGACAATATATGGCAGATCAGCAATTTTTGAGATGGTTGTGCTCCCTCGTTTCCTCTACCAGCTACAGAATCCCCTGTACCCGATCGCACCTAGATGGTACCGGCTGGTGAATTCTGTGCTGGGGAAGTTCCTGTGGGAGGGGGGTGCAGTGCGCATAGCGCTGTGCACATGCTTTCTCTCCACGTACTGCGGAGGACTCGCGACCTCGGATATCCTCTCGTATTACCAGGCCTCGCATTCATTGGTCCTCAATGAGTGGTGGTCTGGGAATAGGGGGAACCCAGCCTATGCACTGGAGCAACGCCTTATGGGGCCCCACACATTACACACTATTCTTTATTCAGCACCATTGCGGGGTGCGCCCCCACCAGTCACGCAGGTAGCATTTCATATCTGGCGGCAGTCACTGAGACTAATGGGGTGGTGGAATACCCTGACCCGAGAAACTCCTCCATGGTACATTGGGCACCTGCCTGACCTGGCGGCCCTGTAGGGCTTTCGGGGTTGGGATGCTATAGGCATATCAAACCCTGGGGGATGTCATGAGGGATGTGTCACTCAAGTCCTTCCGGGGATTTGCAGAGGAATTCTGTATGCCCCGGTCCCAGTTCTTTTGGTACCTCCAACTCCGCCATGCACTCTCCCCTAGTCTGGAGGGCCTGGAATCTCTCCCGGAATTTGGCCCGTTGGAGGCGAAGGTCTTCATGGGGGATCTGGAGACAAAGAAGATCTCCCAAATCTATCAGTCCCTAGTCACTCACTGCTCCCCCACACTTCAGAAGCTTTAGGGGGTTTGGGAAGAGGATGTGGGCACGATGGAGGAGGAAGACTGGAAGGAGGCCCTAGCTTCCCCCCGAGGAGCGGCCATAGCGATGCTTCTCCACCTCATTCAATTTAAATAGCTACACCGGGCCTACTTCACTCGGGTTTGACTGTGGCGTGCGGGATTGCTTGCTTCCCCGGAATACCTTCATTGTGGCCAGGAGGATGGCACATTCTTACATACTGTCTGGCAATGTCTCTCAGTTGATCATTTCTGGAGGGGGGTGTTTTCCTGTCTGTCGGAGTTCTTGGGGTGGACACTTCCACATACGCTGCAGTTCGCCCTGCTACATGTCATGGGGGGGATTGGGGTAATATCTATAAAAGACATCTTCTGTAACTGGGCCTCACATTAGCGAAACGTGATACAGCCAGGGTGTGGAAGGATTCACGGGCCCCTTCAGTGACCGCCTGGAGAAATGGACTTTTGCATGGGGCTGGAACAGCCAATCTCTGTTGGCAGGTGATGCCCTCATAAGCCCTACAAAATATGGAAGCAGTGGGCAGATTATCGGGGTCTGTGGCGGGAGCCTCCCATTGTTGCGGATGATTTCCCAGCGGAATGAGGGCTGGGTTCAGTGGGAGGGACCTGGTGCAGGGGGGTGGTGGGGGGAGCCTGGGGTGTGTGTGTACCTATGCTGATCTTGTTGTTTCTTTTTTCTGATTGCTTTTCTTTCTTTGTTCTATATTAACTGCTCATGGACTGGACTCAGTGGACTTTGTGCAACTCAGGGAGGGGTGTGGGGGGAGAGTTGGGGGGTTCTTTAATATCCTAATTGATACACTATGTCAGGTGTTGTGGTTGTTCCTTTGAAAAGGTCAGTTGCTTTCTTGCTTATGTGCAATCTGATACTGCAGTTGCCTCTGGGGTACAGAGCCCTGCAACATATGTTCAATTTGACAATAATATATTGCATTGTGTGAATTATTTAAATATAGATTTGTTTAAAAACAAACGTGGCTTAACGCTGCCTTGTAAATAGGCACCCTTTCATACTGTATTTAGGATGAAAGGTGTGAGCAATGGGTGTTGGGTGGGTAGCATGAATAGGAGGCAGCGCCAAAGTTAAGACCAGGCATACCCTGCCACACTTATGGCAGCCAAAAGCGGTACAGGGTATGCTCAGGCGTGAGTCCCTTGCTCACTTTGCCACTGGATTCAAGCAAGCCGGGCTGAAGACGGCTGTGATGCCAGAAACCGGTCCTCGGAAGCTTGTTTCCGGTCCAGGGAAGGCATGGCTTGGCATTTCGGGCTGGACTGTTCCCATGAGGCACAGGGTCAGACTGATTTGTATATAGCCATGTCTGAACTGGGGTGGCAGAGTGGGCTAAAGAACGGTGATGGATTAAACCCAGATCTTTTGACTGGGTGTGAGTGTTTGATTGGTTCAGATGCTCCGTCCATTACCACCCCCTTTTGTACCGCTTTTGGCCACCATAAGTGTGGCAGGGTATGCTCAGACGTGAGTCCCTTGCTCGCTTTGTCACTGGATTCAAGCAAGCCGGGCTGAAGACGGCTGTAATGCCAGAAATCGGTCCTCGGAAGCTTGTTTCCGGTCCAGGGAAGGCATGGCTTGGCATTTCGGGCTGGACTGTTCCCAAGAGGCACAGGGTCAGACTGATTTGCCTATAGCCATGTCTGAACTGGGGTGGCAGAGTGGGCTAAATAACGGTGATGGATTAAACCCAGATCTTTTGACTGGGTGTGAGTGTTTGATTGGTTCAGATGCTCCGTCCATTACCACCCCCTTTTGTACCACTTTTAGAAAGTTGGCATTTACTTGCTTTAACCATTTGGTGCCTTCTGCCTGTCTCTGGAATACATGCCTGGGATGGGCGACTGCTCGATTCCTGAATTCCCTCTAGACAGTCGCACACAAAGGAAGGGTAGGTGTGCCTGAGTAGTCATCTTGTATGCAGATGGGCTATCTTGAGCTGGATGGGAGGGAGATACTGACACTTACACCTGAAATGGCTGTGTCCTGTACCCACAAAAAGAATTGATTACCCCCCTGTAGTGTGTCCGGAACCATGGCAGGACTGGAGATCCTCTGTTCACTGCAAAGCTTTCTTTGAAGTCTCCTCCACTGCAAAGCTACCACTGGGTATAGGTAGTAGACCTCTGGCTCTACCAAATCAGTACTCTTTTGAAAGTGTGACTACTCTGCCAGGAAGAAGAGCTGCTGTGCTGCTGAAAGGACTGCTACTCTGCTGGATTGCTGGTTTGCTGAAGTCTGCCTTGCTGTGCTCTTACCTGGTTGAGCTGCCGTGCTGCTTGCTGTTGTCCTGCCAGGGTGAGAAGGACGGGACCTGCATCATTTGAACCCAGAGTGACTCAAAGGGCTTGCTGGCTTCCCTCCTGTTGCCTAAGTCTCAAGGACACAAAGGACTTAGAATCCTACTGTTCGAACCCTTGGGATCATCTGCTTATAAGTCTGTCATGCCAAGTGGTGGCACCCCAGTCCTGGACCCTTCGAAGTGGACCTAGCTGTTTGTTTGCTCCAGTAGATCCGATGCATCCCCTACTGCTAGAGCAGAATTGACTCATTGCTGCTACTCAGAAGTGCCACATCGCACTGGGAACCAGTTCTTCGGAACTGACACATCACCGCCACTGCATGGAGAAGATCAACAGATCACCTCTACAGTGTGGAGAAACCCGACATATCACATTTGGAACTGCTGCACTGTGGAAACGACGCTTCACTCATGGACAGGACACATAGCCGCAGTTGCCCGGAGAAATTCAGCGCAAGGCCTCAATTGTGTGGGAATCACTGACGCATCTTGCAGTTGTGACCAGGATCAAGGTACTTTTGTTCTTGGGCCTCCATGAGTCCTGTATCTGGCCTGCACTCTATTGCAGTCAGCCTGAACTCTTGAATTTGTCCTGGTCCAGTGCGACCAATTAACTCTTTAGGCGCTACATGCTTCTAAGTGCTATGCTCTGCATTTAATCTTTAACAATTTAACAATTCACATCTTACCTTCTACGGGATCAATTTGTGCCATTTTGTGCATGTTCTATTTACAAAATAATAATCTATTTGTATAACATGGTGTGGAGCCCTTTTGTGGTGTTTTCACTGTGTTGTCGTATGAAGTGTTGCACAAATACTTGATCCATTGCATCTTCATTTAAGCCTGACTGCTCACTGCCAAGCTACCAGAGGGTGAGCACAGGATAATTTAGGTTGTGTTGTGCCCTACCCTGACTAGGATCATGGTTACTGCTTGGACAGGGGGCATATTACTGAAATCTCAATTTCTAAAGCATTCCTCAAGACTTCTCTTCTTCAGGAAAACCTCCATGGAATTCCTGCTCTGTGGTTCAAAACTGGACCCAAGACAGGCAATACCAGAAAAATGTAGATGCACTGTCCATTTATAAACAGCATACTTTTTCTTTTATTATAAATATGTTTTTAACTGTGTGGGTCCTCCCTTTTTTGCATTTTCTCAACCTAGATCATGATCAGTTAACTTTAGAGTCTAAAGGGCGCCAAATAGGGATAGTGATTATATTTGGTAATCAAAGTTTCCTCTTCCTTCGACAACAGATTCAACATGCTCATGGATTTGAAGAATGATGACTTTGTTTATTTCTCACCTTTCCCTTATTCCACCTACCCGTCCATTCATAAAATCCCCAAACCTCTTCCCCCTTTTTATGAGATCTAGTGTGCTATTCATTTCCAAGATAAACAGATCTTACACCTGGTGGGGGAATAGGGTTAAATCTACTGTGACAGAAGTAGGTTATCAAACATTACAAGTTTGTTCATACCATGCCTCCTACTCAGGCAAGAAAGGGATACCACAGTGCAGAGAATAAATGTCAACAATGGATGTCCAAGGATAGGTAGTGTGTACTGAAGGCTTCATTATGAATGGTTACTTTGGAAAATAACTCCACATTATGTTGTTAATTGTTTTATCATGATGACCTCTGTCTTGGATTTTCCACTCACTCTGTGTTTTCATTTAGTTTAGTTGCCTGTGATGCAGAATTGGAATCCTTGAGCTGGTTTGCCAGAATTATGTACAATAATAAGAAATATGTGTTTCCTTTGATATCTTCCCTGATAGTGGCGGGACTCTGAATTAACATACTGGGTCGTTGGATGAGGTAGCAGACAATACTTTTACTACTCAGGTAAGAAAACATGTTCTGTGAAATTGAAGGAGATATTCTTGTTTTGTATCTGGGTTGACAGACACCATTAGTGAGAACCGTTAAAGAGGGCAGGGCAAAGGCAGTAAGCATCCCACTATTACTGATGGCAGGGTGGGTGCTGCTCAGACTTGCCAAGCCATTAAAGATGTTAGTGTTGCAAATGGCAAAGGTCAGTTTTCCAGCGCTGATTTCAGTGGAGTGAAATGGAGGAGACAAGGTAAGGTAACCTACCTAATCTGGCACAGGAGCTCAGGTAGAGATAGGCAAAAAGATTAAGGTGGGATGGGCATTGTTGGACAACTACTTTGAGATGGGTCAGACGCGGGTCCCTTCATGGCCTCCAGCCTCCCTGAAACGGGGAACAGCGTTTACAATGCAACTTTTACAACGCTGTAAGTTTACCACGCAACTTTTACAACGCAAGTCGTTACAACGACTTGCGCTGGGGGGTGCTCTAGGATAGGGAATAGTTAATTTACTATCCAAAACCTTCCCTACTATCCACGGGGACTGGAGTTGGAATAGTAAATTAAACTATTCACTATCCAGCACCCCCCAACACAAGTCGTTGTAACGACTTGCGTTGTAAAAGTTGCGTGGTAAAGGCATGCGTTGTAGCATGCGTGGTAATGACATACATCCCCTTGAAGCACACTGCTAGATGCTTTGAATGCCCCTCTGGACCTCATTCCAGGCTTTGAAGCACATGTGCCAGGGGGACTCTGTGGATGAGGGGTAGTGGCTGCTCTGGATAAACTCCACTGCCTGCAGTGGCAGTGCTGGCATGGCCAGGGTGTCTCAGACTGAAGACCTGAGGAAGGCAGGGTGGCAGTGCTGGCTTCCACCTTCTCCTCCTCCTCCTCCTCCTCCTCCTCCTCCTCCTCCTATTCTAGGATCACCAGCAGTGATACTTCACTGCTATTGCCTCTTTTTTAAAGAGGAGCAGCCAAGAGGCTTTCTCTCACCAGTAATCCAGAGCCTGGCCACCAGAAGGAGCAGCTGGATGATCCAAGGGAAAAAAAGAACATAGACTGTATTTCTCTCTGCAAACACCTATGTATATAGTCAAAGAGTAACACAGCATTGCTGGTTCCCTATGGCTACTGGTATGTTTTGTGTGTGATTCTTTGTCACAGGGACTTCTATCCTACACATTATTCACATAATCAAGAACATAGAATAAATTATTCCATTACCACTGCCATAATCAAACTTTTTTTTGTTGCTTTAATGGATGAAACGTTTGCATGATTTTTACGGGGTGACACTTCACCACACACTTAATGTGTTATTAAAACATGACTGACCTGCACAATGTGCAAATATATTGCCATAGACAAATATGATTCTTTACATTTATGCTGCACAATATTTTTACACATATATATATACATAATATAACATTAATTGTGTCAATTTGGTGAGGCAGCCTGTTTTTAGGTTATTTTTGGACAACTTATGACATGTCATAATAATTCCAATGACACTGCTCGGACGATTCTCTCTCTTGACTCCCCCCCTGAGTCTAGACTGAGACCCACACTACACCCACCACCTCAAATTCATTAAATGTACAACAAATATTTTATTCCTGTGCTATTGAGCCATTGAGTTTTGGGTAAGGTAAAGTCTAATAAAATGTCAGGGCTTCGCATAGGTTTAAGTTTGGTCATATCATATTTAGTAGGCTTTGGTGCGTGGTTAATGAAAGAGAGAAGACAAAACCGTGTATTGGAGGTCATGAGAACAATACACTTGAGTGGGCCCTGGGCAATATACCTGTTGTTCTCCTTATTACTTTCAATGGAGGAGAGGCTGAGACAGAAACATAGGAAAGTTGACAATGTAAAAAGGGTTGGTATTCATACTTGGAAGCATGGAAGAATACCTTAACAAATGCAGCAACTGCTTATTACTAGTCAAAGTATTTCTTTGAAATGTTCATTTGACAATTTAAAAAATCAAGTAGTCTACAATGCAACACTATAAAACACATTGTTAGTAATGAGGGAAATCGCTAGTAAAGGAACAGAAAGAAGATTATTAAATGAGGGGAATGGAAAGGAGATATTTTTTTAAAAAAAGGGATGCTGGAACGGCTTCTGACACAGTAACAAACAAAGGGGAAGAAATCTACAGCCAGAAGAAAGTCAGCTAGAGAAACAAAAAGAATTTTAAAAAATGCACTAGGACATATGTAGGGTTAACCGACATTGAAATAGATGAAGGGCAGTTGAGAAAATATAAAATATAAAAGACCTTGCATACTAGGTGAGAATTGTCAGAACAGGAAATAATAAACATGGCTCACCAGCATTAGCAGGAATAGCTGGTGTGGAGGCTGTGGCCCTGGTGCACTCCTCAGGGCCTGGGCCGTGGAGGTGGGCTTCTTGGCTCCTTTGGTTCGGTTTGGTTGTCTTGAAACTAGGAAACATAACTATGACATTGATTATATATATTTTTTTTTAATAAAATGCCATTTTATAAGCAAAAAAATCTGCTGCCTGACTAACTAGAACTAAGATGCCTTCAACTTCTTCCCTAAAAAAAGGCACCCATCCTACACATTGCTTGCAACAATTGATATTTCTACTTCACTCGCTACATACACTCTCGTTATTTCGTCACTTTGGAAGCTATGGGCAAAGTCAGTCTTCCTTCTTGCACTGCACTTCACAGCCACTGTACTGGTTGAAGAAAAGTCATGGTGGAAAACTTTCCCATTATAAGGATATTGCAAGGTGTACCATGCCCACATAGAGGAATGAGGATGAAGCTGCATTCCTTCATAAGATCATGGCACTCCGAGGTGAATTGAAATATCCTTTTTAATGTATGGTATTTCTTTTCTAATAATTCATGGTTGCACCATAGTCCATCCCACAAACCACTTAAATCCTTGGTGTTTTCCTCTATCATATTCTTTGCAGACATGAAGAAATAGGAGTTAATAGTTTTTGTGAAACGATATTAGAATGAGTTTTACATTAATCAGATCAAAATATGCTTTGGTTCAGTTTGTTTAGAAATATGCTGAGATTTTATCTGATCAGTAATGACCTATAACATGTAAAGACACAAGATATTTTGCCATAATATATCCTTTCCTATTTTCCTTGCTTAACCAGCAGCTGCAATGATTCTCCCATGCCAGCCTTTAGCCTTGGCTGCCGGCTCTGGCAGCAAGCATTGTGACATCTGAACTCAACTGTAATAACGTATTACACTTGAGCAGCTATGTCATTTCTTTATTACAGGTGACTAGAGATGTCACAAATCAATTGTACTAAGGTAATTAGAGATTGGCTTTTATAAATGGATTGCAGGCTTTCTTTTGTTATAGAAGTACAAATTGTCTTTTTGTCTCTTGCAGGTCACCAGCACTGGTTCTAACAATGTGATATGGATCTACAGTTGACCATTCCTTTAAGTCAGGCTTCCGTTCTGAATTATAGCAATTAACATGTTAGTACAGTTCCTTTTTTAGGCTGCCATCTATAGGTTACCTCTTTCAAACTCAATTATGTGGGGTTCTACTATTAAAATAAGTTTCTTCTTCCTGATAAAAATAATCAGCAGCTTGCAATAGATCAAAGCTGTTAATACTTAAATGTTTGTAAATTACAGGTTGCTTAAATGTGAGAACATTGATTTCAAAGGTCTGAGAATGTATTCACAAAAATACTTTAGAACTACAAATGATAAAATAGTTACTGAAAAATATTTCAGTGTATAAGATGCATACGATGTTATGAATTTATAAATGTGATTGTTTACAATATGTTTTATTTATGGGTCAGGTAGGTTAAATACAAAATATTGTAATGATTGTGATTATGTTGTTAGATACATTATGATTCGTTCCACAAAAGTTATCAGGGTTGCAGCTATTATTAAGCAATATGTCAATTAAGTTATACAGCAATACTATAAAATGATAATAATTGTTTTTAGAAGTTATTGAAATGTTTTAAATCGCCATCTGACGTTATTTACATTGTGGTCAAACTAATGTAAACAATTTCCAGTTACTATCCAAGTAAAACAGATCTGCTATAGAAATCATATTATAGTTTGTTTGCCTTTCAAAAGAAATTTGAGAGAAAATGTGACCTGCTTTTTCATATATACTGATGTAAGTGTTTTAGAAGGGCCAGTGTAGGTTGTGGCAAAAAGAAAATCTATACAAGAAGTACTTGTGAGATCAATTACTGAGTGCTACTCATATAAAGTTATTTCTTTAAGCTGAACAGCTCAGTGCAAGGGAGAAGTTTACTTTACCTGAAAATATTGTTTTTTACCTGTTTATGTCTGCAATTTGCTTGAGTGACTGCGAATGTTTGCTTGGCAAGTAATGACATAACCTTCCAGCTGCTAAGTGACTCTGCTGTAAATTAAACTTGTCCTATTGGAAAGATGTTGAACTTCTACATACATGTGTGTTTACTTTGCACCAAAGACAGAGATCCAGTGCTGCTCTTTGCGTGAACTATTGTTGCAGAGGATATAAAAGACAACTGCCCAGTGGCCGTTCATACTAGACTGGGTCCTTTTGCATTGGTAAAAAATTGTTCATCCTACGCACGCCACTTTAAGTTTACAAAAGGAAGCATACTGTGTGAAGTATAATTTGTCAGTGTATCATGCAACGCAGCACAACAACTTCACTTGTTGTCCTGCCTTATGTGAATGGTTAGTAAATATACCACTATCTCTTTTTGTGTGTCATTGTGCTGCATATACCTCAGTAAGGAATGTTTGCACCCCACGAACAACCTTTGATCCTCTTAGGGACATGTTAAAAAAGATATTTATATTGCCTCTTTTGTTAAAGGTACCCATTTAATCCTGTTTTGAGTACTTTAGTGGGGCCTCTTTAACAATGTATTGCTGCAGACAGGCACAAGAATATTCATGTTAAATCGGTTTGACGGGACAAAGGGCCTGATTTAGATCTTGGCAGTTGTGGTCCAGCTGTTGCTTTTCCATTGGATTCCCCATCCGCATACTAAGCGGTCCACCCACTCGATTTAGATGCTGGAAGGGTCGATGGACAAAAGACCGTGGAAGTGCCGCCAACTCCGCCAGGTATGTTCACCCACGTTGACCGCGCCATAGGCTAAAGCAGCTGTCAGAAGGTGGACAGCCCGTTTGTCCACCGGACCAATCATGATGTGCCTTCCAGTTGACTTGAATGTGATGGCAAAAAATCTTCACTTTAGTTGTCATATTGGACGCGATATATGGCAGCAACTCACCTTTCTCACTTTCATACTTCCTTTTCCACCATGAAGTCAATCTTCCAAATCCTGGCTCTGCTGCTGTTACTCGTCTACGAAGCAAATCAACCCCATCGTGGCTGAAATCGACAGTAAGCTCCTCTGTTACCTGTAACCTTTTGACTTGCCTACTAACATTTGCACTGGCCTCGCGCTTTTTTAAATCTCTCTTACAAGCAATAGCATAGCAATGTGCAATCCATATGTGTATAAAGTTGATGTTTAAAATAGTTTAAGAAACACACTTTTATGATTACATTGTATTTCAAAATGTATTCCAAGCTGTCTTCGAAAAAATGGACACTTACACAATCAATCAATTAATCAATCAGTATTTGTAAAGCACACCACTGTCACCCTTAAGGGTATCTGGGCGCTGTGTCTCCATCGAAGAGCCAGGTGATGAGTCTCTCTCTGAAGTCTTCCAGCAAGGGGGCTGTAAGTAGCCGGAGGGGAAGGTTGTTCCAGGTCTTGGCAGCGATGTAGGACAAGGAGTGGCCACTGCTGCAGGTGGTGTGTGAGAGGGCGGGTGAAGAGGAGCGCAGGTGTCTAGAGGGATAGTGGTAGTTCAGTCAGTGGTAGATGTATGCAGGTCTTGGATCATGGAGGGCTTTGTAAGTGTGCATGAGGATCTTTAAATGACATCTCTTCTAGACGGGAAACCAGTGGAGGTCTCTCAGGTGGGAGGCGATGTGGGTATGTTTGGGGAGGTCCAAAATGAGTCTGGCTGTAATGTTCTGTATGGTCTTGAGTCTTCTGAGGAGCCAGGTGGAGATGCAGGCATACAGGGCATTGCTTTAGTCGAGGATGCTGGTGACAAGGCCCTGCATGGCCGTCTTTCTGGTGTCATTTGGGATCCATCTGAAGATTCTGTGGAGCATGCTGAGTGTGTGGAAGCAGGAGGAGGCGACTGCATTGACTTGTCACTTCATGGTCAGTTGGCTGTTGCGGATGATGCAGAGGCTACGTGCATGGTCAGTTGCTATGGGTGTAGGTCCAAGTACTGCAGCCCACCAGCTGTGGTCCCAAGTGGAGGTGTTTTTCCAGAAGATCAGAACTTCCATGTTTTTGGCATTAAGTTGAAGGTAGTTGTCTCTCATCCATTTGGCTACGTTGGTCATGGCATTGCAGAAGTTGATTTTGGCACTAGAGGCGTCATTGATGAGCGAGAGGATCAGTTGAGTGTCGTCTGCATTAGAGATTATGTTGAGTCTGTGGATATGACGATGTCTGTGAGAGGGGTTGTGTAGATGTTGAACAGGGCTTGGCTGAGGGGTGATCCATGTGGTACACCTCATATGAAGTCTTTGGGAGCCGAGGTGAAGGGAGGCAGTTGGATGCTCTGTGTGCATCCTGCAAGGAAGGAGGAGATCCACTTGAGGGGGTCTTACTGTATGCCTATGTTGTAGAGTCTATTGAAGAGGGTTTTGTGGGAGACGGTGTCGAACGCCAGGGAGAGTTCAAGGACGATCAATGCAACATTTTCTCCAATCATTGTGGTTTCAGTGCTGTGGTTTGCATGGAATCCTGATTGTGACTTATCCAGTAGGTGGTTTTGTTCCCGGAATTCAGTGAACTGCTGGTTGATGGCTTCCTCGAAAAAGGACATCAATGCAAAAATCTAAAAGATACCATACAGGTGTGTTTAAATAAATTTGGTAAATTGTCAAATTAAAAACATGTGTTACACATCTTCGGGATAAGTGAAATGTAACATAATGCAGAAGTTCCACCAGACAAGGTGTAAAGTTTACTTATAAAATACCTGTAAAAACAATGTCAGTCCCAAACTTGAGTAAGTTAACATATTAACCTATGTAACATATCTCCTTATCTAGAGAATTCCTGCATTTGATCAAATTTCAATTGCCACATTATTTTTTAAGGTATAATGCATATGTGTTTATTCTTATCAAGTTTAAATAAACCCACCTGTATCAACACTATAAAAGAAAAACATCTATTTGTTGGTGCAAGTGTCCATTATCAGGATGAATCCTTGGACCAAAATTAAAATGACCATCACATACAATTTTAACCAGTGTATGCACTTAACAAAAGTAGACATTAAACACATCTGTTATATTTCCTGCCGTATTCGTAAATAAAAATATATACTTCACATTTTGGTCATAAGCATTTCTAGGAATCAAACAATTTCAAATGAAAATTAATGTCAGGACAAACTTGGTACAATACTGGTTTATTTACCAAATGAGATACTTCACTCATGATGGAACTTTAATATAATAAACATGAAGATCAAAAAAGTTCATAAGCTGCACCGTTGTGGTGTAGGACCAAACTTGCCTCCTAGGAAACTGCCAAGGGGAACCTCCCCAGGAACAGGCATCTAGTGGGCACAGAGCAGGCACCCTTAATGATCTTCCTTCAGAGGGTTGGGTTTGTGAGGGCTGGGAGAGGTGGGTTTGGATTTTGGAGGGGTGGGATGTGTTTGGGAGGGGAGGTATTGTGTTTGGAAGGGGTAAAGTTCAGAGCAGAGATAAAAGCAGAACTAGTATAAAGGATAGGAGGGGTGGGAGATTACTGGGTTTTGGAGCTAGAAGGAGCTGGAGTGGGTGATGTGTGTCTAGTGTATGTTTTGTGCAGTTGGGTGTGTTTCTTGGTAAGTGTATGTTGGTCAGATGAGTATGTGCGTTTGTGTTTGGTGGATTTTGTTTTGCACGTAGGTGTGTTTAGATAAGTTTGTGTGTTTGGATGAGTGTGCTGTGGAGGTGGTTGGTGCGGTTGTGTTCCTTGTGGATGTGGTGATTTATGTGGTGATTGTGGGTGTGCTTGTGGATGTGGTGGTGGTTGTAGGTGGTAGGTGTGGTGGTGGGTGTGGTGCTTGTGGGTGTGTTGGTGGTGCTAGTGATTGTGGTTGTGGTAGAATGTGTGGTGGGGGTGTGGTGGTTGAGGGTGTGTTGCTGGTGGTAGGTGTGGTTATGGGTGCGGTGGTGGGTGTGGGGGTTGTGGGTGTGACAGTGGTAGTGGGTGTAGTAGTTGTGGGTGTGGTGGTGGTTGTGGTGAGTGTGTGTCTGTATGTTTATTAGGGCTGCTTGTGTCAGTTGCACTGGGTTCATGCAAAAGAGTGCGTGTGCTTGGGACAGGGCTGGGACCTGGGAAATGGGATGGGGAAGGGGTCTGTGTTGGGGCAGAAGGTTGGGCTGCTTGGGAGGCTGTGGTCAGTGAGGAGGCTAGGCCTGTGAATGATCTTTGCAGGCCAGACATAGCACTATGAATTCCTTCCTGGTATACTACAATGTGTTGCATACGGCAAACAAGGCCCTTGTTGGCATTCAGTAGATGGCATTGAAGAGTGCAGTCTGGCAAACAGAGATGCTGCATAAGCGGCCAATAGCCTCCTCACTCAGCGGAATAGGGGCAGGGCGGAGGTGCCTTCAGCGAAGGAGGCCCCTAGTCTTTTTAGTGGGTTGAGTTTGGCCAACTGTTGGGGAGCAAGAGGGAGGGTGGAAATAGATCTCTGGGTGGTGGACATGGATGCAGGTGGAACAGTTGCTGCAGGGCCTGCCATCATTAGGGACTGCTCACTTCTGGAGGCCTCTGCAGGTGAAGTTGTAGAACTGGTGGCCTCCTTTGCCGTCCCCTCACCCTCTCTGCTACTGGGTCCCTCTGTGTCCATGATTTCAGCACTGGAACCACAGTGACTAGCTGCTTCCCCACCTATGTGCAGACAAAGGGGTGGGTTTGCCTTAAATAATCCGCACATCTACTCGCTTGTCATGAAGAGGAACAGTTTCTTAGTTATACATGCGATCAATACGGGGTGCTAACTACGATGTACAACATCTACCCACTGAGATATTTCTTAAGTCAGAGATTCAAAGAATTCTGATCTATCAATTTCAAATCTATATCAGAGCACACCCAATCACTATATCTATAATCCACCTATTGTAACACACATTGATAGGTCTACAGATACATGAGTTCTTTCAATGCTGTAGTTCAGGATTCCAAATTGTCAATCTAAAGAAGGGATCCAGTCACACTCTTCAATCAGATCCATGAGTTTTTTTTATTTTCCAATCATAGCATTGTTGATAAAGCAGCAGCCGACGCGCGTTTCGCCCACAGGGCTTTTTCAAGGCTGCAATGAAATGAGGTGTACACTAGTTTTAGATATTATATTCCCATTGTTCAAAGTAATGTACACATATTGATTGGCCATTTTAAGTAACAGATCTAGTTTTTAAAAGAAAGTGATAAACTCCCATGAAGAAATCAGTTTTGACCACGCTGTGATTATAAAAAATATTAAAACCATTTTTGGAGAGAGAGTATTCAGAAGGTATGCACTAAGGATTCTCCTCATCCAAAGAGTCCCATTTATGCTGGTGGTAAAGGTCAGTAAATCACTTAAGAGTTGCAATAACAGAACCACCTCATCAAATTGAGGTGGAATGCATGATTATTGTGTGACGTGAAACAACCATATCTTATGACAACCACACAACCATCACCAAGTATGTCATATGTTTGAAATTTCTCTTTCCCATTCTCACCTTCAGAATAGGAGTAGGATCCAAGAGTTCAAATAATGTCATAAGTCCAAGTGCTAATAATGATGAGAATCGAACATGTAGAAGTGATGTCGGTAAAATCACTTTGTGTTTCTGTAAAAAGAAGTGATTTGGAGACTATTACCTCCATCACTGAAATTCATAGTAGTGCATATTGTGTCTACATATGTGTAGACCATTAAAAACATTGCTAATAAAGTATATCATTCTAATCAAAGAATAGTTCCAATTATAAATGGTGCCTCTCTTAAATCTTGTGCCTCCATTGTCAACTTGTGTTTAATACTATTAATGTGCACATGGCAAAATAACATTTGATTATCTCTATTGTCTGTTGACCCAGCATTATAAATATCTTATTACACGCACTTACCGAGTAGTGCAAAAAACGAGATACATCATGCGGAGCCAATGTAAAAACAACTCATGAGAGCCTTACCCGAGGTGAGAAAACGTCCAACATTCATTAATTATTTCCCTCTGTTTATACGTCGTAAATTTTATTAGGCGTTTCTCTCATGAATTATGTCCCCGTGCCGATCCTGATATATCGTGCAGCTAGGGGATGTCGTCTGGATATGTTCCGAGGCAGGAGCGTATACAGAGCATGAAAAGAAAAAGGGGAATGTCGATCAAAATGATGATTGAGCCAACCCCAGACAAGTTGCTCTGCCCATTTACTTTGTGGAACTACACCCGCCGAACCAGTGGCACACTCTGTGTTAATAAACGCATTTCTAAGCCTACCTTCATTTAGTTCCAGATTCTCCTCGTCCGTTGTTGTACTGGCATAAGTGAGCCCCGCGTCCGTGGTACCGCCATTGTTTTAAGCTCACACGGCATTCACGATGTGCTGTGAACATCGAGGATGGACTAGCGACTAATCATTGCTTTCTTAGTGTGTTTAGAGTGGCCGCCATTTCCTAGTGGGCGATAAATAGTGGCTAAACCAGTAATACTACTCGATAGGTGTCATTGGAAGGCCTGTTTTTAAATAAATACATTTTGTAAATAAATGTTCAGCATCTTCTGACTGAATATCCGTGTTATTAATTTCCAAAAATAGAAAATCCAATTATTGGAATAAAGTATGTGCTTTGCACATATTGTTGATATATATAATATCACATCAAAAAGTGCAATCTTATCCGAATAAAAGAAAGGCACTTATGATATAAGACCAAGGTCAATGGTCAATTGAGGTAAAATATTCTGTAATCCACCAGCATACATGAAGAACTGTTTGGTTACAAAAGGAGGAGTTTAAGCATTACGAAGAAGAGAGAGATGAACACAGTGAGCATTGGTCCCCTTGAAGAAACAATACAGATACATCATTTGTGATGTACAAATTAGAAAATTATGTTGCAGCACTTTGTCTTAGTTCTAGTTGTTAATGGCAGACTTTTTCAAAAAAAGAGGAAGTCTATCTTTAAGCATTAACCATACTGTTTACACTATGCCAATCGTATGTCAGTTATTCATATTCATACAGACATTAAACGACAAGCTCTTAGTACATTATAAAAGACACAGTGTATGCTAGTAATGCATTTGCAAATGAAAATCTGGGTATTGGCCTAGATTGTTTGAGCACCCAATTTGTGAGTATGAGGCATTATTGGAGATTAACTGTCCAGTTATCTTCCTATTTAGGCACATACATCTTTTTATAGGAACTCATGTAGGTCCTTTACAATGTTGATCCCATATTCTACAGCCCGTAGTTTAATGATCCAGGTACTTTCCAGTTTCCGTGGACAAGATGTTTTGTCACCACCTCTTAAACCCATATCTAAACTATCAATGCCATGAAATGTAAGCCTATGGAGGTCATTCGGCTTATGCATTTTATTGAAATGTACCGCCAAGGGATATTGGGTGTAATTATTTTTTATGGCTCTAATATGTTCTTGAATTCTTTCTTTTAATGGTCTGATGGTACTCCCAATGTAGATTTTATTACAGATGCAGATAATGCAATACACCACATATTTTGTGTTACAATTTATGAAGTACTTGATGTGATAGATCTTCTCAGTGTTATATTTAAATGTCACTGTTCTATTCAGCCTAAAGCAGCATATATTACAGTTGCCACACTGAAAGAAACCCTTGGATACATTAGACAGCCAATTCTTACGTTGTAATGGCGGAATGAAGCTGGGGCATAGATGTTGTCTCAATGTTTTGGCTCTAGCATGGGTCATGACCGGGTTCTTTCCCACTAGAGGTTGTAGTGATGCATCTCGGGTTAGCAGATACCAGTGTTTCTTAAGTATTTTATAAACATTGGAACTGACACATGAATAGGGAGTAATGAAATTACATTTCTTAAGATCTTCACCCTTCTTTTTGGTTTTCTTTTTGTTTACAAGTAGGGTGGATCTATTCATTTTGTTCACTTTATTTCTTGCTTGTTTAATCACCTTTTGCGAGTAACCTCTTTTTTCAAAACGATGTTCCACAATGTCTAGCTCCTTTTGTAGGGTCAAGACATCGCTACAATTTCGTTTTATGCGTAGCATTTCTCCAAAGGGGATGGCGTTTATTTGTGATGCAGGGTGAGCACTTGAAGCATGTAAGGTAGAATTGCATGCTGTGTTTTTTCTATATGGCAAAGTTGTTAATTTGTCATTGTCCACAATTATTGTTAAGTCTAGGAAGTTCACCTGTCTTACACTACATTCTTTAGTAAATGATAGGTTAAATTCATTATCATTTACATGATTATAGAATTCTTCCCGTTCAGCATTGGTTCCTGCCCAAAAGAGCAGGATATCGTCAATAAATCTGCCCCAGTACAGTATGTGTTCTAATAAATGTACTGGGCAGTTACGCCATATGTGTATTTGTTCAAACATCCCCATGTAGAGGTTTGCAAATGAGGGGGAAAATTTCGCCCCCATGGCCACCCCTCTTAGTTGTCGATACCATTGGCCATTGTGCATGAAGATGTTATTGTCTAGAACTAATTTGATGAGGTCTAAGAGCATGATAGTATGTTCATAGCAATTGATAGGACGATTATCCAGGAAATGTTCTACAGCATTAATACCTAGATCACCCGGTATGCTCGTGTACAATGAGCAGACATCCATTGTAACTAATAGGTGTCCCTCTGTCCATTCTACATCAGCTATTTTACTCAGTACATCACAAGTGTCCTTGATGTAGGATGGCAAGTTAATTACGTGTGGTTGTAGGTACATGTCAATATATTCTGACACTCTCTCAGTTGGAGAGTTGATACCAGAAATTATAGGCCTTCCTGGAGGAAAGACACCCTGTTTGTGTAGTTTCGGAAGTACATAAATGCATGGATTGGTGGGTGTGGCATTGTATAGATACTTAAACTCTGTATCCGAAATCAGTCCTTTTTCCCGCCAGTGTTGTAGTCTTTTTTCAATTAATTCCACAGTAGTTTTTACTGTATTATTGGGTAATTGGATGTAAGTGTTGTGGTCAGCAAGTTGTCTATCTATTTCGTGTATGTAGTCTTCACGAGTCATGAACACAATATTGCCTCCCTTGTCAGCCTCACGTATGACAAGGGAGGTATTGTTAACTAGTTGTTTTAGTGCTTTGTTTTCCACTAATGAAAGGTTGTAATTTATTTTCATATGTTTGGCCCCAAAATTATCCTCCAGTTTGTATAAATCTTCTTCTACTAGATCCTGGAAGATATCAATTACATTTGAACCTGGAAGTTGTGGTGTAAACTTGGATTTCGTTCTTATACCACTATCTGCCCCATCAAATCTGTCTAGATTTAATTCAGTAGTTAGATTCTCTATTGATGTTAATGGTTCCTCCTCATCAAGTGACCACCTATGTGGCCAATGTCCCCTTCACTAGCACTTAATGAGTCTGTAAAGACATATACAATAGTTTTTTTAATCTATGTTTCGTTTGTAATCTTTATTTCGACCAATAAGATCATAAAAGATATACACACATCATAGTCACATGAAATTTATACACTGCATCAAAACAATGATTTTAAAAATTGGTCAGTACAATGTCAATCAAATTATCCTCAATGACAGCTAAAACAAATTATCAGCTAAAATTTGTTAAAACAGAATTAAGAATCCGGTTCCAGCATGAGGAAGCGTGAACGTGCATGCCACATTGCCGTTAAATACTTCGCCATTGCAAACACTATCTGTGGGGAAAGATCAGTCTTCAGGATTCTGTACGCAGGTAAAACATTTCTAAAACCCATGTTTTTAAGGAGGGGAATAAGCCAGTATTTCCTGATTTTCTGGTAGGGTTCGCAAAAAAATACCACATGTGAGTCATTTTCTTGAGAATGTGCGCATGCCGGGCAGCGCTCAGTGGTCGGGGGTGCAGACCAGGAACTTGTAAATGACCTTAGAGGTAGAGTGCCATGCCGCCACTGGAGAAAGAGCTTCCTGGTTAGCGCTGGAGTCATACCATCCAAAACACATTCAAAAGAATAGTAGTCTTTGTTTTTGATGAATTGGTTTGTCAGAGAGCCCACCCGCGACTCATTCAGGCAACAGTAAGCTTTAGATCGTAATAAACTTTTGATAGTTCTTTCCGTGAAATCCTGGTACTTGCATTTACCGGGTCAGTCCAAAGTTCTGATAAACCAAGGGTCTCAAATGACCTTTTTATGTAGGTTAGCCATGGAATAAAACTAGCATTTGGTACATTTAGGAACTCCTGAAGCTCAGTCCTGTATTTTATAAGATCATTACTGCTCCAGAGTCGTCGCCAGAAGGTTAGTGGCTTGAGTCCCAATTCGTCTGCGATTGGCCTGATATCCAGGTCGAGCCTCAGAGGAAGCAGCGGCGTACTTGAGGGGAGAGCTACCATCTGCCTAATACATTTATTTTCTCTGCACATCAGTTTTTGAGCAGTGGTGTGACCCCACAGTTTGCCCCCGTATGTAACTGCCCCCCGGGCCTGTGATTTGTAAATTTGAATGACTGGACCCACTGAGCGGTATGTAGAGTTCTTCACCATCCTTGAGATACCACCCACTAGCTGCACAAGTTTCATGTTGGCTTTGATCTTGTATGTTTCCCAGGTAATTTTCTCGTTTAGAGTTACCCCCAGGTACTCAAACGCGGAGACCCTCTCTAAGCGGACAGAGCCAAGCATGGGGTTGGGGTGTGTTGAGGGAGTGGGGTTTAAGATCATATATTTTGTTTTTGAGGCATTGATCTCGAGACCCCTTTCCGTGCAAAATTCCGAGAAACCATCCAATACCCTTTGGATTCCCATAAGGGATTTTGACAGCAGCAGGGTGTCATCCGCAAACATAATTGAGGGTACCCTGCTGCCGTCCAATTTAGGGGCATCAATGTCGCCAATCCTGGACAGGTGGGCGATTACCCCGTTCACAAAGAGGCAGAACAGGGTTGGTGCAAGCACACAGCCCTGTCTCACCCCTCTGTCAACGGGGAATCTGTCTGTGAGGTCCCCGTTCCTGACACGTGCAAAGTTATTCTGATGCAATTTAATTATGATGGATAGGGTATCTGGTGGGACACCCATATCTGCCAGAACGCTCCATAATTTTGATCTTGGCACCAAATCGAAGGCGGCTCGCAAGTCCACAAACACAGTGTACAAGCTGCCGCCCTCGATTAGTGCAGTCCTCCAGTAAATGAGGTTTAGACGGAATATTTGGTTATTGTAGATATCCCCCTTCTAAAACCTGCCTGATATGGGCTCAGAATGGCGCGTTCCTCCAGCCAGCTCTGGAGCGGATCTAATATAAGCCTCCCAAAGAGCTTCTAGGACACGTCTATGAGGCTGATGGGCCTGTAATTGGCTGGGACGAGAGGCAAGCCCTTCTTAAATATAGGGACAACCTCCGCTCCCAGCCAAGTGCAAGGCACATCCATGCCCCTCAGAACTGCATTGAATAATACCAGTAGGTAGAGGGCCCATACATCAGGTTCCTGTTTAAACAGGTCACCTGGGAGACCATCCAACCCCGGCGCTTTGCCCAGTGGTAAGCCCGCAATCGCTGCTCTGACCTCCTTTTCTGTAAAGAGGTCACCCTCTAAATGATTTGTTGTAAATGGGGATAGACAGCATGTGGCCCCGTTTTCCTCTATATAGAGGGACTGAAAGTGTTCCTGCCATACGCTTGGTGCGATATTGGGTTCTATTGCAGGTGCTAGGTCTTCGGACCCCGTGTTAACGATACGCCAGAACTTCCGGGAATCCCTAGCGGCTAAGGAACTAGAAAGTTCCTCCCATTTATTCTGGTCCCATTCCATCTTAGCACTATTGACCATTTTCTTGTATGCCCGTCTTCTAGTCTGTATCTCTACTCTAGTTTTACCCTCTTTAATAGAAGAGAGAAGACCCCCCTTTGCCTTGCGACATGTGGCATTGTACCATGTGGAGAGGTGGTACCCAGCGCCTCTTGTTTGAGCCTTGGAAAAGAGATCTATCGCCAAGGTCCCCACAAGTTCCCCATGTAGCAGCCACAATAATTTGTGGGTTTCCCGGGAGCTTGGTTCTACACTGAGGAGACCAACTTTTTCTAATAGCGGTATTATTCTCGTATAAAGGCTGGATAGTTTTTCCCTACTGGTGGCCAATTTTTCCCACCTTACTCTCTTTCTATTGTTCTCAAGAAGGAGGCCTGGATTTGGATTTACCGCCACCATAACATAATCCCTACCCTCCTTGCCAGGGACGGCATAGTCCAATTCTAGGGCGTTGTGGTCACTGTCTGTTCTATCTAACACCCTAAAATCAATAATGTGCTGCCACGGGGACAGTTGGACTAAGATGTAGTCTATTCTTGACTCCCTACCCACTCTGTTAAAAGTATATTTGCTAGGGTTGTCAGATTTAGTGAGACCGTTGCACGCCCTGAGTCCATATTTGAGGGTTAGGGCGGTAATCTGTAAAGCAAGTGGGGTCCATGCTCTAGGGGGGGAGCTACCGTCGGGGGAACTGACCATCTAGCATCCTCTTCTAATGAGGACCCATCCAGGAGGCCAGCAAGGGGCTCAAAGTGTGAGTTGAAATCCCCTCCCACCACGATTGGAATCCCCGTGGGTAGTTCATTAAGGAAAGCTGTGTAAATAGAACTGAACATTACGTTTTTCTATACACATTTTCCAAATTATCAGATATCACCTACTTCAAGGCGTGCAAACTTTTGTTCTTTTTATCATACTCTTATGCAAGTGTGTTTTACCATTGTGAAATGGTTTTACAAAATATGATGGCTTTCACTTTAGGCAGAAATTGGTACAGCATCACAGCAAATATTACATACACTGATTCAAATGTTTTTATTACATTAAAAGATTCAAAGGCAATTCACAATATGCAACAGAAAACATATTGATGCATTTCTGCATGTTCCTAATGAGTAATCACTTGGGCCTGATTGTGAGTTCACCAGATGGCATTCTCCAATATATACCTGAAGGAACATTCCAGCTCCAAAGTCCCTTTAAGTATCCTATTTTTCCCCCATCATTGATTTATCATCTGGACATAACAAAGGACATTACAAAATGGGTTTGTGTATGTGGTACTCTGGCACCAATGTGTACACATTCCTGTCTTTGTGTTTCCAAAAACGGGCTGCCTATCACAATTATTTTTCAAAACACAGACTGGCTTACATACACATTTGTGAAGAAGTGAGACATCAGGCAAACATGTCCCTTTTGACATGAATGAAATCGTAATTTTGAATCAAAACACATTTGGGATATGTTTTGCTTAAGGAATATGGAGCCAAGGGACATGGCTTGCTGCAAAGCAAGATGGCTGCAACCTTGAAAGGCTCCGCAGAGCTGATCCCAAGAATCCCCACATAAGTCTGGTCATCCTCCATTGTGAGACTACAACCCATATAGGAGAGAGCCTGCTGGTGCCCTGTGGCCAGCCATCCCAAAGAGAAGCTTCGTCTGGTGGAGTACCGGCCGTGGTGATTATAGACCCAAAAGTCGCAGACCCTAGTAGAGGACCCCTGCTATGCACATCATATGTCGAGGGGTGGTGCTGGCATAATAGGAGCTCTGGAGTGGCCCGGAGGCCCAACAAGACAAGACCACATCCAATTTGAGATTAGTGCAGCTGAGGAGTGGTCTGTCTGGACCTGATAGGGCCGGCCTCGGCAGAGTTGATGAGGGCGTATGCCGCAACGCAGGGCCTGGGAGGAGAAGACCGGGCCACACCCAAAGGCCAGATTCCAGGGCCGGACAAGCAAAGCGGGCATGGCTAGAAGAAGAGTCACCCTAAAGGGTAGAGACAGCCTATAACCATGAAGTGGAGCGCAGCACAGCATGTTGGCACAAAACTAGAGGGGAAGCAAGTAAACAGCCACGAATCATATGCAGGAGATATGGTAGAGGGACTCGTGTATGCCTGAACAGTGATCTGTTTCCCTCCTCCTAGGGGAAATGACATGACAGTTGGCACAGGGAGGAATGCCCCCAGGATGCCAGGAAACCTATCACTTCAGCCACGTTTTGGGCAACTCGAGGCGTACTGAGACTGGGACCGGGCAGTGCTCTGAGCTGGCGGTGACCTGGAGAGAGAGTGGTGCAGTAGCCTACATAATTAATGGAAAGACAGAAAGGGGTGATCGGAAACCACTGGCAGGAACCCCGACAGTCCACCAGGAATGAAGTGCGGTCCTGGGCAGGCGTGGGCGAGTACTGCTGGGGATTTTCAGAGAGAATCCCCCCTCCCATTCACAAGAAGAGTAAGTCTGGACTGTTGGAAATAAAATTGGTGGAACTAAGACCACCGGCCATGACTGGTGGAAAGGGGCCTCGAAGTTGCCACCAAACAAAATTAGATAAATATGCATTGACCAGGGAGACGGCAGACAGACATGCAGTGGAAGCAGACCCAGATCCTAACTTGACGCCACCTGCAGCTGTGGCGAAACGTACTCTATAAGACATATTGTCGGCATTACAAGGAGTAAGATCAGATCTCGCTGGGAAGATAACACCATGACTACAACAATCTCATTGATCAGGGCAGACTTGAGAAATAAGGGGCCCGAGTGAAGGAGGTGGAGAAGGTTACAAATTCGCTAGTGGCTGACACAAAGACACTTCAGAAAAAAGTGCAATATCTTACTGCTACGGCCAGAGCCCTGGAGGCGAAGCTGGAAGACCAAGAGGCCTGCTCCTGCCACTAGAACGTCCGCATTATCAGAGTCCCCGAAAGGACAGAGGGGCCAGCCGTGCACCTATTTGTAGAAGATCTCATATAAAAACGCTCCAACTGAGGGGGCTGTCAAACTACTTTTCAGTGGAAAGGGCCCACAGAGTCCCGAGCACCCGACTAAGACCTGCCCCCACCGCTGCCCATCTTTAATTACCGGGACAGAGACAGATCCTACAGGCCGCTTGAACCGCACCACCACTGAAATAGACAACAAAGTTATGACCTTCTTCCTGGACTTTACCATAAAGGTGCAGCAAGCACAATCAACATTCCTTGAGATTTAAAAAGCCTTGAGAGTAAGAGAAATAAAGTTCTCCATGCTTTTTCCATCAAAGCTCTGAGTAACAACGTAAGGAAAGGTGTGGAGATTCTCTGCCCCAGAAGAAGCCTGGGACTGGCAACAATGCACAAATAGAGGCAACAACAGCGGGAAGAATCATGCGGCAAATGCGCCAGTAGACACAACTGGGAGTCCCCTCAACACGGCAGCCTGGATGAATGAAGCTGGTGGAGGGAACATTGTCAAGCAATGATAAGCCACAAGATGGCTCTTGGAAGTCTGAAGAATTGGGTAGCAATCACAATATGGGAACTGGCAACTGAACCTCAGACAGACGTTGGATATACAGATAAGATCTTAACTTGTATTTTCCACTTTATCTGGTGCATCAGATTTCATGTTATGGTAAGGGGTTATAACTCTGTATGCTGAATAATAAGCGTAATAGTCCTAGTAGTGGGGATTGGGGTTGGCGTACAAGTTGACGAATATAGGGTTTGAGCTTGCCCGATGTTCAAAAGTTTAGTTATGGGGCAACAGGCGCCCCGCAAATTCCGGGGGTGGGAGGTTCAGTGCCCACCATGCAGGGTGGCAGGGAGGGGGGAGTTACAAGATTTGAGGATAAAGTTTGCATGTTTGTTTCTGAATATGACCTGATGTTTAGACTTTACATGCAGCGAGAGGTGGGACTGCGAAGGGGGGGAAATGGTAACACTCCTCAACACACCATTGCTGCAACAACAGCAGCTCAAATAAGAATCCTGCTAAACAAAACTAATGTACGCAGAGACCTCTGATACGCACCCTGTAATGCCACTATGCACAACCCTACAAGACCGGACCTGTTGGCTATGACTATGACTTGGAATGTTAACGGATTAGGAAATAGAATCAAATGTACAATGGTGATGCAATATAATAGACGACACACCCCGGACATAGTCCTATTGCAAGAAACATACTTGATGGGTAATACATGTAAAGCCTTAGATTCCAGTACAAACATTAAGGTACATGCTGGATTCACTACAGGGTCTCAGGTAGTGGGAATATTAGTTAGAACAACACTACCATTTACACCCCGTAGGACATGGAAGGAACATTTGGGCAGTTATGTAGCCATCACTGGGATATGGGAGGGTCAGGCCCTTAACCTCTGCTCTATATATATACTGCCCAGGATGCACTTGGACACCTTGCTGGAACTCAGTACATTACTCCTGGAACTCCCATATGGAGTGTTGATACTGGGTGGAGACCTAAATGCAGTAATGGACCCCCCAGAGACATACTTTCAAATGCAGAGAGAGAGGTAGGAGCTGATGACTTGAAGATGTTTGTAGAAGCCCTATGGCTAGTAGATCTCTGGTGTGAGCACAATCCCCTAGCTAAACAATACACCTTTTTTTCAGCACCACATGGGGGATACTCCCGGCTGGACCATATGCTAGCACACTCTGTCACGGCACGCAGGTTTCCGGCGGGGCAATGCATACTTACGAGAGGTATATTAGATCATTCACTGGTTGAGGTGCAAACGCTAGGACTTAATAGAATGAATGCTCTACCGCCCAGCATAAACCCTTAGCTGCTTAAAGATAAAAAGATGATGGATAAAATTCGAGAACGGACTGAACATTATTATCAGGATAATCTGGGGACAGTCCCTCACCCTGTGTACGATGGGAAGCCTAGAAAACAGTAATAAGGGGGTATGTACAGGACCTAGCAGGGGAACCCAAGAAAGAGCAGCAGCTTCACTATGAAGCGCTCAAACTGGAACTTACTAGACTACAGGCAGCTGACGGGGAATCCGATGACTTAAACCCACAGACTAACAATTTTATCCATCTTGCACAGCAAGAGATATGTGATATCGCAGAGGGGAAGGTCAGGGACTATGCTAGAGCGCGCCAGAGAAGGCTGCATAAAGTAGGTGACAAAACTAACAAGTTAATGAAGTGGCAGCAGAACAGGGATAAGGCGAGAAACTGGGTACTAAAGATAAACCTGATGGGGAAACCTCTGAGACAGGTGAGAATATAGCAGCTGATTTTGCAAAATACTATGAACAGATATATCGATCCTCCTTGACAAGAGCTAAAACTGACTGTTTAGAACTCCTAAAAGATGCAAACCTTCCCATATTATCATAAGAAGACCAAGAGGACCTAGACAAGGACGTCACCACAGAGGAAATGTGCAGTGCAATCAGGACACTGCACTCGGGCAAGGCGGCCGGCTCCAATGGTATACGGATTGAACTATATAAAGAAATAGCGGCACTGGTATCTCCCCATATGCTAGATATGTTCAAAGAGTTGCTAGATCGAGGTGGGCTACCGGAAGACCAAAGACCAGCCATGATAGTGGTTATCCCTGGAGCTGATAGCTCCTGAGGCGTGAGCCGGGAGCAGGAGTATTTACCGACCGCTGCTAAACATTTCAATTTGCACGCTCTCATATCTGTTGTTTGCACTTGAATGCTTTCTGAGTACATTGAGAATTATTAAACTGAATTCTTTAACAAACTTTTAATTGTGGGGGAAAATTGTTTTAAAGGCACTAATATTTACCGCGCTACTCGCAGGTGGAGCGGGTAGTTAAGGGCAGGCTTTTCTTACCTTGGGGGCACAGGAGGGGGTACCTAGATCCATCGCTCACCCGGACGGCCGCCATCTTGAGCGGGCCAAGGTCAGCGCTCTAGGCTTTCGCAGACTCAGCACTTCAAAAGCAGGGCTGGCGCGACCGCGCCGAAGGCGCGCCAAAGGCAAGCCTGTCTGCGCCCGTCCGCGCCGGTCCTGCGCCTTGCGCCACAACCCCTGGTCGACATCCATCAGAATCCCAGCCAATTCGGTCCTACAACCGGGATTGCCTCACGAATTTGAATGTTGGAGGTAGGGAAGAGAGCTGCATTATTTTTAGGCCAGACATGGACATTCAGGCTGGCACTCTGGGCTTCCCGGCGTGTCAAGCTGGTCCTTTAGCCATCCTTTGCAAACCAGTTCGGGCAGCTACCAGTACCTACAAGCACAAAGGGGAGGGGACATTGTGCAACATTAGGTGCCTTTTGATGAATGCCAGATCTCTGGTAAAGCACAGCCTGGAGTGCGCCGATATGATTCAGGATAATAAGGTAAAAATTGCTTTTATCACTGAGACATGGACAGATGCAGCCTCTGGGCCAGATATAGTGAAAGCTACCCACCAGATTATCTCAGTTTCGTACTGGACAGGCCTGGTAAAAGGGGAGGGGGTCTGGCAGTTATTTACCATGCCTCCATCAAAGGGAAGCCTTGTGCGCCAAATCTTTTACAGTACTAGGAGACATTAATTTTCACCTAGAGAGTAGTCTAGACCCAGATACGACTGCATTATCGGAGGTGATGCTTGGGGTGGGACTCACTCAGGTGGTTAAGGGGGCCACGCATCTGGCCGGCCACACGTTGGATGGCATCTTTACGAATGACCCTGATGTGAAGTTCGTTAAGATTGATCCTGTTGCCTGGACTGACCATGCTGCGGTGATGTTTAATATCGCGAGTACCTGGTTGCATAAAGCTAAGCAGGATAGGAAATCAGCGAGGACATGCAGAACCTGGAAGAAGGTTGATGGAAATGCGCTGGAGGACCTTTTGGTATCCTCCATGATCACTTTGACAGCAGATGTGAAGAAGGCAGCGGCCGCGTACACCAATTGGATAGACCGGGCGTGTATCACACTAGCCCCGTCAAAATACTGTCGCCCCACTCGCTCTACTCCATCTGCTCCTTGGTTCTCTGAAGAGCTCAGGGAATTCAAGTTGGTATGCAAGAAACTAGAACGGAGCTGGCGCAAAAATAACTCTGAGTTGGATAAACACAAACTTAAATCCAGTCAGAGGGTATATAAAGATATGATAAGGAAGGCCAAATGTACATACTTTTCCGAGCGTATTGAGTGTGCTAGGAATTCACCTAAGGAACTCTTCAATACGGTCTCTAGCCTGGCCTTTCCTAAGCCTGTGATTATTCCACCCAGTGAGGAACTCTGCGAGAACTTAGCCAAGTTCTTCTTGAGTAAGGTCGAAGTTATTTTCACCGCACTTGAGCCCCAGGTGGAGCAGAGTTTATTAGCTGGTACCCATAGGACTCTCGCCGCCAACCCACTGGAGTCAAAACTCTCAGCGTTTAGCCCGGTGAGCTCCGATAAAATTAAAAAACTACTATATGCTACAAAATCGGGTTCTCCACATGACCCATGCCCGGTGTCAGTGGCAAAGCTGGCGGCAACCCCGATAGCTGGCACCCTCGCCAAGCTTTTCAACCTGATGTTTGAAACAGGGGAGCTTCCAACATGTTGGAAACGAGCATCTATTGCCCCTTTATTAAAGAAACCGACCTTGGATATCGCCGATCCTAATAGCTATCGGCCCATTGCCAGACTGCCGCTGCCAGCCAAACTTATAGAGAAGGTCATGAACTTTCAGCTCTGCGCATTTTTGGGATCCACTCAGGGCTTGGACAAAGCCCAACATGGGTTTAGGGAAGGTCATAGTACCGAGATCGCCCTGATTAAATCTACTGAAGAGATCAGGAAGGCGATGGATGCGGGGGGCCGAGCAGCACTGGTCCTCCTTGACCTGTCCGCGGCCTTCGACACGGTCCACCACAGTATTTTGGTGGACCGTTTAGAGGGCTGCGGGATCTAGGGGAGGGCCTTGAACATCTTGAAAGCATTCCTCACGAATAGGGTCCAGGTGGTGGCCCTGGGAGAGGTCGAGTCAAGACCTTTCGTACTCCCAGGGGGTGTTCCCCAGGGATCTTCTTTAAGCCCCACCCTTTTCAATATATATGTCACTTCTCTTCCCCCTGTTATCCGTTCATACAGGTTTGAACTAACATCTTACGCAGATGATACTCAGATAGTTTTATCACTGCTTCCGGGGAGAGAAGAAGGCATAGCCCCCAAGTTTCAGGAGTGCATGACAGCAGTCAGCACTTGGATGGCTAGAAATTGTCTAAAATTGGACTCCTCCAAAACAGAGGTTTTACTCTTTGGCTCCAATGTCAACTTTTGGAGTCCTAAGTGGTGGCCAGAAGAGATGGGAACCACCCCTACTCCTGTAACGAAGGTTATGAACTTGGGAGTTCTGATCGATAACCATCTCTCTTTCAAACCCCAAGTGAATGCGCTGACCTCTTCGATCCACTGGGCTTTGAAAATTTTTAGGAAAATTCTCCCCTTCCTACCGGATGGTTGCAAGAAAACGGTGGCGACGGCACTTGTGCTCTCTCGCCTTGACTATTGCAACAGTCTATTCCAGGAGGCCCAACAGGGGCTGCTTAACAAACTGCAGGTTCTGCAAAATACGGCAGCCCATCTTATTGCTTGTCTACCCAAGTTCACATCCGTCTCTCAGGAGCTGAGGAAGCTACACTGGCTCTCAGTGCGTAAACGGATTATGTTTAAATCAATGTGCATTGTTTTTAAGGCGGTCCATAGTTTGGGCCCATTGCTTCTTCAGCAGCATTTCCAATGGTACAAACCGGGTAGACAGCTTAGGTTGGCTAGTATGGAGCTGATTAAGACTTCTCGTATAAGGAAGGCATGCTGGGGGGGCAGAAGCTGCGTCAGAGGGGCGGCCAACGCCTGGAATGCCTTACCTTTAGTATTGAGACAGAGCATGGACCTGATGGCCTTTCGGAAAAGTCTTAAAATGTGGCTTTTTACTCACTAGACAGGAGGCTTGAAACCGACGGGAGCTATCACTACAGCGCCAGGACACCGGTTGGTAACAGCGCGCTCTATAAATGATATAAATAAAAAATAAAATAAATAAATCCCGAAATAGGGCAAACCGCCGGAGGATTGTTCCTCATACAGGCCAATCTCATTGTTAAATGCTGAACCAAAGATATTGGCCAAGGTCCTAGCAACGAGACTTACTAAAGTAATAACCACTTTAATCCACCCTGACCAATCGAGATTCATGCCACATCGGAGCACCAGATTTAACCTCTGGCAGCTCTACGGAGTCCTGCAAGCAACTAAGGGCCTGATGTAGGTAAAACCGAAACACCGAGTTCTTAATAGCAAATTTTACCGATTCGCTATTAAGTACTCGCTAATTGTGATGTAGATAAAAAATCCCTAAAAGTTAGCGGTTCGTTGAAATTCGCTATTAAAAATACTGAATCCGGGGAGGAGCCAAGCCGGCGAACATGATGGCCGCTTAGACTTTCAGCTCCGCCGACCTTCTTGCTTTGTGCTTATATCCTGTGATTTATCCTGACTCCGAGCCGTGTCCTGCTGCGGGAGAAATGATGCTGCCCTCGTTGGCGTGTTCCCGGGAGCGCTCCTAGCTGGGAAAGCGACGAAACGTCCTCGCCTAGTCTCCGGCCCTTTTGTGTCCATGAGACCGGGACATTGAGTGCGGGGGACGGCCGGCCCCTAATGGAATAACAACGGCCATCTGCGTTGGGGAGGAGTCGGTCGGACGGAGTGAACCCTTAGTGCTGCCTGTTCCTTGCTGCAGCCATCCAGCCCACCCGGCGGTATCGTGTAACTGTGGGACATCGCGGATCTGGGGGACTACGTTGTATTTGGTTCACCGTCCCTGAGCCGCCCGGACAGTTCCTTTGTTTTCCCGAGGCTCTTTTTGGCGACATCTTGAGTTTCACATAATTGACGCCTGCTACTGAGGGCTCTGGGTCACGGCTGCGGGACCGGCGACTGCTGCGTCCGCGTCTGCGTCGCCAATCGTGACACTATGGAGCCCGATGGTCCCGAGGTCCCGGTCCGATTTTACTCCGGTGAGTGGCGGTGTGGAGACCGGATGGCCGCATGTGAGCGTAGCGTTCGGGCTTGTGAATCCCGCTCTGCCGAGGAGCCTCACGTAGGGAAGAGTGCTGGAGCCTCTGTATCTGGGGCAACGCTGGGTATCAGCGATGTTCTTGTTGCTCTAGGTGATTTGCGCATTGCCCTGAACTGTCGTGCCAAAGATCTGGAGAGTAGGCTGGACGCCATTGCTCCCACTGTGTACTGCGCTGGCTGGGATTTTCCTCGCTTGCGGGACACTGCGCCACACCCTGCACCCGAACGCGGTGAGATGCTTTTCCCTGTGGATATGGGGACTTTGGAGGACCGGGATCTCATGCCAGCCACAGGGCTGATTGCTACCGATGAGGAATGGTCCGGTGATGGTGGCCCCGCGCTGTGTGTGGAGACTCGATCCCGTACGCCGCGTCCGGCTATTCAGCTGGGGACTGACGGGGTGACTCCCCCTCTTCTCCTGGAACTTATACTAACGGGCTGGTTAACAGACTTTGGTGGCTTATTGTTGCGCTTGGGTCCTTCCCGAAGGGTCTCTGATCGCACATTGTTGCTTTTGGCTGGCTTTGGTGGGCAGCCCGACGGATTCCCATGGACACCCCATTCACCCACTATATCCAATATGGCGGCTGGCCGGTTGGACTCCGCTGCCACAATCGATCGCATGGGGCAGTGCTGAGGATATTCTTTCGAGTACTGGTGTGCAGAAGGCTGGTGACCACGCGGGACAGGCTGTACAATGACTGAATCGACTGTTGGCTCTGTATTGATTTGAGGGTATCGGCTCGGAGGGTGGGCGCCTGGAAGCTCATATCCTAATTTTCTCTCCTCCTCCGCTTTTCTTACTTCTCTTCTTCTTATATTTCTCCTCGCTTTTCTATTTCTTCTCTCTTCTATATTTCGGGTTTAGATACTGGGCGACAGGCACGCTGCTAGGGGGGGTAGGCCGTAGCCATCTACAGGTGTGCGGGGTGGGGGGTTGGGGGAGGGGTTTTATTGTTTTTTCCTAATTTGTTTCTATGGCCTTTTTCTTCGCTTTTTTGGTTTTCCTTTTACTTTCTTCTTTCTTTGGGTTTGGGATCAGTCGGTTGGGTTATTCCCTGAGTTTTCATTGATTTGTCGTAATCTGTGTCCTAGCTGTTGCTGCATTATTGGTGTAAATGGGCGGGCGCCTAATTGATGCTCGTAGTAATTGTATGCATGTATATCCTACATCTCTGATGCGGTGCCCATGTCTTATTTGTGATCGTCTTCATTATGCAGGACTTATTGTTTGGCTCGCCCATTATATGACTATATCTTACGGTTAGGCACCTGATTCCCACATTTCTTTACGTCATATTGGAGCTTTTTACGTTCTTGATGTCATCCTGATTTAAAAGTAAAATTAAACCTCACCTATCCGGAAATATGATCGATGTAGGCCGTGATACTATGTCTTTAATGTGCTGCCGTGCCCCTGGGATGTTCGGCTAAATAGCGGTGTACACTTTTGCGTAAATAAAGGTTTTAAAAAAAAAAAAAATACTGAATCCTCATTACCGATTCGGTATTACCGAATCAGTAGTCAGCGAATCCGGTATTTTAAAAAATTGCAACGCTGTGAATCAGCCAATCCTGTGCTTCTTGATGACCTCACAACCAGGAAGTGGCCACACCCATGCAGCTACTCTGATCCTGAAGCTGTTGGAGAGGCAGGGAGCAGGAGCAAAAGCACAGGAGCTGCACAGCTACCACCTAGCTGATACACCAAAATAGAACCATAGACTCACAGAAGAAGGGGACAACACAAGTTCAGTGAGAGGGAGTTGGAGGTCCTAATAGAGGAGGTGGTGAAGGGTCACGACCAGCTCTTCAGTAAAAAAATCACTGCACCTCCCTGAGTCACAGAAACTGAAGATTTGGCTAGTGATCCAGCAGAAAATCAATGCCATCGGCGTCACCAATCGCTCAATAAATGACCTCAAGAAGCGCTGGTACAATGTCCGGAAACGAGCCAAGGAGAGGGTGGCCGAACGGCTCAAACAAGCCAGAAAGACAGGTGGGGGAACATCAACAATGCCTGCACCGACTGCATTGCCACCCTCCAGATAGAGAGCGTCAGTGGCATTGGAGACGTGGACAGTTCAGCCACAGGGTCCAACAGATAAGGTAAGATGCATGCACAGCATGCTGTGCCCCCCTCCCTGACCCCAATCCCCCTGCAAGAATCCTACTCCCGACCATGTTTTGCCCAAAATCAGCAATGCATCATGGGAGATGTAGTCCCTATCAACTAATAGCATATCAATTAGTCCACAAAAAGCATATGCATGTCACACACATCAATAGATAAGCAAGCGGGGGACAGACAGCTAGATTGGCAGTCGTGAAATGTATTTGTAGGCAAATGCTGCCTGACAAGTGAGTAATAGTACATTCTGTATCCACAGGCAAAACATCGCGCCAGGCTGCAGAAGGGGAGACAGAAGAGGCTTCCAGCGAGCAACACACTCTGAAGGAGGATTTCCTATCACCTGCTGATGCCACACCACCATCACCACCACCACCACGAGCCAGGAGGTATACAGTGGGTAGCCTCCAGGAGATGGAGGGCACAGAGGATGAGAGCCAGGGAGCAAAACAGACCCCGCATGAAGATGATGTACATGCATCTGTAACACAGACCCCATGAGGTTTACAATACAGATGCACAAAGACGCCGACCAAGGGCACACAGTCCTGAGGCAGAGGACTCCAGTGTCTTCTCTGGTCTGGAGGGGAAGATGCTTAAAGTGCAGCGCCTGGAAGGCAAAACAATGAGGGCAATGCAACGCCAGATGGTGGCAAACAATAAAAACATTTACGACATGAAGGAGACCATATACTGCCTCAACAACACCGTGGCTGAGGGAAGGAGGGAGATGTCTGATGCTGTTATGCAGCAAGATTGATAGCGACCGTGGTGCAAGACACAGGTACAGACAGAGACTGGAAGGGTACACTAAGGCAGTTACCAGGCTGTGCAATGCCACCCATGTCCTCAGCAGACGCTCGGTGGCCATGTAATTGGAGATGGCCAAGTGCATCTGTGATGTCACTCGGGGTTGGTAACAGTCACCAGTGCCTTGGAGGTGCTTCAGACCAACCAAATTGCTGCCTCAGGATCGAGGATGGGGCTGAGAGTGAGGAGGCAACAAGCCGCATCAGCATCACACATACCCATTACAGGAGACCAGGAGGTGCAGTGGTAGGCACAGATCAGCCGCAGGACACTGCACTGGGGAGGACAGTGTGTCTGCTGTACGCAGCAGTGCTGTGCGTGAGCGCAGAAGATAAGCACTGCCATCACATTCCATTGTGTGATGGGTGACGTAACCCATATGACACAACGATGGGACTAGGGATGTTGCATGGTGGAGTGACTATGCCATGTTTGGCTTGACCAGGCACTGTGAGGCCATCATAGTGTTGTGGTGTGCTGTCCAATTGCCGGACTGAAGGTCAGTTAAACACCGTCACACAATTGCAGTTACTAGCGTTGTCTCATTACTTACTCAGAAATAGTTGTGTGTGGTCTCTGCCCGTCTGTGTCTCCATCTGGTGCAGCTGCGACACATGCAGCTCTGTGGATGGGGACATTCCTCATCCTCATCCTCTGATTCACTGATTTCCACGAGTGTCTCCCTCTTTGTGGCAAGGTTATGCAGCATGGCACATGTAGCTATTATTTTGCAGCAGATCAGGGCCGGTACTGCTGTGCACCTCCACTTTTGTGGAGGCAGCGTAACCTGCTTTTCAGGAGTCCAAATGTACGCTCCACCACATTGCACGTAGATTTCTGTGCCACATTATATCCTGTACATGCGGAGGTATTGCATGCGCCCTTGGTGTCTGGTGCTCCAGGATTGGGTGCAGGTTCCGTATCAGGTCCAGGATGGTGTTTGGGTGAAGCCTGTACCTCTCATGGATTTCAGCCTCTGTGAGTTGGAATAATGTGATGCACAATCTGTATACCTGTCGTCTCCAGATACTATGTGCTGCAGCTTGTATCCGTAACCGCCTTGCAATGACATAGAGGGCCGCCATTGTGTTCAGGCTGATGCATTCTGGGGCCGTTTATCTGCTGTGCATTTGGTTACCACCTGCTTTGAGTTTGTGACAATTTGCGACTCTTGATTTGCAAATGTTTAAGGATTGGGTAATAGAGAGTTTCTGTACATTGCATAGCGAATTTGTTTAGCAATTCCTTACTTTGCGAATCGCTAAATAGTGAGCCGTGTGGCATTTTTGCTACATAAGGAATCGCTAGTTGTTTTCCGTTGTTTTTAGCGTTTCCTTATTTAGCGATTTGGTGTTACTGCCTCTACATTTTACGTGGTTTATTAGCGATCGCAAACGTGAAAATTCTGTGAATTTCTGCGATCGCTAATTTTCTACCTACATCTGGCCCCAAGTGTGAGCCGGTGAGAGCGCTGCACTGATGTCTCTAGACGCCTGTATGGCGTTTGACAGTATAGGATGGCAATAGCTCTATACAATACTGGAGCACGTTGGCTCCAAATTCTGTGCCTGGTTACAGCTGCTATATGCAGAACCGCTGGCCCGAGTGAGGGTGAATGGTGTGGTGTCCAGGCAAGTTATGTTGCACAAGGGCACGAGACAGGGATGCACACTCACGCCCAAGCTCTTCGCTATAGTACTGGAGCACCTAACGGCATGGGTCAGAAGAGATCCACTAATCAGAGGAATATTGATTGGGGGCGAATGGGAGGAAAAAAATCTTATTATACGCAGACAATATAATTCTATACGCCACGAAACCCAGATCTACAATTCACTGTGCACTTCATATATTTCAGCTGTTTGGAAGCTACCAGATAAACTGGGATACATCTCTAGCATTCATATTGACAGGGGACACACTGACCATGCCATGCAGTGGGAATGCAATAGCGGTCAGAGATAAATAAATACCAGAATATATGACATTAGAAGATAGAATATTCCTAGATCCAATAACAGAAAGGGCCACCTCCCTCATATATAAAAAATGAACAACACTCCCGATCCACTAGTGACCCTGCGAGAAGCATGTGAGGGAGAAGTAGGGATTCTGGAAGATGATTGGGAGGTGGCCGTACAGAACCCAGAGAAGTAGCAATGCAGTACGATTCCTCATCATACAGCTCCGCATTCTCCATATGTCGTACACAACCAGAATAAGACTATACCAAATGGGTAAATGTGACTCCAGAAAATGTATGAGGGGATACAGGGAAAAAGGTACCTTTTTCCACATATTGTGGAGCTGCCCAGTGCTGCAGAGATACTGGAATAAGGTCACACAGGTAAGGACTGCGTTGATGGGGCAGTTGGTTCCACTAGATGCCTGATGGCACATATTATGTGTCACAGGGAGACAAAATGGCCGAGATACACTAAGCTGTGGTTACTGTTGGCAGCTATTTTTGCAAAAAGGAACATAGCCAGGGAATGGGGGGCGGGGGGTCGGCACAAGCCCCCGGAGTCACAGACTAGGAGAAAGACCTTGATTGGTGTGGCGTAGCTGAAAAGGTGGTATATCCTGGGGTGGATGTCCTGGGAAGTGGGTTAAAGTGTGGAACAAGTGGGTGGAATATAGAGAGACTTAAATTGTTGTAATGAGGTAATTGATGCAAGGTGTGAGGAACTGATGGAGCAATACCAGAACCAACTGATACTGAGTTTATCAGCCAAATAAAGTTGACAGTGGGGATAGTTGTTAAAGTGAAACAGGTGCTGAAGCTGCTTTCAAGATTGTAGATGATATAATGAATGCTATTAATCTGTGATGCTTTGCTATGCATCTGTAAGTTTAATAAAAATAATTTTAAAAAAAGAAATATGGAGCCATTTAATCTGATGTTACTAGCCATTTAAGCACACATGCTGACTCTTGTTTATTTAGAAAACCCACCTACCAATGTGACGTTTGGAACATCCACTGTTTCATAAGTGTATGTATTTTAAGCTATGTCACCTGTAACATGCTAACCTTATATCAATAACCATAGTGAAGGAGCATCACACCTTAAACAATAAAGACTAGTGGCCTGTTTGCTACAATTGTCCCTTATAACATCAAACTACCTGATGTATATTTGCTGTAAAGGCAGGCTTGTGTCTTTTCAAACCAGTCCTTTCATAGTAAACAGAAATCAGGAGATATATTTTCCTAAAACGTAATCTACAAAATGCATCATCAAACACCTTGTGCAAAACTTACACCTTCAAGAGCTTTTCTTGTGTGTTGGACATGCGTCAACCTTATTGTTGATGCTATATCTTGTTGCTGTAACATAAAATTGTTAATTAACATGTTAAGCTCAAACAAGCTCTCAACTGCTCATCAAGCTCCGGATATGCCACCACAAGTATGCAGGTCATTTGGAGGTTAGGGTGCGGTGAACGCATTTCCAATGTTGGGAGAACTGCACAAGCTGGACTTCAGATTACTTTTTGGTCTAGTGTCATAGGTCCTGTCACCTCTTGTGGCAGGCTGTGCTGCTTGCACACCCAGGGTCCACACCTTCTTGGCAATAGCCTGCCATATCGTCCTCTTCTGATGGGCGTTGACCTGTATGGATACAATAAATAATGGGAAGAAAATTTGTTTCGTGTCTTTTTGTTTGTCTGCATTGATGTAACTCACTTTTCAGAAAACAATCACAAACATTGGTCAAAAGTTAGAACACAATATTTTGTTTTCTCATTCTGATAAAATCATTCAAAGCACATTTGTTGTAACATTTTGAGGACCTTATCCCTTCTCTTCTCCTAACCTAACTAATTCAGGCCAGTCACATCATCTAGGCTATGGGTCTTCAACATTTTCTGCAGTGAGAGCTACTTCTAATCAGTTAACTTCAATATGAAACACTGAAGGCTAAACAACTTGTGCATTGTAACCAGACACCCCACATCCACTTATATTCACTTTAAGCCTAATGTCCATAGAGCCAGATACTATGGTTTGAACTAAATACTATGACTTAGGGTACTATGAAAGGGCTGCCATGTGTCTCAGTGAGAGCGTGGTTTTTAGGAATGCATGGACATGTGTGCATCTAAAGGGAATATATTTGTACTAGTGACTGAGAGCCTGTATCGTATGCACATACCGCACAGGACATACCTTTCATCATATGTGCAACCGTTACGTGAATGACACAACATACAATTGTATGTTCTTCCTAATTCTGAGAAATTAAAAGTGAAGATAAATATTCTACCCATCACTTCATATCATGGAAAAATTTTCTGCACTTAAAATTCCTCTCAAGTTGAAAATATACAAAGTTTTCCTATATAATTATGGCACAGTGTATAATGACCACTGTGAGTAAGGGGCATGCTGCTTATAAATGGAACACTTTGAAATGGGAGAACATTTAAATGAAGTGTTAACTCAATATTTAAGGTAACTCTCCATTAAATTTCTCATCCATTTAAAAGCATTCTGAAGTATCATGTGGTTTACTGGTCCTATTTTAAGTTAAAAATGAATTATTTTTAAGAGTCACATGCCTCAGTGCTTCAGTTGCTCACCTCTGTGACTTAACCCCTGTCTATGCCAAAAATCTGACTGAGCACTGCTCATTGTCAGGCTCTGCTATCTGCAGCCTGGTGATCATGATGTCAAATGAACAAAACCTTCCCTTTACTTTGAAATGAAAATATGACCTTGTGCTCATTTTAAGTTCAACTCAAGGCTGTACGCTACTCTGAAGGTGTCTAGGAGCAACTGGTAGCTTCTTACAACTGGTTGGAGACACCTGATCTAGGCTGAGTGATGTGTGGGCTAATACACATAGCTGCCATCATTTGTATTTGTTATGTAAAAAAGTATAATTATGTACAATTGTAAAAAAATTATAATGTGTTTTATAAGTTTACATGAAGTGACATGTCTATATCACATGAAATTGATATATATACATAGATATATTTCTAAATATACAACAAATAAACTGTAGGGCTTAAAAGACACAACACATACAAATGTTGTTGTATTCTCTAAACATAAAGTGGTTAAACATTCACACCATCATTGTTTTATGTAATGTGAAAAATAAATGACACTTCACTTCAATCACTACATTTCATTCAGTAAGTCAAACGGCCATTCTAGCCTCTGTTTACATATGCAAAATGCTAATATCACTCATTAATTTGAAAATTCACATTTATATGTAGTGCGTTACTGTGATTAAATTCAATAGTTGTGCGGTGTTGTTTACACTTCCGTTGCAGGTATTTTGGTTAGATTAAAAAAAAAAAATAGATTGTGTAAATAATACATTTAAAAGGTATTATTTACGCATTATTCTTTTTTTAAGCAACAGAAAAAACAGGTAATAACATTTTTCAAAATGCCAATATTACATGTTGTGTAAAAATATGTTCAGAAACCATTTATATTTTTATCTAGACATGAAATGTGTGCTCTTTTTAACACAAATGTTTGTAAATGTTTTAAAATGTTGACAATTATTTTATTGCAGACATATGAACCCAGAGAGTGTGAGGAGATGACAGCCTCAAGTGTTCTGACCATTTTCAGACCTTGCCACCATGGAAGAATAGGATATAATCAAAACATTCATCTCGAATAGGCAAACTATAATGGATTTATGTCATCAGCGGTGACAGGATCTTCTGCCTCGCAATGGAAATCCCACATGTATTACACCAATTGTGAAACTCATAGTAGTACTTCACTTTGTGGCCAAAAACTCATCGTAATACACTGTGGCAGTATCTGGTGAAACGTCACAACCAGCTTTTAGTGGTGTGATAAAGGAAGTTCTTTCTTTAATGATGAGACACATCAACAGCTTCATCCAGTTTCCACAACATGAGGATCTGGTGAATTTGAAGGGGGAGTTTTGTTCTTTGGGTCACCTACAACATGTGGTTTGAGCAATTGATGGCACACATACTGCCTTAGTGCCACCAAATGTCAGGGAACAATTCTACCCAAATCAAAAACACTTCCATTCAATGAATGTGCAAGTTGTCTGCTTCCCTGATTCTACGTCACAAGTGTCTGTGTACGTTTCCCCAGATCAGCTCATGATTCCTTTGTACTAGGGAACAGCAGCATACCCCTGTAAATATCACAATTTGGTCCTGAGTGGGCCTGGCTTGTTGGAAAGTACAATCTGTCAATATATGTTATTTGGTTAATTTCAGGTTTCATGATCTACAATGGTAATGCTATTTTTTATTTTGTCACTTAGGATACTCAGCTTATCCTAACTGACCATGGTTGTTGGCACCGCTGAGGAATCAACAACTTCATGGGAAGTCTGCTTCAATGAGGCCCATAGAAGAACACGGAGGTCAATGGAGTGGGCTTTTTGGGCTCTTCTAGGCCAGACTTAGCTGTGTGGATAAGACAGGCGCACCCCTCCCCTGCTCACCCAATAAGGTGTGCCAAATCACCATATCCTGCTTCATGTTGCTCAACATAGCCCTGTGATGGAACATCTCATACATCGCCGAGATTGGAGATTATGAAGAGCTACTGGGTGAGGATGTTAAAATGCCAAATGAAGATGATATCGGTGACAACTTCTTCACATGAGTGTGAGTATATATTTACACTTTTAGGAAACAATTGTTAAAGCAACTATTAATATAATGAGGATGATCGTCTGTGCTGGACATTTTTTAGAAAGGGCAAGTTAAGGAAAATCCAGGGCAAAGCTGTTTGTTGATTGAAGTTTTGATAAAATGACTACTGTGTTTATTTACATTGTTTATCTTCGATTGTCCTTAGAAAATGTGTCCTCAAAATAGTTCATTAGTAATGTGTCTATTTTGTAATGGAATTTAAAGATTTCTTTCCCTGTTTCTGTCACGTATGACTGCCCTCAGGATCGGTTTGATGCTAAGTATGGTCCACCTCTAGATCTAACCAATGCCTGGATTGCTGTTAAGGCACAGGACATCGGAAGGATCAAGCGGGTGAAGGAAAGGAAGGGGACAGGAGGGAGAGAGATCTGTAAAACAAAAACAACATATACATATAATTACACTATTACACTTTTCTATGGATACAATAGACCTTACTACTCAGTAGGAGTCCACAATCTCTAAATACCTGTAAAGCAAAATAAGGACTCTTTGTAGAGGTTGGGGGTTTAGACAGTGGTGCTTTTCTGTGCAGAAGATATGATCTGGTTATATCTGTATGAATACAAAAGAACACAAACTCATGTATATGGTACTTAGGTTGCATGTGAGATCACCTAAACAATATATTGTGGAACAGGGAACATACCATTATCTAGACTCCATAGCGTATCACAGGGGTAGAGCGCAGCCCTCTACCACTAATGGTGATCCCTGTTAACAAAGGGAGCCAGAGACATAGTAATTAATACACCATCACAATCCACACACATCCTTCACTGGCAACCCTTTACTTTCCAAATGATAATAATGTGATAGGCTCGTGATATGCCCAATAGTTTAGCAATGAACACGTAGTAAATAGCGATCCTATGACCTAGTATAATACTTCTTATACTGGTTTGGTAGGTGCTATTTATGTAGAACAACAGGAATGGAGCCAAGGTAATTTCAATGCAGGAATGCTTCCTTGTTGCCTTTATCTTGGCTCAGAAGCCGGCGATAGTTAAATTCTTATAAGTTACTATTGCCGAAGTACGTTAAAAAACAAATGAAGGGGGGTCACGTTGGATCCGGATACACCCACCCCGTCGGCCGACAATACCGACCGAAACAAAGATCCAAAACCAAAATCACCAACTGATACGGTGAACAACTGCACGCTCGGGTGCCATTGCCGACGTGCGAAAACTGAACTCAGTGTCCCCACTGCAATAACAAGGACTGGTGCAGAGCACCCTTACCGCCACCTCCTGGACTCAGAATCACCAATTACAACCTCTCGGGAACGGAGAAAGAATCACCGACGCTGATCCCGGCAACTGCTTCCTCCTTAAGCGGTCCTCTCGCGACGTCGTACGTGACTCGTGGAGGATCATGGGGGATGTAGTTCAGGCTGAGAACGTGATCGTGACAGTTTCAGGTTCTTTCACCATGTCATCTTCATTAAGACATTTCCAATTTGTGACATTTGCAGTTGTAGGATGCTGTTGGGAAGTACAAAAGGAACATGGGTTTATCCTGTGAAAGACTCACAAACTTTTTGTGTACATATCTTGTAGAAAGACAACTTATACAGTGATTGAATGGAAGTTTTGAAGATTGAATTAGTTGTTTTCTGTTGAATGATGCCACCAAGGCAATATGTGCTGCTTAACGTGCTGTAACCACATTTGGTAGTCATTCAATGCATAGTAATCTCACAATAAATTGGCAAAAACCTCTTTCTTTGGTAAGTGAATGAAGCAACAGTTCTTATAGCACACCACTGAAAATTGGTTGTGGCGTTGCAACAGATACTACAACAGTGTATAGGAATGATACCAGTGGCCTCAAAATGCACAGATGGCATGATTTTGAGTATTGGTGTGTTGTGAGCCAGAAAATCTGTGTCCAGCTAATGCCATAAATCAATCCTTGTTTGCCTATTGAATCTGATATATTTTTATTATATCCTGTCATTCCATGGTGGCAAGGTCTGGCACTGGAAATGTAAAAATGTAAAAATGGCACTGAGAATGTTATTTATGCATGGGTTGTAATGTTTTTGGTAAACTATGACAAACAAATATCTATTACATTTTCCTAAACTACTAGTTCTTGATTTGTGGTTTCTGTTCTTTTTTGTCATTCATAAATGTTCTTTTTTTGTTTACATTTAAAATGTATGCTGGAAGGAAAAAAATAAAGAAATGGAGAAAAGTAATTCAGCACTAGTCCTTGACTTTGTTAGTTTTGCATTTATTACACAAAAACAAAAAACTTGAACTGATGAAAACAATAAATCACAAAAAAAGTCAGTCATGTTGAATGAAACTATTGTAGAAGAGCCAGATTTGTTTGAAGTCCTATGTACATGATACAACTGGCATCAGAAAGGTAGATGTGTACAGAAAATAGTCGACAGAATGAATGGTAGTCCCACACTGGAGGAAATTAGGTTTGGCATCTCTTGCAGGTGGCGGTGGTTGTGGTGATCTTGCCAGCCTCTCCTAGTGGTCCAGATGAATGTGAACTCCTGCGGGGGGCTTGTGGATCCACAGTTACAGGGACTGATGTGGCTGTAGGTGGTTCCTCTTGTGCCAGGGCCTCCTTTCTGTGGCTGAGGAAGATGTAGTTGGCCCAGATGTTGTTGGATCACACAAAGGAGAAGATGGTGCTGGAAAAGCTCTGCACATATGGTTGAATATGTTATGCAGCACTACGATCAGGGAGCCCATATTGGAGTTGTGATTTTCCATCTAAACCTTGAGCTCCCTCTGCAACTGCTTTATCTCCCGTAGCTCTGTAAGGACCTCACCCATCATGTCTTCGAACTGATGGAGGGATGGAGGCCTTGGTGACAGTTAACCCAGTGACCTCACTTTGCTGACCTGCAGGTTCCCTCACATGACCCCTAACCCCACCACCCATGTGACCTTGACCCGGTGTGCTCCATCCCCTTGTCACCAAATTCAGGAACATCACAAAGTTGGCAAAGTTCATATATAGAGTGTGTGAAAAAATGCAAACGTTGATTTTGCAGTAGAATCAAACAGTAAATTCTATTTCTAACCGCAGAAACCTCTTCACAGAAAGGTTTTGGTAGGAAAAATCAGAACCAAATATAATTTAAGGTAGACATTTTTACTGCTGGCGAAGTTTTGTGAAGTCCATCACCTTAGCAAGTTGCCAATTCAAGCACTTTGTATATCTTTATTGCCGTCCATTTGCTGGCAGAAGAAAGTACAGAAATGCTGAAGATTTCAACAGGTAGATTTTAAAAAGGTAGACATTTTCCAAAGATGAGAAGGGATTGAAAATATATGGGTGTCAACTCGTGACAACTCTATGGACTCGAGTATGAGTCACACATAGTGGTATTTATTTAATGCAAGGGTAAATAGCCTATGAATTAACGACCCGTCTGATCATGAGTTAAAACCTCCATGCACCAGTTATTATTGCATGTGCTAAATACCCTGGGCCTTATTTATGAAGGCCTTGCGCCACCGGTGCGTCACTTTTAACATGGGAAAAAGTGACGCATCGGTGGCGCAAGGCTTTCATAAATGAGGCCCCCTGTCCTTAGTCAAAGTGTCATATGTATTGTATGTGCTATTTACTGTATGTGACATTTATCACAAGCGGGAAATAACATTCACTAAATAAAACCCAACTTCTAGTTTGAGAGGACAGTGATAGCTAGCAGAACATACCCCTTAAGATATTTACAGTCAAATCATGTGGGTAAAGTACTTGAAAGTGTAGGTAATGAAAGAAAAGCTGGAAAACAATAAAAACAATTAAGAACAAGGCAACAGTGCACAAATACACAATACATGCACTGTTTGAGCTGACAAAATAAACCCACACTACCTGCATAGGGGGAGCTCCCAGAGCTTGATTGTAGCAGCTTACAACTCCACCCTGCAGTACATTACCATGAATGCATGAATGTAATACTGTAATACTATGCCAGAACCAACTCAATATAATAAACCATGCAGCATGAGGATAGAAACGAAGTCCAAAACTACATATTCCAACAATTACAGCAATACAGGATGAGAGCCAGGATTGACAGAGTAAGGGTGGAACCACTAACATGAGTCATGCTGACATCCTGAGGACATACATGCCCAATCTGTGCAACCATACAAAACATACTTGCACATTTAGGGATACAATGAAGCATACCCACTTCCTGAAAACACTAGCAACTCTAGAATTATTTGCAACAAGCACCACACAATGGACTGTAGGATTGGTGCAAGACAGATCTCATGTAACCTTCAATAAAATACTCAGCCAAGTGATAGACACTTTGTTAAGTGGGAAGCATATATAGTTCCCCATGGACAGCGACAAAGCCAGTATCAGCAAAGAAAACAACTAGGCCACAGCACAATTTCCTGAAGACCTAGGGGCCCATTAGGATCTCGGGCGGATAGCCACCGCCCGCATGGTGGTGGCGATCCGCCCGAGATCCGTCCAGCCCGCCACCCATTTCCCCCCACCATATTACTATGGCAGGGGGGGACCACGGTGGACGGAAAGACCGGCCGCCGCTTTTCCACCGGTCAACAAGTTGACCGGTGGGAAAGAGTTTAATATGGTGGCGGTGTCTATCAGACACCGCCAGCAATATCAACATGGGGGCGGAAACATGCCTTTACGTGGCGGCATTGCCGCCACATAAAGGCATGCGGTAATTGCTTGCAGGGGGCCATTGCGGGCCCCCAGGGACTCTGGGGGGTGGGGAGTGCACATGGGGGGTACTGCAGTTCCATGCACAACATGGCAGGCACCGCGCGGTGCCTGCCATATTGTGCATGGAAGTGCACAACATGCCTTTCTGGCATTGTGGCGGGAGGTGCTGAGTGCACTGACCACCACAATGACAGAAATGCAGGATTCGCCGGCCAATGTGGTGGGCGCATCCTAATGGCCCCCACGGGACGTCCGCCCGTATGGCGGGTGGTCCCATTTCCCAATAGGATGGCAGGCAGACAAAGTCCGCCCGCCATCCTAATAACCCCCCAAGAGTTAATTGACACCTGATGACTCACATTGTCTGAACTAGGTGTGCAGCAACAACTAAATGAAGTACTCCTGGACAAAACCACAATGCCATTGTTTTGCTGAAGCACAATGTTGATCATACAATGAGACAGATCACCCTCAATGTACTTGGTTGCTTGGTGAGTAGAAGACAAGTAAACCCTTTATCGTCAAGAATACAATGCATTATGATTATTGTAGCCCAATCTTAGTACATGTCAGAAGTCCTTTAGGGAGTTGTTAATGTGATTCCAATGCCAGAACATATATAGGCCAATGTTATAATTGCATTTGTCGAACTTCACAAGGATGATCAATTTCCATCAAGTCAACATTTTAACAGTCACATACATATCCATGTCTCTTAGATTGGATTCTTCTGTACCACAAAATGTTCTTTCATATCTTCCACTCTGGACATATTCAATGGCTTGAGGTAGAGCTGAAGTGGAGAACCATCACCAGGTGCCATGTGCGTGTTCTTGTGCTTGGCGACTTGCAGAAGTACCCAGCATTTCAAGGTTTGCAACCTGTTTTTGACGTTCCCAACATCAAATGAATATGCTGATATGGCATTGAGCTTGCTTGTTATCTATTTTCACAGGCATGTTCTTGTTTTCAGTGGGGTCTTCAGCATGAGATGGCACATTACAAAGTCATGGTGTCTTACCACCTCCTGGTCAGGAGCTTCAGCTCAGGATGTGTAAACATGCACTTCCTTACCCTGCTGAGGTTCATGATGGATCAGTTTGGCAGGTTTAGCTTGTGATGACTGAGTGAATTAGACTGGAGAACTCACCCCATAAGCTCCTGGGAGAGGTTTCAAAATGTGTATATTTGATGCACAGTGCCTCAGTAGAGCATAGGTGCTGCAGAAGTAGCAGAGCCGTATTCAAGGGTGCTCAGGAGCAACAGTGGATCCCCGTACGGACCAGCAGTTTAAAACCTTGTCACCCCAGATACTCAGAGCTAAACAAATTTAAACCTGGGAAAAGTTTTCTGAAAATTAAAATGATGCACCCAGAGCTGGGGTTTCACTCACAAGCTCAGCAGTGTTTGGACTTATTACGTTTAGGTGATCTGTATTTGCTATCCAATCTAGGTAACGGTTGGGATAAGTCAATGCACATACAAAAGGTTGATAATAGTGAAAGTCCAAATAAGTGTATTTTTGTTGTATCATCCCCAAATATTTTGTGTAAGATATCTATGCATTATTGGTGAATGACTTGTGCTCAACAATTAAATGTGTAGTTACATCATGACAAAACCAGAAGACCTGATTTTTTGAAATAAAAATGCATAGCTCAAGGTTATTATTGGTGCGAATGGAGGTAAAGTATTTTTAGAGGTTAGACAGTTGTAGCACACATACCCTTCAAGGTACCTCTGACATAAGGGATCAAGTCTTTTTTTAGGATATTATTAGGTGACTGTGATCTTCCCTTGTTGCACCCCCATTCCTTGCACGGCCCTTATGAGGATGTCCCCATTCGTAATTGCCCCTGATGCATTTTGTACATATTTGGTGATTTGTGTGCAGTATTTAGCTTTGTGTTGTTTGTTGTATTGCTGTTTTTTTAATCTGTAGCTTATTATAGTTGGGGACAAGTAACTTCTGATTATCCTGTGAATCATCAACTCAGATTTCTGACACACTTCCAATAAGATTAGGGCATGGATGTGCTTTTTCTAAAGCCAAAAATAGATCTTAATACATTTGTTTTTAATTCAGTGCAAATTATACTTGTATTATAAATAACTCTTAAGAACACCTGAGTGTTAGCACGAGATTGAGTATATTTTGACACTGAAGTCCTTAAGCTCAGAGAAACTCCTCTGTAAGAAGTGTTTAATTTACAGATCCTACCACATGCCAGCAATCACTTGTGTTTTAAATTACCAATGTGTGGTTTCCATGATAGTTTGGGATCACGTTTCATACCCAGACTATCACCTTGTACTATAACTCTTCTGTTAATAATACAAATACATTTCTCAATGTTCTTAATATCATTTCCAAAAGGCATACATTTCATTTTTGGCGAAAATCACTATCATGGGTATTGTATCCAGCCAGATCCTTTAACAGCATTGAGTCTCTGTTAAAGGGTCCAGAGGTATGTAGTGAAAAGAAGGGAGATGAATAGTGGTATCTTAGCATTCATTCATGCCAATGATGATATTCTAAATAACACTTATGCCGTGCACTTAAGGGTCAATGTGAGGAGGATAGGGCCCTTGTGCAATGGCTTATAACGGTCAATTACCGCAAGCTGAATCCTTCACAGCCAGACTGTAGATCCCCAATCAATTTGATTGTAAATAGTGTTCTAACAGAAATTGCAGAGGAGAAGCCCACGAAGTATTTACTAAAGAGAACGCATTAAATACCAATGGTGTTTGAAACAAAAGCATCAATATTTATTGTGTTTGAAGTTGCTGGTAAACAAACTTACACAGTTCAGTGAAAGAACCTACAAATTATATTTCTCACAGTAAATTAGGCACTCTGAATGATTACTATAGCTCAGGAGTTTTGGTTATGTTGGGGCCAGAGATCAGAAGATTGGGACATCTCTGTTGTCCTTTGGCATCACAGCATGGTGCCTGTGAGATGCACGCAATGCTGAATGCATACATTTCCCATATAGCCTAATCTACATGGAGAGATGGATGGTCCTGTTCAAGTGGTTGAAATGTAGATAAAACATGCAACAAAATCCACCCCATACCACTAGAAACCATTATGCTTAGCAGTAGTGATTTTTCACAACTAGCTGGATTATGTGGTACTTGAATGTCATTTCATTTAAAGTGTTTCATATAGAGCTGGCAAGACCCGGGGGAATCAGAACACTTTACAGACAGAGATGAAGACAATGGTCAAGGCACGGATTGGATAGCATAGATTACAATATACAGATTCAAAAAGGGGAGGGTTACAGTAGTTTGTGGAGGGGAAACAGTAATATATGAGAAAGAGTTCAGAGGAGAGATTCGGTTTTGGAATCTGAAAGGTTGAAGTGTCAGTTGAGGACAAAATCTTCAAACTGTCTTTTGAAGCCCATTTAGGAGGGGGTTGTCCTGATATGCACTGGGAGGGAGTTCCATATTTTGGATGGATTGCCAAAGAAGGAGCCCTTGAGGGATTGTCTTTTTAGTGGGATGAGGAGCAGAGTGTTGGTACTTTTTAGATTTCTTATCTGGCCTGCCTTATAGAGTTTGGCTGCAAGGTCAGCAGATTTCCCATTGTGGTGGACTTTGTGGGTGAGGAAGGCTGCTTTTAAGCAGCAACAGCCTCCAATTGGGTAACATTTAAGATTTATCAGGAAGGGCGAGATGCGATCATGGCTTTTTGCTTCGGTGACCATCCTTGCTGCTGCATTAAGTGTGGCCTCTTAGGGGGGGCCAAGTCAGTGAGGGTGGCATTCCTGTAGTCCAGTCTGGACAGTACCATTGCTTGCATGGCGGTTTTTAGATCATTCGGGGGAGGAAGGGTTTGATTTTGTGTAGGAGTTTTAGGTTGTAGAATGCTCTTATAGCTGTATTCTTTATGTGTGGGCTCATGTTCACACTTGGGTCGAGGGAGATCCCCAAGGAGTTGACGGGTTCGGAAAGTGTCAGTTTGTAGTTCAACTCAAAAATGGCGTTAATCCACTCTTGGACCTGGGAGGTCAGGCCGTTGTTGGATAGGAGTAAGATTTCCAGCTCATCTTGGTTGAGTTTCAGGTGGTTATGCGAGAGCCAGTTTTTGACCTTCATAAGAGTGGAGTTAAGTCATCGTACGTCTTCTAGTGAGGATATTTCTTGGTATAGCTGAGTGTCATCCACATAGAGGTGGTAGAGGATGTTTGCTTGTTTGAGAATGATGGTGAGGTATTTCATGATTATATTGAAGAGTGTAGGTGAGAGGACTGAGCCTTGGGGGACACGCTGGATATGGTGGATGTGGGTGAACTCAAGTTGTTGATTTATATTAGCTGGGTGCGGTTATGGAGGTAGGAGGAGAACCATTTTAGGACCAGACCATTGATTCCAGTCTGATTTTGGAGCAAATCTAGAAACAGTTTGTGATTGACAGTGTTGAAGGCTGCTGATACATCTAAGAGAATAAGTAGGCAGAAACTATCAGAGTCAAGTGACTTGTGTATGTCATCCGCTGTGTTCAGTAGGGTTGTTTACATGCTGCATTCTTTTCTAAACCTGATTCGAGTGAATCCAGAAGATATTGGCATCAATGTGTTGGGTGAGTTTGGAGAGAACGCATTTCTCAAGTATTTTAGCCAGGAAGGGAAGATTGGAGGTGTACCTGAAGTTGTTGAGGTCCTTTGAGTCAGCACCTTGTTTCTATGGCAAGGGAGTACATTGTTGTAGTTTGAGGCAGTCGGGCGTCGACCCATTACTCAGGGAGCTGTTTAATATTTTGGTCCATAGAGGGGTTAGGGCGTGGTGAAGACTTTTTACCAGGGAGGCCGACATAGGATCTGCAAGGTAAGAGGAGGGCTTGGCATTCGCAATAATCTATGTTGTGTGATACTCTGAGAGTGTGTTAAATGTCCACCATCTCTTTGTGAGTTGAGAGGGGTCCTGGGATTGTGTCTCATCCGGGAAGCTCAGGATAAAATGCCACCCTTGGTGAGTTCGGCGACGGTTTGTTGCATCCCTCCATTCTGAAGAGAGGGTTTTCTTAGCATGGCAGAGTGTGGGTGTCTAAGGAGTGTTCGGTCTTCATGATTTTATCATAGAAGAATTTGGCAAGATTGTCAGAGTTCTCTTTGGAGGCATGGGGTTCTTGTTTTACTGGTTTAGAGGTTTGTTGCTTAATGATAGTGAACAGTTCTTTGAAGCAGTTTTTTGTTTTATTAAGCACTCAGTGGAAGAAAGCGACTTTTTCTTTCAAAATGTGTTTTTTATATTTTCTGTATTAAACTCTGAGCTGTTGAAGGTGGGAGGTGGAGGGTTTTGTTCTCCAGTGTCTTTCTGCAGGTCTTAGTTTTCTTTCTGCATTGAGATCTTTGTTGAATCAGGATCTTGAGGGAGTATCTATGATTTTTTTTTAAGTTTTCAGGGAGCTAGTTGGTCTAGGATGGATGACATTGTTGTGTTATAGTGGGAAATAAGGTCATCTGTTGAGAGGTTGTCTGTTGGCGCGGGAGAGTAAGTATATCATTCTTTCTTCTAGATCCTCCAGAGGAATCTAAGTTGTGGGACAATTGCATGTTTTTCTGAGTGAGAGTAGGGGGTGCTTCCGTTTGGTTGATATGAAGCAGAATGATTTGATAGTCTGACAAGTCGACTGGGAGGATGTTGTTGATACTTTTCGCTTCCTTGTGTGCTATGAAGGCCTCTAGGATTTGCACCTCTCTTATGAGTTTGCTTTTTGCAGTGCTGGATCAGATTTTTGCTGAGAAAGAAATAATTTAAGGATAGTATGAGAGTGTCTTTCTCATCATTCCAGTTCAGGTTGAGGTTACTTAGGAATAGATGACTGTAGTTTGAGAGTGAGATGTGCATAATCAATTCTGATAGGTGTTCACCCAAGGAGGGTGTGTTACTTGGTGGGTGAAAAAGGAGGTGGCCTTTTGTAGTTTTGTTGTTCTTCGTCTTTAAGTTTACCCTGATATGTTCAAATTTGGTTTAGGTATAGGTGTCTGTTTCTGCCATGTGGCTATTTATCTTGTGCATAATAGCTATGCAGCCACCGGTGCAAATTTCCCTGTCATTCTTGATGATGGAGAAGCCAGCGCAGACTTGTAGGTCAAGGATAGGAGGTGTCATTTAGTCATGTTTCAGTGATAAATGCAATGTCGTGGTTTGGGATGGCTTCAGCCAGATCCATTGCATGTTTAGTGGCTGATCTGCAGTTTATGAGCATGCAGTTGATGTTATGGTTGCTATTCTGGGAGGGGAGAGCCAGGGGGATCATGATGTGGCTGGTTGGGGGTCAGGCAATTTTTGGAGGGTTGATGTATCTCTCGGTTCCGGTAATCACCTATATCTTGGAGGTGTGGTTCGGTTGGGGTCAAGTCATAGGTTTTAGCTAAGGCCATTGCTTCTCTCATAGACATCCCTGGGATTAATGTTTCCAGTCTGTGCGCTAGGCTATCGCGAGGAGTTGTGAGTTGGCTGTGACGCTAGATCCTGAGCATCTTTGGGGGTTATTTTGAGGAGTGGGAGAAGGGGAGGTGTGGGCTTTCAGCCAGTCCCAGGTAGGATTTGAAGATCAATAGGATGTTAGTAATGACCTGCATTATTTCATTGAGTTGCTTTTCCATGTGAGTTGGTCTTACCTTCAGATTAGCCTCGGACACAGGGTTAAGTGAGTGAAAGTGGTTTGAATTTTCAGGTGAGTGGCTTTTTAGATATTAGGGCATGGGTTAGTGAAGGCAAGCATAAAGTTACCATGGCTTTCTACCCTGTAGTGGACAGAGGGGTTGGGGTGGTGGTTCGGGAATGTCTATGAGGTTTAGCTTGCGTTGAGTTGAGAGGAATAGTGAGCCATTTGGGTTGTCAGGGGCAGGCATCTCTGGGACCGTGTCCCATGATGGGCAGTAGGATGATGGGGTAGGATAGGATCGGGTCGGGATTGACAAGGGTGCTAGTGAGTTTCGTATACAGGTTGTTGTTGATGTTCAGCACTGGTATGTTCTTCATATTAGGCTTAGCTGGGTGGATTACCACTAGGGGTGAAGGGATGTGGTGTGCACACGAGGGGAAGTCGAGGCAAGTACGGAAGGCTTAGCTGGGTGGACTACCACTTGGGGGTGAAGGTATGTGGTGCAATCACGAGAGGAGCGGAGGCATGTTTAGTTGGTGGTGGCATGGGCAGAGAGTGTGATGGCGGAGGGGCTGGAGTAGGAAGGATTAGCTGGTATCAGAAGTTTCCCTTCATGAGTTATAGTCTGGGGGTAGAGGTTGGGTAGGGAGTGGGTGGTTGGTTGGTCATGAGGTGAATGGCGTTCCGTAGTGTAGGTAAGATGGAGTCAAATGTACGAAGGTTGATGTCATTATCTTGAATCTTGATACTTCCAGTCCTATAGATGGTTATAGTGCCTTTGCCCTTGAAGGTAGGGGAGATGGCAATCATCAGTTTTTGGCTGTACAGGATGTTGGCGGATTTTGGAATATTAAGGAGATTGGTGAGGGTGGAGAACCATTGCGACCGTCGGGATCTGTGGAAGATGAGATTGTTTTCTTTAGTACTTTGGATGAGCTGAAATAGGTATCCACTATTAGAGTTTCAGGGTGTTGTTTGATCAGTCTGTGTTTGAGGTTTTTGGTGGCATTGGCTGAGAGATCAAGGGGTTAAGTCATGGAGAAAGAGTTTGGTTCATGGGGTTTCAAGTTGCTGGGAAGAGTTGAGGTGGGGGATGCTGTAGAGGCACGCATATATATTTATACGTAGTTATTGTTAGTTATAGAGGAGTCTTCAAGAGTGTTACAGCATTGAGAGATTCTGACTTTTGTCGTTGATTTCAAGATGGGGAGGCCGGCATGTAGGTTAATTAACTGGTATTGATCGTGGTGACTCGAGGGAGGAGGAGCAATGGGGTTGATCATAACTGCTTTTCTGAGAGTATTATTTGGAGGGTGAATGCCCAAACCCAGATGGCCTCTGTTTTTGATTTGCAGTTCTCTATCTGTAGTAATTCTAGCCCAATCCAAGATGGCAACTGCTTTTAGATAAGCAGTTATTTTTACTCAATCTAAGATGGCCGCCATTTTGGTTATTACAGTCGTCTTTCTGTATTTATGAAGAGGGGATCTCTTTATGATTGATGGAGGTCCCTCGAGTGGGTGACAGAATGGCTGACAAGGTGGAGTGAGGGATGGGACCCTGGTGGCCCCTGTTCAACAGAGTGTAGCAGCCCATTCTGAAATGCCATATTCTCACTGTGAGAAGTGGTGGAAATAGAGTGGCTCACCTCACTATCCGACCAGGCAAGTCCACATCTGAGTCCACATCTCTGAGATCAGGTTTGTGATTATTTCATGTGGGCACAATGCCCTGTGCCAACACCAAACACATAGGGAAGCACCACTTGCAGGATGTTGCTCTCATTTGATGCACCAGCAGTCTTCTGTCGACTCAGATTTGATGGGGAGTCAGCGGTCAAGTGATCAGCGGTCAAGAAAACAGAGCTGGCTCCAGCTCTGGAGCATGGCTTCAACACAAGTAAGGTCTTGCTCACTCCCCAGTGGCTCTCACTCCTCTGATGGCTAAGATTCCGAGGATGGAGCATGCTCCAGCCCAGGAGTGTGGCCCCGATCTTAGCAACTTGGTGACACCTACAGATATTTAGTGAGGGTGGCAGTTCCAAGTTTAATACTCTGATTGAGGTTTAGTCCTCTAATTCCGTAAGTGGGAGTTAGACATGACAGCCTTCCCTAAATCATTTACCTGCTTTCCTCCAATTTTGCTAAATTGTTTTTGTTGGCCTTAGTTATCTGAGCACTTTACCTCTGCCAACCAGTGCTAAAGTTCATATGCTTCCCCCCAGGTATGGAACCTGCTTCCAATCTCTATAAAAAAAGCCCATCCCTGCTTTCTTTTAGAAAAGCAGTGAAAACTTGGCCCTTCACTACTGCATGCTAGACTGTGCGGTCGGCCCAGAATATCTCTACTGTCATAGCGCCAAGACGCCCATGGGCATTCGCGCGCTCTATAAAATGATAAATCAAATCAATCAGTCCCAAAGCATGGTTTAATTGACTTATCCACAGTTGCCATATTTAATTTATCTATAAGTCCCTAGTAGAGTGCCCTACCTGTGCCCAGGGCCTTTAAATTAAATGCTACTAGTGGGCCTGTAGCACTGCTTGTACCCCTCACACATGTAGCACTACATGTCTCAGGCCTGCCACTGCAGAGCCTATGTGTGCAGTTTACACTGCCATATTGACTTGGCCACCTCTAAAAACCCTTGCCAATCTTTAAACTCCCCTTTTATTACATATAAGTTACCCCTAAGGTAGGCCTCAGGTAGACCATTGGGCAGGTTTTCAGTGTAATCAAAAGTAGGACTTTTAGGTTTTCATATCCTGGCAGTGAAAAACACCCAAATTCGTTTTTCACTTCTATGAGGTCTACTCCATTCATAGGTTAACATCTGGAATTCCTTACAAAAACTTATACACTGTAATTCCTGACTGAGAAGGAGTAGATCATATCACTGGAATAGTAATGATGAATACTATTCACTGGTAAAGATGAACTTATCACTACCCTAACAAAATGCCACTTATAGAAAGATGACATGTTTCTGCTCTTAGCCCCATGTCTCCAATACACGCCTGGGCTGGGTGGCAGCTGTACTTTGTGCATTCCCTCTATACAGCCACACACAAAGGGAGCGTAGGTGTGACTGAGTGGCCATCCACATCCTGATGGGCCTTCCTGGGCAGGCTGGGGGGAGGAGCTGACAATTACACCTGAATAGCCTGTGTCCTTTTATCACACAAAGGGATACATACCCCCTGTAGTGAGTCTGGAGCCAGAGCTGAGAAGGAGGACCTCTGAGGACTTCAGAGCCTCTTTTGAAGTTACCTCAACATTAAAGGCACAACCGGGTATACGTACTGGGTCTCTGACCCCACCAAATCATACACTATTGAGCCTGTGCAGTAACTTTGCCAGGAGGAAGGACTGATGTGCTGCTACAAGGCCTGCCAATCTGCTGGACTGTTGTTCTGGAAGTACTGTTTTTCTGCTGTAATGTCCTGCTGCCAGCTACCCTCTGCCCTGCTGAGGAAGGACTGGACCCATCTTGCTTCAACCCAGAGTGACTACAAGGGCATGCTGGCTTGCCTCCTGTTCTAAGTCTCAAGAACATTAAATAATTCCCATCCACCTGCAACAGCACCTGGACTTTGCTTGCTGCAAGTCTTGCCCTATCAAGTGATGCTAATCCAGTCTGGGATCCTTGGAATTGGGTATAAAGTGCTGCAACTACTAAATATCCATACATGACAACGTGCACCGATCTGAACCAGTGCATCTCCCTTGACATCGGTGCATCACCCCTGTTGCATGGACCTGGGGCCTTGCATTGCAGTCTGCATGGCGCATCGCCTCCTGTTCCCAATGCATCACCTAGATCATGCTGGTCTCGATGATGATGCATTGCCTGCGGCCCAGCGATTTGATACCGACGCATTGCCTCTTTGCTTCTCGCATCTCAACTCCGTGTAAGTCATATCCCAGGTACTTTTCAGCGAGCCAAGCCCTTTATCTGATCCGTGATCCATCGTAGTTGGCCTGAACTTTTAGATTTACTCCTGTCAAGCGCGATGAGATGTCCCCAATTTCCACTTTAGGCTGTTAACCACTATATTTTCATTTTTCCTTAAAGAATTCCTGACTCCGGTCATACTTATTGGATTTTTGTCCTTTTGTTTTTTGTTTTGTTCATAAAAATATAAGCTATCTTTGTGGTCTTTTTGTGGTGTTTCACTGTGTTACGGTTTAAAGTGTTGCAGAAAATACAATGCCACTGTTCTGTGCCAAGCTACCAGAGGGTGAGCCCAGGTTAATTTATTGTGTGTTTCTGACTTACCCTGACTAGAAATGTGGTTCCTCCTTGAACAGGATTCATACCTCTACCAACCAGAACCCAAGCTCTAACAGAGGGCATTACAGCTGTCATGCCACTTTCCAGGTAGTACTTTAACAAACCTTCATTTCAAGGCTGACAATGCAATCGCTCTGTAGGGGGATTTGGGCACCCTCTTTAATAAAATCAAGCTAAGCACATGAGTGTTACTGGACAGCACTTGCAGTGATGTGTATTGAATTACATGTATATGCATTGGTGCTATATATTTATTTATTAAAGTTTATGTATTTATTTATTTGTACGTTGAACATCGTTTATTAAAATTAAATGAAAAGTGTGTCTCTGAAACTAAACTCAGCACGTAACTACAGTCCCATAAATAGCAACAGAATGCCAAACAAAATGCGTTCCTGTACCTACTGCATTTAGCCTTGTTTCTGACCTCCACTGACTAAGAGTCCAGCCTGAGACCAAAGCCCAAGAACCTTCAAACCCGTCCTATTTAGAGCCTCTGGTAATCCCGGTCTGCTTGTTCTACCAGTCCTGGATTGGAAATTGAAACTCTATCAGCTTTCCTGAGAGAAACGTGTTGATGAATAACCAATTGCTCTTTACACAAACTCCTGCTCTGGCATGGCAATGCTGTGACTACTTTCTACACAAAAATGTTTAAATGTTGACTTGGATTCCATATCTATATCTTTCCGCACTAAAGAAGCCTTGTCCGGCCTTAACTTCAACAAAATAGTAATTTCTACAATAGGCTCGAGAGATCATAATTACAGGCCAGATGCTTGCCTGAGCCAATAGAAGCTACAAAGCACCAAAGCTCATACATCAGGCATGATTGTACTGCTTAATACAATCCAAATATCGAGCACAGTATCACTAAAGGAATCTAAAAATACGTATCAGAATATCCCAAAAATAATGCTTGAAAGCACATCTTAAAAAGCGATACTAATTATAATGTATCAGTGCCATGCTCTGTGTCTCCTGAATCACAACTGTAGGATGTAATTTATTTATAACACACAACAAAATGAGAATACCACTAAATAAACTGTACACATTCAGCAGTTAGGAAAGCAAAAATGAAGCATTTTTTGTGATTCTGAAGTGTGATGGAAACAAAGGGGTATATTATCAACAACTAGCGATAATTTTTGTCTCTAACTTGTTTAGAGACAAAAATTATCGCCGCACATCGGCGATTTTTATCGCAGATAAACCTTGCTATTAGCAAGGTTTATCGCAAATGCGATAAAAAACGCCCGCAATGCATGAATATCGCTGAAAAGTCAGCGATATTCATGCATTATCGAGCAAATGCTCTTAGCCATGTTATCCACCTCCCATTGGATAACATGGCTAAGAACTGCTCAGGGCAGGTGTTAGCTTTTGGAGATATTCGCCCTTAGCGCAAATATCTCCAAAAGTTGGTAATAGGAGATAGCGATGTTAGCGACTGTTTCCAGTCGCTAACATCTTGGCACGCCCACTTTGCATATCATTAGTGATAAATATCACTGACATGCAAAGTGGGGCCCATGATGGTCGCTATCTCCTATTAGCTGTCGCTAACTGGTGTTAGCGACAGCTTGGTAATAGGGAGATAATTTTATCTCCGCTTTCTTGGCTTTTAAAGCCAAAAAAGCGGAGATAAAACCCCTTGATAATATACCCCAAAGTTTTTAAAGGATCAGAAAAAATTAAGACCGCACTTGGGGGCTTATTACGATGTCAGGCGGAGTTTCCTCTGCCCGACATCATCTCAGTCAAGGGACCGACGGACACCCAGTCAGTGGTCCCGACTGACTAATTAGAATGCGACTGAACACTGTTCGGTCGCATTTATATACTTTACAATGGGAGCATGTATTTCGCCGGGATGCATGCTCCCATTGTAAAATAGGAAGTGCAGTTCATCCCTGCAACCCGTGGGAGCCACCTCAAGGTGCCTGCCACGGGATGCAGGAATCAACAGGGGGCACCCTCGGCCTTTAATCGGAGGTTGTGCACTCAAGGGGATCCTGCTGGGGTCCCCCAAAGTCCAGTTCCAACAGCCTTTCTGTGTCAGAAAGGCCGGCACGGAAAGGCTGCTGAAACCCAATATCATAATTCCAGGGGCAGAAAGAGCCGTCCTTGGGATTACTAGCCACATTCTGAATGGCGGATGGACTCTCCTATCCCATTGGAAGCCAGTCAGAATGACCATTTGGATTCCTTTCCGAAGCCTTCATCGAAATGAGGCGGTCGGAAAGGAATCTGACCGGCATATTACGATGTGGTTGAAGCGTTTCGGACTGCATCTTAATCAGGCCCTTAGTGATTCACAAATAATAAATATTCACAGAAACCCGATTTCCACACATTGTCTTTTGTGTGCAATATAGATTTACAGCTTTACCAGTAAAACTTTGTCTGTGCAAATTTATTGACCATTTCAAATGGTGGAAAATGCGTGTTTACATTATATCCTGGCAGTACTGAGCAGTACATCATCTTATGCCTGCCATTCTGAGATGGGTGTACCATACATTGCTGACCTCATAAAAATGGAGCCTTTCCTCTCATGGCATAGGTTCAGGACATCGGAAAAAAACGACTTTTAATCGGGATATTTTATTGGACAGTTTGATATCGAAGGGGCTTTAACCATCCTCTGGTTAAGGTATGTCCGAGTTTTTATGCGTGATGTAGGCCACTTAGAATATTTTACTGATCCCACCACTATGCTGACCATCACGAGGAAAGAGTTGAAAAAGGGGGACTACTGCTATTAGATACAATCAGCGTTTCAGCAGAGATCACTAAGCCCACTGTGCGGTATAATTAAACGATTTTAACCACTTTTTGTATCCAACCTTATTTAATAATAGTACCTGGTGGCTAGGATAGGTTTTTATTGACCAGATTCAGACTTGGGATCTTTCACAAACTTGTAAGATTTACAAAAACGAATGATTGGTCACAAGAGATGCAACTGTGCCCCTGTGGTAACCATTCAGAACAATCGGCTATTCATTTTGCTCTATTCTGTAGATTGTATACTGAATTAAGGAAAACATGGATTGTTCCAATTTTTAAATCTTTGGGGATTAGAAAATGTCGCCTTGAGTTTACAGCACTACAATTCCTGGAAAATGAAAACATAGCCTTGAGGGCAGCAATGTTCTTAAAGAAAGCACTTTGGTACATGAAATGCATTGTAATATACCAATCTAGCCGTCAATGAGTTAAGGGGTAGTGATTTAATTGAATGTTTTTATAATTAATTGCAAAAGAATGTTATGTTTTAAAAATTTGCTGTGTAATGAATTGTGTGTTTTTATAAGCTTTTATGATTGTCTGAAAAAGCAATCGAATAAAGTTTTACTTGACTTGACTTGACCAATTCAATCAAAAATGTACTGATTGTAAATGACAATGCACTACTACATGATGCTTTAGTTAGATAAAAAAATTGCCAACTTCAGGTAGTCCTAAACATTTTTCATACTAAAATGTAGGTTATGGATCTAAAAAGTTCAGGAAGCACAGCTTTAGAAGCAATTTCCTCTTTCTATGCGTGCTGTGCATAGAAAGAGGAAAACTTAAAATAAAGATATTTCTACACGCTATGCATCAGCGGCATCGCATTTTGGCACAATCCCAGGTTTACTCAACCCAGTATATCTGGGATTGCAACAAAATTCATGGATGGATGCATGGAAATGCCATTCTTGGCCTAGTAAATGCCCAAACGGATTTCGCATCAGGACTGTGCCATAAAAGCGATACAATTCCGATGCAAAACTTTAGTAAATTTGGGCCTTAGCTTCATAGGTGCAATGTGGAGTCAAAGTAGACAGCTGCGAGATTCTGTGCAAGTTGGCCTATTTCCAATAATGGTACAAACCACCTTATTGCTAAGTCTGAGGTCAACGCACCTTACTTCAGTCATTTGAGCAGTAGTTTGAATTCAATAGTGTTGATGGCCAATGAGAGATTTAGGAGGATGAGATGGGAGGTCTTTGTCTGAACCTTTCAACACATTTAATATTTTCACTCACATGACCTCTGCCACATGTTGTGATCTAAGGCCAGCTTGATTGCCATCTAGGTCCTTTTATCTCTCCATAAATGTTTTCCATTATCTTTGATAACAATACAGGCCCATCACAGGCCAAACACATGGAGGACTTTTTAATTTATATTATACTTTCCAATACGGAGGTTAGTCACAAGGCTGCATACTCAAGCAATAATTAACACATGTGTTTACACGTGGTGCTATGAATGCTGTGATGTGTTCTTCAGGAGAGGTTCAAAGGGCAGGCAAGGCATGGAATTTGAAACTAGTGATGCTAATATTCTACAACAATGACATAAGCCTCCTCAGCACCTTATTATACCTCAGGCACCTGCCCCCACCCACAGTGTGCACACTTCCTACATCTTTGTTAGACCTGGCACCTTGGCGTGAGTTTCCCTTCCACTTTTTTGCTGATGTGCCTCATGTGTTTTGCTGGTGTTAGCTGCTCAGGGCACTGTGCCACTGCCAATCAGTGCCACAGTGCAAGTGCTCCTTATGAAAAGTGAATACATTGATTGGTTTCCATGATTGGCTTATTTGGTTTACTATCAGTCCCCAGTAAAGTGCACCAGGAGTGCCAGGGCTTGTAAATACAAATTCTGCTGGTGGGCCTGCAGCACTGGTTGTGTCACCCACAGCAGCGGCCTAGTAAAGTATGTCTAAGGTCTGCAATTGCAGAACCTGCGTGCAGTCTGGTACTGTCATGCAGGCTGGGCAAGTGCACGCACTTGCCCACCCCTAAACCTTCCCTTTACTTCATGTGAGTCACCCCTATGGTAGGCCCACGGACAGGGTTTATTGTAAGTATTAGGTAGGACAAGCCCTGATGTGTGTGGCCTGTCCTAATAGTCAATTACAGCCATTTTCGTTTTTCACTATTGTAAGGCTACCTGCTCTCCATAGGACAGAATGGGCTGCTGGAATTATTACACTCTATAATTCCCAGCAGGCTCAGGGAACATGGTAGAAAGTCAAGTTTAGTATGCCTGAACTCAGAATAATAAAATACATATTTTAGTAAGGATTATTTTGATATCCTGTGTTTGCAAATACTACTTTTAGAAAGTTAGTATTTGCTTGCCTAACCATTTCAGCCCACCTCTGCTAGGATGTGTATCTGCTGTCTGGTGGGGGAGTGCCCCTTGACTCTGAATAGGGCTGTGCTCTGCCACCTCAATGCTGGCTCCGACCCCTGGGGAGCGGCTGATGTCTCTGCCCTGCACCTTGTAAAGAGAGAGAGGAAGACTGTCAACAGAGTACTCCTGGACTGTACTTGTCACCACAATGCTGGCTCCACCTCCTGCGGAGCGTCTGATGTCCCTGCCCTGCTCACTGAAAGGAGAAGCCAGAGTCTGCAAAACAAAGTGCTCAGGTCCTGGACTGGATTAGGCAAAGGCCCCCCTGGCCTGCAAGAACAAAGGATTTGTGGTATAAATGTAGGAGCCCTGCTCCTAAGAAACTAGATCCTGCTTGTGAACCAAGAAGAAACTCTCTGCCTGAGGAGGAGGAACCGGGAAAGCTGAAGGAGGAAGACTGTCCCTATCTTGGGGGACTGGCCTGCAGTGGTTGCCTTGCTGCCAAAGGAGAAGAAGAAACCCTACATAGACTTGCTGCTTTTTAAAAGACTTGCTATTTTCTAAAAAGAACTTGTGCTCAAAGTGATCTCCAAGGGCCTGGAAGCGAGCTTGCCCCCTGAACTGAGCCCAGGAACATTGGGCTCTTCCCCTGCCTTCGCTAGGAGCTGTTAACTTGCCTGGGTCCATGGCCGCTGAGACCGTTGCCGAATGTGCCTCGCCCTCCCCCCCCTTGTTGCCGCCTGGGAGCCCGTGCCGCTGCTGCCCTGCACCGTGTGTCTCCGCTGCTCTTGAAGCTGTAGTTCGCACCATATCCCTTGGACCGCCCCGCACTGTGCTCCACTTCCCCCCTTCTTGGGCCGCACCGCAGCTACATTCAGCCACCACGGACTAAGGAAATGCTTTGCCAGCGAGGTACGGCTCGTACGATTGACGCATACTCAAAGCCACACCACGCTGACATCCTCTGAGGCCGCCCGCACTATCAGAGCCGCCAAGTACGTTGCATACTGACCGCTAAGTGCCGCGCAGTCCGTCTCGCAGAAAGCCTCTTCCCAGCAAAGTACGGAGCGTACGCTTCAAGCGCACCGGATCGCACCGCCCTCCTCAGCTCCTGAAGCCGGTCCGCCCAGTACCTCTCGTACTGTCTATTGAGATACCAGGCTGCCTGCTCTAAGAAACCGAAGGTACGGCTCGAACGCCGCATCACGTCACAAACCCTGCCGAGACCCGGGCCGCCGGCATCACATCCCTGTGACCCTCCCCGCTCCACGCCACACTCAGCAGTGCCGCCCCGAGCCGGGACCACACTCGCCGCCGATGAATCGGACTCTCCTCAAAAAGGTACTGTGTCACACCCTGCACCATCAGTGCGCACACTCCGGGATGAACGGGCCCCAACGATTGTGCCTGCCCTTTTCTTGACACTGTGCATTTTCCAGAGGAGTGGGACAGAGTGCGCAACGCGCACTAAAACAGAAAACACGCTTATTTTAAAGAACCTTTCTGACTAAAACAGTATTGTGGGCATTTAAAAACGTTATTTATCGTCTTGTATTACGCTTGCATAAGAGTTATATATATTTACATAAAGTCTACATATTTTTATAAATCCTAGACTGGTGTCCATTTGTGGTGGGTCATTTGATTATTGTGCACAGTCATAAATGCGTAACCATTGAACGCCCTGAAGTTTAGCCTTGTCTGCTTGTGCCACACTACCTAGAGGGTGAGCAGGGGTTATTTTCCGGAGTAAGTCCCTTGCCCTGACTAGAGGAGAGGGTCCCTGTTTGTCACAAGTGCATACCTGTGCCAACCAGAGACCCCCAAATCTAACAATCTTCTTCCATCAAGCGCCTCTCCATCTATCACATTTGTTGTGGTATTTGTACATTTCTATTTGTTGTTTTGTACCCAGTGTTGCTTTATAGTTGCTCCTTGATAATAGTAACATAGAGCAAAACAAATGTATACTGGTACTCTTATGTTTAACCTTCTATCACACCTTATTTAACTATAACACCTGTAAGACGCCTTTCTTTCAGCTTATGTCCACACCTTGTCTGGGGCTATACAATCTTTGTATGTAATAGACAATAAAAAGCATTTTTTTAAAGTCCACTTTCTAATTGGGTAAAAGAGAATGTCTAATACTTGTTCAGGTTATTTTCTCAATTGTCCTCATTCCCTACATTTACTCAGCAACCAATCTTGTATGTCTTATTTATAATGATGCTATTATGGGTATATGCTTGATCTAAAGAGGGCTTTGATGTAACCAATAAGCATGTAAATGTTGTAAAAGTATTGCTTAAAACTATTTCTTTGATTACTTTTTAGCACTTTTAGTTCTATTATTAAGATAATGTCAAGAACTGAACTCTGGGAAAGTCTGATAAGTTACCTTCCTGATGGCTCCCAGAAGCCTCGGTGACACCTTGCGCTTAGAAATACAACTTAGGGTGCCAAGTGTCTCCTTAAAAAGGTCCAAGTTAGGAGATACAAAACACAAAGGAGAAAGCCTCTTTGACACATTTATAGTTCCTGATTCAAGGAATGTTAACGTAGAAAAACTGTGGATCAAGCTTTCTCTGGGATCACAGAAGAGTGTAGAGGCGAACAATAAATACAGAAGGCAAATCCACCTGCAAGGAACAAAAAAACTCAGGCAAAGATAGTAAGATAGTAGCGTGTGGGTAAAGAAGCGTTGAAAATAGACGATTGATGCACTGTGATTCATCCTTCACTTGTTTATGCTACTTTATATAAGATTCCAAAAGAATTAACTTCACAGGAATATATTCAACTTTTTGGAATGGGACCCTCAGACAGGATTCTCTGATCAGATCTCCTTTTTGGAAAGGGCAATTCTTAAGACTTTACCCTGCTTCTTTCCACCAGGGTTATTGACTTCACTTCTGAGGTTGAGAGTGGCATCCTGCTACATTCCGCCTGACTGCAGAGTAAGTTCAATGTCTTTTTCTGAACCCTCCCACTCTCTGGCAAGCTTCCCTGCGTGCATGTGACAGATAATTTGTTTAAACAGAACATTTATTTTTTTACATTTAACTAGTGCCGTTTTTTAACATAGAGTAAACATTCATCAATTTACAATTTCTCCATGTGAATTCAAAGCATCTGGATTCTCTATTAAGACTTTCAGTGAGAATTTGACCTCATGAAACGTATGTTTCATGACTTTCTTTGTCTTGGTTGGCACCACTTTGGCACAACTTTGTCACATATTTCCTTAACATTTTGTAAACTATTCCTGTTAGATATTGAATGGTTGCTTCCATTTAAACTGTAAAGTTGAGTCACATAATTTGTCTCTAACAGTATGAGTATATATTGGTGTAGTTAATATATATTCATTTAGAGTTGCAGAGTGATCTGTTGGGCACTGGTCATCGCAGCTCACCTCGTTGCTCCATGGTGCATGCCAAAGCAGTGAAAAAAGGCTGTAAAATGTCAAAGCACAAAGTGAAACGAAAAGTGGTCAACAGGCAAGAAGGGCAATACGCTCTTGCCAGTCAAAGCTTTGAGGGTGCCTGTTAGGTAAGCAAGAAAAATGGGCAGAAATCTCCCAATAATAATAATATAAAAAATGCATACCAAAAAATTAAAAGAAAATTCTTCTATGAGTCAATATTATGCCTCATAATCCCTGTAGCTTACCCAAACACAGTTTTAAGTTTGACACACTGTTTAATACAATGTTATTATTATTGCTAATGTGGACTCAGCACATTCTGATTCCAACCATCACCAATTACGAGAGATGGACAGCGAGAAGAGAAGTAAATGAAAAGTATGAAAACATAGACACTCAGGTTAAACAATGATGATACAGTAAAAAAAAAGAAGTGATGCAAAGAAAGATGGGCCAGAATGGCTGGATAGAGAGAAAACATAGAAAGGATAGAACAATAAAATGATCCAGAGAAGATGGATGGGCACTGACATTGAAAGATGTCAGGAAAAGAGAACCAAAGACAGGCAGGAAGAAAATAAACAAGACAGCAATTAACCCGTTAAGTGCTGCTGTCGGCCGTTGAACGTTCGGAGCACTACCTGGCTGGTGCTGCGCACGTTTAACGGCCGATGCAGCCCCGCCCGTTTTTTAAAACGGCCGCACTGCCGCAAAATCGCGGCAGCGGCCAACGGGTTAAGTAAGGCATGAAATAGATAGAGGATGAAAGAAAGGTACGGATTTGAGGGTGATAGAGTGGGCAGGTCACCCTACTATAAATTTACCACACTCACCTGGGTCTATAATCAATAACGCATAATTTTAATCAGGTAACCTTCGCTCTACTACCAGTTATTTTTACCTCCTAGGTCCTATACCATTGACTTACCAATCCTTGTCACTGGTACCTGTAAACCTATTGGATCAGGGTGTTAGCATAATAGGAAAAATAACATTTGCACTCATATAATAACCACAGACTCGGGAAGGTTTAAACTTTTTATCTAAATTTCTTAAATGGTCATGATCCACAAATTAAACACAATTAGACTCTCAATAATGAAGATGAGAATCAAAATAATACTATGCAAAAGATGTATTAAACTGATTTTGATCATTTAGCAATAGGGAGGGTAAGAAAAGGAACATAAAATACGATCAAAATGTTTAGGCATTTAACAAAAGGGAGGGGGGAAAAGGAACATATGTCAAACTTTATCAATAGGAAAGGTAAAGAGAAGGAACATAATATGCAAGCACAATTATCAAATATGTAACATTTAGGGAGGGGAAAAGAAGGAAACAAATTACTGACGAACCCACAAGAATTTATATTTAACCAAAGAATGGTGTGAAGAACTAACCCTGGCCACAGGTCAGTTTGAAGGACAGAACCCCGAAAGTTGCAGTCGCCAGTAGGCTAGCAGGTGCGGATCAGAATCAGGACAGGGAAAACCAGATTTGGATCAGGACAGGACCACCAAAGGTTAAGACTGGCACGCGCAGTTCAGTTGCAATGCCTGCGCTACTCCCTCTCTGCAGCTAAAAGTCAGAACCCCGATTGGGTTATCGATGTCACTGACAAAGTGCTTCGCCAGCACCCCAGTTTCCCGAAACCCTGATTGGGTCAGCAAATCTTCTGACAGAGTGCTTCACAGCACTTCTGTTCTCGATCACCTATTAAGTGCATTGGGTCAGTGACAGGTCAGCTATTCGGACAAGTCGGACAATTTCTCTAGCTAAGCTTACCCTAGTTATACTATTTTCCAGGTCAGTGTACCACCCCCAATGTTGCAAGTGTAAGGATCCCCAATTTTGATTAGACAAAGAGTGAGGAGAGGTCATCACACCAGACCAAAAATGAAACTTTTACTATCTGATATTAAAATTTTCGTTACCACCCATCCAATTTAGGTTCTCATGACATTGTTATTCCACCCAACAATGAATGTTCTATTAGTAAATACATTGTATTAACATTGTAAAATTTTAGGTTCAGAAGTTCATTTTCGCAGGGGCATCTTCTAGTCAGTCAGCTCTTTTACTGCAGTCCAAAGGTCACTGTTCCAGAGACTTGAGACTTTTGCAATTTCAACAAAGATGGAGTAGAGCGTTACACATTAGGCCAGTTTTCCGTGAGTAACATGAAATGGAAAAGAAACAGTTTTAAAACACAGAATAAATGGATAAACTGTATCTTTCTCTCTCTCTCTCTCTCTCTCTCTCTCTCTCTCTCTCTCTCTCTCTCTCTCCCTCTCCACTCACACACACAAACACACACTCAGACCCACACATACCCACACACACACATACAAAAAGGTCACTGGGGGTGGAGAGGATTATGCCAGAGTGGGGGACACATCCTTAACTCTGACCCACCACAAGCACTTTTTGTTTTGGAACCATGTATGTTAGCTTTTGCTAAACCCCTTCACTTCCCTTATCACTCATACATCATTCTCATTGTATTCTGTACAGTGACATAACAATGTTGGTATGCACTCTTATGCAAACAAAAAGAAAGCACCCAGCAGGTCAATACCTCATGTACAGAGACATCCACATTGACACAACCCCCAAAACCCCCTAGGCATATTCCACCATAGGAAAAAGGTAAAAAAAAAGAGTATAATGCATGATGTGCATCAATTAGGTCAGCACATTGGCTTAAATGGGATGTATACTTTTCTTGTGGTCAGAGTATGTTTAGCAACATTTTCCATCAGCTGTGACATTAGTAAACCTTGTCTTAAAATCTCTCCCTGCTGCCTTTTAATTTTGCTAATTCATTGGTGTTAACACTCTGATAATAAATTGTAAAGACCAGGCAGGGCTAAGGTTTTTAAAACATGCAACTGTCTGTTACCTTTCTTGGACAGATGTATTTAAACAGTCCATTGTTGTATTTCCTGGTTGCTAACAACTCGCTTTGGCTTCTTTTTCAACTTTGACGCCACTACCTCACATAGCCTTTTACTGATAAGCTCTACTATCGATCAGGGACAAAATCACCCCAGAAAAGAAGCTGTGTTCCAACCCCACACCACCTTCTCAATAACTCACTTTAAAATACTCCACAGAGGGCTGTTCCATTTAATGTTTGACAACAGCCCTTGAAACAGACTTCCTGCAGAGCATCACAATCCATCCAACCTGCTAATGTTCAGAGAACAACTCAAGGGCCTCCTGCCAACACCCAACCTACCAACATGTGATGCTGCTACTCAAGGCTCACTAGTTTCCCCAACTCCTGAATTATTGGTCATCAGTCCAAAACTAAGACCAACCTCTTTCTCCAAACTACTGTCCTGCAGAAACAATAAGGTGTCTTCCCCAAATTTCTCTAAATAGATAAAGACAAAGACAACCAGTCACAAACATAACCTTTCACACTGTGCAGCTTTCTCTTCCAGGGTGTCTGAGAGACTGACAGACACACGTTCACTGTAGAGTGAGCCTCAGAACTTCTGTTGTCAGTTGACAGAGACAATGCATTTGATCGAGTGCAATGCCTTTTTCTGTGGAAAATACTGGATAAGGCGGGTCTGGGTACATGATTCAAAACATGGGAATTGTGCAACTATTCTAGTTCCGCAGCACAGAAGCTGAGCTGGACTTTCACTTCATCCAAACGAAGTGGACTGACATCCTCCACAGAGAGCACACCTCCTAATTCTGTGCCTCAGGAAAAGAAGCAATGTTTAAGGTGACACACTATTGCTACTACACCCCAGCCAAAAGGTGAAATGGAAACTCAACAGCCCTAAAGGTTGTTAATGCAACTTCGGCCACCCAGACACACTGACTCATCTCCTCTGACTCTGTCCCAAACTCAAACACTACTGGTAGGTCGTCTGAAAGATATCTATGAAATGTTTACAACAGATATACCCTGTCTTTCTAGCTATGTCCTACTGAGACACCCCAATGCCCCGACACACCATCTACAATCAAACAGTAATGGATTTTGTCTTTGTGTGGGGCTAAACATGTCATCAAAACCAAATGGGGTACAGGTACAGATACATTGTCGTCTCACTTTCACTGGCTGCATAAACTGTGGGACCAGGGCCGGAATGGCTACCGGGCGGTTGTGTGTGCTGCCGAGCTGGGGGCTGATTTCGTTGATGGGGACCTCGGTGTGCTGAACAAAATTTGTTTTGCTTTTTTTATTTCAAAATGCACGCAGGTCCCCATCAACAAAATCAGCCCCCACTGCAGAGAAATTAGCCCCCATCTCGGCAGCACACAGAAATGCCCGGTAGCCAGTCCGGCCCTGTGTGGGACCTTACAGAGATGAAAAAGCTTACTGCTTCCCTGCAGAACAAGTTGCTACACGAGGGGCCCGTGCATCTAATCTCTGGCACAGGACTTTTGGGAATTTACAAGTCCTCTTTACTTATGAGTATACCAGCTTACAGGTCGAGGGGGCACACCTGATCAGCAAGATAAAGACTGACCGCAGTGGGTACGATGCAGTAAAAGACCCATCCTGCTGACACTGAATATGTTGTGAAAGAGCTAATTCTGGTGAGCGAGGCTATGCTGTGTCCATCCACCATGAACCTAGGCATAGTGCAAGCAAGAACTCAGAACCCTGACGGTGCTTTGCAGCCTTCATTTCTAACAACATTAATTTACTGGTGTTGTTGTAGGTTCTAAGCAGAGAAGGGTTCCAGGACTACAGTGCTGTTGTCTCTGTTTTGGTTAGAATAAAACCCTGACAGAGACTGTAAGATTGTTCAACTGTTCCACACACCCACAAATAACTGCTGCTCTCAAAAACACTTTTAAAATTTTTTTAATAACAGTTAACTGACTAATAGCTCTTTCTCAAAGTAATAAAAAAAGTATCTCTGGGCGATTAGAGCATATCTAAAATAATAGAAAAAACGCAACATCATTTTCCTTACATTCTTAATGAATACTTATGAATACTCGTGACAATAAAGTCATTATCAACAAAATATTATTTTGAGAGTGGGCGCCCAATTTCATTGCCGTTAATAATTTATTTTCACGTAACAGCAAGTTGAATTTTCTCTCACGTGCGCCTAACTTAAAAGACTTTCCATGTTTACATTCTCAAATTGCAGGCTAAGGGGTAAATCATTTACTTGTTTGAATAAGTATATTACGAAAGTTCTCTTTGTTTTAAATAAAAAAATTAATAATTATCTGACATTCCAATTCCCCCGCTTCCTCTTCTCCCCTGCTCTTATAGTTATTGAAACTGGAGAACTCGTCTTCTTCAACATCTATTTTCTCTTTTTTTCATTCAGTCTGAACACCAGATTGAACTGATCCAATAATAACAGTATAATTTTAAATAACTACAATTCCCAGCAGAATAAATTGCTTCAATAGGACAGAAGTCTGGAGTTTTTAATCATCCTATTCAGCACACATAATGAATATTATCTTACGTATCAGATATTGCACGATGTAACTCACACAGGATGTCTTTTCATCTCTCACATGCTGGTGAAATCGTCTTCCTGTAACAGATTGTTCCTCATGACTAAGATGGCGGTTATTAAGAAATGTATCCCGATCGACAGATATTGTGCTATTTAGACTTAGACCTAACGACTGGGTCGGTCGACCTTAAATCTAGGCAACGACGCTTACATCCTGTGATTTTGGACAAACCACTTAATGTCCTCGTGCCTAACAAAAATGAATGTGTCCTTGTGTAACACAACTGGTGCTCATGTAAAGCGCTCTGATACCTTAGGGACAAGTTCGCGCTTTATAAAACCCCCGAAAAAAAGCATATCTGTACCATTCCGCACATCACCAGGAAAATGGCTGGAAACTGGGCCTCGAGATATCATTTTTTTACATCCCACCCAAATGAAGCCCATATTGCCAGAAACATCTGCACAGAGGAGCATATCCTGCTCATTGGGCACATGGAAAAACGTTTTGACTCAACAACTACAGCAAAAGGGAGCGAGTTGAATTCTATGGGCCATATTCCAAACATGGGGCATTGTCGCTATTTACTCAATGGCACACTTTAACTGGGTATGCCAGCGGCAGACTGGAATTGTGCACCCTATTAGAGTAAATGCACTGTTCAGGATGCAGGTGTGAACTGCCTGCTTCGAACAGTATATTAAAAGTGAAACTGCTTTTTGTAGCGACTGGTCCTTCCCGGCAGGTCTCAAAGTTGGGCATGTATCACCCTGCATATGAATGCAGTGAGTGGCTGCACCTGCCTGCACAGGTATAACAGGGGACTCCCTGGGAGCCCCCACTAGGGGCAACATTGAGGGGTGCACTGCCTTGCAACACCTTTTTGGTGTCACACAATCAGTGCACTTGCTTATAGCGTCTTTGCCACTGCCCGACATATAACAAGCAACACGGTGATGGATGGAATGCCTCCGCCACTGTTGATTAATCAGATTTGCATTCCACACCAACGTTGTCCACCCACTATTCCACTCTAGACTGAAACCTGCCATATGCAGTTCAGCCAAAACTACCTGGCAGGATCCTCTACCCACAGGCCTAAATAAGCTGAAAGCCGTGTGGGGGTGCTTATGTTCATATTCACAGGGGACCTGGCCTGCCAGTTAGTATCGGACAGTTTCTGTTGGAGCAGGATCAAGATTGATTTGAATATGGCTGCTTACTGTCTGATGTGGCATTATGAGCAAAACATTGATGGACTGAATAAAGGGCCCAGTAGTAATTCCCAGTGGCTGAGTTTAATCCAAGCAATTCATGTTATGTTATGTTATGTTATGTTAATTTTATTTTATATATAGCGCGGCTACTCCAACGGAGTGTCCCGGCGCTTTGTAGTGGCAGCTCATGAAAAACATAACAAACACAGATATTCAGAAAACAACAAGCCCGCACGACTAGAGAGTAAAAAGCCAGGTTTTTAATCCTCTCCTAAAAGACAGCAGATTGGAGGTGCAACGTAAGGCCAATGGCAGAGTGTTCCAGAGCTGGGGCGCCCTCAAACCAAAGGAACGCCCACCCATCCAGGCCTTCCTGACTCGAGGCACCACCGCAAGAGACAAAGAGTTAGAACATAATGCTCTGGCAGGACAATAAAAAGCAAGCCTACGTTGGAGATATTTAGCTCCCAGACCAAAGAGCGCTTTATGGGCCAGGGTCAGTGCCTTAAAAATGATCCGCTTACGGATAGGCAGCCAATGGAGTGACTGTAAAAGACCGGACGCTCTGGCCTGCCTGTAAAGGCCAAAAATGGCACGCGCCGCGGAATTCTGCACGACCTGTAGTCGCTGCAATAGATAATCCGGGAGACCCAGATAAAGCACGTTGGCATAATCCAATCTGGAGCCAATCAGAGCTTGCACCGTTATCTTCCTATGCTCTTCAGAGAGCAAAAGAAGGAACTTCCGAAGCATCCTAAGGATGCCGAAACATGAGCCCGTGAGGCCGAGAATCTGAGATCGCATAGTCAGATTGTTGTCGATCTTAACTCCCAGGTTTTTAGCCACCTGGGATGCCTGAGGTGGGGGGAACATATCTGTCGGCCACCATGCCTGCCAATCAGGATCCGCGGCACAACCAAAAAACAGCACCTCCGACTTGTCAGAGTTACATTTAAGGCTGCTCCGCTGGAACCAGTTGAACACCGCCCGAGACAATCCCGAATGCTCTCTTCATCAAAGTCATCCCCTTTCCTACATGTGAAGAGAAGCTGGGTGTCATCGGCGTAAGAAACAATCTGCGCCCCATAAGACTCCGCCAGTGCCGCCAAGGGGGTCATAAAGATGTTAAAAAGAGTCGGGCTCAACACAGAACCCTGCGGAACTCCGACTCCCAGTGGCGGCATCTCAGCAGAACCCGGGGGGACCCAGACCGTTTGTCGACGGCCAGCTAGGAAAGATGTAAACCAGCTGAGCACCGTCCCCCTCAGACCGATGTTATAGAGTCTGGCGAGGAGCCCCTCGTGGGGGATGGTGTCAAAGGCCGCCGACAGATCAAGCATGACAAGCATGGCTTTGCCTCCAGAATCAAGAACCTCCCTAATAGCCTCAGACACTTCTAACAACGCCGTCTCTGTACTCAAATTGGGCCAGAAGCCAGATTGCGATGGGTGCAGCAAATTGTTAGACTCCAGAAAGACGGAGAGCACACTATGAACGTGCTTTTCCGTAATTTTTGCCAACGCTGGAAGCAGCGATATAGGCCTGTAATTGGCCGGTGCCTCAGGGTCTAAACCCGGCTTTTTGAGAAGGGGGATCACCATGGCCCGCTTCCAGGCCAGCGGGACCATCCCTTCCCTCAAGGAGCGGTTCAAAAGTGGGTTGATCAATGGGTTAACCACATCGGCCATCCGCGCCAAGAATTTGGCCGGGCAAGGGTCTAGTGGAGACCCTGATTTAAGGTTAACTAGAAGTGCCAAAGATGTAGGAAGAGAAATAGGCGGAAAAACCGACATGACAGAGTCAAGAGTAGGCACAAAATCTAACCCAGCCCCACTGCCGGGATGAACTTCCACTGACTTCACCAAAAAGGAGTCCTGGATCAATTTGATCTTATTAGTGAAAAACTGAGCGAGGTCACAGGCCCAAGACTCAGAGGGAGAGGTTTGAGAGAGATTAGATCTAGGGGTTATGAACTCCCTTCCCACAGTAAAAATCTCCTTGGAGGAATTAGAAGCTGCTTCAATCCTCCTTGCAAAAAAGTCCTTTTTCTCGCGAAGGATATCACGGTGGTAGGCTTTAATAACAGTCCTATAGGCAAGTCTAGCCACCGGGTCATACTGGGAGCGCCAAACTCTCTCAGCCACCTTACACTGGCGTCGGGCGGAAAATAGCGCTTCCGTGAACCACGGAGCAGAGACCCGTTTAGAAGTAGCCCTAGGCGCCCGCACCGGGGCAAGGTCGTTCAGCCTATCAATCAGCCACAACTGCAAGGCGTCCACATCCCGCTCTAAGTCACCTGTGAGGGGACACGGATGCTCAAGAAACGCCTGAGCTAAGGTCTCAGGAGTCACAAGATAGAGTGCCCTAGATGCAGACCCCTGCGGTCTGGACGTAGTACTAGACAGTTTCTCTCTCCCAAGAATACAGAACCTGGCCAGCATGTGGTCGGACCATAGCACCGGGACAAGCTCTATATCCTCCAACGGCGCCGTGGAGAAGACCTGATCCAGAGTGTGACCCTTGTCATGTGTGGGGCCAGATAGAAAAGGCACCAGACCAAGGGGAGCCGTGATGTCGGATAGCTTGGTCACATCTGGATCCTCGCCCTCATCCATATGGAAATTAAAGTCTCCTGCCACCACACAATGCTCCACCCTCAAAGCTAACCCTGCCACGGCAGCTTGGAGATCGTCAAAATAAGATCCCGCCGGGCCAGGGGGTCTATAGACCAACAGCCCACTAAAAGCTTGATGGGGGGCTAGAGTAATGGAGAATGCCAGGGACTCAGAACCTGTAATCGGTTCAATCGGAATGATAGAACAGGTAGCCCGCTTGTTTACAACAAGAGCCACCCCGCCTCCCCTCCCCTTCAGTCTATCTTGACGGAAGATGTTATACTGAGTCGGAATGGCCGTCAAGATATCCGGATTGGATGATTCACCCAGCCATGTTTCCGTTAGCATCAGACATAATGGTTGTTCCGTCGCCAGGAGATCATAGATCTCCAAAGCGTGTCTGCGCACAGATCTGGTGTTGAGAAGTAGGCAGAGATGTTTAGTTCCAGCCTCTTCCCTCTGTGACGGCGCAGCCGGTGCACCAGCGGGTGCCCAACCGCATCCAGGGCAGAACCTCTTACCCCTGTAGCGTCCAGGAAAGACTGAACGACAAGTACAGGACATATGTTGCAGGGACCGAAGTTCCTGCGATGAGTAATGAACCATCCTTCTGCCCACTGCGGAGAACCCTGGGACACCCAACCCGTCCGCCCCTCCGCCGCCTCCGAGACGCTGACGGGCGCAGACGGGCAGGACTCCGGCACAGCGAAGGCACGACCGCTGCGCGAGTCCGCTGCGCGGAGGAGGGAGCTTTAAATAGGAGTCCCTCTGGACATCCGGAGCGCTAGACCGCTCAGTGTTGGTGTTCCTCGTGCTAACACCACTCCAAGATGGCGGCCGTTCTTACCCCACCACCCGGAACCGGGAACCGGACCCGCGAAATGCGGTGGAGACCAATTATAATGCAGGTAAGATGGCCCTGGATACTACCAGCTAAAAGCAGGGGTTACAGAACAAAAAACAAATAAAATGAAAAAAGGGAGCGTTTTAAAATAGAAGCACGATAGTGAGGCGCCAAGCGTTTGAGCCACCTTCAGTGTCTCATCAAAGGCTTTCCCCGGATGCTCGCCTTAAATAGGAGTCCCTCTGGACATCCGGAGCGCTAGACCGCTCAGTGGTGGTGTTCCTCGTGCTAACACCACTCCAAGATGGCGACCGTTCTTACCACACCACCCGGAACCGGGAACCGGACCCGCGAAATGCGGTGGAGACCAATTATAATGCAGGTAAGAGGGCCCTGGATACTACCAGCTATAAGCAGGGGTTACAGAACAAAAAACAAATAAAATGAAAAAAGGGAGCGTTTTAAAATAGAAGCGCGATAGTGAGGCGCCAAGCGTTTGAGCCGCCTTCAGTGTTTCATCACTGTTTTGTTATACTCACCAGTCAGGAGTTGCTTGTGTTTCCATGCATTGGGGACCTAGTGTGGCATTTTGGACTGGACATTTCTCATTGAAGGATGATGTGCATGTCTGTTTCCTGTCTGAGATAGTATGGTGTGCCAAAAAGATGGAGTAGTTTGCGACCCAGACTAATCACTAGTGGCTGATAAAGAGATTAGTTCAAGGTATCCACCCACCACTTTTTATCATCCTTCTCATGATTGAATTATGGCACACTAGTAATGTTGAACAGTTTGCTAATTTTTATGGAATAATGCCACATGCAAATGAGGGAATGCCTCCTTGTGATGTGCACTGTATCAGATATTGGGCCAGTGAGATCCATATTACTGAGAGGACTGTGCAAGCTTGGGGGGCCCTTTGTGTGATACCTAAGTGCCCTAAGGGCATAAACAAATTGCACACATGCTTAATGCACATCCTGGCACTTTGTATAAAATGCTCAGATGGCAACACATCACAGATGATGCACATCGCCTACAATGCCATTGACAGCAGCAGAGAAGACCACCAGAGTTCCATAATGCAGTACCGTGACAAAAGTGGTGGTTGGTACTGGCAGCAATCACTTTTGAATAGCAGCCCCAAGGTACAAAGGAGCTGGATCATGCAATCCTGCAGTATGAATATATATGTTATATGTTATATGAGGATTTGAACTGAATCAGGGATGGTCAAGCCGATGTACCCTGCATTTAAACTGTACCACCAGCAACTAAGCCACATGGGCTGTCATCCCTGGACGGGGATTACGACGGTGATTTCATGTTATATGTCATTTGTTGTAAGTATAAAAAAAATAATAAAAATATTTAAAAATAAAAAATAAAAAAAAACGATGGAGTGAATCCACGGCGAGGTAACATCGTGGAGTTAAGACTAAGTTTACTATGATTGCATTAATTGTCAGCGGTTGCCATCTTCCTTTTTAGCTTTGGAGTGAAAGAAGTTCCCACAGGGTAGATTCCTGTTTGGTACCGGGTGAAAGGCTATGAGGGACCAATCCGCTCTACATTACTGAGACACAAGGATATGGCCAGAGGTAATGGGGTTGACACATCATTGGTTGAATCAGAGAGTAGACAGCTACACCTCACAAAAGTCGTGAAAAAATGGATAAAGACGAGAAGATTAATAACAATCATTGGGTGTTCAAGTCAGCTCTGCAAGCAATACTGCATGATTCAAAGTTAACTTTCTGTCGACATCCAACACTGCATGCAGACTTCCTACAATATTATGGTGAGCAAACAGCAGAGTGGGATTTATGGATGAGTTGCATTCTAGTGCCTGCAGCCTGCTCACGTCTCGAAAAAGGTACAGAGTGTGTCTTCCACTAAGAATCATCACAGGTTTATTCATATATTCTGTTTTGCTCAGTCTGGATTGTAGCCACTTACTGTCGGGTGTGGTGGCTCAGTGGACGAATGCATCTACTGCAGAGGCCTGTGTTCAACTTCATTCGTCACGGTTCAAATCCCGGCAGGTCTATTCAGCCTTTCATCCATGTAAGGTCGATAAAATGTTCACCTTTGCGTAACAATTAACATTTGCGATTCAGCGCCAAGATACCATGGCCTAGATGTATCAAGATTCCATTTTGCGAATCTTAAATAGCGATTTTTAGCGAATCGCTATTTAGAATTCGCAAAATGGAATGTATGTAAAAAAATCGCTTTTTTTTAGCGATTCCTTTTTATTCCTTAATTGCGAATTCGCAAAATGCGAATTCGCAAATAAGGAATAATTTCCAATGCATTCCTATGGGCCAGGAGGCCCATAGGAATGATTGTGAAGGAATTCTCAAATTGCGAATTCGCAATTTGCTAATCGCAATTTGAGAATTATTTCAAGGGTGCAGGGGTGTCTCAAAGACACCCTGCTGCACCCCTGAAATGTACATGTGTGTGCACATGGCGCACATACATGCCCTAAGGGCATGTGTGTGCGTCACATGCCACCCTAAAAAATGTCAATTTGTGCATTTTTAAATGAATTCGCAAATTAACATCAACTACAATTTGGTGTTAATATGCGAATTCTTAAACAAAATTCGCAATGTAAAAATGCTACATACATTGCATTTAAGGAATCGCAAAAATAGCGATTCCTTAAATGCTATAGCAAAATAAGGAATCGCAAATTTTTGCGATTCCTTATTTTGCTAATTTCTCATACATCCCAAAAGATGCAAAATGTCCGTTTGCGATTCGTAAAGGCCGAAATTCTGCGAATTTCGGCCTTAACGAATCGCAAAAGGCTTGATACATCTAGGCCCATGTTCGGGGGGAGAACGTATGCTTTAAAATATACGTATTGTTTTTGTCACAGTGCATTTATGGGATTGGCCGGATGGCTATCTATCCCTAACATTATATCCTGATTTTAGTGCCACTCCTACATTGCCCACTGTGGCTTCAAGTGCTGAAAAATATATGTCTTATTTATCCTCATGGTACTGAGTGGTTCATAAAGGATGTCGCTTGTTTGCAGTACATGCATAATTTAATGCATGGAGTACCTAAGTCTCGTCCATGGTGCTTCTACCTCAGTGGCACCTGATAGAACAGTAGTGAAAAAAGCCTTCAGCAATTTCATCATGCAATAGTTCCATTGGACCCCTAGACCTGCGTTCTGATCCCAACTTTGGCACATTGCTAATTATTCGCATTGATTTTGAGCCAATCATATTACCTCCCAATGGCTCACTTAGAAAATACATGTAAAGTAAAAATCTTAAATACATCTTTCCATAAATGCTTCTATCACATATTTTTTGAGCCGACTTTGTTGTAATATTTCTTTTTTTTTCATATCTTCCACCAATTCCGTTTTTATTTTTACACATACATTTTTTTTACTTAAAATGTACTACTCACGCCTTTCCCTTAATTCCAATATAATCAACATATATTATCTTTGTCTTGGTTGAACTTTAACCAGTATCAAGCTACAAATTGCATATGTTTTAACATTGTAAGTTCATCTCCCACCAGGTTGTACAGGTCTGCTTTCTGTTATGTCTGTTATTTAACGATTCCCATGTCCTACTCATGTCGTACTCAAGTCTCCCGTCTTTTCAAATTCTTCACCCAGCACATCTTGATTCTACCTTGGACCACACACAGACAACCCTGATATTTGCACAGCACATCATATTAAGGTTCTACTACAATAAAAATGTTTTTTCTAAAGTGCTCAGCTGCTCATTGGATCTATGACATACTGTGCCTTGTAAGACTAAGGAGAGAAAGGAGAGCCCAGAAGCAAGCCTGGCTAGATATATAAGCGATAAATCGGGCCAGCAGTGGCCCACCCGAATGTACCTTTGGCCCACCCAAATAAATATTCCTGGAACCGGGCCTGGACATACCCAATGCCTCAAAGAAGCTAAACATGATAGTAAAATAACAAATAAACGCACCAGCATGTTATATATTCGAATAAATGCAAAGACGGTCTTGCTGCAAAGGTATAAGCATTGTTTAGCAATGGATATGTGCTGGACAGTGAATTTTGATTGAACTCAAAGTAGAGCAATAGGGACATATTATGGCAGCAGCAGTGGTGCAGCTGTTGAAACATCTGGCAGCGGTTGTGCTGGTGGAAACTACCCTTCGCACTCACTCCAGATGTTTGCCTAGTGACATCAAGGGTCAGCAGCGATACTTCAAAGAGGAGTGGACATTGTTATTCCTACATTGTGGAGACATACCTGCATTATGATTACTTTTGGGCCTGGATTGCTGGGGATAATAGCTCCTCATTATAAAGAAAAATGAAGAAAGCAGCAAAACTATCTTAAATCAACATATGAGGGAATATACTAATCACCCCAATAGAGAATCCTAAGAGGAGCCAAATTCATCATAACTGATAGAAGAAGAATTTTGTGAAACTGAATTGTGGAGATGCTGACGTGCAGCAAGATTAACAGGCTTCTTTTTCCATCACATTAGTCCTCTTCCAGCAGCAATCAGGAGATGACTGCAAAATGACAAATGTGGGTGTACTTGAATAATTTCATCTGGATCTTCTTAAATTGAGCACACCAGTATTTCATAAATATAATATAATTGTATATTTATTGTTATGTGGATCAGGACAATTGCTTCTTAGTACCTTAAAAGGCACCCATTATGTGAGAGCTAGGAAATTGCCACTAAAGCACTGTGCTGTCCATGTAAGCTACAGATATCTCTGAACCCTAATGCTGACCTCATGAACGATGAATGGTAGCTTGTTAAAGCTACATTTTCTGTGGTAGCTGTGCCTAGGCATAAGGACCCACAAATTTACTAAGCCCTTGTGCTGTCATTGCGTAACACAAGGTGTCAAAAGGCGACGCAAAGCAACGCAAAGGGCTTAAGTAATATTTACTAAGCCACTCAGTCTCCTTGTGTGGCTCTGCGTGGCTTAGTAAATCCAGAGTAACACAAGACAGAGCAAATCAATGCCTTGTGTTATTCTGTGTTGGGGAGGATGTCCATGGACGGAGTGTTGTAATTCACTCGCATCCATCCGTGGATTTTGGTGCACTAACGGTAGTAAACCTGGAAATGCATCAAAATGCTACGTCATCCCAACAGAGCCGTAAAGGGAAGAAATATGTTTATTTCTCCTTATTGTTTCCTCTTTCTGTGTGTTCTGCATTCTTCAGCACACATAAAGAAAGGAAATTGCCTCTGTGGATTGTTTTTGGTCAGGAAGGTGCTCCTTCCTGCACAAAAATAATCCTGGCTGTGACGCGTGCACCCTTGCACCATGGCACAAGGGTGCCTGATTGTCGCTAGGCTGCACACAGTGCACCAGTGCTGAAAGAGAGCAAGAATGTGCCATATTTTAGTAAATATGTTATGCTAGGGTATGTACATTTGTAAATCACCCGCAAGGTTATCCTGGCACTGAGCAGGTGTGTGCCTAACCCTACCTATGATAGGTTCATTAATTAAAAAGCAAGGTCTTCCGCGTCTTGTGGAAATCTAGAAGAGAGAAGCTCTTTCGTGAAGTGGGAGGTTGTTCCATGCTTTAGGAATGGCGTAAGAAAACATGTGTCCCCCTGATCTGTTTTTTTGGATATGTGGGATGTTAGTGAGTAGGAGTTGTGTGTAGAGGAGGACTCTGGATGGTTGGTGGGAGAAGCTTTCCGATGGCTTGGGCATAAGTGACAGTTTATCTTGTGTGCTTGGAAGCTATTTGAAGATCTTCCTCAGCATCTTCAGGGTGTGGAAGCAGAATGCTGTGCCTGCGTTGACTTGTGCAGTCATATCCAGTTTGCTGTTGATGATTATTCTGCGGGTCTTTGTGTTGGTTCTGGGTGTGGATGTGAATCTGAGTTCAGCCGGCCACCAGTTAGGGTCCCATGGTGAGGTGTTCTAGCTGAAGATCACTACTTTTGTCTTGCCCGTGTTAATCTTGAGCCAGTTGACTCTCATCCAGTTAGTGACTTCAGTCATCCAGGTGGTGAACTTGTTTCTTGTGTTTGGGGTTTTGTCCAAGAGGGAGAGCATGAGCTGCATGTTGTCTGCATAGGAGAGGATTTTAATGTTGTGTGCACGGATGACATTGGCCAGAGAGATCATGTATGCTTTGAAGAGGGAGGTGAAACATGAGGGACCCTGCAGATGAGTTTGCGGGCTTCTGAGGAGTAAGGTGCCAGGCTGAAAGCTTACATTCTATCTGTTATGAAATAGCAGATTCAACAGAGAGTGGGTCCTTGGATGCCAGTGTCGTGCAGATGCCTGATGAGGATGGGGTGTGAGACTGTGTCAAATGCTGGCACATTAGCTCTCTCCATTTTAAACTGCGCAGCACAGCAGGTTATCTTGCTGTGTTGTATTAAATGTTATTTGCATCATATGTTAGTAAATCGGGCCCTAGATGTCTCTTGGAAAAAAAAGTGAAAAGCATAATACAAGCAATCCTGTTCTCTCCTTAAGAGATAACGAAGTGCTAATCTTGGTGTGAGTTGTGTCTGAATTTCCACACCGATCACAAAGAAGTATACACAAAGGTAAAGCCAGTTTTCACAAAGATGTTTTTCGCTCATCATACGTGGTCTGACCTGGCTAGTACGAGCTCCCAGAGAAATGTGTATGAGGCATGCTGTGTAACACAATAACTAAGCAACAATGAAGTTAATGAAAACAAATATTACAGTTTCCAACCAAGTTAGACTTCAAAGAATACACATTTAATTAATAAATGCAAATAAAATGAAAATATCAGAAAGTGATGAAAAATGGTCATGGGGCGGGTTAATATCAATTAACCAATTTGTTATAGAGGACAGGGGATCTTCCATAATCCAGCCCAGGCATTCAGATGAAAGGCAGTGAGGTTAGGTGTGTCTTCCTGTTGCGCCTTCCATGTTTAGGTCTAGTGGGGCCTGTCAGAGCCTGAAAAGGGCTATGACCAAAAACTCTGGGGCATATTATCAAGGGGGTTTATCTCCGCTTTTTTGGCTTTAAAAGCCAAGAAAGCAGAGATAAAATTATCTCCCTATTACCTAGCTGTCGCTAACACCAGTTAGCGACAGCTAGTCGGAGATAGCGACCATCTTGGGCCCCACTTTGCATGTCAGTGATATTTATCACTAATGACATGCAAAGTGGGCGTGCCAAGATGTTAGCGACTGGAGACAGTCGCTAACATCGCTATCTCCTATTACCAACTTATGGAGATATTCGCGCTAAGCGCGAATATCTCCAAAATCTAACACCTGCCCTGAGCAGTTCTTAGCCATGTTATCCAATGGGAGGTGGATAACATGGCTAAGAGCATTAGCTCGATAATGCATGAATATCGCTGACTTTTCAGCGATATTCATGCATTGTGGCCGATTTTTATCGCATTTGCGATAAACCTTGGTAATACCAAGGTTTATTTGCGATAAAAATCGCCGCAGCTCAGCGGTAAATTTTTGTATCTAACCAAGCAATAGAGATAATTATCGCTATTGCTTGGTAATATGCCCCTCTATTCCTTGCAGGTACCTAGCATACCTCTATAAAATGAAAGTTGCTCTTTTTTTTATTTATTTTATTTATTTATTAAGCATTACCAGAAAATACAAATATATCAAACATCAGTCATTGACATAGAAATATCCAATGAATACAGTACAGTACAGTGATTATTAAAAAAAGCAATTGATACAGAAGGAGCAGTTAAGACCTATACAGTACTTTGAAAAAGTCAAGCAATTCAATGCATCCTACCCCTATTGTTGCTATAGGCCACCTCGGTTAGCTTCCTCCTAAGCCACCCTTGCGTCTCTGCTCCAATCGACAATATATGCCCAAACTTTCCGCCCCCAAATTCTGGCCTGTCTGCCCCTACAGGCGTAGATGGCCCTCTCTTGATTATAAATTCCGAGAAGCCTAGCAAGCCACATATGGAACGTTGGTGGTTCAGAATCTTTCCATCTTGCTCCTAATAAAATCCTGTATACCGCTGTGCCCAGGAACAGACAATATTTCTGCTCGGTGCTAAGACCTATAGTACTATCATACCCAAGGGTCAGCAGAGTAGGAGATAATTCTAGTCTAAGGCCTAATACTGCCTCCCAATACCCTAGCAGCCCTTTTTTTGACAGAGCGAGTTTATCACAGTCATACAGCATGTGGATCAGAGTGGCTGGTCCTAGCCCACATCTGAGGCACTTATTGTCTATCCTCTTCCCCCATGTGTACAGTTTTGCTGGTGTAAAATAGAGATTAAAAATAGTTTTATACAATTGGGCTTTTAAATTCGAGGATAAAAGTATTTTAGCCGTTAAAGAAAGGCTCATATAAATATCCACATCAGCGTTTCCCAAATTCATTGCCCAATATGTCTCAGCTTTTTCTAGGTCGTCTGGGATCTTATCGAGAAGTAAACTATAACATTTCCTAATTCTGCTGGATTTCCTGGTTATAGTGTCCAAAATTGGTATCTTGTCGAGCTTAGTCTTAGGGCTGAAAACAGTGACAATGCTGCTGATCTGAACAAATTTTAAATATTGGTTATCCGGTATACTAAAGACCCGCTGTAGCATGGGAAATTGAAAATCTTGGTCTCCCCCAAAAAAGTCCCCAACAATTGTTCCTACCCCATACCTTTCCCACTTCTTCCCCAAGGCATCGTTGATTTGGGGTGGAAACAGAGTTAAGCGCCAAAGGGGGGTATATCTACAAACTTTTGGGATAGCCTTACATTTGGAGACCTGCTTCCATACTTTCCATGCACTGTAGATCACTTTAAACCATACCTTTATGTAGTAGCTCGGTTCATTTATGAGGCCTTGCATCAGTTTTGTGCTTCCGATGCATCACTTTTTGTGATGCATCGGTGGCGTAAAAAATGCCTCCTGTTGTGCACTATTACAAAGTGATGCATCTAAGCAGATGCGTCACTTTGTAAACCCCTGCGCTACATCATACCTGCGTCAGGTATAATTTATGCAGGGGGGGGGCGTTCCCCCACAAAAAGCCTTGTAGAAGTGACGCAGTGAAATCTATGGGATTTCACTGTACCACTTCTAGGACGTTGTTGCGTCAAAATCTTGTGCCTGTCTCACAGCAGGCGTGAGACTGGTGCAGGCCCTTTCACATGGGGCTTGACCCATGTGAAAGGATGCATTTCTGGAGTTGCGTCACTTTTGTGACACACTGCAGCAATGCGTCAGTTTTGCACTTACAGATACGTCAGAAATACTGACGTATCTGTAACTGACATGATGCGTCATTCATTAAATATGACGCATCAGGTATGTCGCAAGGAGGGCGCACAGAGAAGTGACGCATCGCTGCTTTCACGCAGCAATGCGTCATCTATACTACTATTATAAAGAGAGAACACAAACCTTTGAGCCAGGTAAACTCGGGAACCACAGCGCCAATCCACACACCCGATACATCGTAGAAATTGTCAGGGTGTGCAGATGGACATAGGCTATAAAAACTTTTTAAAAAACGAAAATTTAAAAATATAATTTGGAAAAAAAGTAGTGCCCTGAAAGTAGCACCAGGCGCGACGTAGCGCTGGCCGCGACGTGCGTGAAGATGAGGAGGAGCGGCGGACATGGAGCGGCGGTGAAGTGAGGAGGGCTGGGAGAAGCGGCGGCTCAGGTACGTCATGACAAGGAGCGGTGGACATGGAGCGGCGGTGAAGTGAGGAGCGCGGGTAGGAGCGGCGGCTCAGGTAAGGTGAAGGGACACATTGGAGTCGGGGCGTGAGTGGATGCGCACAGAGGGACGGGCGGGAGCCCTTACTGCACGCAAGCCTCAAATGCTGCCCCCAGTCCCGGCTCAGGTAAGGTAAAGGGACACATTGGAGTCGGGGCGGGAGGGGGTCGGTGCGGGAGCGGGTGCGCACAGAGGGACGTGCGGGAGCCCTTAGTGCACGCAAGCCTCAAATGCTGCCCCCAGCCCCAGCTGAGGTAAGGTAAAGGGACACATTGGAGTCGGGCGGGAGGGGGTCGGGGAGGGAGCGGGTGCGCACAGAGGGAAGGGCGGGAGCCCTAAGTGCACGCAAGCCTCAAATGCTGCCCCCAGTCCCCTTCTGCCCCGGGCAACGCTGGGGCGGGCTGCTAGTTTCTCATAAATGAGGTCCTGGGTATTTTTAGGCCTTGCTCTGTTCCAGTATCATTATCCAGGACAAACAGGGTGGCCATTTGATGGACGAGAGCCGCCCAGTAATATAGGGTGATGTTGGGGATTGCAAGGCCGCCCCTATTTTGTGGTAAGGCAAGGTAGTTCATCGCATTCCTTACCTCCCGATATTGCCACATAAAACTGGAAAAAGTTTACTCCAATGCTATCTTCCACAGCCAGCAGTATAGCACGAAACAGATACAAATATCTTTGGTAGCATGGTAATTTTTTCAAAGTTTCCCCTTCCTAGAATGGAAAGATGCAACCCGTTAACCCTCCTTAGGTCATTCCCTATGGTTTTGATCATAGGTTAGAAATTACATTCAATAATTTCATCCACCTTAGCACTTATACAAACACCAATATAGACCGCTGTATCTGCTTTGTCTTGGATCAATAAAATCTATGTTGTCTGTGCATAACACAATAGTTTTCCCCTTATTCAGTGCATATCCGGAGTGAAGCCCGTAACTCTCAGCGATTTTATTTATCCCAATAATTGCCTCTTCTGGATTCGGGGTTAGAACCGCAACATCATCAGCATAAGCCAGTACTTTGGTCTCATACCCGTCCGTACTTATTGGCCTAATGACCTGATTTAGTAGGAGTTTAACAACTAAAGAATTAATATATAAAGCAAATAAAATTGGGGAGTAGGGGCATCCCTGCCTGGTCCCTCTTGATATGTTGATATTATTGGATTCCTTTCCCATAAGTTGCAGTCGGGCCCTTGGTTGACACTACATTGCCTTAATAGCCTTTATAAATTGTGGCCCAAAACCATTTACCTCCAATATCCCCCATAAAAACTCCCAAGACACCCGATCGAAAGCTTTCTCGGCATGAAGAAGGATCATAGCCATCTGGCCCCCGTCCCATTTATGATGTCAAAAAGAGAGATAACTGCGGGTATAGTCAGTTGTTCCTTTACCCGGGATAAAACCATGTTGCTAGGGGGAGACCAGACGTTTTATGACCCTCCCTAGCCGATAGGCCAGTATTTTAGAATATAGTTTAATATCTGAGTTGATCAAAGAGATCAACTGGTATGGAGATGGGTTATCTACCGGCTTACCTTTTTATGGGAATATTATGATGTCTGTCTCTCAGGGGGGGTTCCATTATACTTCACTCCCTTAAACAGGTCCAGAAGAAGAGGTGTTATAACTGTACCTAAGATCTTATAAACCTCAAGCATGATTCTATCAGGGCCTGCAGCCTTCCCAGATGCCATTCCTAGCATTGCTAAATGCATTTCTTCTAAAGTAATTTCTTCTTCTGGTTCATCACTTATTAGCCTATCCAAGCTCCCTTCGAATTCAGTACCATCAATTAAACCCGCTAAGCCCTGGGAAACTTCTAGTCGATCTTTATTAATGTCATCCTGGTACAGGTTTTGGTAATAGTGTTGAAAAACCCTTTGACTATGTCTTCTGGATCAGTATATACTTGTCCGTCTATTTTTTTGGAAGGTATTACGTTAAAGGATATCCTCTGCCTAGTGCGAAGAGCTAACCTCTTACCAACTTGCTCTCCGTTTTCATAAGTACTATTCCTATGGTATTGATATTCCTCTGCTGATCTCTGTGTTAGCCAACTATTTGATTCTGCTTTTAAGGCTATTATCCGGTATTGAATTTGGCCTCCCTCTTGTCCCTGCATTATTGTTAAAACATACTCCTCTTCAGCCCTGGCCAACTCCCAAGATAATTGTTGGTTCTTAGTCTCCCGCTGCGTTTTAGCCCAGGCAAAAAAGCTTATAGTTTCTCCTCTAAGACTAGCCTTAAAAGAGTCCCATACCACCCCCCCTGCTAGCACTAAAGTGGTTAATATTAAAATATTAATTTGCCCACTCTTTAATAAATTTGATGTATTCATTGTTCACTAGCAACTGCCTATCAAACGTCCACTTACTCCGTGGTCTCTTAAAGCTAGGTATGTCTATTTCTAAGATCAACGGATTGTGGTCTGATATTATTTTGGGACGTTTCTTAATCACAGCTTGTTCTAGTAGATCCCTTGTACCATAAAAGTGGTCAATCCTGATGAATTTTTTGTGAGGGCAGGAAAAGTATGTATAGCCAGGGTTAGTTGTTTTTTTTTCAGTCGCAAATATCAAACAGGCAGTGACTATTCTTGAGGGAATTTAAAGCCCTGTAAACTCCAGGTTTACACCAGGAATAGCCCCTTTGCCTCTGCTTCCCATTTCCTACATCTAACAAGATATTTAAATCTCCACAGAAAATTAAGGGGTTTGGCCATGTAGCCAATTCTGTTGTCAAGACTTCAAATATCTGGGGGTCATCTTGATTTGATCCATAGACTGAACATACCGTAACTCCTATTGCAAGTTCTACTATGACCCACCTTCCCAGGGCATCCGCTGCCTTGCGTTTAGCTAAGCCTAAGGAAGTTTGGCCAAAACGGCCACCCCACGGATATTAGAAGTCTGAGTTGTACAAGACAAGATATTATACCCTGCAACCCTCAATAGTTCTCTTTTCCCCCAGGTAATGTGTGTCTCCTGTAAGCAAACTACTTCCATGGAGTTTAACAGCATAAGTTCTACATATCTAAACCTCTTTACCCTATCGTTCAATCCTGCTCCATTCCATGAACATATAGTTATACTCCTCATCTGATTTAGCTTATAATTCCAGAGATAGTACCTTTAGTAGTCTCTTACTCTCACAATCATCCACTTTGCATCCCACGTTCTGCCTTTCAATAATCTTTTTTGACTGCTTCTTAATTTCGTTATTATTTCTGGAAATGCTTTTTTTATCCTGCTTTTTACCCACCACCATACCTTTCCCCTTTCTGGGGGCTGATGTTCCTGCAGTGGGGGCTAATTTCGTAGATGGAGACCTGCGTGTGCTTCGAAATCAACAATGCAAAACGAATTTCGTTTTGCACACGCAGGTCCCCATCAACGAAATCAGCCCCCAGCTCTGCAGAATGCTAAAATGCCCGGTAGTCAGTCCGGCCCAGGGGAGGTGGGTGGAGTTGGGGGGTGACAGAAGGCATACAGACTTAATCCTGAGTCTGTTCGTGATGAATGTGCTACACAGAGCAAGAACCCTGATGCTAAGACCTTCCACTAATACTTGGTACATGCTCCTCCAAGAGCCCCAATCTCCATGCCCAGCTGTTCTTTAAACATATCATTTATTCAGAGTTTTATTCCGATCTACATGTATCCTAGAAAAAAAAATAAGAAAACCCCAAAATATCAATACACACATAGTACTTTGACTCCTTTTACCCCTAACAATTAATTCCCCCTAGTGAGTGCTTATGACCTGGAGCATTGACAGCTGGTCCGACTCTAGCCAGACAGACCATCCAGGTATTCCTTAGCCTTTAGTTGCGACAGAAATATTTTGGTTTGCCCACCCTCCCCCAGATCACCTTAAGCCGAGCTGGATTGTTTAAAAAAGCTTGCGCTTTCTTGTCTTGGAATGGCTTAATTAGCTGACGCAGCCTCCACCGCCTTTCGCCGGAGGAGTGGCAGAAGTCTGGGCGGACAGAATAAGAAATCTCGTTCCTAGTTCTTTTTGCTTCTGGCCTTGCTTTCTCAAAAATAGCTTGGCGTAACAAAAAATTGTCAAAATACACCAGGATGACACGAGGGAGAGCCCCTGCCCTTACTGGCTGGTTCAGAACAAAGGGGACACAGTGGGCATATTGCACCTCTAATGCCCAATTCCAGTCGGTAAGTTCCGGCAAGGAGTCTCATAACAGGTCCACCACAGATGAGCGAACATCTGTCCCCTCCACCCCTTCGGGAACCCCCAGCACCCGTAGGTTGTTTCTCCGCTGGCGATTCTCAAATTCCTCCAGCTTCCACTTGATGCGACTAGCTGTGCCTCATGGGAGTCCACTAACATTTGATTCATGTCCAGGTCAGCCCCCCAACCAAATCCACAGAATCAACCAGGCTATGGACTTTACTGAGTTTTGCTACAGCTGACATATCAGTCTGTACAGCAGGCAAGGAACACTCTAATCCTCCAGCAACAGTCAGAGTCTGAGGCAAAGTGGGAGACCCCCAAGCATACCTTCTGTGTTAGCTGGACCCTCATCCAGCCCGCCTATCTCCACGTTAGGAAGACTCTCTGCCTCACTCCGTCTTTCTGGCGCAGCTCGCCCCACATTCTGGGCCTCACATGTATTCATAGCGTTCACGATCGGCTCAAGACAGAGCTTGCCCTGTGTCTGCCCCTCATGACCCGGAGCTGTTTTCCCGGCCGGCCCTCTCAGCAGATCAACCACAGTGGGGCTGGCCGGGCGTCCCTTCTGAGCTGCCCCGCCTCTTCCTTTTTTCTTCAGGTCAGGATCGACCCCTGTTCCGTGTCGGCCACGTCTCGGTGTTTGTGTAGGCGTCACCGCTGACACCGGGGGCGCCGCCGTCTCCATGCACGTGTCGCCTGACTCCCATATCCCCCGCAGCGCCTGTCTGGCTGTTCTTGCCTTGGTGGCCGTGGCAGCCGCAGCCGTCTTGGGACCCATTGTTGCAGATCCAGCAGACTCCGCCATACCCTCGGACTACGCTGTCAAGCACTGCCCCAGGCAATGGACTACATCGGCCTCAGAGAGTACATGTCCCAGATGCCGCAACACAGCCAGTCCGCTTGTGTGGCAGGGTATGCTCAGACGTGAGTCCCTTGCTCACTTTGCCACTGGATTCAAGCAAGCCGGGCTGAAGACGGCTGGAATGCCAGAAACCGGTCCTCGGAAGCTTGTTTCCGGTCCAGGGAAGACATGGCTTGGCAGTTCGGGCTGGACTGTTCCCATGAGGCACAGGGTCAGACTGATTTGCATATAGCCATGTCTGAACTGGGGTGGCAGAGTGGGCTAAAGAACGGTGATGGATTAAACCCAGATCTTTTGACTGGGTGTGAGTGTTTGATTGATTCAGATGCTCCGTCCATCACCACCCCCTTTTGTACCGCTTGTGGTTCCCAGCACGTGAAGGTAGTTCCTGCCAGGCTTTGAGGAATACGGTAGGTCCGCGCTACTCATTGCTAGGTTCATCCCTCCAAATTCCTTAGCAGCAGCATTAATTATTTCCAGCGATCTCTGCTCTGTGTGCACCAACAGTCTCAAGCGACCGCCATCTTGCCTCAAGTTTGAGTACCGGCCCCAAAATGAAAGTTGCTCTCAATGTCACCTTAAGGATGTTTGGGCCCTTGGGATAACATATTTTTAGGCCCCCAGTTTGGAACAATTTTACATTTTATTGCCCAGTTTGTTCTAATTGAAGTTAAAACAATGCCCAAAATATTAAACTATTTGTTCATACGCGAGATCACTGAGCCTGGGGCACCAAAAATCTTTAGGCTGTCATTAATAATAATTCAATTCAAAGCATCTTCATTCGATTCACAGAATCATCAAAGCATCAAAAAAATACTAAGAACATTATTAAAAAAGCATATATAATACATTAATCCTCATGTTGATTACAGTACAGTACTTGAGACCTAATATTTGCAGTTAGCAGCGATATAATGAGTTCCATGAAGTGCAAAATGCAGAGCACTATATCATCAAGGTTTTTTTAACAGAACTTAGTTCAAAAGTTAAAATCTACTTTGTAGATTTGTGCTATCATTGGTTATATACAACATGAACATTTACATTTCATATGACTCCCATAAGGAGTAAAATCATATTTAAAAAAAAAAATAATTTAGAGTTTAGGCCCTTTCTTCCTCCTTATAAAATTAGTAGCCAATAAAAATCTACTGACACCAAGTACAATAATCTTGGAACTGTCAGTTTTTAAAATACGTAGCATTACAGTATATTTTCTAGCACTCAATTTCCTGCTCAAAGGTTTTATCCATTTCCTTCTAGGATTTGCGTAAGCAGGGCAGAAAAATAAGACATGCGCAATTTCCTCCTTGCTTCCTAGATGGCACTGAGTACACTTACAATCTTTTACCCCTTCCTGTATCGGTTCCCCACTTGGATGTAAAAGCCTTTATCTGGAGAGTACATACCTGAATTTCAGATACAATACCTTAGCAAGTAGAGGTTCGATTTCATCTAAAAATGATTCAAAACAGGGGGATTATTAATAATAATAATAATAATAATAATAATAATAGCATTTATAGGGTGCAACAGCTACCTCAAAAACAGAAGTCCTGGCACTACGCGCTCACTGCAGGTGGGGGAGGTCCAACTGAGGTGTTAGCATTGACCGAAGAGCCTAGTCTTCAAGGTCTTTCTGAATTTACGTTCGGACTTGATCAGGCGTATATGGGAAGGCAGGGAGTTCCACAATCTGGCCGTCCCCACTGTTAAAGACCTGCCTCCCACACGGGACTTAGAATAAAATAGTACCCTGAGCAGGTGCTGTTGGATCTCAGAGTGCATTTTTGTTGATACAGGCAAAGCCTATGCTTGAGATATCCCGGGCCGGTATCTTGCAAAGCACGAAAGGCCAGAGTCAATTACTTGAATTCTATCCTTTCAGCTCAGGTAGCCAGTAAAGTTGTCTGATATGCAGAGAGATGTGGTGATGGAATGGGGCTCGGTAAATTAGTCTCGCAGCCGCATTCTGTACTATCTGTCATATTTTGAACAGATAGGAAGGAAGCCCCAGGTAAAGACAGTTTGCGTAGTCCAGCCGAGATGTCACAGTAGAATGGACTATGACCCTTTGACTGTCTTCCGACAATTGATGCAAGAAATTCCCTAAATGTCTCAACTTCCCAAAGCATGAGGCTGATATATGACGGACTTGGGCGGAGAAAGAGAGGTCTGTATCCCATTTGACACCCAGGTTTTTGCCGTGTTTGCCGGTAAAGCTGGTGATCCCATTTCTACGGGCCACCACAGTTCAGCAGGGGAGGAGATGTCTGGCTGAAGAACAAGTCCTCTGTCTTGTCTTAAGTTTTAAGCTGTTATTATTCATCCAGCATGAAATGTTCTTCAGACAACCCTTAAATATAGTAAAAGAATTAGCAGAGTGATCCTTAAAAGAGCTGGGTGTCATCCACATATGAGACTGCCTTCACTTCCAAGAAGCAATGAGAGAGAAAAGTGGCACTGGAGAGGTGTTCAAAAGCAATGGGCTCAGGGCCGAGCCCGGATGCACCCCGCTCTCCCACTCTCACTGGAGATTGGAGAATGGGAGAGGTTGTGATGCAGAAATAGAAAGAGGAGAGAGAGAGAGAGAGAGATATCACTTTCCCAAGGAGCCCCTTTAAAGGTTGGGGGCACTGGGCAGGATAGACTCACCAGCCCTGAGTGGGCCTGACAGGCATTCTAGTGTTTGTTGGTTGGGCCCAAGGGGATCGCTAGCTTAACTACTTTTTCTATCAGAGTTGTTCCAATAAATCTACTACTATAGGTTCGGTGATTTCAAAGGCATCACCAATTTAACTGCCACTCAACATCTGGCTAGGCCTCACAGGTCTATTACTGTATGTTCTGTGCTTCCAAGACCATCACTTGAATACCTGCTATTCAATGTCATGCTGGGCCTCATTGATTTATTTCTGTAGGTTCTGTGTTAATAAGCCTATAATCAGGGTATTTATGTTCACATGGGTAGGTAACTACAGCCTCACATCCAAGTGAGCTTCACAGACCAACTGCAGTAGGTTTGGTTTTCATTAGGTTTTTTTCTTCAAATGTTATCCCTAGGGCGGTCATATTTCTCATTATGGATAGGCTTGGGATTCTGAGACTATCCTTAGATTAACCACTCTCATATCTGTGCATGTCTTACTGAACCACACAGAGTTTGGGGATTTAGCAGGGAATCGTCATCATATTAACACCATCACAGACAGATAATTAAAGAGGGCATAGTCATGTTGGTCTGCTGACCGAATGGTGAAAAATAAGTCAACCTTTGGGTCATTCATGGACTTTTCAGAGGGCAACAAACTACATCTGCAAAGGATGCTTCCCTTTCCTGAAAGAATAAGATACCCCTCGTGCCTAATCTTTCATTCCCTAGATTGTCTCTCAGCGATGGTTCAAAGGACTGTATCACTTATGTGTTGCTTCAATGGAAAAAGATATGCACAGATAGAGACCGCACTTGTAACAGGCGACTTGCATTAATTAATGAATAACAAATGAGGATTCGGGTGGTGGATGTCAGAGGGTTATTTTTAATGCTTTGGTGATCATTGTGAGTGTAAGCTTCTATGCCTCAGTGAGTGTAACCCGACTAGCCTTTCCTTAACTGTACACCAGCATCTTCTGCTTCTACTGAGACCCCTCAGGTTACCCTGATTCTATTGCTTAATTCGAAGTGATTGATATTGTGGTTATCATGGGCATTGCTGAACCTGACATTTTGTTGTTGTTTGGGTATTCATTCAATCAGGGTTCATGCAGCTATTTGTCTGGTTTATATTTGCCTTTAGTTAATTGCACACCAGGTCCTCACTCTGAGTCATCAGGCACCATGTTTACCTCAACTCTCAAATATTATACAGTTTGCTTCTCATACATTGGGTCTACTCTTCAAGAATACCTCATGGAAAAGTCATCCCTGCCCCCAAGATGGACAAAGTCAGACTACAGTTTTTCTAATGTTATCCAGCATCAGTTGAAATTATTTGGAATATGTTTGAACTGTATGTGTCCTTCTTGTTTTGCACTTCACCCTAAGTAATTAACTTTGCTGTGTGTGGGCTGCTAAAGAATGTCCTCTTCTTGCCATGCTAGGCTAGATGTTCCATGTCCTAGAAGTGGCTGAATGGTATATCTGTCTCTCATTCTCAACTTTTCATGCTACCCTACCATCAATTGAATTTCTAACCTTAGTCCAGCTCATTGAGAGATAGATTGTGATTTAATCTAGTTCCACATCAACAGGTCTCACTCATGGTATAGTGGATGTGGTGCAACCAGCGCTATAGTATTTCAGGAGGGGAATTAAAAAGGTGAATTTTGGTGACACTGCACATCAGACATACTAGTGCTGTAATGATACCAATGGAGGGCTATGTCCAGGCACTCTCCACTTTAAAAAAAAATCTATGAAACACTGAACATCTAGCTGCCTTGGTTGCAGTAGTGTAAATTAAAATAATTAATACATTTCCAATAACCTATATAGCTTAGACGGAATTTTGTATTTGAAAAATATAGGATAATGAAATTAGTAAAAATTACTCTTTCTGTATTTTTGAATTATGCTGCCCTCTGTTTTAGCCATTAGAAGTAATGGGGTAACTCAGTAACCCTCAGAACCTGGGTAAGTAAACTGAAGACGAACAATGGTTCTGTTGGGAATCACACTTACATTAAAGACGTATTGAATACACAGGAGGAACAATATATCCGTTGAAGCTGGATGTTAGTCCTGTACAGACGTGAAGTGTTTCACAAACAAATGACGGTCTGTTTTTAAAGTGTAATTTAACTAGTTAATCACGGCATACTGGAACCATTCCAGTTGTTACAACCTGCTTAAACTCGGCATGTTAACCACCTTTTTAACGGTTATGCCACGTATGCTATTGATGGTCAATTGTAAACAACACGCCGCAGCAATTTGCTTTTAAATTCACATGGGTGTCTACAAATATACACTCTAGCCTGGTTTATCAGACAATGGGCGGTCTGGCTCTAACCATTTAATTACAGCATATTGGAACCATTAGTGCATTGCCTAGGCGCCCATCTCAAGATGTTTTATCAACTAACCTGTCCGTTTGGCATGTTAATTACCCCCACAATGGATATGCGGTGTAGGAATTTGCTTGTCAAATACACACAACACGCGGCTGCGAGTTTGTTTCTAATTCACGAGTCACCAAAATACACTCTCTAGCTTGTCTAACTAAGCACAGCAGCTACTTAAGTTCACATTTCACTAAAAGGCAGGGAGAACGCTCCTCTTGTGCTTTATCGCTGAGACCTGATTCCTTTTCCATCTTTCCAGGTGATCGCCACGGCTGCACCACCCCACATGTTCTTCCCATCGGCTGGTGTAGAAGACCATAAATAAGAAAACAAGGTATGAAAAGCCCTGACCATATCAGCTCATAAGGTATGCATTATTCTACCTGAGCTGAGGCCTAAAGTTGTATCAGGCTTGATTCTTTTCCATAGGAAAACTTACGCCATTCAAGGCCTGGAGTTTGTCGGCTGACATTCTCTGCCCCAAAATCGAAGCACTTTCGGATGATACCTCAACCTTTAATAAGGTGAGCCTGACTAGGCATCCATGTCCTTATTGTTTTTAACACTGACACACACTAGGCCCAAATCCATTTCTGCTTTAGAGAGACTCTTCAACCAGTGCGTTGCAAGTCGTCTATATATGAACTATGAAATGATTTGCTGCTAACAATGACTTCTGAGTTCATGCCACATACTGTGGCTTCATTGGTGGTTGCTGCATATCCTACACACTATACTGTCAACAAAGGCAACGGTCCTGGCCGTTCTTACCCTACAAATGACCAACTCTTTTGAATTATTATACAATCCCTGCAACTACCCATGAGCTGCGATTCATCATGCGCAGGTGTTCCAAACAGTTTCTGTCTGACCTGACACGACCTCATTAATTAATCTCAGAGGTCGAAACGTTGTTGAAAACACAGCACTTAGACTTGGTCTTTCCGAACCCTGCGTTGGTTCCAGCTGTGAAATGTTATATTTCCGTTCACACAGTCCTATTACGCAGACTGGAGCCATTTGTTCCATTGAATATGCACACATACACATATATCTATTCATGATTTGTCTTTCTGTGTGATCACTGGGGAACAATGAGCACTGATTTTACTTCTGACATTTCTCTTGTGCCCTTTTGGATACACAGCTTTCCTATGTTTATCTGTACCAATTCTTTTTTTGAATTAAATTGATGTTTGCATATTAAGAACCTAGGCCAGTGATTTATTGATTTGAGGTTTGGCATTAGCTGTCTATAGCAAATTCATCTGCTACTGATTTCACAATTTCTTTATAAATAAGCCCTTGGTGAACTATTACTTTACATATCCACAATTACTCAGGTTCCTCTTGGCATATTGTGTTGCTCTTGTTTTTTATGAGTTTCAGCTTGTTCTTTGGCCTGCCCCATTTAAAAAAAGTTTAATATTAATTAATAATGAGTAATACATTAAAACAATTCCAAACAAAGGGCCATAACTATATCTTTCTACAGGCCAAAAAATTCTTAAGACGGCACTGGCTTTATCAACACCATATATCAATGAATAATTATGGAGGTTCTATATATCACTGAATGCTTTGACAGAAAAATAGGAACTAAGAATGGGATCCTATACTCTCCAGTCTAATTTCGCCTGGCCTTACCATGTAAGTCCACTGCATTAGAGTATAGCAAAGGGAATAAGGTTTTACCCTCTACAGCTGGTGAGTTTAAGGTTATGATCTCTGCTGATGACTTCATGATCACCCTCAGTGAGCCCTAAACAATCATCAAACTCTTAATGGATACAACCAACAAGATCCCAATATTCGCAGGTCACATGAAACTGGGATTTTACAGAGCAGCTTTTCAGATAGGTAGATTAGAAAATGAAAAACATTGCAATTGACTGAGTAGAAACTAGAAACAGTGGCAAGCAATTTGAAACCGCCTTGAGAGCATGTCTAGCTGGGCCTACTTAAACAAAACCGGATGAACGTCTCACGTTTGTACACAATACAACACATTAAAATGGTATTTACTCCTAAATTCAACATATTCATTATGAAGCTAGTATTCGAAAATAGGTTATGCTCCAAAATATTGAGAGACAACTAACAATTCATTTTGAGCAACAAGTCACCCTGACTCAGCACGCATAAACCACACCTATACTCTCATTTGAAATAATTACAAAGTAATGACCAATCATCATTTTTGCATCTGGAAGACGGTAAAAGATAGAGGTATACCAAAATAGGACATTTCTTGCTAGAAGGTCATACCACAGTCTGCCTTCAGTGACTGCTGAATAAAATGCACCTATTGAACCCCTGCAAATGCAAGTTCAAGCAAATTAAAAAAGGACTGGAGAAACGAGTCTCCGTACATAGCACAATGAAATCCTCTACCACTGCGAGGGACGCAAACTATTTGAAAATAATGGGCTGCAATTTAAACCCAACTCTCACTAGTATATGCGAAAACAAATATATTGTATGACAAGTTAGACAATATCTTCTCAGGGAAAACTGGAATAGTCTTATACACGACTGCAATGACGGCATAAGAGTGATTCACTGTAAATTTAGACACTTCGGGTTGCTACATGACTGACACAGGATGCCCAACATACCGAATAGGTGCTAAACAGTCACTCATTGCTGTTTCTCTTGGCAAACTGTTCTGATAAATACAAATAGCTCAAACCCTGGAGCTGCCCAAATACATATTGATGACAAATTTGGGACTATGTTTACCTCTTTCCAAATAGCAAACATCACCCTCCCAAACGAAATGGGTTGGGCACATCCTATGTGACTTTTATGCAATAGGAAACATACATTAACATCTTAAAGGACTTATAGTTACAGAAAAGATGATGGCTCAGCAGCAGCAGCTCCTCCGCTAAGGTGGAGGAGCGTTGCCCCACTGCACTGCGAGCAGTATCTGAAAGGAAAACTAAAATGATAATAACTAATGTTATTATCATTATAGTTTTCTGTTGCGGGTCGGGGCTGCTCTACTGACAGAACAGGGGCCGGGGGGTGGAGTGGTTTGCCCACTCAAAGTGAGCATGAATGTTTGGATCACCGTCTCAGGCCGGCCAAACATTTATACGCACCTTACATGTTCTCCACCCAGGCTGCATTAAAGCCTGTGTGGAGAACATGCCAGGCTCCCATTGCACGTCTGAGCGCCGAACCACTGTGTTCAGACCAATCAAAATGCTGCATTGCAGTGTTGTGATTGATTTAGGTGAGCCTGTGAGCCCAGGTGCTTCCTGCTGCTGGACTACAGACAGCAATAAGATAAGAAGAGGGCAGAGGAGAGACGGCGGCAGTTTGGTAGGAGCCGCTCCTGTGGCTCGGAGGATCCTAATATACAGGTGTAACCAATCTCACAGCTCCTTATAAGATCTTTATATGCTTACACTGGAATGGCTTCCCTGTTTAGCTATAGGTTCCCAATGTATAACTTTTTAGATGCCCTAGTTCTTCCTTTAAATTACCATATTTTATCTTCTAAGAGATTGTGGACAATGTACTGAAAGTTTCATTTTTCACCTTTCTGGTGTAATGAATCTTTGACGAGCCATAGATCATGTTTTGTTTTTGTGACCACTTCATCTTCAGGATGCTGCAGCTAGCTTCCTACTGTTGTATGTTAGAACTCCAAATATGTGCAGAAATGTCAGAATCTGTCTGTTAGATGGTTTTCAAATATTGAAAAGCCGTAGCAATGGGTAACCCTTCTCATGGTTTATATAGGACTGTAGCTTTCTTTATCCTGTGTTTGTTTGTTTTTAAAACTCACTAACCTCCATTTACTTACGCCTCCGGTTGTCTGACATTGCTTCAGTTCCTAGTCAGCATCGGGATATTGCTCTTTCACTTTCACTGAAAGGCATTCTTAGATCAGATTTTCTCTTTTATAGAGGCTGAGTTAGTGTGCAAGACACAGAGGGGGAATGACTACAAGCTCAGGCAATGACATTGGGAACTGGTTCACCTATCATGGGAAGCACGAAGATGGCTCCTATTAATACTTTACAATTGTACCATTCAGGGATCATCGATGTAACAAGGCGTCTTTAGATGTCCTGGCATTGCAGTCACCCCTGCATGACCTTCACGTAGCTAGAGCTTGTGGCGCCCGGGGCTACCCCTCAGATTGCCGCCACATCCTTTGCTGGGGAAAAAGGACGGTGAGCACTTGAAAGATGTCCGAGTCTCCGAGAGACACGTAGTATTGCTGCTAACAGTTACCTCGATCATGCAAGTTACATGCACATACATGACACGGTCATTAGCAAAGCCAATAGCTCTGGCGAAATACGTGACCTATTAGCTATGCCAATGGTTGTTTTGTTTTTTATAGGCACTGTGAGATCAAATGATTTGCCCTGAATCACAGGATGTTAATTGCAACCACTGGCAAGCTGCTAATATATAAAAGTGGTGGGGTTTCTATAGAAGTCCAGGAGCGAAAATACCAGGAGAATGCAGCTCAGCAATTCAACTGCATCACGGAAAAACAGCAGCAGTGTAATTTACTAAAGGGAACGTTTTCTATCATCTACTATTTCCATCCATTTCCAATCAGTATGGCAATGGGTAACAGGGTTTACAGAACGAAGAGTGGGTCCAAGTGAGACTAGATTAGCTGGAAGTGGAGAATATTCCCTAAATACTATTATCTGTACAACTAAGTGTTTTAAATGAAACTCCCAGACAGGAGGTAAGTTTCAAAATGTATTCCATAAGTACTTGCCAACGACAGGCAGCGGCCAGCCGGCTTGGATCCCAAGATGAATGGAATTGTTCACTGGAATCATCGCCAGCCGCTCCATGTGCCTGCTTGGGCCTAAGTTGAGCAATAACATTGTGAGAGAGCGCAAACTGACCTAAATGTATGAGTGCATCACACTTACCTGTAGTAAGCACAAATCATGAGGAGAAATGCCATGAGTGCTAATAGTATCTGCAATTATATTCTGAATGTATAGCTAATGTAGAGATTTAAGTAGAAGTGGAACTAATACTGAAATGTGTGACACTATATGATTTTATTAGATGTGATTATTCCTGAATCCATGTCGTGTAGCTGTTAAAATGTAAGATGGCATGTGGTTAAACGCAGAATGTGGTAGGCCTCAGGGCCAGAGCTAGAAGGGAAGGGGAAGGTGTTTCTTTTCACGACATAGATTGTACTAATGTTTTGGTCATTGCATTAATGGGCCATGATTTATAGATGTGTTTACTGAATAATAGAATAAGAGTATTAACATGCTTTAATTAATGAAGAAGTTGAATGCTATAATCATTATGAGAAATATTGTAGGCCTGAAATGTTTTAACGTTGGTTTACACGTACATGTCTGGGCCAAGAAATGTTGCGAACCTTTTTGGAAGTCTATGAGAGTTGGGATCTTGGCTGCAGATGTCTGTCTGCAAGAGAAAAGGGGGAATCCAATTATAAATAAAATGAATAGAGGTTTGTTCAGAGACGGCCCAGACATGGAGGAGGGTTCCGGAATGTTTAAGGGGTATCAGCGAGCCGGAGAAGAGTCTGAGAAGCAAGGTCAACTCCAACGTATGAGGCCCAATACAAAGCAGCATGGAAAAAGCCAGAAGCTACACCACGTGAGGGGCGTCTCACGAGGGGCGTCTCAAATGTTGTTGACTGTTTTGTATTAGGGACAGCACCCCTGGGTGGAGTTAGAGCAGATACCTGAGGACCCTTTAGAGAGCGGATGGGTAGGCAGAGAGGGGTCATGACTGGAGAACTATAGGTTTTCACCAAGAGACTAAGAGTGAGTGACTTCCCTTGGGGGTCATTCACTGCTGACACCTTTGTTAGGTTGGGATTTGGTTAAGTAGGGATACCATCTAGAGCAGGGTAGGGACAGCCTAACCTGTGCGTTTTTCCTCCAACTTAAATGAAGGAGAGATCTCAATATGCGTCAATGCTGATAGCTTTATTATTCTTAGAACTTGTGTTAGTAATTTCCGTTGCTCGTCTGAGGGCTTTCAGAGAGCACATGTATGTAGTTGGACCTGTGTATCTCGTGAATCTCATTCTGAGATGCCTGTATTTGCAGCTTATCCTAAGCTTACAATAAACTTTTGAAAGCTAGAAGTTGTTTGTGATCTTTGGGAGCGGAGTCTTTATTGGGTGAACTAACTTGGTAAGAGATGCACTTTCTTCCTCAAAGACAGGCAACAAAGGTTCAGTCGACCAGATCGAGGTTTAGATCAATAGTGATAAGGTATCGATCAAAATCTCGCCCTTCCAGTTGGTAGCTATAGAGGATGGTTGCCTTCTTGAGGACGGTGACCTAGGCCAGGTTAGCTCACCCCAAGGCCCCTAGAAATCGATGATCGGAAGAACCGCCCGCTGAAGAAGATCCGGATGACGTGAGACAGAAAAAGCAGCAGTATCGGTCGAGAGTGAGTATAAAGGGTTATGCGTGTTAGATTGCGGTGTTTTGTATTGTATCTATGTTGTAATGTCTGGCGGAGTTGAATGTCTGTAGAGTGACTGTGGAACAGGTTGTGAGCGCGCGCAACCGGTGGAAATCTTAAGTTCAAGGAGAGCTTAAGTGGTTCGGGTGTATCGGACACCCAGAGTAATTGTCAAATAGTGTGAAGGGGGTCATGAGGTACCATTGATCACCCGAAAGACCGAGATAGGGGGAACGTAAGAGTGAGTGCGTGAGTAACGGACGCTGGTCGGAGGTTACTGTGTGTGTAAGCAACCTATCAGAGAGACGATAGACATTTCGTCAGTTGTGTTGACAATTACATATAGACTGTGGACGTACAGTCGAGGGAAGTGACCGCTTGGTCGGAAGTAGTCATTTTTCGGTGTATGAATGGGACGCATGCATGACCGGGAGACGAGTTGAGAAAGGAGGGGTGCTGCTGCGAAGCGGAGAAAAGTGACGTCAGGAAGTGTCGCGACGTGATTGGCCGACAGGAGAAAGACCGCGCTGTGATAGGCCAGCTAGCAAAGACGTCAGAAAGTGTCGCGACGTGATTGGCCGACCGGAGAAAGACCGCGCTGCGATAGGCCAAGTTAGCAAAGCCGCGTTAGGATTGGTGGATTGTCATCAGGAAGTAAACAGAGTAGCGAGGCTGGATATTGTGCGTATAATTATGAAGTGTTTTAAATGGCTGAGAGCGGTGTTTAAAAAAGAGAAGCGGGGATCGGAAGAAGGGGAAGAAGCCCCGCCGGAGGGTACGCCGGCTCGTTACATGGCAGTGAATGTTGGGTTGCATACGATCCTTTGGATATCAGAGTGGAGTAAGATTACGGAAGGAAATGAGGAACTGACGTTCCCGAAGTACGGGACGTTCAGATTAGAGGTGTTACATCGATTAAAATCAGTCATGACCTCAATGAGACCCTTGCCTAGACCGACCCAGTTTGAAGCTCTTGATGCATGGATTAGGGCAGCGCATGAAAAGAATATGAACAGACGACAAGAAAGGGTGAAACGATCGGTAAGGGCAGTGCAGGATGCCAGGTGGGATGCGGATGCTAAAAGATGGAGAGTGCATAACATGGAAGTAAATAAACTGTACCCGGTGTTAGAGGTGCCCGGAAATAAAAGCCCCCTAGAAGAAGATGATGAGAGCGAAACAGAGGACAGCCTGATAAACAGATTATTGACAGACAGGCCACCCCCGTATAATAGAGCAGGGGGGGAGGTCGAGCATAGTGAAAGAGAAAAGGGGGGCAATGCAGGGGAGCATGGACCGCTTCCCAGTTCAGAGTGGGATCCTGAGGCAAAGAAAGAGCTGTCCCAGCCTAGTCAGGTGCAACAGGTAGTCGGGAGGTTTGTGGTACAAAGAGCGCCGGAAACGGAGAGCGCCACATCCTACGCATTACCAGATGCACTACAGGTACCTGTTACCATAGGTCCTATAATATCGATATATGACCAAGAAAGAGCAAGAGGGGAAGAACGGGTACGGAAGGACAGAGAAAGAGCAGGGACGGCAAGGAGGAACGATACGATTAATTCCCCAAGTCAGATGCCGATACCAAGAGAGTGGAGCACCCCGATGCACACAGCAGGGGATCCAGGAGGGGACCCTGGGGGCCCTAGATGGCCAGTGGATCTGAGGGGATCTGGACGAAAATCCTTTCAAGAGCTAAATGAGTACATGAAGAAGTGGGATGAGGCAGTGGAGGCTCACAAGAGCATCATAGCTGCAGAAGCTGAAAGGGAAAGTCAGGACAGCAGAGCTCGGACTCACTGCGGGGCTGGGGAGAGCAACCCGGAGTGGGACGGGAGAGAGAGAGATAGTAGGGGAGTCACCCATTGGGCCCGGAGTGGAGATAGAACGGACCTGGAAAACGGGGGCCCCGGGAGTGGAGGGGTGGCGCTCCCAATACTCAGTGAAGGGGAGAGGAGAACGCAAGAGTATAGAAACAGCTTTAAGTGTACCCACTGTGTGCCCGGCACCAGAGAACTGAATGGGAGTTGTGAGAGGTCGCATCATAGTCCCTGTGATGACGGAAATGAGCGCAGCCCAGGGAATATGGGGAACCAGGAAGGATCGTATCGGATACTGAGCGATACTAGGCAAAGGGAGAGTAGCGACCAGAGGGAAAATAACAGAGAGGCGTACGGTGAAAGGAGAGAAGAAGAAGAGAGTGGGCAGAGCAAGAGTGGGGGTAACAGGCCCGTGTTCCATCACCTTCCAAGATCGGATGGCCGAGCATGGGACCTGGAGAGATGGGAGCAAGGGAGAGCACTCATTAACTCTCCCGAGCCCAAACGTAGAGCTCGGAGTTGGGATGGTAGGGAGACCAGTGAGCCCCCTTCGAAAGACATATTGCGAGCTGAGATAAAAGCTAAGAGACTCGATGTCGCCAGCTTAAGGTCAGACCTGGATGACATGATAGATGGTACCCTGCCTTTAGAAAGAATAGAAATGTATGAGCAGGATGAAATACTGTATATGGCAAAGGACATCACTCGAAAAGCGAGAGCAATCCATGAGAAGTTAGTCGAACTAGCAGGCAAATATATGGTGGACCTGTCAAGAACCAAAGCATTACAGGGTAACCACAGGCTACATTACACAGATCGAGACCTAGATGAGAGGAGAACGATTGGGCTGAAAACGCACATAAGGGAACTGATCACTGGAATAAGGACATGGAGGGCACTAGATAAGTGGGAAGAGAGGTGGTCCAAGAAAGGGACCGTCAGGAGAAGCACGCTTGGTATGACACCAGGAAGGCTGCAGGGAATAGAAGCATACCCTTTGCGTGAAGTCGCCAATGGGAACTATGTGCATGTCCCTTGGAGTAGGGGAGATTTAGCTGCTTTTACCACCTCCTTCCCCAAATTGCGAGAAAACCCAGTGGAGTGGTACAAGCAAGTCGAGAGATTTGTAAAAATCTCAAAGGTCCTATGGATAGATCTGAACACACTGTTCGACATTGTAGTACCAGGAGATCTGTGGACAGCATGCAAGGTTAGCGCTGAGTGGCCCACAACGGAGCCGGAGAGAGATGCTAAGACTAATGGGCCGTCCGAGATTGTGATGGCAAAATTCGAGAGAGTGATGACTTGGCTGAAAGAGAAAGTGCCAATGCAAGACATAGATTGGGTCAGAATAGACCGAACCAGACAGGAACCCAAAGAGACCGTCCACGAATATTACGAGAGATTGCTGAAGGCGTTTAAACAGTATAGCGGCCTGGATGTAATGGATCCAAAAGACATAGGGCAATTCGTGTCCAAGTTCGTCCTGGGACTGAGACCGGATATTAGTTTAATGATTCAGCAACACTCGATTTGTTGGCAAAATAAACCCCTAGACGAAATACTGAGGTATGCCAGGTACTGCTGTGATGAGATAGACTCCAAGGCTAAGAAACTAAAAGAAAAGTTGATGGTGGTACAGATGCAGGCAGCAGGAAAGGGGGGACAGCAGCAACAGCAGCAAGGAATAGGTACAGGAGGAAAGAAGCAGTACAGTCAGAACAAGGGCAATGAGGAGAGTTCCACCTTTAGACCCAGATTAGACATAGCTGCCTTGAAGAAAACGACTAGGTGCCACCAGTGTAACGAGGTGGGGCATTGGAAACGCGAGTGTCCCTACAATGTAGAGATAGGAGAACAAGAGATAGAGGAGGAAGAGGTCCAGAGCGCGCCTACAAGAGGGGTGATGCCATACCAGGGAAAGGTGCTCAAAGGGGGGGGGGCTCCTCCCCGAGCCCAGTTCCCGCAACCTCCTCGAGTAGGGACTATGGGTAAGACCTATAGACAGATGCCCCTGTTTGTAGAAGGAGAAGAGTGCTATTATGTGGACCCATTAACCGGACAGAGAGTGGAAAGAGAAGACTGCACCCTCGGGGCAGCCTTGGAGGTGGACCAGAGGGGACCCTATGTCGAAGCAGAAGTAGCAGGGTGCCCCACGACATTTCTGGTGGACACAGGAGCCACTAGGTCCACGATCAGATCAGCTGCAGTTCCAGACCTGCCCATGTCTGGAGAGACCATACAAGTGGTGGGGGTCGCAAACAGGAGAATAACCAGCCACTTGACAGAACCGGTACAGGTGAAAATAGGGAAGTACAGCGATGAGCACCAGTTTGTGGTTTGCGATTCAAGTCCTGTGTGTCTGCTAGGGAGAGACCTGTTGTGTAAATTGAATTGTACTATATACTGTACACCTCAGGGAGTGGAGGTATTGACCAATGATGATGACGCAGACTTCAAAGTTGCAAACTCAAGAATATGCGTGGAGCTGTACCCTACTTTGACAGTAGATGAGCTCCCCTGGGACTTGAGAGAGACAGTGGCACCAGAAGTATGGGATTTCACTGGGGAAGAGATAGGATTGGTCAAAGGGGTGGACCCAGTGAAAATTGTAGTGAAACCGCATGCTGAGTTCCCAAGAACACCCCAATATAAATTGACTCCAGAAACGATTGCAGGCATAAAACCCGTGATCGAGTCCATGATTAAACAGGGAATACTGAAAGAAATCGTGGGTAGTCCATGCAACTCCCCGATTATGGGTCTGCAGAAACCAAATGGGAAATTTCGGATAGTGCAGGACCTCCGAAAGATTAATAACATAGTCGTTTCGTGTTGTCCAGTGGTGCCGAATCCATCAGTGATACTGTTTCAGATTCCATTCCAAGCTGAGTGGTTCACTGTGATCGATCTTTGTCAGGCTTTCTTTTCGATCCCTCTGGACGAAGAAAGCCATTTTCTTTTCGCATTTAAGCTGGAAGGTCGCGTCCTAACATGGTGTCGCATTCCTCAGGGGTATACAGAGAGCCCATCGATCTTTAACCAGCTTTTGAAGAAAAATCTTGAAAGTCTAGTGCTGCCCCAGAAGTCAGTTCTGGTCCAGTACATAGACGACCTCCTCGTGGCGTCAGAAACAGAAGAAGCTTGCAGGGAGGACTCCATTGCTTTGTTAAATCACCTAGCTGCCAATGGGCACAAGGTGTCCCCGGGAAAATTGCAGTACTGCCTGACAGAAGTGCAGTACTTGGGACACAGAATAGAGAAAGGCAAACGAAAGGTGTCACCAGACAGGATAGAGGCGATCATGAAAATGAATGCGCCTAAGACACAGAGAGAGGTCAGGATGTTCCTAGGGATGGTGGGTTATTGCCGACAGTGGATCGCGAACTTTTCACTGAAAGCAAAGCCCTTGCAAAAACTGACGCACAAGGAGGTGAGCGATCCGGTACCATGGGACAAAGACTGTTTGATGGCATTCCTACAGCTGCGAGAGGACCTGTGTCGTGCTCCGGCATTGGGAATGCCTGATTACAATAAACCATTTTTGCTTTACTGTTGTGAGAGAGAAGGTTGCGCGTTGTCTGTGTTAGTCCAAATCCATGGGAATGCCCGCAGACCAGTTGCTTATTTCTCGGCTACTTTAGACCCAGTAGCCGCAGCGTTGCCCGGATGTCTCAAATCCGTTGCTGCAACGGGTGTCAGCATTGAAAGATGTGAAAATATCGTCATGGGGCACCCGTTAGAGGTGTGCGTGCCCCATTCTGTTGAACTGTTGATGACCAGGACCAAAACACAGCATCTGACCAACAGCAGGCTCACGCGCTATGAGCAAGTTATTCTTGCTGCAGAGAATGTGACCCTCAGGAGATGCTCTGTTTTGAACCCTGCCACCTTGATGCCACTCCCAAATGATATCGAGGATGATGATGAATGTACAGACCATGACTGCCTCGATGTGACTGAACTATGCACCAAACCCAGACCCGACATCGTAGATGAGCCACTGACCGACCCAGACGAAATTTTCTTTGTCGATGGCTCATGTGTAAGAGACGAAGTTGGGCAGTTGAGAGCAGCTTATGCTGTTTGTACAATTACTGGAGTTGTGGAAGCTGGGTGCCTGGAAGGAGTACACTCCGCTCAGGTAGCCGAGATTATTGCCTTGACACGTGCTTGCTTGGCAAGCAATCAAATTCGAGTCACCATATACACCGACAGCCAATATGGTTATGGGGTGGTTCATGATTACGGGCAGTTATGGTCTCAAAGAGGGTTCATGACCTCTTCAGGCTCTCCCATTCGCAATGGAGAGTTTGTGCGCCTGTTGTTAGAGGCGTTGCAATGCCCAGCAGGTATCGCAGTTGTAAAGTGCACCGCACATACCAGAAATGAGGACTTCGTTTCGAAAGGCAATAGATATGCTGATGAAGTTGCGCGGTATTGCGCGGAGCAAGGGTACTCTTTCACAGAGGTGGAAGTGGGTGGAATAAATGTAAGGACTGAATTAGCCATGATATTGGAAACTGTTGATACTTGGGATGAACTGTCAAACATGCAAGAAAATGCTCCTGATTTTGAAAAAGAAACATGGGAAAAGGCAGGATGTGTAATGGGTGAGTCCCATTTTTGGGTCTCAGCAGACGGCAGAGCAGTGTTGCCCAATGAGATGGTGAGTCCAATGGCCAGACTCATACATGGTCCCGTACACTTAGGGAGAGATGCTATGCTGAGAGTGTTTAGACAGACCTGGTACAATCCTAAGTTTAGAATAGCAGCAGAAGCAGTGTGCCAGCGTTGTGTGACCTGTCAGCAGCTGAACGTAGGAAAAAGAACACCAGTTGCACTGAGTCACATAGGAAGGTCTGGAGGTCCATTCAATCGAATGCAGATAGATTTCATTGAAATGCCGAGGTGCAACCGCCTCCGCTATGTCCTGGTGGTTGTTTGTGTATTCTCCAGATGGGTTGAGGCATACCCTACACGTAGGTGCGACACCCTCACAGTGGCCAAGTTACTGCTTAGGGAACTCATTCCGCGCTTCGGGGTGCCGGCCTTTTTGGAATCAGATAGGGGAACGCATTTCAACAGCGAGCTTGTGAAGATGATTTGTGCGGCTCTGAACATAGATCAGAAATTGCATTGCAGTTACCGACCAGAAGCCTCAGGAATTGTGGAGCAGATCAATGGCACGATCAAGGCCAGAATTGCAAAAGTGTGTTCCTCAACGACCCTGAGTTGGCCTGACGCCCTGCCATTGGTCCTCATGAGCCTTCGTAGTACCCCAGACAGAAGAACGGGGTTGTCACCACATGAGGTGTTAATGGGGAGAGCAATGAGGCTGCCATCTGTCCCAACTACTGCACTGTTAAATATCACAGATGATATGATCCTGGACTATTGTAAGGGGCTGTCTGACGCCATTCGTTCTGTGTCCCTTCAGGTGCAGGCTGCCGAGGTTCCATCGTGCCAGGGCCCGTGCCATGACCTGTACCCTGGGGACTGGGTCCTGGTGAAAAAACATGTGAGAAGAAGCTGCCTGGATGTTCGTTGGCGTGGGCCCTTCCAGATCATCCTGATCACGAACACGGCTGTGAAGGTGGGAGGCCTGCCCAATTGGATCCACGCGTCACATACGCGAAGGGTTCCAGCACCTCTGGAAGAAACAGCTCCTCTCTCGGATAGACGTCCAACAGAGGACCGAGAAGCCATAGAGGGGGCTAGCCAAGCTGTAGAGGTGCCAGCGGAAGCAGGGAACGAGTCTGACCAAGCTGAGGACGGTCAGTACAACAGCGAAACAGACGACGCTACAGAAGGAGAAAGTAGCTGGGAGTACGAGTCAGACACTGACAGGTCTGACAGAGAGCGAGAACAGACAAGAAGGAGAAGGAGTAGAAGGGCACGTGGAGAAGCTAATTGGCCGCAAAGAAGGAGCTCTAGCTTGAGGTCAACTCCAGAGATAACCCTTCCTCCGATATCAGAAGACTCAGACCCGGAAGAAGGTGTTCAGGGCGTTGAAGCACCGGACCGAAGAAGGTCAAGAAGAGTGCGTGTGCCTAGCAGAAGATACTCCACCCCTGAGTGGACATATCTGGCGACAAATGTCTGTGAAACAGGAGACAGGGAGGATCCGAGCGGTGGTGGTGTCCAGTTCTGAGCCCATCGTCACCGTGGAAATACGACTGTTGGTACCCGGAGTCGAACAAGAAGGGTCACTAACATTCATGCTCCCCAGACCTCCCCGCCTCAGCAAGTTAAAACATATGTTTCTCTCAGAATTGCAATTCCCCGACTTTGGTACAACGATAACAGCCCATGAAGAGCACAATCTTCGTTTGGAAATACTGAACTTTGCTATCGAAGCTGCAGGCACAAACCTGATAGTAGATGCTTAAAGGACTTTGTAAATAAAGCGAGCAGAAAAAGAAGATTACCTAGCGCCCAGGAAGCAGAGAATATTAGGGAACTTCCCTTGAGTTGATGGAGAAGGGCTAGGGTTGTCTTTATTGAACTGTTAAAGGACTTTTGCGAAGAAGGTTGTCAGCTTCCAGTTGTGTGGATTCTAAAGACAAAAGGATTAAAAAGAGACTGTAAAGGAACGAGAAGAAAAGAACTTTTTGCTAAGATAAGAGAGAGCCATATTGTCTGACGAAATGGAAGCCGGCACCCAGAACCGCAGAGCTAAATGTATAATAGGTACACTAATAGTAGGAGTGATAATATTGATAGCTTTAGTGGTAACAATTTCTTATGTAAAGGGACATGAGGAAGAAGCGAAGGTAACTGATGTGAAATCTGTAGAAACGCTTACACCCACTGTTGCTGGTGAGAAAAGGGAAAACACTCAAGAGAAAGCGTTATTAGCTGCAGAAGCCCGCAGGTTACACGTAGATGAGTCCCAAGGAGACTTTAGGTCAAATGCTTATGCTAAACTCTTATATGAATACGTGGATGCCATGGAGGTTAAGGACTGTTACGTCTGCATGCAGTTGCCGGCGTCTGTAGATGAAGGCATTAGATATCATCACCTCCCGCTGACATATGGCATTACATGTAGCTTATTGCTTAGTATATTTTATGAGAGAGATAGTTTTGAATACTATTTCTCCAACTATGATTCAGTGTTGCCAGAAGTCCCAAATTATAAGCAGATGAACAAATGGGACTACTGGAAGAGTGAAGACAGATTGGCCAAGTTCTTCATTCCTTGGATTACCTTAGATACTTCACATGCCCGTAGAAATAACCTGACATGCAAGGTGTCAGAAGTCGAGAAGAAGTTCATAGGGCAGGTGGATGATCGTTACAGGAGACAAAAGATTTTGAAAAAATCAGGACAATGGAAAACAGATTGGACCGAGGAAGAGAAGGCACACAAGAGAAAGGGTAGTAGTGGTCCAATAGCTTTAGATAAGACGCAGAGAGGAAAGCTATGTCTTCACCGAGCCAAAACGTATTATGAAAATGTATACGTGGGAGAAGTCGACTGTGAACATGCTTTCAATATAGAGTACTATACTAAAGATTTCCTGAAGGGAATGCAAGTGATTCCAAATGTGTATTTTGTATGTGGAAGAAATGCCTACGTGAGACTACCTGACAACTGGTATGGATCATGTTACCTAGCAATTGTCTTCCCCAAAATATATCATGCACAAGACTTAGAGATCATTGAGGGCAAGACATCATCGAGGGGAAGGAGAGATGTAGGAGATGCAGAAATGGTTGGAGATGTCTTTGGAGCTATGTTCCCTCTTTTGGGACTAATCCTTAATGATGTTAAAATTAGACGACTGGCAACAGTCGTCGACAGGTTGTCTGCCAGCACTGCTCAGTCCTTAATGCTGGTAGAAGGAGAGATGCAATCGATAAGGGCTATGGTTCTTCAGAACCGTCTTGCGTTAGACGTCCTACTAGCAAAAGAGGGCGGAGTCTGTAAGGCTTTGAAGGTCCAGGAATGTTGTACTTACATTCCAGACAATTCAAAGCCCCTTGAGAAAGTTATTAGGAACATAACTGATATTCACAAGGAGATCGAAGACTTGAGTAGAGAAAATGTCTGGGAAAAGGTGGGCCACGGAATGAGTGAAGTTGGAGGGTGGATTTCCACCCTAGGCAAAAGCTTTGTGTGGTATATACTAAAACCTATCATCATAATATTGATCTGTGGGATCATATTGTGGGGATTGGTGAGGGTATTCAAATGGTACAGAGCAAAAAGGTCAGAAAGGGCCCAAAGAGAGCAGCTGCAGAGATTGGCTGCCATACAAGATAATCAGTACAGGAGTCTGAGGGCTCTGGAAACGCAGAGACAAGTTATGCTAGCAATAACTGCAGTTTAAATGTTAGTGATGACCCCGAGAGGTCATCAAAGGGGGGAACTGAGAGAGCGCAAACTGACCTAAATGTATGAGTGCATCACACTTACCTGTAGTAAGCACAAATCATGAGGAGAAATGCCATGAGTGCTAATAGTATCTGCAATTATATTCTGAATGTATAGCTAATGTAGAGATTTAAGTAGAAGTGGAACTAATACTGAAATGTGTGACACTATATGATTTTATTAGATGTGATTATTCCTGAATCCATGTCGTGTAGCTGTTAAAATGTAAGATGGCATGTGGTTAAACGCAGAATGTGGTAAGCCTCAGGGCCAGAGCTAGAAGGGAAGGGGAAGGTGTTTCTTTTCACGACATAGATTGTACTAATGTTTTGGTCATTGCATTAATGGGCCATGATTTATAGATGTGTTTACTGAATAATAGAATAAGAGTATTAACATGCTTTAATTAATGAAGAAGTTGAATGCTATAATCATTATGAGAAATATTGTAGGCCTGAAATGTTTTAACGTTGGTTTACACGTACATGTCTGGGCCAAGAAATGTTGCGAACCTTTTTGGAAGTCTATGAGAGTTGGGATCTTGGCTGCAGATGTCTGTCTGCAAGAGAAAAGGGGGAATCCAATTATAAATAAAATGAATAGAGGTTTGTTCAGAGACGGCCCAGACATGGAGGAGGGTTCCGGAATGTTTAAGGGGTATCAGCGAGCCGGAGAAGAGTCTGAGAAGCAAGGTCAACTCCAACGTATGAGGCCCAATACAAAGCAGCATGGAAAAAGCCAGAAGCTACACCACGTGAGGGGCGTCTCACGAGGGGCGTCTCAAATGTTGTTGACTGTTTTGTATTAGGGACAGCACCCCTGGGTGGAGTTAGAGCAGATACCTGAGGACCCTTTAGAGAGCGGATGGGTAGGCAGAGAGGGGTCATGACTGGAGAACTATAGGTTTTCACCAAGAGACTAAGAGTGAGTGACTTCCCTTGGGGGTCATTCACTGCTGACACCTTTGTTAGGTTGGGATTTGGTTAAGTAGGGATACCATCTAGAGCAGGGTAGGGACAGCCTAACCTGTGCGTTTTTCCTCCAACTTAAATGAAGGAGAGATCTCAATATGCGTCAATGCTGATAGCTTTATTATTCTTAGAACTTGTGTTAGTAATTTCCGTTGCTCGTCTGAGGGCTTTCAGAGAGCACATGTATGTAGTTGGACCTGTGTATCTCGTGAATCTCATTCTGAGATGCCTGTATTTGCAGCTTATCCTAAGCTTACAATAAACTTTTGAAAGCTAGAAGTTGTTTGTGATCTTTGGGAGCGGAGTCTTTATTGGGTGAACTAACTTGGTAAGAGATGCACTTTCTTCCTCAAAGACAGGCAACAAAGGTTCAGTCGACCAGATCGAGGTTTAGATCAATAGTGATAAGGTATCGATCAAAATCTCGCCCTTCCAATTGTCACAAGCATTAGAGATGTAGCTCTAGCATGGTGGGGCACAAGCTGCACCATGCACAATTCAGGGTCACCAGCTCACCTTCACTTGAATTATTTTATAGTTGTGTGCGTGCCGCTCACCACACAGACAAAAGAAAGCAGCAGGCTGGCTGGGCAAGAAGAATGGTGGTCTCCACCACGCACTCCATTTCGGCTCGACACGACGAGGGGCGAGCGTAGGGGGCTGTGAGCGCGTAACGCGTTACACTGCTATGATGCGGCGCCGGCGGCAATGGCTGGCCAAAAATGTCCTTACAGGGCTGTCTTTGGTTACGCTCGTGCGCGCTACCACTGGATTGACAGCCCTGGAGGACTAGTGTGAGCGAGGCTGGGAGGGGGGCCCAACAACGGTCGTCACACAGACAGATTGGTGATGAGTTGACACCTATTTTCGAACGAACGCCAAACCGATTTCAGTTACACTATTTATAACTTTATTGGTATGCCATGCAAATTGCAATGCAAATGCAATCCCTAGAAATAAGAAATTGTCTGTGCTAGAGTCCGGCGCGGCCGAAACGGGCCTCGGCCTCCAGTCAGTCAGTGCCGGCCCCTCAAAAAAGGTGCCGCCTGGGGCGGACCGCCCCCCCCCTCTAGCTAAGCCGGTGAGAGTCCAGGAGTCACAGGTTTACTTAAAGTCAGTTAGGCTGATCTGAGTTCTAAAGATGACACCCACAAACACTCGAGTGACTCAGATTGCTGCAGAAATAAAGTCGCCTCTGAATAAAAGGCAGCTCCCAAACAGTAAAACCACCTTAATTAGTCAGGCTCAGGCAATGAACATGGTAAGGAATCCTGGGGCATATTACCAAGCAATAGCGATAATTATCGCTAAGCTTGGTTAGCGGGTATAATAATATCGCCGCGCTCCGACGATTTTTACCGCTGAGATACCTTGATATTATCAAGGATTATCTCAAAAGCGGTAAAAATCGTGGGAATTGCATGAATATCGCTGAAAAATCAGCGATATTCATGCATTATCGTGACAATGCTCTTAGCCATGTTATCCACCTTCCATTGGATAACATGGCTAAGAACTGCTTTGGGCAGGCGTTAGCTTTTGGAGATAATCGCGCTTAGCGCAATTATTTCCAAAAGTAGGTAATAGGAGATAGCGATGTTAGCGACTGTTTCCAGTCGTTAACATCTTGGCACGCCCACTTTGCATGTCATTAGCGATAATTATCGCTGACATGCAAAGTGGGCCCCAAGATGATCGCTATCTCCTACTAGCTGTCGCTAACTGGTGTTAGCGACAGCTAGGTAATAGGGCGATAAAATTATCGCCGCTTTAGCGGGAAAAATTCCCGCTAAAGCGGCGATAAGGCCCTTGGTAATATGCCCCCCTGTTCTAAGTCCTACACCACACATCCAGGGCTTAGAGTCTTGTCTTTGTTTCTTTCTACATTTCTCACAGGTGCGCAAATTGTTGTCATAGTCGCTGGATCCAAAAGACATGCAGCACATGGATACTGAAGCCCGAGAACTAAGACACGTTTTTTGTGCCTAATGGTTACTTGAAAGCATCATTTGCTCATCCGTGGTACTGTGTGTCATGATCCGTTCAAAAGGCATTGTAATGATTGCTAATGTCATCCTTCTATCTTCACGTTTTGTGGAAACGGCTTCTAAAACATCTTTGTCTTTAAGTTCTTAATAATGAAATATTTTGGAATAGCATTTCCGGAACAAGTAAAACTTGATTACAATTATTTATAAGACTGATTCTGGTATTTGGTGTACACCTAAAATTCGGACTCCCAGGATAAAAACGTGCAGGATTAGAATGCCGGAGTCACATTTTGGTTTCCCCCCCAAAAGCCTCTATTTACTTTGGCACAGTCACAAAACATTGAGATGCAACGTGAATTCTATCCCATGACAAAGTTGTGTTGTGTTTTGAGTTTTACCTTTTGTAATCATGGCGTCACCAAAAGAAGACTTTTGCTCACATATTCGTCATTGCTGTTGCCTTCGGCTTGGGCAGCTCTTCAATGGTTGCCACAGAGCCTAAGAACGCTGTTCGGAGGTTCATAACATCTACTCTCTTTTGGACCAGGGTTCAAAGGCGGTTGAGGAGACATGAGTACTGGGTGGTTGAATCAAGGCTACCGTGAGGGTGTCCCGCTGTGGTTCGTTTCTGTTGGTGATTTTCATCTTTCAAACTGAAGTAGTCCAGAAGGCCTCCGCTAAAAGTTTGTGATGTGCAGGGGGCATTTTATGTACCCTATATGGGTTGGAGAGGTCATGCAAAATTTTCAATGCAGCATTTTAGAATTTTAGTTGGTTTACTCATGGAAGAGGCCTCTTTTTTCCATTTTCAAGGTGCCTGTATCACAGATTCCACCACTGTTCCTCTCTTCCTATAGTTTTTCAAACTAAGAACTGATTAGTTTGTTGAGTGTTACATTATCAGTTTTGCTTATTTCCATTTCGTGTTGTTCTTCACCATGGATCACAGTAATAGCACATTCAGCGCCGGTGAGTGACACAAGTTTTTGAATACACTGAAAATGATAGACTTCTGTACGAGTAGAAATAAAGCATCAGTAGTGCATATACCTCTCCCTGGTAGGACAGAAAAATATTTAATAGCATGAGTGCAAGCTTCCCTTCTCGTTAGACCTGGTACAATATAGTGGTGGCAGTGCAAGCTTCCTTCCTCACAGAAAAAATATGCCTCAGAAGTAAGTATTCCGAGCTTCCCTCCTTCACCCAACATCTACAACTTTAGCACCAACGAAGATAAGTCATCCTATTCATATTGTGCAGTACATTGTACAATTAGCATGGCACCATAGAAGAAAACCAAGCACGAGCAATAATTACCCTCCCAGAGATAACAAGTGCAAAATGGGCAGCAGCGGTGCAAGTTTCACTTCCTTACAGAAGAGGTACAGCATAACAAGAACCAAACAGGCTGCCTTCAGTCCAAGAAGGCTGCCACGGTTTACGGTTCCCTTTCCAGCAGAACAGATATGTTACTGCAGCAGAAGGGAGAAGCTGCCATTGCTCACAGGACAGGTAGAGGCCCAGTATCAATAGCATGTAAGTTACACACAAACTGGAACTTGATGCACTCAGACAAGTTGACGGGTGGATAAGTTAGTGAATGTGTGAGTTCTGCTGCACTCCAGAACGTCATTCCCCTTTATGACACTTACGGTCAATAATTCTTCCTGTTTTCACTCCTAATGCTGTGAGTGATGCTTTAATGGAATAAAGAACCCCGTCCCCATCCGCAGCGATTGTCCTGGCACCAGTGCTAAAGCTCCTGCTTTTGTCGTGTCCTACAGCCTTGCTGCTGTCACTGAGTTCCGACACCAATACCTGCACCTAACACAATCACCCACATTCACCTCCTCACCTAACATCCACATTCAGCCAGTCGCCCATCCATACACCCACACACAAACTCAGCACTCATTTATCACACTTTCACTAAAAGAAATCCAGACCAATAGGATTGGTTAACTCTTATTTTTCACTCTGTTATAAGGCAAAAAGTTTATGTCCCCATGGAATGTTTCTTGAGACCCACCTGACTTGTTAGTTTGCCAGCTGGTCTCTCTATACCGCAGTTCACAGTGTCAAGATCCCTTTTGGCAAATGTTCGAGCTTCATAAGTATTTCATTTATTTATTCATTCTAGAGAGCCTTAAAAATATCCCCAAGGGCCTCAGTTTCCTCAGAGATATTCAAAGGGCTTGAGGTGAGGAGTGGCTTCCTCCTATCAGGTGCTTACAATACATCATCCCACCTGCTCACCGAAGCCTCGGACTTTTAAAATCTTTATATGAAATCACCAACACATAGAGAGACAATGTATGCACACAGATGTGCCTGCAGGCTTGTCATAGGACACTGACGTTGACAACGCCCTCCTGTGAATAGGTGTAGGACCATTTACTACTACAGCAGAACACTATTACACAGGCATGGGCACTCAATAACAGCATGGCACATTCTAGAGCAGTGCTTAATTTGTAAACAAACAAGTGCCAGGGCCCTCTCCAGCCAGGAGGCCACTGCAGCTTTGACCACATATTGCTCCTGTCATGCTGCCAATGATAGTAACAACACAACTACTAACCATCACACTCCTACAAGTGTGGCGATTCGGACCAGTCCAGGCCCCAAAAGCTATAAGAATGGCTTGGGTGGCAGGTAATAGTGATTTTTAATGTATATTGAATGAATAATTGACTGTTGTTGGTCATCTCTAAACTAGTGAGACAGCGCCACCTTGTTGCAGACTATCACAAGCTTGTTGTTGACAATTAAGAGGTGGCGCTGAGAACCGGAAACCACCTGCTCAAATTAAACACTATTCTAGAGCAGTCGTTCCAGTGATATTGCACCAATAATCCATATTTGTATAGCGCACAATCACCCGTTAGGGTCTCTAGGCGCTGGGGGCCGTCGGGAAGATTAAGCAAGCTATTGCCCAGAGTCACATGGTGCTGGGCTAACCTGCCGCTGGGGATCGAACCGTGATCCCCAGATTCCAGCGTCAGTCGCCCTGGCCGCGGCGCCACACCTCTCCACTAGTGTATTTCATGTTTATGAAACTGTAAACAACTGAGCATGCGTGACCCTACCAGTGCTAGCCTGAAGTTCAGAATGTTTTGTAGAGAAATAATGTAGAAGGGAGGGAGTTTTAGTTCTCATGAATTGTCAAATATGTGGATAAAGTGTTCTAGTGTGCTCCTAGACCAGTTGAAACATGTGTATGCTAATTCCAAGGGACAGCCTAAAATATTACCACTCAAAAGCATCATAATGACAAGCTTTAAATAAAATAGATCCTGCTAATAACTTTTCAGATACTCATTTGCAAGAGGTTTGATTATTCTGATCGAAGCAATGGGAAACTCATTGTTATAGAGGGCGGCTGTGAGGAAATAGTTTATGTAAATGGTCATATTTGTGAGGAAGTTAAACAAAAAAAACCTTGTCAACTGGTTCGAAATTATCGACTTGGTTCCAGCCTTCAGTAAAATATCAGTCTTGCTCACCTTGTATCTATTTGATACCTAGGTCTTATCTTATTTTCTTCATAGTTGCCCCCCTCTATGAAAAAAAAGTTGCTTCCATGGTCCCCGCAGCCGTCATGCAAAATGCAGTGATTTGAAACAGATATATTGTAGGCTGAAATCCAATTTGGAACAATGTCCATGGGGCCGTATATAGGTTCAGATTAAACAAACAAAGAACACATTTAAAATCACGCGGAACGATAAATAGCACCGGTTGTCACAAGGGGGAAAAAAATTAAGTCACATAGTATAACTAACCCGTTTCATGGTCACGCGCTAACTTAGTGGTTCCTTGTTCTCCTCCAATGCCTTATCTAGATTACAGGATACAGCATGTGTGCGCCAATGAAACCCAGACCCACTTATAATCCATGTGAATATTTGCTGAATTTAAGCAAAATATCTCTTTGAAAGCCCCTTTTGAGACCAACATCTTAACTGTTTCATTAAAACCGAAAGTTGGAATAATATTGTTGGTGGTCACGCAGGAGAGTCTCATTTACCAGCGGCCTTCATGAATTCAGGGCTCCGAGCTTTAAACCTGTGAGTCAATGCCCACACACTCACCTTTCATGGGAAGAGGTCAACAGTGGCGACTCACAGAGCGAGTGCTGTGGGGCGGAGGGGCGGGGTGGCGGAGGGGAAGGGTGGGGGGAGGGGGTAGTGGACTGGGACATACGACGGACAGGAGTAAAGTAAGTAATTAAATTAATAAAACTATTTACCTTGTGCTCGCTGCCTCGCCATAAGTAAGTAATTAATTAATTTAATTAATTAATTACTCTACTCCTGTCCGTCGTATGTCCCAGTCTAATACCCCCCCACCCTGCCCCTCTCCCGCCCCGCCTCACCGCCCCGCTCCCTCTGCGAGCCGCCACTGGAAGAGGGTGATCTTACACTGTTAGAATTTCTCAGCTATTGTAGGTAGAAGACAGTAAAAGGGTTCAACATTCATCTCACTCTAAATATTGCAGCCAGAAGTCACTGAAAAGTGTAAACATTCATCTCACTAATAATCCTTGATCTACAGGGCCAGTTTCATCAAGCCCTTGCACTTAATGTGAAATAAGTCAACGCAAGGGCTTAATTCCGATTTAGCAGGCCATCTTGCGTGACCCTGTGTGGCTTGGTAAATCCAGAGTAATGCAAGGCAGCGCCTTGAATTACTCTGCACCAGGAAGTCGTCACAAGGATGGAGAGTGGGTGTTCCCACGCATCCACTAATGATTTCTGGCGCATTCCCAGATTTACTAAGAGAGGTAAACCTGGGAATGCGTCAAAATTGTACGCCTTCCCAATAGAGGAGCAATGAAGCATACAAAGAATGAGGAAAAATACTGTAAAGATTGTTTTTGTGAAGGAAGATGTCCCTTCATGCACAAAACCAATCCTGCCTTTAACACAGGAATTCTTGCACCATGGTGCAAGGGTGCCTGCGTTGGCGCTAGGTAACAAAGAGTGCGCCAGCGCATATATAGAGCAGGAATGCACCATATATTACTTAATATGGTCAGGGTCGGACTGAGAACACAAATCAGCCTTGGCAATTGTTTGGGACTGGCCATGGAGGGGGAGGGCGAGGGTGTAAGTGTGCAGCACTGCTGCCGAACTAAACCGGCCCCCAGCACTGCTGCTTTTGTTTCTGGGGCTCAATATTGCTGCACTGCTGCAAAACTGGCCCCCAGTAACCAAAAAGGGCCCGCTGCTCCAAAACTAGCCCCCACCCTTCCAGCCTCCCGGGAAAATGCCTGATGCCCGCTATGGCCAGTCCGGCCCTGAACATGGTGCATTCCTGCTCTCTCTCTTTCACGCAGCACACCAAAGCAAGTTGTCTTTCTTCATTGCGTTGCATGAAAAGTTTGTAAATCTGTCCTGAAGAGTCTCTTGTTTTAGATGCAACTCGCACCATCTTGAGACAGCTAGTTTATGAGGCTTAGCCATGTTCCCTTCAGTACAGCTGAGTTCGCCTGAAAGCAGAAACCATAGAATCTACAATGTATCAGCTGGGATGTTTTAAGATAAAGAATCACAAAAACATGTGTTTTTTCATCAGCCACATTATTGGAAAATTAGTTGTTGTTTCCCCTTTTATGGTTTGGTAAAATAATCGAATCCACCAGAGACTCGATCCATTTCTTGAATAGATTTGAAAGAGAATGCGGAAATCCTCAGACATGCTTTTGACATCCCTTGCTAGAACACCAGAGCCCACATGCAAGAGATCTTTAACTTGCTTTTAGAGTATTGCATACCATCATACTCTCAACAGTAATTTTGTTCCTTAACTATAATTACTATCCTTGTAACAGTGAAAAAATGTTTTTTATTAATGAAAAAAAATACTTATTTTGAAATGTAAACATGACTTGAAAAAACCTGCCCAAAGGACACGTTGTTCCTAAGATTGAAGTGAAGGTTCAAGACTGGCACAAAAATGCTGGTCATCGGTGCAAAATTTCCAGTCGGCAGTGTAAAACTGCCCAGGAATGTCCGCCCTGCACGGTCTGGCCCATTATTTGAAATTGAGTCTGATTCAAAAATCCTTTTCCGTACTTAGAAGTCACATAGTTTTCGATCAAGTGGCATCATTGAAAGGATTTTTCAGACATGAATTTATGAGGAAACAGCCTGTATCACGCCTCCTTTAACATGCATCACCATTAGCAAGCAGTGTTTACCAGGCAGGTAAGTACCACAAAGGTAAATTATATATAGGTTTTTACCTTTGCCACTCATCCTTAATCATGGAATGCTTTAACAAGCGGGAACGCCTCTTTTATAAAATTACATAAGTTTATAGTTATTTAAAAAAAGTTGTTTAGGTACAGGTAGAAATAATGGGAGGTATGGGTGATTTTATAGTTTAGGGATGAGTAGCTGGTTAAAGGGAAATCAGAGTGATTTTAGGATATACGAGTGATTAACGTTAAAAGGAGATAACTGAGATTTTAGAGTTTAGAGATGGGTACAATTTTAGGCTTTAGGTAAGGGAAACAGTAAAGCAAGGTAAGGATGGTTTTACAGTATAGAGGAGGCAACAGGTAAATGGAGGTTAGGAGTAAAGTAAAAAAGGGGTAACTTGTGAGGCAACTCCCCCCAGTTTTTTTTCAATTACAAATATATATATATATATATTACCTACTGGCGGTCGCCAGTAGGTATATATAGTTAGGATTTTTTCTCTATGGGATTTTTGAAAATTCTATGTCTAATAATGTTGGCGTTTGTGGACGGAATTGGCTGAAATTTTCAGGAAAATGGCACATTTTGTTTCTGAGCAGCCCCTGAAAATTGGGGGGGGGTTCGTCCAGGGGGGGTCGAGAAAAAAGGGGGGTCCCAAAACGTGTTTTTAACATTGAGTTTTCCATAGGGCGGTTGGCCTCACTTTTAGCCCGAACGGCTGAATGGATTTGCACGAAACTTGGCAAAATTGTAGGGACTGGTAGCCCGATGTGCCTTTTGTAGGTCTCAATATATGTGCTCCAGTGGATTTTGAGAAATTAACGTTTAAAAAAAGATATATATCTGTAACAGCGGACCGGGCAGCGCTCCAGTTCGCGTACTTTTCGCGCAACGGAGCTTTGTGAAGCGAAGCTGATTGGTTCTCCGGCGTCTGTAAACATTCCAAACAGTCCGTAGCGGCCGCCATCTTGTCTCTCGGTAGGATCGAGAGACAAGAGGAGGCCAAAGCGAAGGGGCAAATGACCATAAGGGGGCATAGTAGATTGTCGCTGACCACCTAGGTTTGATGTGGAGGTTTTAAAAGGGCCCCGCGGGGCAAAAAAAAAAAATAATAATAATAATCGAACGGCTGAATGGATTTGCACGAAACTTGGCAAAATTGTAGGGACTGGTAGCCCGATGTGCCTTTGCTAGGTCTCAATATATGTGCTCCAGTGGATTTTGAGAAATTAACGTTCAAAAAAAGATATATATCTGTAACAGCGCTCCGCTTCGCGTACTTTTCGCGTTACGGAGGTTTGCGAAGCTGATTGGTTCTTCGGCGTCTGTAAACATTCCAAACAGTCCGTAGCGGCCGCCATCTTGTCTCTCGGTAGGATCGAGAGACAAGAGGAGGCCAAAGCGAAGGGGCAAATGACCATAAGGGGGCATAGTAGATCGTCCCTGACCCCCTAGGTTTGATGTGGAGGCTTTAAAAGGGTCTCGCAGGGCAAAAAAAATATATACCGTTTTTTTTAGCTTTTTTGCGTGGAGTGCGCCCGGTTCGCGAACCGGGAAGCGTTCTGGGGAGCGTACTTTCTTGAAAATTTGTGAAAAAAGTTAGAGTAAAATAATAATTGTGAGGGATCAGATGTAGGGTAGCTCTGAGAAGAGCTTTTGGGTTTATGGTACATTTAGGTACTTATAAGTAGGTACCAATGCACAGTCTTAAATTCAGAGTGAAAATTCTGTTGCCCTCATCTGAGAAGTGAACTCCATCTCCTCTGTAGATATCTTGCATGTAGTAACGCAAGTTATTGTTGTACAGGGAGCCCATTCCATGGTCTCTCATGTAAGCTGAAACAGATTTGTTTACATGCTTCCTCGATTTCTCAATTTGTGGACAAAATTGGTTCAACCACCTCCATTTTTGTCTTTGGCATATATTTGAATATACCAAGGCAGTCTGAGGAAAAAGTGCCATCAATTGCTCAAAGGTGTCCTTTAAAAGCATTTCCAGACCTACCCCAGTCAAAGTGCCCAAATCATTACCTCCACAGTGCACAATTAACAGGTCAGGTTTTGGCAAATGCATAAAGGTTTTCACCAATGGTATCAATTGGTGACATTTTAATCCTCTGTGGCCAAACCACTTAATTTCCACATCTTGTAAATTGAGGTTAGGTAAATTCCTGTTTTCAGCGTACCTCTGAGCCCAATAGATGTAACTATGTCCAACAATCCAGACAGAAAACATGGCGAGAGAAGGTTCTCCTGCAGTCAGATGAAGTGTGGCAATGAAATGGCAGTTGAAAAAATGAGAGTGTAAAATGAAAAAAACTGAGGAGTTTCTGTGTTAATGAAGCAGTAAGAGTGATTGGTGGATTTTGATTGCTGAAAACAGAAAGTTAGGGTGCATGGATGAGTTCGTTGAAAGATGTATTTTGAGTGGCGAAGAAAAAATCATTAAATGAAAGATTGCACTGGATATGCAGGTGCACTGAGAGTTCAGAGTTCAATTGCAACATTGTTGTGTGAACTTGGAAACACCAGAGGTCTTGCAAGAGGTGGTTGCTATGCAGAAAAAGCAGAGAGGGGGCAGAGGGGGGAAGGGTTTTGCTTTGAAAAAAAGTGAGGGAAGAGTTTTGATTGGGTGACATGAGAGATATGTGTGAGGAATTACAGCATTTCTGTGCTTTTGATAGCTGCAGACTCTGGAGTGCATACCTTTTGCTCTGCTGAAGACAAATTGGTGTGTTTCTGAGACTGTTTTGAAACTCAAAGTATTTGCTAAGGTGAGAAAAGATTTATTTAATTTAGATAGAAAATAGTGTGCTTTAAGGAGAAAATTATGAAAAAGTTGTGTTTTTCAAATGTTGCTTAGTCTCAAGTGTTTTACAAATAGATTTTGTTTCTTTGAGAAATTGTAATTGGAGAAAATGTGAAGTATTAGTACTGACAGGGTTTTTATGTGCATAGGAGCTGTGGAGTGTTTTCAAATTATGACTTGTAAATCGTTTTTGAGAAAAAGCAATGGTTTTAATATTGATGAGAAGGACATAATGGTGTCTGCTTCTTTATAAGGTAATTGAGAGTCTCTGATGTTATTTTTCCCATTTCAATGTAAGAAGTTTGTCTGTGGAGCAAATTGCTTGTAAATATGCTCCCACCTGTGCATGGCAAATTTAGATTTTGAATGTTTGCGTTACATAGGCATGTTAAAGGTGACTGAAACATGCTGCAAAGGCAATCAAAAAACGCTTTTATGTGTCTTAAGGACATTTTAAGTCATTTCCCCCTGTGCAGTGTTTTCAAATTATGAGTTGAAAATCGTTTTTGAGGTAAAGGAATGTTTTCAAAATTTATGTGCGCCATATGCCCCCAAATTTCTTTTTCAGGGGTGCAGCAGGGTGTTCTTGAGACACTCCTGCACCCTCGGAAAAATTCGTAATTTGCGATGAGGTAATTGCTAATCGCAAATTGCACCTTCATTCCTATGGGCCTCCTGCTGCATGGAAATGAATGGGTAATTTGTAATTAGCAAATAGCTCATCGCAAACTAGGAATGGTAAAGAATCGCTATTTATTCCTTAAAGTTCGCTATTTAGGAAATGCAAAAAACTTTGATGATACATATGGCGGTTCATCTCTAACAAGATAAGAAGCATAGGGATAGATTTATGATGACTGGCGCATCACCAGGGATGTGTTAGTCATTCTGTGCCGCTGTTCCGTCACCTATGGTGTGCTGCATTTACAATGCGGCGCATCATGGGGCAAAAACAGCACAGATGCGTGACGTATCTGTGCCGTAAAGGTGGTGCATTGCTGGAGTTGTATCGCAAGTGTGATGAAGCTCCAGCAAGGCTCAGGGGTGCCCCTGTCGCAGGGTTTCTGTTCTCACACAGAACTGTGGACAGAGGATTGGAACCTCGGCGAATTAGGGTGCCCCAAAACTCACCTTAGTAATCAAAATCCCTTAGCAAGCTAGGTACAGTGTCACATTGGATATAACAAACTCTCAATGTTTAGACAATCCAGAATATGAACTTATAGTACCTCAGGATACGTGGAACTCATGAACAGTCGGTCGTTATATATTTCTTAGAAACCAGAACATGGAGTTAAGAAGAACACATGTGTATTTGAAATGTTTATTTACTAATGCCGTCTTCTCAGGCGTAGTATCTTAGATAATACAAGTACACATATTATCAGTAGCAAAATTACCAGCATAGTTACTAGTACATAAAAAGCGAATGGTGACAGTATGTTAACATGCTGTAAATGAATAAGAGTTAGCAACACTTATAAGCAGCCGCGGGCCGTGGAGGGAGTTACGGTGGGGCAGGGAGGCGGGGAGGGGGAGGGGCAGGGTGGAGAGGGCTCCACCCTGCCCCTCCCCCTCCCCGCCTCCCTGCCCCACCGTAACTCCCTCCACGGCCCGCGGCTGCTTATATCTCACCCTCCCTAATACACATATTATATTATTTGCTAAGAAGGTCTCTTTGTGTTGGTTTAGGGCGTGCCGATACTTTAGTGTCTTAGATTTGAAGGAATCACATCAGCATACACCAGCTCTCTCTTCATGTGAACCGCATCAAGTGTTGTGTATGTGTTCGGCAAAGCAATATAAAACCCGCCTCATGCCCAGAATTGGCAGAAGCTGCACTTATGTTATGAGTATGAAGTCGTGGAGATCAGACCTCATAACAATTCTGTATCGTGTTGTTCTTGAAACTTCAGCACTCGCTGTACAGATATAGTTTAACAAGTAAAGCAGATAGTAGAGCAATAACATATTATTCTCATGTAAATCACGATGAACTATTAGGTTGAAAGCTAAAGCAACAACTAAGTGTCGTGTGCAGAAGTTGTAAAAAAGGAAAAATGGCGTTTAAACCGGTAATGAGTCCATGCTAACTTAACACGGTGTAAAGATATCCAGGATCTACATGACACCTCCCCATGATCCGGAAACAAACTGAATAAGATAATAGAAGTGCCATCTCATGAGAGCAGATTGCAACTTTATATGTGGACGGTCCGCAAGGTAAAACATTAAAAACTAGGAAAATTTAATGCTAAAGAAAAATAAAACAGCCAACTACTTTATCGAGGCTTAAGCCAATAGGCAAGCTAAATAATAAAAACTTGACAAATAAGTCAATGAATTGTCAATGAAATGCTAGTACTCAGCATATCAAACATGAAAAAGGTCTATGACATAACTGTGTATGCAAAATAAGCTGCAACAGCCTCTAATAGGAAGTCACCGTCTTCATCCGAAAAGAGTTCAGCCATCCAATTTAAAAGCGGAAAAGAACATACGTGCTCTCCCAGCACCGGATCCTCTATCACCATCAGAGGACAGCTCGGTGGGTTTTCAAGAAAGCTCTGTTCCAAGAAAGACTGTGTTGCCGCCAGTAAATTCCAGGGACCAATTAGTCCATGGATCAATGCCACAGCCATAATCCTTTCGCCAGGACAAACCAACTCGTGAGTAATGATAGGACTCATCAGCTGATTAAAGTCGACGTCAGGAGAAACCGGTCCGCAGAGACACAAATCAATGGCCCAATCGAAATCACAGGTCAGGCAGTGAAATACAGGCTGGACACAGGTGAAGTAGGAGAATCGAAAAGATAATCCATATGCCGTGCTTAATATCGCCAACGGCATTGTGCCATAATATTCAAGCATGCGATTGCGGAACAGCGTCAGCAGCTGCAGGGCGGGAGCTTGCACAGGAGGGACATCCATATTTAAAAATGTAAAAAAGCACAAGAGCGTCCGCTGGTAATGCAAGTAAAAATGGGAATCCACCAAGCACAGTGGAAAAAATAGAATGAAAGAAAGCAGGGATGATTCCAAAGATTTTCTCAAATGAAGTCACGAGACCACTGGTAACAACTTTAAAAAAGTGCGCCAGGCCCTTTGTGGAGGACGCGTTAGAGATAGTCCGAACCATCTTGCTGAAATGGAAAGGCGAATCTGTATTTAAAAGGGTCTGCACCTCTGTACGGGTGTTCGCTATGTGAAGCACGAAAGTTTCACGGGCCGAAGTCAAGGCCACCTCTCTCTGAGACAAAAGAGCTCTTATTCTTGCCATGCCGTTGAAATGTGCTCCCAAGGTTGGTATTTGTGGCCAGATTGAAAACTCCCTATGTTCATGTGTGGGAGGAAATAGAACATTTCTGCAGCAAATAACCCGTTCACTTACTGTTACGATAAAAGGAATACTTTTAATTAACCCAGAACAATCTTCATTATTGAGCATCAAATAACTACCATTTTCCAACAACTTGAACGTGGGGATGATAGCAGGAACTGGCGTGCCTTGCAACACGCAAGCCATATATGGTCGGTGTTTGTTGCATGAACCGTGTAACTGTATGTGCCTACACATTAGTGAATGATCTGGTGTCTCAGTGCATTCCTCTCCATTCAGATAAACTTCTTGATCATCTTTGAAAATCTGTATGTGTATGGAAGCGACCAGACCTCATGAAGAAAACCACTACCTAAAGGTTAATAACGACCTATTTGTATATATTTCATACAATTTGAAAACTTATATAAAGCAAAAGGCAGCGTTATTAAACCGTGGATAAGGCACGTTGCCAAAGCAGTCAACCTTTTGGATTTATACTGGAAATGTTAAAGGAAGAATTACAGAGTAGGGCCTGTAAATCTTTAATGGACAACGAGTAAAATTACTCCAACCATCATATTCCTGTAACTCCGGGATAGTAGGGGTGTTTAATTTTTTAGAAGTAGCCAATCCAAAGCATTTGGTCTGGGAAATTGTTTCATTCACAAACAACATATGATTTGGGATGAGACATGCACGGTGCAAAGCCTCAGTGCCTTGTACCTGCCAGGTTCGTGAACCCCAAACTGATGTAGATCCTGAATATCTTTACTCTGTGTTAAGTTAGCATGGGCTCATTACTGGTTTAAACGCCATTTTTTCTTTTTTGCAACTTCTGCACACGACACTTAGTTGTTGCTTTAGCTTTCAGCCTACCTGCGTCAAGATCTATGCCTGCTTCAAGCAGGCGCAGGGTTTTGATGTAGCTTTGTCCTATCTGATTGTAAATGCGGCACACCGTGGGTGGCAGAGCAGCGGTGCACGTTAACTGGTGCATCCCTGGGGATGTGCTAGTTAATATAAATCTGCCCCTTTACATTTAATTATGTGCAGGGGACATAGAGTCGGTGAGGTTTATCCAAGGTTAAGAAGAGATGAGTCCTGTTCAGTGAAAAATTGGAGATAGGCTTCACCTCCTCTGCTCCTCAGCATCGTTGGACATGGTTAAATAATAGCTGCAAAATGTTACTCTTGTTAAACAATTTTACTATTATAATCTCTGAGATTTGTCTCTTACTGTGCAACATCTCATTGTTGTTATCTTTCTTTAAAGATAAAGACAACATCAACATGAGCGACAATCAGCAATCAGTTGATTTCGACCTCATCATTGAACTCGTAATTGAAACATCAGTGGATGTTGATCCCTTGGATGATTTCAATCCTGAGGATGAAGAAGAACGTGATGAGGATGCAGATTTGTCAGAATTGTATGACATAGGATGGGAAGCTGACTTGCTTGAGCCTATGGAACTATAAACATTTATTTTATAAATTTATAATAAATAAAAAGTAAATATGTAAACCGTTTAATTTAAAAATAAAGACACCTTCAAAAACAGGTTATGTGTAGTGTCTTCAATAAAATATTAAAATATGGTCATAAAATTAGATCAGATTCATATATAAAACAGGACAGGTAAAATGAATATAAATTCCATTTCTTTTCTGCTATTTCTGTATTCTAAATTTGCCATGTACAAAAAATTCTTCTATGTAAAAATGTTAAGTAGTGTGTTAAGTTTTTGATGACTGTTATTAATTTACTGTTGGGTAATAGTGGTTAATAACATTTTTTATTATATTTTACCACAGATTCAACTGCAGATTATTTCAAGATTTTAGGATGCCAAGCAAAGAAAGAGTGAGAAAGGCTGCAAAACGTCAAAGACAGCAGGTGAATGAAAAAAAGCAGCAGTCCTCTAACAAAAAGATTTGTCAAGTCACCAAGAAAGCACCGGGTAAGAGTACAAAAACATTCATAAGAAATATCTCTAGTAAAAAAAATATTACTACAGAAAATGTTTCAGTCCAGAAAAGGAGAAGCAATTCAAACGGTAAGGAAAGGCCAATGAGAAATGTTACTGCTAGAGTAAGAGATAACTCTATGCATGAAAGTAGAAGGAAACAACAGTTTAGGGACATTCGTAAACGAATGTTCCGCAACAGGATAATTGGCAATTTGTTAAAAAATATTAAGAAAGGTCAACAGAAAGTGGTTTTTTATAAGAGAAAAAAAATAGTTGAGAAAGTTATTGATCAGGCATTTGAAATTAAACGTAAGTTATTTATTTTGACAATCAATAGAATTAGGAAGCTAAACAAGGCAATTTATGATTTCAAAAGAAATAGTAGATGGAAGAGAATAGTTAATCGTAGTAATTTTTGTGAAGTTTTTTCTGGAGAATGGATGCATAGTTCAAGCTCTGAGGCATTTTTTAATGAGGAGAGTTATTTCCAGGATAATGATTTGGTGCATGCAGTTGACACCAGTGGTCGAGCTTATGAAGTGAAAGATGGTTGTCCAGTTGAAAAAGAAAAACTTGTGACAACAGAGATAGAAGAGGTGTTAGGTAATGAGGTTTTAGGGAGACGTCCTAAGGGTCCTGTGTACACCTGGAAGTGTAGTAGTATTTGCAGTGTACGACAGGATTCCATCAATTTGCTTTGTGATTTTATACGGTCATTTAATAAGAAAAGTTTGAAGCAGAAAATGAAGTTGTTGCAAGAATTAGATCCTTGCAGAGTGAGAGAAGTGATAGGTTTGCATGGTCATTCACTGGCTTGTCTTTCCAGGAGAGTATGCCAGAGTGTTTTTCATCATTTCAGGATGCTAGCAGTGCATCATAATAAAGTGAGGAAATTAGTTAGAATGTTGTATTATGCTAAGAGTCCAGCAATTATGCTTAAACAATTATGCGCTGCTCTTTTGCATGGTTCTGAAATAGATGTGAAGAATATATGTGAAGAAATTGAGTTTTGTTACTTTGGAAGAAAAGAGGAGAATGTTGAAATTGACCAAGAAGAAGAGAGTAATGTGGAAGATAGTGTACAGGTTTCCAGTACAGATAATTTCCAGAGGGAAATTGCGACGTTTGAGGTGAAATCAAGTGAGAGGCCAAATTTCACTTGTGTGTGTTGTCGACGCACTTATTATAAGAATCAGACTAAGTTAGTGGATTTATATGCAAAAAGTGAAAGGGAAAATAATAGTGAATGGAAGGATTTTACAACATACTTGATGGTAGAAAATTGTTTTGATTTGGGATTGGATCAACGTGTGTGTACTTATTGTTGTAACAAATTAAATCAAAACCAGATGCCTGCTAGAGCAGTTCATAATAATCTGGAATTGGTTGAGATTCCTTCTGAATTGAAGGATTTAAATACTTATGAATCTATTTTGATTCAAAGTATCCATCCCTTTCAGGCTATTGTAAGAATGGAGCCAAAGACAGGGAAATTGCCTCCATCAGATTTACAGAGAGGATTAAAGGGAAGAGTTGTTTATTTGCCTCTAGATTTGAAGAAAAACATTAACACAATTGGAGTAGAAAAAGTGGAAGAGGAACCTCTTGTTATCTTAGTTAATGGGGTTCCGACAAAGAATAAGAAAATATGGCAAGATTTCGTAGATGTTAGGAAAGTCAAAAGGGCAACATTGTATTTGAAAAAATATAATAAATACTATAAAAATGTATATGTTGCAGAAGAGGAAGTAAGTGAGGAAGAGGATAGCGATTTGTGTGCTGGTCAAATTGAGAAAGTAGAACCCTGTACTAGTGAAGAAATATATGAACATTATAGTGTTCATCCTTTGCATTCCAAGGAAGTCATGGGGAATGCTATTGAGTTGTTTCAAATGAAACAAGCGAAAGGGAGTCCCATTAGTGTTTGGGAGGAAAGTTTGGAAGCTCGGTGTTTCCCACAGCTTTTTCCAACAGGTCAGGGAGGAAGATATGATGAGCGACCTCATCAAATTCCTGCTTCTGAATACCGGACTTTGCGATTGTATGCAGGAGATCCTAGGTTTCGACAATGCATTCCTTATTTGTTTCATCTCCTGTTTGAAAGCGATCTGTCTGGACTGTCATATGCAGTGAACCACATCTTGAAAAGTGGTATACACATGCAAAACATCTCAGCAAGTGACTTTATGGATAAAGTCAATGTCCAAGACAGTATTTTGGATTCTCACCTGATTAATCTCATGGCGTGTCAGCGTGGTACTAATGAGTACTGGTACCGTCGTCATGGTGATTTAAAATGTATGCTGAGGAACTTAGGAACTCCCACATGGTTCCTCACTTTGAGCTGTGCTGAGTATGGCTGGGAAGACTTACTTGAATTTCTACGAGAGGCAAATGCTAACGTAGAAAACATCGAATTCAAGACACCCGGAGAACTGTGCTCTTTGGATCCAGTCAATGTATGTAGGTACTTCAATCATAGATTTGAAGGTATGATGTCTTTCATCATGAATAAGAAGAATCCACCTCTTGGAGAGGTGTTGGATTTCTTCTGGAGGAAGGAGTACCAAGCAAGAGGTGCTCCTCATATACATATGTTGCTGTGGATCAAGGATGCACCTAAATTTGGAACGGATGCAGAAGACTCAGTGATGAGTTTCATAGAACAGTATTCTACGTGTGCTGTTCCAAACGCAAAGGAGAAAAAAAGCCTAAGAGAAAAAGTTCTACGTTTCCAAAGCCATCGATGTGGAAAGTACTGTCGTCGTAAATTCCGGAACAAAGACAAGTTCTACACCAAATGTCGTTTCGGCTTTCCACGACCGGTGATTTCTAAAGGAAGAGTGAACAGTTTGATGTCTTCGCTGCGACATAATGTGATGAAGAAATCACCTAAAAACACATACAATTTGAAGAGGAACGAAGAGTCTAAGTACATCAACGACTACAACCCGGTGATTTTGTCCATGTGGAATGCTAACATGGATATACAGTTTGTGGCTGATAACTGTATGGCTGTGGCTCGGTATGTGACATCTTACATCACCAAAAAAGAGAAGACAGAATTGAAGGATATGTGGGAGGACATTTCCCATGAAAAGAGCCTCAGCAAGAAGTTGTACAGTTTCAGTCTGAAGATGTTGTCGCATCGAGAAATCGGAGCTTACGAATGTTCTGACCGGTTGTCTTCAGCAAGTCTCTATGCCAAGTCCAGGAGTATCGTTTGGGCGAGTGTTGGTCTTGCTGCAACGCGTAATCGAGTTCTGAAACCTGTGCGTGAAATTGAGTATTTGGCGGAAAAGGAGCCAAACAGTACCGACATTTTGAAGAGCAACATGTTGGATACATATTATCCAAATCGAAGCAGTCACCTCGAGAATGTTTGTCTGTATGAGGTTCTGCAAAATTACATATTCAAGAGGAACATCAAAGAAGATACTGAGAAAGGAGTGTATGCTGTAATAGGAAGTGAGGGATGTCTGGTCAAGCAAAGAAAATGCCACTTGATAAACCATCGAAAATTGAGTGGCGAATCTCCTGAAAAAAAGGAGTTTTTCTATTTAGCACTTTTGCAACTTTTTAAGCCTTGGCGTGCAGAAGAGGAACTGCTTGGAGATTTCCTTTGTTACGAAGACTCATTCAATGCTGCCAAGGAGACCATAGAATGTCCTGCTTTTCCCAAATATGTATACGATTGCAGCCGAGATTGCCAGAGACAGTTCTCAGGACAGTCAGAGTTCTGCTTCATTGAGTCAGGATCCACTAGGAGGACCTTTTATCGAAAATGAAGCTGCCACTGCTATGAATGAAGTGGAAAGAGCCATGGCACATGCTCAGGAGGATGCGGTTAACTTAGAAGAGTTGGAAAGACAACTCAACGTTGAGCAGAGGAAAATATATGACGAGATTACCATGCAAATTGATCATGGATTAAGTCATGACAAGAAAGAGTGCTCATGTACGTCGTTGAAGCCTGTCCGACTGTACGTGAGTGGAGAAGCGGGAACTGGAAAAAGTTTCCTTATTAAAGCAATTTCATGTTATTTGCAGGAAAGGACAGAGTCATCGCTGTCTTGTGTTGTCACCGCTCCAACTGGACTGGCAGCACATAACATTAAAGGGATTACTTTACATCGTTTACTGATGCTGCCAGTGGAGCATGACAACAAATTAGAATATCACAAGCTATCTGGAGATGCTTGTTTTGAAGTTTCAAGAGTCTTGAGGAAAATGAAACTTCTTATCATTGACGAAGTAAGCATGGTTTCCAATGTCATGCTTGCCTTTGTGCATTTGAGAATGCAAGAAGTTCTCAAAACAGAGTATGATGTGTTATTTGGTGGCAAACACATCATTGTTTTCGGAGATCTTCTGCAGCTGACACCAGTGAAAGGGCAACCTGTGTTCAAAATGCTCACGCATGAAGATACCAGGAAGTGCTTAGGGAGCATTGGCAACGTCAATATATGGTTAAACTTCAATTATGCTGAACTGCATGAAAATATGCGTCAGGCAAAGGATGAAGTTTACAAGACTATTCTACAAGATGTTAGAATTGGAAAAGTGACCGAGCATGGGAAAGAAGCTTTACATGCACGATTACTGACAAATTTATATCCAGACGAAGATGTTGTGCCTGAGAATATTTTTCAGAAAGTTACTGAGAAAAAATCTGGAATATGTTTGATGCCAACTCTTGCAGAATGTGCCAAATTCAACAACAAAATGTTGCATTTAGAAAAGCAAGAGATTGTGAAACTGGAAGCTATTGACAGAGTAGAGCATATGGGATCAACAATTATTTTGTCTGAGAATCTGAAAACAAAATTGGATTCATTAGAGAAGAGTATATCTAAAACTGCGGGTTTTGAAAAGACTCTGAATGTGTGCTTGAACTGCCGTATAATTTTAAGAAGGAATTTACAAGTTGAAAGAGGTCTGGTAAATGGATCAATGGGTAATGTTGTTGATTTTGTGAAATACAGAAATAGAGATGGAATTGAATTTTTAAAAATTAAATTTGATGGCATTGAGGAAGTACAGCTAATTGCTCGTTGCTAGATTATTGCTTGTAAAAGACTTATATGTTCGTCGTAAGCAGTTTCCTGTTTGCTTGGCATATGCGGTGACAATCCATAAATCGCAAGGTTTAAGTGTAGACTGTGCATTGGTGAATATTGGCAGTTCTGTGTTCAAGGAGGGTATGGCATATGTGGCATTGTCACGAGTTAGAACTTTATCGGGATTGTACTTGATTGAGTGTGATGTCACAAACATTTGTGCAGATCTAGATTGTGTTAAGGAATACAATAGGTTAAGAAGAGAGTATGCGCCACATTTGCCTCAGTATCCTTTGTTTGAGAAACGTGTGGTAGGCCGGAAACGAAGAAATGTGACCAATACTGGGGAGGTTGTAGCAAAAAGACGAAAAGTTGATGAACCTGAAATTATAAGCAGAAACAAAAAGGATTCTGTTGAAGATGTTGTTGGTTTTCAATTTGAAAACAGTTCTGGTGTCAACTGCTATGCTAATGTAGTGGTTAATGTTTTGTTTTCTCTAGAAAATGTAAAAGAAGAGATTGTGGTCAATTCTGATCAAAGATTTTGCAGTTTGTTAAATTCTGTGTTAGAGAAATGTAGCACTGATAGAACAAACATAGAAAGTGTGTCTGAAATTCGAAATCTGTTGGACAGATGTTCAGGCCAAACACAATTCTCTCAAAATAGTCAGCAAGATTGTCAGGAGTTTTTAATGTATATGCTTGATGTATTGCATGATGAAGGTGTAGATGTAGATCACCTGTTTGGGCTTTCTTATCAATGGCAGCATGACTGCGAGAACTGTAGGGTATCAAGTACTACTAGTGTAGACTCAGAAAGATTTATATATTTAACTTTGCCAGACAGTAAATCAGTCTCTTTTAATAAGCTAGTAAAAGCAGCTGATCACAACATGGAGTGTAGCCAATGTAAATCTGAAATGATGTCCACATTATTTATACGAACATATGGCCAGTATGTCATTTTAATGTTCCAACGATGTAGGCCTGATGGAACAAAATTGACAACTTTAATTAAAAATGTTGTGGCTTCACAGTTGTCAATATCAGGAAGGACTTTTGTAACTGTAGCAATTATATATCATGATGGTCCTTCAATAACATCAGGACATTATACAGCTTATTTAAAGTGTAGAAATGGCTGGTCATTCTGCAATGATTCTGTTTTAATTTTCAAAAAAAAATTGCCGTATGACCTTAAAAACTCTTACCTGGTGTTTTTAAAACCAAAATTTTAGGGAAAGAATCTCGGGATGTGCTCTGAGGAATTTCAAGAAGTTCTAATGGCTCCTACACGATTTGGCCTTGAGGATAAGTGTAGTATAGAGACATAACTTCTTACCATAACACTGGACGTCATGGAGAAATAAGTGCACTTTGAATGAGTTCAGAAAAACTGTTTCTTTTTATAAGCTAATTGAAGCAGCCAATCAAAACATGGAGTAGAGGGAATGTAAGTCTGCAATGCTGTCTACTGTTTTACATTGCTTTGTGATTAAAAGTGATGTAGAGAATTAAATAATTGTACTAGTCATAAAGGTAGTGTAAGTCTGCTTCATAGTAAGCAGTATCAGTGTGATAGGAAATGTAGAACATGATTGAGCAAGAAGGGGAAGATATTACTAGTCCAGGATTGTGAAAATGATCTTCAACATTTTAATTGTGAAAGTTGCGGAAATACAACATGACGGGATTGGTTTAAAAGAATTCTAAGAGTTATAAATGGCTCAGACACGATTTGGCCTTGTGGAAACGTGTGGTAGAGAGCTAGAAGTCATTTATTGTATGTAACATGTTTTTGAAAATGATGGAGGTTTTCTTTCAGAAAGTGGCGGGTTGAAAGTAATAACAGCACAACAGAGTGTAAGCTGTTCATAGGACATCCTTGGCCGTCATGGAAAGTAAGTTAACTTTAAGGAGTTCTGAATTCTGATTTGTTATGTTGTATGGGTTTTTTAAACACAATCATTTTGATTGTGTTTTTTTTCCCCGCTGTTATATGATGAATACCTTCAAGTCACTGTTTTAGTGAAATTTGATACATTCTGAGAACAGCAAAAATAAACCATTTAACATGTATAATTAATTCTGTTCTGTTTGCATTTATGATGTACATGTAGAACTGTGTAGGAGGCATGGAGAAGGTGAGGCTTCTGTAAGTGTCAAAGTTGTTGCATACAGTGCTCATATTCTACGTAGTCTTTTATATTTCATTACTTTCACTGTTTCTGACTGATCTAAAAATTTTTTTTTAAAAAGAACAGTAAGTATAAGGGAAGGAAACAGACAGTTATGTTAAAAGAAACACAGCTATAGGGAATAAACTAGGGATACTGTTACCCGCAATCCTCTGCTGATGATGTCATTGAGCATGTCATGAATGATGTAATATGTGACATCATCAGCAGTGGATTACGGGTAATAGTATCTCTAGTTTACTCCCCTATAGCTGTCTTTCTTTTAACATAACTGTCTGTTTCCTTCCCTTATACTTACTGTTCTTTTTTTTTAAAAACATTTTTGGGTTCGCTTCCGGTTCGCGTACCGGGGAGCGAACTGGGAAGCGAACTAAGAGAAATAGAGGTTGGCACAGTTCCAAATATTGTACCAATTTTTTAATAACGGGGAGGTAGTTCTGAAAAGAACTTTTTTTTTTATTGTTTTTGTTGTTTTATATTTTTTTTATTATTTTTCTGAACATTTTTTTACTTTTTTTGAATTTTTCTGAACAGTTTTATATTTTTTTTGTTTTTTTTTCGGAGGGGGCAACGAAAACGATTCATTGTAAAGGGCTCAACAGGAGCAACAAAACAAAAAAAATGAATTTATTATTTGGGGCGTTTCGTACAAACTTGCATATGATAGTCAATAGCTCTGTTGATCAGAGTGATGCTTCTTTCTCCGTAGCAAATGAATCCACTGCAATGTATGCAGACTTGTTTTACTTCACGAAATCTTGTTTGTATATTTGGCACCATCTCCCTGCCCTCTGGTCCAGTTACTTCCAGTACAACAGATCTTCTGGCCATAATAGGGAGATTATCTAGGTCGTTACGAAACTGTGCAGCACTGTAGTTGTTAGGATGCCACCTAGTCATATGGCGATGCATTGTGTAGTTTCCGAAACTGTATTTTTTGTCGGTTCCTCTGGACAGTCTATCTTGACATATAAGGCAAGTTACGTATCTTGCATTTACTTTTTTCTGACCTTTGGGAATTTAAAAAAATTGCCAAATGAAGTTTTCTTTCCGGTGAGACGTCCTGGGCTCCTCAGGCAAAAAGTGCCTCTCTTCGTGCTCGTCGTCCTGTTCCTCTTCTTCCTCTTCTTGCTGAATTATAACTTCAGCAGGTGGTCCACTCTTCCTTGGATGTGGTGGAGGTGGTGGGGAAGCACCAGCTGAAGCTACTAAAGAAGCCATTGCTCACTGGTAACAAAGGGTCTTTCTCTCACAATGATGAAAGTCCGAGTGAGGAAAGAAGGAGGGATTTTTATCATTTGGGAAAAACAATAGTTCTCAACCAATGAAAAGTGTTCATTTTATATTATATGACCTAGTCTTACATCATTAGGAAACCAAAAGTGAAATGAACCAATGAAAAGTGTTATTACCAAGTCACATGACCTGCTGTGTTTACGTTACGCGCTTTGCAGGGCCTCCCGGTTTGCTTCCAGAAACCTGTGCTTTGCGACTCGGTAAGCGTACCAGTTCGCTAACGTAGCACGTCATATGACGTATCACGCGACAACGCGAAACGTCATGCGGACGGGAGGCGTGATGATGTTGTTTTCTAACGCGGCAGTTGCGGTAAAGAAACGTTTACCGGCTCGCGGTCTATTTCGCGGCATCAAGGTCAGCTAATGGGAAGCTTCCCGATTCGCGAAGCGGGAACGAAGAAAAAAAAATATTTAAAAAAAAGTTATTAATAAACATATAAAATATATTTTTGGATTTAAAGAAGAATACATTTTACAGCTACAGATATTAGCTGTTAAAAAACCAATGAAATTCACTGAAAAAACCATAGGTTATAGACCATATATAGTTAGGAATTAGCATTTACAAAACCTTGAAAATTCACTGAAAAAACCATAGGTTATAGACCATATATAGTTAGGAATTAGCATTTAGAAAACCTTATTTTACTCACACAAAACCATTGAAATTCCATATATAGTTAGTTGCACTAACTATATATCGCGCACCCGCAATCCACTGCTGATGATGTCACATATTACATCATTCATGACATGGTCAGTGACATCACTGATGACATCACTGATGACATCTCAAATGACATCACTGATGACATCACTGATGACATCTCAAATGACATCACTGATAACATCTCAAATGACATCACTGATGACATCTCAAATGACATCATTGATGACATCACTGATGACATCTCATTTGACATCAATGACCACATCACTGATGATATCATTCATGTGACAATACAATGCATCTCCTCACACTTTAATATAACCTCTGTTACACCCAGTGTTAAATACAGAGTATAATTTTTGAAACCATTGACACACCAATACTAGTTACTACATACGCACTCAGTGATTCCTATGTTTACACACACATTCACTCATTTACCCATACAATCATTCATACATACAATCACTCATCTTTACAACACTATCATATGCACTCATACACCTATACAGACTCTCACACTCTGTCACTCATCCATGGAGTTACTCACACACCTAGTCAGTCCTGTAAATAATCAATCACACTTCCATTTTCTAATCTATACAGTTAAACATAGAGCACCTTACATTTTGAAACATATACTAACACATACTTACTCTCTTATACAATCATTGATACAAGTACACATTGATCTGCACAGAGTCACACACCTCCCAGCCAGCCACACACACACTCAGTCTCCCATACAAATACTTGGGCAATCAATCAATAACCCATATAGTTACTCATATAGCTACTGACCAACACATGCAGCAGTTTACAGAACAACAGACATAATGATGCACAAATTAAGACAGTTTAGTCACTAACCCATGCACTCAGTGAGACACATTTAATCACTCACTCATACAGTCAGTCACTCACCTAATACATCCTTCATCCAGACACTTCTACATCTACTCATTCTTCAATATGTAAAACATATTTAAACTTTTCAGAAACACACAGTCACTGGATGATGTCATCAGTGATGTCATTTGAGATGTCATCAGTGATGTCATCAGTGATGTCACTGACCATGTCATGAATGATGTAATATGTGACATCATCAGCAGTGGATTGCGGGTGCGCGATATATAGTTAGTGCAACTAACTATATATGGAATTTCAATGGTTTTGTGTGAGTAAAATAAGGTTTTCTAAATGCTAATTCCTAACTATATATGGTCTATAACCTATGGTTTTTTCAGTGAATTTTCAAGGTTTTGTAAATGCTAATTCCTAACTATATATGGTCTATAACCTATGGTTTTTTCAGTGAATATATATATATATATATATATATATATATATATATATATATATATATATATATATATATATGAGACTCGGCTGGCCCAACTTGACTCTTTATTTGCGTTTAGTCAAAAGATCATTGATCCCGACTACATAATTATTTATATGTCCTGTAAAAGCGATACCTTCTTGAAGATCACGAATCATTAATTCTGATGTAATTTCCAATGCTGCTCCACAAAGAGACCGAAACGACAATCTGTGACCAACACTGTGAAACATCTGAAAGTTAACTTAACAATATCAAGGGTATCACAGCAAAGACTACAGCAGGCAGCAGCATTGCAGCTGCTGTTATTGTCCTTTGACTTTTTTAAGGTGTTGAGGGAACCCACTATGGAGAATAAGGAAGAGGTAGATGGCATGTACAGCCAAAGGGACATGGAGCCACCGTATCCTCAATAAGTGGCTCCGGTCAATGATGAAAAAGGCAAATTATTCTAATACTGATGCAAAGAACTTGAATATTCATGTAAAATTAGGTCTCCTGGTAGTATTAAAAGGGGGCTTACCAAACAGGATGAAGCATAGGAGCCTGTCGTCTCCAGATTATACAGCCTATTTTGATCTCCCTGTTTCATCAGAAAGTTTGGCTTTTCCTCCTAGATCTGCCCAGTTTGTACAAACATAAGCCCGGAGTAAGGGGCTAACTAAGCCATCCTCACGGGCTTTGTACCAACTAGGATTTGTTACAACTTCTTTCTCGTTTGAGGATAACCATAACATAGGAAATACTGGGGCATTTTCTTCCAGCTATTCTATTCCTTAAGGCTATCAAAACAAAGGGAATCAATGCTGTTTTAGGCAAAGTGTTGCTGTGCCAGCAATAACCCCAACCATTGGAACCGTTTGCGGTAGAGGAATAAACAAGGTTCCCCACCACATTAGGGATACCGGGACTACAGATATCGTTGGGTGTTGGAACACCCTAATATACAGTATAGGCGGTATTAAAAGTGCTTGATTCCCACTCAACAAAGCTAGACATTCAGGAGGGCCTTACTAACACCCTTGCTCCTTTTGTCCCTAGCATTGATGCTAAATTGGAACAACTAAAAATGCTTAGAATCAATGCACAGTCAAGACATTACAACAACTGCGCATGTTGCCCCTGCTCGCCTTCAGCAGACAAATTGAGAGATCTACCTCACCTTCTATATACCATGATGAGGGAATTAACATTTTGTGGGTCACAAGGTTTCTTGCTAGTGCACACTAACTCAACACTTAGCAAGGATGGATGAAAAGAAACTACAGAAAATAGCCTGGTGGAAGTAACAGGAACCCCTGGGCGATCACACCATAGATAGTGGTAGGCTAAAGTAGTAGTACATTCGTCAGAGGATTGTACAAATCTTCAGCCTAGAACATTCCAGGAAGCAGCAGTGGAAATGCATGAACAGAAAGAAGGTATGAATTTGAGTGAGCTTAATGTCACCAAGCCAGAGTGAGGCAAGGAGGCCCCTTTATTGGAACCAGATAAATGGGAGTGAACCAGGCTACTCTCAGAGTCTTATAGGACAGGTTCGTCAATATGATACTTTTGGCTGGAAAAAACTACAGCACCACAGGTTGCTCTAAACTGCCCGCTAGTATGCTTTCAAAGATTGGTTAACTCCTGCTCTATGTCCTCATCAGTGACAGATGAAATACAAATGGTTAATTATTCAGTAACAAAAGTTGGCGATGACTTGGCAATGGGAAATAGAGAGGATTGTTTTGCAGTACTTAAAGCACCTATAAACCAGAATATTTCTTAGATGTCGAAAAGAGCCTGAAAGAGACAGCGCAAAGGAAGAAAACACAAATCTGGGACTGCATCTTTGGCGATGAAGCAATCTACGTTGAAGGTGTAACCTATTTTTAACAAGAGAAAAAAATGGAAACTCTAGTCTCAAAACACCATGGGCCAGATGTAGGGAGCTACATACCGGTCGGTAACGGCCGAAAATGGGTGAATTACCTGTTACCGACTGGTATTTAGCCCTTCCTAATGTAGGAGGCTGTAAATAAGGATTCAGTAATTTAACGATTACTTATTTTAAGGAATCGGTAAAATACCGATTCCTTATTTTAAGCAATCGGTAAATTACAGAATCCTTAAAACCTATGTAAGTAGCACTTAAGTGAGTGCATTTTTGATTTAAGGATTCGTTATTTACCACCAACTACAAGTTGGTGGTAAATACCGAATACCTTTAAAAAAGCAATTATTTTTTCAAGGTGCCATGTGGCTGACATATATGTGCGCCACATGTGCACACATGCACGATTCAGGGGTTCAACAGGGTGTCAATGTGCCACCCTGCCACCCTTGAATATGCTCCCACTAATCGGTAATAGTGAATGGCTTCCCATTGAGGCCCATAGGAATCGTTATTACCGAATCGGTAATAAGGAATATTACAGAATCTGTAAATTTTACCGATTTTTTACCTACATCATATTTATCGATTCCTAAATACCGAATCAGTAAAATTCGGTATTTAAGAATCGGTAAATTGATATTACCTACATCGGGCCCCATCTGAGGACGACAGGTCTTGCCTACTTGATAGTAACTCTGTCAATGACAAACCGGTTCAACAGGTGATTCTCAATTTATCAGGCAAATGGGCTCTAGTTTCTGCTGCGTGAGCTGCAGGAGTCAGTAATGGAAAAAGGGAAGATGCAATGGGCACCACAAATGCATCTAAGATGATGGAGCTCATCCAAGAGAATGAAACAGTAGAAAATAAGAATGATACTATATTGGAACCCAAACACAATGACTCATAATTAGATGCATTTCATGAACCTCCTTCTTTAACCTGAGGACCTCAGGATATATTAAATTTAGGAAACATCTTGAAAATTTTAAGAGTCCTGAAAGACCTCAAGGCAGTTATATCCACCAATATACAATCTATAGAATTCCTTCCACCAACGGGCTCACAGTATATGGATCACCCTCTAGTTACATTTAACTCTAGTTCACTTGCTCACACAGTCCTTAGCTTCAAAGACAAACTTAAGTACACATTTTTACTTTTGTTCTAAAGATGATGGATGGACAAGACCAGGGCTGCATGCTGTGAAGATATATTGATGGACCGGAAATCACAATGCCCCATTAATCATTGCCAACATTTATTTAAACACGCACCGTGGAGTGAAACAAGGTCTGTTGAACAAAATACATTTAGTTGAGGACGTAAGGGCAGCACATCCTGAAGTTAAGCTGTTAGTGGGGATTTAAATCTAAATCTGCTGCAAGACAAAATAAATGGTGGCCCCACTAAAGCTTCCTCCAACTAGGTGCATAGACAAGCTGGGTGGAAAGATGGCTACTGCTCTATCGGCAGTTAGGCTATGAATCCTAAGTAGTCGCTTTGAGGGGGACATCCCATCTGCGAGGACATGTATTTCTAAAAAATCCAAATGGATACTTGATTATACATATTAGACAATCTGACATTGTAGAATCTGATAGCTAACTATTTAATTGATTTCCGAACGGAGAGTCATCAGCATCCTCAGATTATTAATCTTGCCAATATCATGTAGGGAGATGCATGCACTGAGAACTTTCATAGGCTTAAGTGGCATGAGTTGTCGACTTAGGATAGCAACGAAATGTCCTTGCAACTCTGGAGAGACCTTAATCTCAAAGAAGCAAACCTGATTGCTGCCTGTAACAAATTCAGTAAAAATATTCTTGAACTATGCTTTGGCAATTGTACCTGGAACTCCAACCTCTGTGTATGAAGAACAAAACGCCACGGTTCACAACGACACACAAGCAACAGCAGAAACATCTTGCTAAACAAATATGTCAGCTAAAGAAGGTCCCTCACAACGTTAAGTTTAATTGTTAATATTAGAAATCTGCTGCAACATTGTGGAAATTACATTTGGGAAGACAATAAAAATACCAGATGGAATTCTGGGCCAAACTCTTTTACCCCTGTAATAATAATAATAATAATAATAATAATAATCCACAACAGTTTTAGAAAATTATAAATTCACTTGATAATGAAAGCGGAAGAGCATGTAACAACAATATTAATGAGTCATCGCAAGTAACTTTTTTGCAAGCCAACTACTCACACACCAGTCTAAGCATAACACATGTTTCTTTGGGAGACACACATTCCTGTGACATCTTTTTTGAACCACGGAGTTCAGAACTTGAGAAAAAAAACAACACGGCGCCGCGAGAGATAAAAGTGAAGTGTGCTGCACTAGTCACATTTATTCTAGTGAACAGATGTTGATGGTGATAATGAAAGCCAAAAGAATGGTGATGCAGGCCAAATGGCTTACTTCAGGCCTTTTTAAAAGTTTAAAAAAAAGTTAATATAGCGTTCTGGGCTAGCAAACTCTACCTGGTTGGTGTATGAGGCAGTTGTGAGAGGTGGAGAAGTTCCAGATACCTGGAGGGGGTCAATTATACAGGAGGAGACAAAAGCAGTCCGGATAACTAACTACTAATAGCTTTTTTGAATAGTATAACCAAGTATTTTGCTACCCTTTTTTCTGCAAGATCTACAAAAATTGAGTAGCGATAATGGGAATGTTCCCTGGAATTAAACAGGCTTTCGTGTTGGATCCGGGACACTGTTAAATCTCATGGTGCTCTTGCTGTGTATTGAAAAGTCTTTCACTACTAAAACCATTCTAAGGGCCCTATTATGATTGCGGTTTTTCCGCAACCTCCGGGCCGGTGGAAGCCACCGCCGGCCCGGAGGATTTGGAAAAACCGCAGCAGTCCCACCAAAGACCCACCGCCACATTAGGATGGTTTGTGGGTCCTGGTTTCCGTCCGCAGCTTTTCCACCGTGGTTGGCTTACAACCGTGGCGGAAAAGCTCTAATATGGTGGCGGTGTCTCTCAGATATCCCCAGTCATATTGGGATGGGCTTTAAAAAATGCTTTTCCGCGGCGGGTTTTCTGATGTGGAAAAGCATGTGGAACTTCACTGCGGGGGCCCGTTGTGGGCCCCCTGGGTGAAGGGGGGGTGGGAGGTGCACATGGGGGGTACCTATGGTACCCCCCTGCATTTGTATGCAGAAATCGGCAGGCACCGCACGGTGCCTGCCGCTTTCTGCATACAAATGCAATGTATGCATTTTTACCATTGCGGCGGGTGCAGCTTGAAGCCGCACCCGCCACAATGGTAAAAATAGAGGATGTGACCGCCAGGGTGGCGGTCACATCCTAATTGGACAGGAGGGAACTCCGCAGGCCATGCGGAGGTTCTCTCCTCCTCTATGGTCATAATCATCATAGGCCCCTTAATGGCCCCTTAATGTGTGATTTGCTGATTTCAAAGTTGCTTAAATAGTGTGCCCAGAGAGATCTTTTGGTGAAAGCTGGCCCATCGGAATATTCCCACAAAATTACTCAGGGCAACACAAATCCCGTACACCAATAAATGGATCCACGTAAAACTTAGTGATGGTAGCAAGCTATCCAGGAAAATATACACCCCGCTGGGTTTGAAATAAAGGTGCATCCTGGTGTTCCTCCTTTTTAATTTACTTATTTATGATATTTCGAGTTGATTGGATCAGGTGATTGCACACCCACTGAAAATGTTTTCAAATCTATTATATGTAGACGGCGTATTTGTTTTTAAGTAAGACGAGGGGAGGGCTGAACATAAACTTGACTAAAACTAAGGCATTAGAAATAGTAAGGAAGATCAATGAACCAGGTGCCTGGAATATAAACGGGAAACCTCTAACTGTTGAATATGAGTACAGCTATCCAGAGGCCTTTAAAAAACAAAAGCTCTATGTCAAGGCCAAAGAAGAGTCTCTTATTTTTGCATTTGGTATGCTCTCAAAGTCATTGAAAGGTGCAAAATATGGTTCGATGTTTAAAACACTAAGGGGCATATGCATCAATGGAAATTGCATTCGCAAATGGTGCGAATCGCAAAATTCGGCTGTTTGCGAATGCAATTCCCATTTTTGGGGTGCATTATCATTTTTGTTATTTTCGCAATTTGGGAAATCGCAAAATTGCGATTTCTTAAATTGCGATTGCATTTAAGGAATCTCAAATTGAGATTCCTTAAATGCAATGCATCAAACTTTAAAAAATTGCGAATTCGCAAATAAGGGGAGCAAATTACCATGAAGTTGACCTTCATGGTAATTTGCGAAAACTTTGAAAAATGCACTAAAGTGCATTTTTCAAAGTTTCCTTTTACACACACACATGCCCTTGTGCTTATGGGCAAATGTGCTTATAGGCAGATTTCAGGGGTGCAACAGGGTGTCCTTTGGACACCCCCGCACCCTTGAAATTGCATTCTCAATTTGCGAATTTCTAATGGTGAATCGCAAATTAAGAATGTCATTCCCATTCATTCCTATGGGCCCCTAGGCCCATAGGAATGAATGGGGTGGTATTCCTTAATTGCGATTCTCAATTACAAGCGTTAAGACCTATCTCAATGATGTGTCCCCCCGTACCTCTGAACACGACGAAACGAATATCTCGTCTTGGCATCAGCAATCCTGCCAATTTAGTTGCTGAATCTGCCCCTAAATACGCGGTTCTGGAAACCACGCCAAGTATAACTTGCAATTTTAAGTGTATTTATTTAAATACCCGCTCTATGATCAGACACCAGATGGACATTTTCCTGCTGCTTTCTGATATAAAACCAGATCTGCTGCTACTAACTGAGACATGGCTCACTCCGGACTCCCTACCAGACATCTTAGTTGCTTTGCCTGCGGACTATTATATCATCTCAGAAACCCGTCCGGCAGGTAAAGCTGGGGGTGGAGTAGCCATCATTGTCAATAAGAAATACCAACTTAGACAACTTCCCTCTCTACACCTACCCAATGTAGAGAACATAGTTGCTAAATTAGACACTGCTAATGGGACACTCGCTGTGGTCTTATTATATCGCCCACCTCAAACCATGACCACTTTCCCTTCCACCCTTGCAGAGCAACTGGCTACGCTTGCCACAAACAATTCCAAACTACTTCTGATAGGGGACCTGAATCTCTGGTTTGATAATACAGCATTAGACCCACAAGCAGCTGAGATGAAGGACCTTCTGAATGACATCAACTTAATACAATATATTGATACTAAAACTCACCAGAAGGGCCATAGTCTTGACCAAATCTGGTCTCTGAATCTACCTGTACACTCCATTGACATTAAACCCTGTAGCTGGTCTGACCATTTCAGTATTAGTTTCTCCTTTTGTGTTGATAAAACCCCCCAATTTAAGCTGCAAGCTACTAACTCGATTCGAAAATGGCCCTCTATGGACATGTCAGCTTTTTTAAATTTCTTAAAGACTACTCTGCCTGTACAGAGTTCTGATGTGGAGACAGCCGACTGCAGGCTTAAAGAATGGCTAACGTCGGCCATCAACATGTATGCTCCTCTTACTCGCTTCTGCAACTCACATGGCGTGGACGCACACAAATGGTTCACGCCGGAGTTAAAGAAATTAAAACTAGAAGTGAGGCAGCAGGAGAGAATTTGGCGAATTAATTACTGCCCCCAAGCAAGGATTGCATATTGCTCAATTAGGAAAGCCTATCAAAAAACACTACATACTCACAAGACTGATTATTTTTCTACAAAAATTTTAAATGCGACTAATAAGTCGAAAGAAATCTTCAGGGTTGTGACTGAGCTGTGTAATGATGATAGAACCTCTCCTCCGGTAGTCCCCTCACAAATACTCTGCAACTCGCTTAATGACTTTTTTAGTGATAAGATATTATTGATTAAGGACAACTTATCCAAACTTCCAGTTTGTGCCCCTATGGATGATATCTTTTTTAATCCTTCAACATTGCATTCCTTTTCCTTAATTGATGACAAAACTTTTTTAGACTTACTCATTAGAGTTAAATCAGGATCTCCTGAGGATGTCTGCCCCCCCCAAATAATGAGAGAAATCGGTCAGGCAATCCCAGATAGCATGATCCCTCTGCTTAACAGTTCCCTTATGTCGGGGATAGTCCCTAACAGTTTCAAACAGGCCTTACTGATTCCCTTAAAAAAGAAATCAGGTATTGACTCTTTAGACCTTTCTAACTATCGGCCAATATCACTTCTGCCCTACTTATCTAAGATATTGGAGGCTCATGTCACCAACAGCCTTTCAAATTTTGTGGAAGACTCCGGTTACTTACAACCTAACCAGGCAGGCTTTCGGCCTGGCCATTCCACCGAGGCAGTCATACTGGCCGTTCAGAATACTCTAAGGTCTAATGCTGACAGGGACTTGCACCAGGCCTTGGTGCTTCTGGATCTGTCTGCCGCATTCGACACGGTTGACTATACCATTCTGGTCAACCGTGTCGAACAGGCCGGTCTCAGGGACTCGGCCTTGGCCTGGCTCAAGTCCTTTATATCAGAACGTACCCAGTCTGTTCGGCTGGGATCTTTCACAGCCCCAAAAAACAGTTCCCTGCGTGGCGTTCCTCAAGGATCTTCCCTATCCCCTTTATTATTTAATTTATATATGCGGCCTCTTCTGTTCTCCCTAAGAGAGCACAAGGTTACTGTATATAACTATGCAGACGACCTGCAGTTGGTTTTTGTATTAAACTCATTAAATGCGGCCGAGGATTTTCAGGCAACCATGTCTCTTATTCAAAGGTGGATGTCTCTAAATCATCTCAAATTAAACCCGGGGAAAACCGAACTGATCCTGCCTGGGAAGAGCGAGATCAGTTGGAGCCCACGCTTCTGGCCACCTGACATGGGTTCCCCTCCAAAAAAATCCCAAACAGTAAAAAGCCTGGGAGTGACTCTCAACGAGGACCTTACCCTGAAATCTCATATTGGAATGGTGGTTTCCTCTGGCTTTTTCCAACTGAGGAAGATTAGGAAGATAGCACACCTCCTCACTGACTTGGCTTTAATTCAGGTAGTCAGTGCTTTAGTTCTCTCTCATATTGATTTCTCAAATGGCCTCTATCTGGGCGCACCCATTGGTCAACTCAGAAGATTGCAATACCTGCAGAATCAAGCTGCCAGACTAATCTGCAAGGTACCTAAATGGGAATCAATTCGATCTGGACTTGAGAACTTGCACTGGTTGCCCGTGGCACAGAGAGCCACATTCAAGGTAGGCTGCATTGTTTTCAAGGCCTTCGAGGGCAAGGGCCCAATGTTTATCAGACAACTGATAGGGAGATATAGTCCCTCACGAAGTTTGAGGTCAGCTCACAAAGACCTACTTGCGGTCCCCCGTTTTAAAAAGAAACGACAGGGAGGTAGCAGTTTTCATTTTTTAGCCGCTTCCTTGTGGAACTCCCTTCCTTTGACTCTGCGACATAGCAGGGATCTTCTCGCCTTTAGAAAGGCACTTAAAACTTTCCTTTTTACACAGGCCTATTTGAAATAGCGATTTTCTTTTATGCTTTGTTATGTTTTGATTCTCTCCTCAGTGCCAAGAAGCTCTTGGGCGTACGCACGCTTAATAAGTAATAAATAACATAACATAACATAACATAATTAGAGAATCGCAATTAAGGAATTTTAGGGAATCGCTATTTTTTAAGCGATTTTTTGATGCATTGCATTTTGCAATTCCTTAATTGCGATTCCTTATTTTTCGCAATTAAGGAATCGCAAAATGCAATATTGATGCATGTGCCCCATAGGGCCATATGTATCATTGAAATTTGCATTCGCAAAATGAAATGTATGAAGGAAATCCCAATGCAAAATAAGGAATTGCAAAATTAGCGATTCCTTTTTTTGCGATTGCATTTAAGGAATCACAAATTTTGCGATTCCTTAAATGCAATGTAAAAAGGCAAAAAAATTTGCTAAATGACCTTAAGGAATCGCAAATTACCACCAACTTCTAGTTGGTGGTAAGTTGCGAATTCCTTGAAAAATCCAAATTTTTGCATTTTTCAAAGTGCCATGTGACGCACATACATACCCTTAGGGTATGTATGTGTACCATATGTGCACCTATGCTTATTTCAGGGGTGCAACAGGGTGCCCTTTGGACACCCCTGCACCCTTGAAATTATTCTCAATTTGCGATTAGCAAATTACGAATTGCAAATTGAGAGAAAATTCCCATTCCTTCCTATGGGCCTCCTGGCCCATGGAAATGAATGGGAAAGTATTCCTTAATTGCGAATTCGCAATTTGCGAATTCGCAATTATGGAATATCAAGAAATCGCTAAACAATTGCATTTTTCTTGATACATACCATTTTGCAATTCTGGAATAGCGATTTCTTAAAAATCGCTATTACAGAATCGCAAAATGGTTCCTTGATACATATGGCCCATAATGCCAAACTGATCACCACCATTACACGTGGCAGTGTATTAATGAGAGTTAAGGATCTTGACCTTTTTGATAGGCTGATTGCTAAAACCTACAGTTGTTCCTTTTGCCTACCAACATTTGCACCTCAATCACATGTGAGTCTGGAGTCCAGCCTTGTAAAACAAAGTCTAGTGAGAAGTGGAGCATTATGTCACTGATTTAAAAATGGTCACCCAGGATCCCTGGACATCTTTAACTGGGAAGAGTTAAGTGCTCCTAAGGGATTCTTGGTATACAGCGATTATATGGAATGCGTGATAATTAGGCTTTCCTGTTTTCAGTTTCTATTTTTGGTCAATTTTGGCGGTATTTTCAGTGTTTTCAAGTGATATCAATACCTTTAAAAAAATGTATCAGTGGTTACACATTTTCGCACCACTAAAACCAACAGAAAAAGTGTTTTTCTGGTTATGGACAATTTTGCTTTTATTATTGCTTGCTTTCTCCACTGATAGAACATGGTATATAGACAGTGGATATGAGGTCCAAATAGACTTTTGCAAATTAAACTTATTATAGTACACCGTACAATACTTCTTCAGTAAGTCTTTGGTCATGTGCGCTCGCTCTTTCTTTCCCATGTAAACTTCAGTGAAAAGGTCATCTCAACATTGGCACTTGAGAGGGGCAATACTAAAACAGCCAGTACATAATTTGTTAACTCTGGCCACTGACATAGTTTTCCATGCCAATGCTGGTGCACTTGAAGATTGCGATTCTCAGGACAGGTTCTGCAACATTTACATTGAGCTGGGAGCTTATGCCCTCAGAGTTATTGAAGCGGTCAAAAATGAAGCAGCACTTTTTAAACTACGTAGGAAATTCCCCTTTACTGAAGGGATCTAGAACTTTGAGGTTTCATTGACTTCAAATGCCATTGGTGGTGAAGGGACTTTTCTATGCATCATTGCAAGCTATTTCTCATACATTGTAAAATAAACATTCCTGATTTGCTCTTCAACATTGCTTTGCTTACCAAGTGGTAAGCACTTTAACATGGAACATGTTGCAGTGCCAACATCACTAAAGGTGTCGCCAGCCTACTCTCAAGAAAATGTTTCACATCTACACCAATTATGCTGAACACTTGACAGACAAGTATTTTTCAGACTCTAGTTTTTTTTTAATATGTTCACTAGAGCAGTTATGTTTTCCTGTAAAAATCTAAGACTGCAGTAGAGTACTTTTTTCACATCACTATTAATATGCGACCAAAGATCCTCACATTTCTTGACTTTGGCATCATCACTCAGCACAAATTCTGTAAACGGTTGCCGCTTGGACAATATAACATTCATAGCCCCTTGGACTAAGAACCATCAGCTAATGGACACAGTTGGAATGACTCTTTCTTTGATGCCACACAACGCACACAATGATAAATATTTGTGTTTTAGTTCCTGTGCATAGGAAAACAGTGCACCAGAATGGACTAAAAAGTCAATAGCATCCCTCATGAACTCTGAGGATTGTAAAGATGCTTTTAGCATACCATCTAACAAGTGGCAAGGATCTCCTACAGGGAATCACTTCAGCTCGGGTATCAGTTTTGACAGGTCATCACACAAGTTTTTCGTATACGTAGCTGAATCACTACAAATACAAATACAAACAATATCACTCCAATCTTTGTTGAACTTGGAAAGAACCTTACTAGTAGAGCATTCCAAGTGACACTGCATTCCATGTCTTTCATGTCTTCTAAAAGTTTGGTGTCATGTTTTCACTACTATCCCAGATGCTTGGAGATAGCCCTCCTTATACATATACCTGTCACTATACCTTGCCTTGAATGTTTAAAGCATGAGGTGTTGGCAATTCACCTATTATCAATACTGGCCCACTAGAAACTGTAGGCTGATGTATTAAGCGTTTTTACCTATTCTCTGGGGGTTAATGTGAGGACACATATTAGGAAAGAGTCTTATGAAACCAGCCATTTTACCTATCAGTGAAAGAATGAAAACGCAGCCGAAATATCGAAAATGATTTTGATATTTCCTGATTCTCTACAGTTTTTAAAATAATTAAACAAGACCTAAAACATGCTTCTAAGCCCTGCATCTTTAGAGCAAAGATCACAAAATGGAAAAATCAAAAGGAAGAAGAAACAATATTTTAGTGGTATCCTTAAAACAAAACTTAAGCAGAATAATGTTAGCCCAGTCTTTTTTACTGCTAGCTTGTATAACAAAGATACATTGTATTGACCCCTTCAGGAAGAAAGAAAATTTCTCTTTCACTCTCTTTTTCCTTTCTTTGAATGGCATTTAGTTTGTGGTTGTGCCGGTGTTTTTCAGTGTTTATGTGTTTTCACTGGTGAAGGCTATTTCTTTTTCAGGGGGGTTTATCAGTTATTATAGGTTTAAACCTAAAACCTCACTGTCTAATGATAATTATTTGAACTATAAATCTTTACTCTCTACACATAGCCTGAATCATGTGTCTAAAGATCCACAGCACTAGCTGCACCAACAAGGGTGAACACTCAAGATTTCTAATACATCTGTGAGAAGTGAGTGCTGGGAAGTAAGGCAGTATGTTCCCTTCCCTGTTCATTTAATGAGGCTCCCTAGAGCTGATGAGCTTTAGTTGATATACCTGTGCTCAGTGAGAGACGTAAGAAAATTTTGAGCAGCATTTCCAGCACCTCTAAAACAGCTTTCTACTCTCTGTGGATGAAGGACAACTATACTGAAACACATATCTAAAGATACACAACCTTTGCTTCACCAACAATGGCAAAAACCTAAAGACTTTTACTGAAGTAAGAGTTACTATGAAATGCATTTACCATAATGTATCTGAGCAAACTAAGAGACATATTTATAAGGGCTTATTGCCACAAGAATGTCACTTTTCATGGCGTGCTAGTGGCGATAAGCTTTTTGCCTTATTTACAAGGCTTAAAGTGGCTTCTATCACTCAATCAGATGTCTTATAAAGCATGAGTACCCACCCGTATGGGCCGCAAGGCACTGGGGGGGGTAGCTGCTGCACCAACAGGGCACTGTTGTTCAGCCGAAGAACCAGGTCTTGAGGTTCTTCCTGAGGTGAGACAGCCTTCATCCTGTTGTGAAAGTTGTTCTTGGTGACTGAGGATTCATCGGTGAGCAAGAGAATCAGCTGGGTGTCGTCAGCATACTAGATGATGTTTAGTCCGTAGTTCCTGACAATGGCTGTGAGCATGGCCATGTAGATGTGAAAAGAGTGGGACTCAGGGAAGAGCCCTGAGGCACTCTGCAGCTGATCTCTGTGGGTTCTGAGAGGACCAGAGGCCAGTGAGAAAGGAGCAGATTCCTTACAGGGCTTTGTCGCTGATGCTGGCATCATGGAGTCTTGTGCATAAGGTGCGTAGGGTGCAGGGGTTGCGGGTGGGGTGGGAGTGTCTTGGGTAACAATACTGTCAAAGCGCTGCCTTGTAAGCAATGCCCCTTTTTAAGCAGCACTTAGCGTGAAAGTGGGAGCAATGGGTGTTGCGGTGGGTGTTCCACTGCAACACCCATTGCTTTTGACACTGCACCCTGATTGCAAGGGTGGTGTAAATAAGGGGCAGAGCCAAAGAAAGAGACCAGGGAAAACCTGGTCTTATCCTGGAGAAAACAAGGAGAAAATATTGACTTCTCATTTTTGCTGTTTCTATGTGCTGCATTATGTAGCACACATAGAAACAGCAAATCACCATTAGTCAACAGAAGTTACAAATTGTCATTATGGATTGTTTATGTGCAGGAAGGTACACCTTCCTGAACATAAACAATCATTGCCAGGAATGCTGACACCTTTGCACTTTGGGACAAGTGTGCCTGTGTTGGTGGTAGGGAACTAGTTTTAGCACCAGTGCTAGGGAAAACACAGGGTTGCACCTCATTCTTGTGAATACAGCACTTCCCTGCATTTTTAAACTGACAGAGCGTGGAGTTAGCAATTTTGTAGGGTAAACAACCTTTACAACGCAACTTTTACCATGCAGTGCCTTTACAACGCAACTTTTACAACCCAAACTATTACAACGCATTGCGCTGGGGGCGCTCTAGGATAGGGAATGTGTTTAATGTACTATCCAACACCTTCCCTACTATCCACGGGGACTGGAGTTGGAATAGTAAATTAAACAATTCACTATCCAGCGCCTACGTTTCATTGAAGGGCCTAAACATTTTGGGTTGGTTCCACCAAGGTTTGTTCAAGATCATCCTTAGACCAGGATCCAAAGAACAGATCAGTATTGAGGAATCTTGTGATAATGTGGAGAGTTTAGCTGTTATTGTTTCGGGTGACAATATTGAGAGTTTAATTTCCAGATTCCCAAGAGTCTTCGGGAATAGCCTTGGCATCATTAAGGGTTTCAACCACGAAATTAGAGTAAAGGATGGTGCCATTCCCGTAAAACATAAAGTGAGGAGTGTTCCTTTCAGCGTGAGGGATGATTTAGAAAAGGAGTTGATGGGTTTATGCAGAAAGGGAGTCATAGAACCCATTGAGTCGTCCTTGTGGTTGTCTCCTCTTGTTGTCGCCAGAAAAAGGAATGGGGATTTGTGCGTCTGTGTGGATTTGCGTAGTCTCAATAAGAACATCTGGATTGATTCACACCCCTTACCAAAAATCACAGACTTGTTGTCCCTTACTAAGGGGGCAAGGTGGTACACAAAGCTGGACTTAGCCTCCGCTTATCACCAGGTGGTGTTGAGTCAATCTTCTAGACATCTGACTGCATTTGTCTCCCCCTTTGGCAGTTTTCAATACTGTAGGATGCCGTTTGGCCTTGCGTCAGCGGCCGCAGTTTTCCAAAGGTTGATGAGTCAGATGTTTAAGGACACTCCTGGAGTGATTGTCTTCCAGGATGATGTTTTGATTTTTGGCGAGAACAAGGCGGATCATGACTTTTCCTTAAATCAGGTCCTGGAAATCATGCAAGAAAAGGGTATTGTTTTAAAGAAAGAGAAATGTGTTTTCTTAAAAGAAAAGATGGAATTTCTGGGTCATGTTGTTTCTCATGCAGGTGTGGAACCACGTCCTGGCTTAGTGAAAGCCATTGTTGATGCTCCTCCACCTGCCGACAAATCTGGGCTAAAATCTTTCATTGGTCTCAGTGAATTTTACTCAAGATTCATCAAAGACTACTCGTCAAAGGTTCAACCTTTGACTAACATGTTAAAGAAAAGTGTGCCTTTTGTTTGGGATGAAAATTGCCAAGAAATTTTCAAGTGGATCAAATCTCAGCTTGTTGGGGAAAGTATTCTCAAACCCTTCGATCCCAACAAGGAGTGTGTTGTGACTGTTGATGCGAGTGGGTTTGGACTTGGGGCTGTTCTTACTCAGAGGAATGGACAAGTTGACAACACTATCGCATATGCCTCAAGGGTACTGCGTGGGGCAGAAATTAACTTCTCTGTCATTGAGAAAGAGCTTTTGGCTTGTTGGTGGGCGGTCAGGAAGTTCAATCCTTATCTCTGGGGAAGTCATTTCACTATTCGCACTGATCACAGTCCCCTAGTTTCTATTTTGTCCGGGGAAAAGATTAAGGAGCACACCCCTAGAATTGCGAGGCTGTCCACTAAGCTTCTTCAATATGATTTTAAGGTTGTTTATCTGCCAGGCTCAAAGAATGTCAGAGCCGACTATTTTCCTCGATTTCCTTTAACTGATAATGACTCCGAGGTTGAAAAAGATGAAGATCTTGAGGATTGTTTTGTTGCGGGTTTGGATCTTGAAGGCATGTGTGCAATCAGTGAGGGTGAGTGGAAAAAAGAGTTATTGAAAGATGCGGTTCTCCTACAGGTTGTCGACTATCAGAAGTCTGGGTGGCCCAAAGAAAAGAATGTTACTGGTCCTTTCCAAACTTTTGTCAAGGTTGCTGACGAGCTCACTGTTGAAGATGGCATTCTCATGCGGTGTGGGAGGCTTATTCCCCCTGAGAGCTTGCGGAAGCGTCTGGTGGATGGTGCACATGAAGGGCATTTAGGGAAGACCTTCACCAAACGTAGGTTGAGAGATGTGTTCTGGTGGCCGCAGATGGACGTGTGTGTTGATTCTCTGGTTGACAACTGTGTCATTTGCAAGTCCTCAGATAAAAGCCATAAGGTTAGGTCTCCCCCTTTGGAGCCCGTACAACTTCCGGAAAGGGCGTGGGAAAAAATTGGGATTGATCTGGTTGGTCCTTTTTATCTTTTACCCTCTTGTTCCCGTTTTGCCATTGTTGCCATTGATTACTACTCCAAATGGCCGGAAATTCGCTTCGTCAGTGAAGCCTCCTCTGCTAATGTAATTTCCTTTTTGAAAGACATCTTCTTGAGAGAGGGATTTCCTTCTGTTGTCATGACTGACAATGGTGTCCAATTTGTCAGTTGTGAGTTTGAATCTTTCCTCAAACAAAGTGGTGTGACACATAAGAAAAGTTCCCTTTACCACCCCCAGGCCAATGGCCTCGTTGAGAGGATGAACCGCGTTCTCAACAACTGTATCCAGTGGGCCATTGCCAGCAAGTGTGTGGTTGAGAATGCTGTGCGTTCCATGTTATGGTTTTATCGTACAACAGCTCATTCTTCCACTGGAGTTTCCCCCTTTGAGCTCCTGAGGGGTAGGAAACCCTCCACCAAAATTTGTCCGGGTTGGATGTCCAAGTGGGTAAAAATGAATGTTATGGATGGAGTTGATGTTTTTGTCAGAGACAATGTTTCTGAAGCTCAGAAGAAGCAGAAAACCTATTTTGATGAAAGGAAGAGATCTGCTGCCCATGACATCTGTGTTGGTGATGTGGTTCGGATTAAAAATCCTGTTCATGTCACTAAGGGTAGGAGCAAATTCTCTCAGCCACTTGTAGTGGACAAGGTTTGTGGAAATGCTGTACGTGTGAATAATAAGGATTGGTGGAACATCTGTAAAATTGTAAAAATTAGTAGTGATGATGCTTACACTGGTGTTTCTCAGTCCAATCCCAATTCTGTTTCAAGTGACAAACGTTTTAGTAAAGTTGCTATTAATGGAAATGGTAGAAATGTTGTTGATGCTTCTGTTCCAGGACCTCGCAGGAGTCATAGAGTGTGTAAGGTTCCTGCCAGGTTCAGATAACCTTTTGCTTCTGTTTTCTCCTTCACTACCAGTTGTGCTTCCTTCTTCCTCTGATTTCCATTCTAACTTTCTAGCTACTTCTCTTCTCTTTTCTTTTCCTCCTTCTTTTTCTTTCTTTCCTTTCCTCCCCTCCTTCTCCTAGTACGAACGCTTCTTCTTTTGTTTTACAGAAAAGAGGATAATGTAGTATTCACTGTTTTGTGCCTTCCTGGCACCTGTAGTTAGAACCCCTGTGTTCTTATGTTCTATAGCTTTGTTGTAGAATGTTGCCTTCTGGCAGTTGATAGCTTTGCCTGCTGCCTGTCGCTGTGCTTCTCCTAAGCTTAATAAACCTGATCTACAAACTGACTTGTTGTCCATCTAACCTCAATACTACAGCGTTGTAATGGTATGCGTTGTAAAAACCGCGTTGTAAAAGCATGCGATGTAAAAGCATGCGTTGTAATGTCATACATCCATTTTGTAGCTACAACGCGGCCTGCCAGTTTATTGTGAATATGCCCCTTAGTGTTGGGATGTGAGGCAGTGTGCTCCATTCCCTCTTTGATAGTTAAAACTACAAAAAATGTGGGCTTGTGCACAGCCAAAGATTCCTACTTTTGTCAAAAATTTAATAGATAAGTTCTTATAGTTCCGAGTGCTCCTGGGTGACGTCTGAGTCACGAAAAACATCTGTCAAATACTGTTAATGTTGTGCTTCTGATAGGAGTATCAGTTGCATGCCCCAGGGGATGCAACTTATACTCCTATCAGAAGCACAACATTAACAATAGTTAAAACTACCTCAGGGTAAAACCCATGGGAATTACCTTTATTAGTAGATACCTTAGGTATGTCTAAAGAGTTAAAATGTGATGAGGTGGGCATAATGTCCTTTGTCATGCTTTCATTAGCCAACATGTTTCCGCCGGCACTAGTACCTAGAAACAGGTCATGGGCATTTTTCAATGTTAGGAATGGATGTCTCAAAAATAGCACTATTGCCATTCATATGTGGTGAAAAGGGAAATTCCCACCTTCACCCTGTTGTTTATGGTTACCCTAGTATGAGCAATAACTAATTCTGTGGTCAAGCTGGAGGGAGGAGTGGACCATTGCAGCTTGCAGATGAGGAGAAACTAGATAAATCTCAGGTGATCTTCTTGACGATTGTACCTCCAGTTAATCCCCTGATCTCCACCCTACTTTTTGAGATTTTATTGTATAAGTTAGGAGGGTGTATGGCATTGATTATGCTGATTCTCTCTTTGTGTTAGTATATAGCATGCTCTAACTTCAGAGGTTCAAAGAACCATAATTCCTGGTCCATAAAACGAAAACAAAGGATCTGGGGGGACATTAGAAAAAGTAGATTTTTCTACATCCAGCCGGCAATGAAACCCCATGCTGTTCAGAAGATTTCCTTCATCAACTGAAAAGTCGATGATCTACTGGACCTACAAGTAAGGAGGCAGGACACTTGTAGTTTAATGTTTGTTGTTTGAAGAGCACACTGAACCCATCTTTGACGGCACAACAGGCCTAGGGGAAATTCTATTAATTTTGAGCAGTTTAAGCCTGCTTTCAAATGATGTCATCACAGAGCATAACTATATGGGGTTAGACACGCACCGTTGAGTAAACAAAAGGTTGAATTGATAAAAAGTTGTCGCGTGCAAACCTGGGCTTCGCTGTCTGAACAAATCAGCGTTAAAGTCAATACAATATTGCAATCTCCCAGTGGGAGTTGTCCCCCAGTGCACCGCGTTGAAAGATACCCAAATGTATAATGAAGTTCAAATAAAGACCAAGTTCATTCCAAGTCAATTTGTAATTGTATTAATTATCTCATCATTACAAATTTCTTAGTTTTCATCCATGTGACAAAGTAAATTTTTTGGATTTGAAACTATACATCCAAAATTCATTATTTATTTTTATTTATTTGCGGTTTTTATAGAGCGCAACACTCATCCCAAGGGATATCACAGTGCTTATACCATATAGCAACTACTGATGGCGGATGCTAAGATGCTAAAGTTTAGGGAAGAGGTGGGTTTTCAGTTTTTTCCGAAACTGGAGATAGTTTGTGGTATGTCTCAGGTCGGTGGGGAGCTCATTCCACCTTTTTGCTGCTAAGTAGGAAAAAGAGCGACCACCTGTTCTAACTTTGTAGATGCGTTTGGTCTTGGCCAAAGCTGATTGACAAGAGCGTAGCTTCCTAGTGGGAACATAAAATTCGATCTTCCCTTGAAGAATTGTGGGGCCAGTTTTATGAAGAGGCCTGTGGGCATGGCTAAGCAATTTAAAGGCAGCCCTCTGACGCATCGGTAGCCAATGGAGTATCTTTAAGCATTCCGATGCCGAGTCTAGTTTGCCCTTGTTGCAGATAAGTTTAGCCGCCAGATTTTGCAAAACCTGCAGGCGAGAGAACAGATGTTCATTCATCCCTACAAATAGCGCATTGCCATAGTCTAGGCGACTGACCAGTAGGGCCTGTGTGACTAAGCGTCTGCAATCCAGGGGTATCCATGGAAATATCCTTCCTAGGAGTTTTAGAATGGCAAAGCCCTTGCCACAGAGGGCTCGAACATGATCCTTCATGGACAAGACATCGTCCATGATAATTCCCTGGTTCCTGGCATGTTGCTTTGGGGTGGGGGCCAAACCCAGTGAAGGTGGCCGCCATGTGGCATCCCATACACGTTTGGCACCACCGAACAGCAGAATCTCTGACTTACCTGCATTCAACTTTAGGCAGTGGGCATGCATCCACTGGGCCATTTCGAAGAGGCAGTCATGTAGTTTGGTTTTAGTTATATCAGGCCTTTCGTCCATGGTCACCATCAGCTGCGTATCATCCGCATAAGAGCAGATGCCGATGACCCACTTCCTTCCAATGTCGGCAAGAGATGACATATAGACATTGAAAAGAGTGGGGCTCAATGATTTCCATATCCCTATGCATTTGAGGCTTGTCCAGCCCTTCATCAGGGGAATAGTCTGTGAAAAAATAAAAAACGGACTGACATCAGTGGTGATATCTGCTGTACAAATTTCACATTAAACACACATTATTTCAATGAGAAAACAACTATTGTTTGAACATCAAATCATCCTCAAAGAGCTTCATGCATAATCGTACATTCAACTATGGACCTAATGTTGAATGACTGTCAATGTTATCAATATTAATAGTGAACTATGTAGTGTAACAGAATCTAAAGAACTGCCACCAAACGATTGTTATTAACATCAAGTAAAAAGAATCCAGTTAAATACAAATTCGGTGAAGACAGGTGAGTTGATAGCTATCTAATTTCAAATGAACTATAGGTCGTGTACACGGAGTAAAGAAAATACACCCTCCACCACATTAAACAAACCATGACCAGTTGCGCCTGACTTTTTGTGCCAAAATAGGTTGTCAGAGATGCGGAAAATACTCACTGGAAATGTGTTACCGAGACGCTATGAATCACAGCTCTCCATTAGCGTTAAAGGTTCATACTCGTGTGAGTTTAAAAGTAGCACACCGGGTGCGTTAGCGTTTAGACAACAACGACGGACTGTTTACTCGTCCGAGGTGTGGGGGCCATTTTGGAACAGTTAAAGAGCAGAATCATACGGGGGCCAAGATAGAGAGGTGAAGAACCAGTGATAACGAAAACAAATAACTCACTCATAAAAGACTTATAAAGTGAACAAAGCAAGTATATAACAAACGAGTATAAAAACACATGGGTGACCCAATCCTGAATACAATGTCTAAAAATGGGTGAAAGAACAAAAGTAATGCATATAGGTTCAATGATACGCATGATAATACATGACAATTCAGGATAATCATGAGTTAAAGACATAATTAATCTGTTTAAAGATAGCAAAGAAATTCCATGTGATCATTCAGCCTTGTGCATGAGCCTCAATTGAAAAATGTTGGTAATGGGCCCCAGCCCACACCTGATTGAGTCATTCAGATCTTTACCTTATGCCTTAGTACCTCGAAGTAACTGAAAGTTGGTGCACACTGTTCTGTTCCAAAACTAATAAATAAATTAATATCTAATCATTGCATATAATGCAAATTCAAATTACAAAATATAATCCCTGCTGGCTCTCATTCCACTGTTAGTGCTAACAAGTAAACCATAAAATGGCCTGATTTTTTCACAAGACCCAGAGTTACTAATACTAGAGTAACCATAACTTGGATATTAGGCAAAATCTGGGCCCATTATAAGTAGCCCTGTTGTAAAGTGTTTTAGGACCCTAGTGTAATTTTCCCGATTCATGTCCATATATAGGCATAAATCGCCCAATCCTTCTACAGGCATATAGAAATCATAACCATATTAAGACATAGCTTAAGTAGTCTTAATACGGATTGGCTACTTCCACTAGTTCCAAAAATCTACAACGATTTCTTGGAAAAACCCGCCTTCAGCAGTCAGGGACTTCCCCCTGCATGAATATTGATTTATCCAAGAACTCATGGACTTTTTTTTAAAGAACTAACCGCTATATGTATCAAGCTATTTAGCATTCGCAAAGGCCGAAATTCTGCGAATTTCGGCCTTTGCGAATGCTAAATAGACAAATGGTATGTATCAAACAAGTTTGATGCAAAATAAGGAATAGCAAAATTTGCTAATCCTTATTTTGCGATTGCACTTAAGGAATAGCAAATTTTGCGATTCCTTAAATGCAATGTATCAAACAAATAATATGCAAAAAATGCCATTAAGGATTAGCAAATTACCACCAACTTCTAGTTGGTGGTAATTTGCGAATTCTTATCAAAAAGCTTTTTTGAAAAAAACCAAAGGTGCCATATGACGCCCATACATGCCCCTAGGGCATGTATGTGCGCCATATGCCCCCAAATGTCTTTTTCAGGGGTGCAGCAGGGTGTTCTTGAGACACCCCTGCACCCTTGGAAAAATCCCTAATTTGCGATCAGCAAATTGCTAATTGCAAATTGCACTTTCATTCCTATGGGCCTCCTGGCCCATGGAAATGAAGGGGTAATTTGCGATTAACAATTTGCTAATCTCAAATTAGGAATGCTAAGGAATCGCTATTGGAAAGCGATTTTGTACATACATACCGTTTTGCATTTCCTAAATAGCGATTCCTTAAAATTCGCTATTTAGGAAATGCAAAATGGTTTGTTGATACATATAGCGGTTAGTCTTTGATGACGTTATTATGTCCAACCTTATGTCAAATTCGGCACCTTCAAGGTATAAATATGCCCACACTTGCCCAAACAGACACACGGTGGTTTGGAGCAGTTCGACTATCTACTTGCCCGACACGCCATGCTGCAGCAAGTGCTGAAGAAAGCCGACCCTCCAGCAGATGCACTGAGAGACGCTGTAGGCGTATTTTAGAAGCACCAGTTGAGTACTTTTAGTCTTTATTTATTAATGTATGTATTCTATGTATTTTATGGCTTAGAAACCATATCATGCTTTTACAGTATTATTTTATAATACTCTTCGTATTGTACGCATTATACTTTGCAACCAATATTACGATTGTAGCAGTTCATTTCCTCTGCATGAGAAAGAAGACTATTCAATAAATACTCTTTTATTGAAAACACCCGTCTCTCTATTTCTCTGCACCTCAAGGTGAAATGAAGCATGCACGATTGACTGAGTGAAATAACTATCTATAGTTTCCGCGACTCTAGATATAGGTTTCTTATTCTTGGGTAACAAAGTTGTCATGTTTATGCGGTTATCAGAAACTAATCCCTCCTTGTGTATTCGAGAAAGTTTCTAGTGATCTCTGGGCTAGCTGGCACTCACAATTAATTCTAGTATATTCGGTAGAGACCTAGTCGACTTCAGCCCTATGTCAAATGTATAGGATATACTATTCGAATGCGCTGAGCCTATTGGGAATATAGGAACTACACTACATGGTGCCCAACGTTTGGTAAGGCGATAATTTAATGCTAGATACTAGAGTAACTCAGTCGTGCTTTTCACACAGACCCCTTTTATCCCGTAAAATACTCCAATAGACGTCTGGAGTGGGTTAAAGGATAAAATATCTGCCATAACTGAGTAGTATTAGTTTTTGGTTTGTTCAACGTTGAAGGATACAGTGTTCCAAAATATTGTGCATCTAATCTTTGTTTCCTTGAAACTTGCCCTGCAAACTTTCGGTCACCAAAAAGACGGAGAGTGATGACGAAAAGGGAGAGAGCTGCAGCAGCAGCTCAGGCAGTCTTAGACAACACAAATTGCCAACAAAATGATGCGGATGCTATACTCATCCCGGCAAATATAAGGAAAATAATCACTATAAAACTTGTAGAAAATGGAGTATCATCGAGAGGTGGTAAAGTAATATTTGTTATAGAGGCACATGAATATCGGCAGACAGAGGTATTCTATTTATGGATCCTGTTTCCTGCAGCAAATGCAGTAACACACGAGTTCCCCTACTACAAAGTAGAAGAACCTCCAGCGGAATACGTTCCTTTTGAGGAAGTTGAAATTCCACTAACTTACCAAGAGCAGCAGATCTGGTTTAATGGCGCCCTACAACATCAAAATCACATTACCAGGCTTGGTGCACTAGGTAGACCAGGAGCAACATGGACGGTACTAGCCAGCTATACACCACATCCTGACATTGAATGGATGACAGGTCCAGAACTATTAGTTCAGCTAAAACAGCTAATAAAAATACACAGACAATTGGTTCAATATGTCATGCAGACTTTAACGGTCCAACCTACTATAAGGATTCCGCAGCACACCCCTCATCAGGGGAACACAAACAAAATTACACAACAGACTATACAGTCAGTCATTGGTAAATTACCCGCAAAAACGGGAACAAATTCCATTCTGGTTAGCCCAAAAAATTACTCAAATAGAGGCAGTATTCCCTGATAGGACACCTCATGAGAAACACAGGATTATGACAATCTGTTTACCAATGGGGATTGCACCACGCGTAGAGGACTGTGACACTTGGGGTACAGTCTTTGCTTCAATCTACACAAAAACACATGGTGTTCCGTCTATGGCGGTAATACCAGACGTTCTAAGACAGATTCAAAATGAATACGGTCCAGAACCGGCCTTGAATCTTGGTATGAAATTACTGAAAGATTTCAAACAGGTATCGGCTATACTATTAGCCAACATTAAAGGTGAAGCAGCATCCGTGGCGATCCGCCAAAAAACTAAAAGAAACAGATATTACTGAGCAACTGTGTGAGCTTGCCAGAATTATTGAAAAATCCTATAAAGAACTAGGTAGAGATAGTTTGGGTGGGAAACCAGTAAAACCCCAACTAACTGAAAATCCTGAAAAAGTTTTAATTCAAAATATTCTCACTACTCCTAAAAATAAGTGGGAAAACACCAAACAGACACTTCCTAAAGAGAAGCGTTCCCAGTTCAGAGGAAGGTCTACTCAACAGGAGCCCTCTGAAAAGAGATATAACCTTAGAAATAGGGATAATTTGAGAAAACCTGATATATATCAAGATATTGATACACGTTCCTCTTTTACCTTTCAGACTTCCTCGCAGAAATCTGAAAGAAGAGGACGATCAGAGCAAAAAGAAGAACGCGTTTAGTCCAAAGACGAACAGCACGTTCCAAAAAATAAGAAAACTCAATTCACCAAGAAGAAGGTAGCAAGTCTAAAGATCAGACATGCCGAGGGTCTTGAGGACACAACTCAAGAACGGGGAGTGGGCTCAGACAATGCTAGACAGCGCAGCAGAGGTTACCATAGCTTGCAAGATCCTGAAGGATCATCTGGAGACAGTGGACTTGAATGAATGCATTCAAATTGAAACTGCCAACACCAGGGTTAGTGTACCCCATCAGTTATATGAAGTAACACTCCGGATGGAGGGGGACATAACTAGGAAAATAAAAGCACTCTTTTGGGAGAAGCTATCTAAGGGTTATCACATTCTTCTAGCTGAACAAGACTGGCTACCTGAATTTGGCAGGGAGTGCCCACATGGCGAAGAGATAATTATGCCAGCCTTCTCAAACCACATTCCAATTCATAAAAAATACACCTATGCCAGGAAATGAGCTGTAGCTCAGGCCCCAGCATTATACAAAAATCATGTAGGATATGATGAGGATTCCCCTCACCATAAAATCCAGTTGAAAACTCAACCAACAATGCAAAACAGGAAGCTAAAAAACAAATCAGGGAGATTTTAAATCAACTTGAATACCAAGGGGTGAGGTGATTGAAACATGCACCTCATTCATGAACAATCTTTTGTTTCCTGTTTCCAAACCAGACAATTCATATTGTCTAGTTTTGGACTACAGACATCTAAACTCTTGTTGCAAAACTTTTGCAGTACAAAATGAACACAGTGCAGCACTGATGAATGACATCGTGCACAAAAAATATAAAATAACCTTAGATATTTTAAATGATTTCTTCTGTCAAAACATTGCACCAGAAAGCAGGTATTTGACCGCTTTCTCCATCATGGGGACACAGCGACAATTTTGCCGTCTCCCCCAGGGATTCAAGAATAGTCCAGGTTTATTTTCAGCCAGAGTAACAAAGTTACTACAAACGTATGATGACGAAGCATTATCATATGTCGATGACATCTATCTTACAGACGATGACTTGGACGTACACTTGAAAAGAGTGAACACCATAATACTCGGGTTCGCTTCTGAAGGGTACAAATTCAATTTTAAGAATTCACGAATTGCCCACCTCAACGTCCTATTCTTAGGATACGAGTTATCAAGTGAAGGCAAAAGCCTGGCAGGCAACTTTCTAGAGAAATGTGCGCTGCTGCTACCTCCAAAAACGCTGAAAAACTTACAGTCAATTCTAGGTTTCCTGAATTGTGGAAGAACTTATGTTCTAAATTACGCAGAAAGGGTTAGACCTCTCTACGAACTAATAAAACCTGATTTCAAATCAACCAATTGGACTCAAGAACACACAGAAATTTTGCGTTCAGTGCAAACTGACATGTTAGCAAAAACACAGTTACAAGCACGCGGCAACGTGCGCAATCTTGTGATCCAAATCATCCCAGGGAGATGCGGATTCACATACCTAATTTTTAACGAAGGTGAAAAGGTACCAATAGCTTACAAATCACACTTGTACACACAAGCAGAAACGAAATTCACTTCAACAGAAAAAATTCGGACAGCGGTTCAGACTGCTGTAGCAAAGGAGAGAGCCCTCGCACAGGGTAAGCGCGTTAAAATCGTTACACCTGTACGTGCCTTAGAGGCAGTAACAAAGGCAAGCATTCCAAATGCAAAAGCTCTACTTCCAAGATGGATACAATGGGTTAATTATCTTGCTGCAACAGGCGTTGAATACGTTTTTAACGCCTATTTGAAAACACAAGAATTTCTACAATACAAACTAGAATGTCCTATGCCGACTGAAATTCTACCTCTAGAACATTGTGGCTGTATAATCTATACGGACGGATCAGCACAGCCCATAATTGAGGGTAAACAAGCCTATAGTGCCGCGTGCGCGATTGTTAAAGGCCGCTGGCGCGAAGGTAAATTTCGACCTATGGTCACTAAAACTCAATCACTCGGAGACTGTACAGCTCAGAGAGCTGAACTACAGGCTTTCAAGATGGTGCTTGAGAATACCGATCGCAAATTCCCCACACTTATAGTGTGCGATACGTATTACTGCGTACAGTCTTACAATGAATATCCGCAGAACTGGGTTAAAAACGGTTTCAAAGACGCTAAAGGTGGTACAATTAAGCATCAAATGCTTTGGGAACAAGTAGTTCTTTTTGCAAAACGAACTACAAAAGACTCACGTGATTCATATACTGAGTCATCAGCGTGATGGCGTTTACGTTGAAGGGAATTCATTGGCTGATGAAGCCGCAAAGGTAGCTGTGCAAACGGCTTCCGTTGCTGCAATCACTCGTTCAAAAACAAAAATAGACAGCGAATTAATGCAAGCTGTCACCGCTTCAGTAAAAGACAGTGTTAAGACACTCCAAAAAGGCTTTCCAGTAAAGTACTCATATATAACTGATGAAAATAATGTTCCTTTTGCTCGAATCCCTGGAGTGGGGGTATGGCAATCCCAAGCATGGAACATAGGTTAGGACTAATCTTAGCAGCACATGAAGGACTCGCCTCTGCACACGCAGGAGTGTCCGCCACAGTATCATTATTAAAACCGAGATATTGGTGGCCACGCATGAGGAAACAAGCTAGAAACTATGTTCTACAATGTGAAATCTGCCAAAAAATGAAAGTATCTACAGTGAAACGACTTGCACAGATGCCCCTTGTAATTTCAGATAAACCATTAGCATGTGTTTACCTGGACCACTGTGGTCCCTTACAAAGGGATGGCAAATATATCATGGTCGCAGTGGATTCCTGCACAAGATTCATTTCGATATTGCCCCAGCGCTCGGCTGACGCCAGAACTGTTAGAAAAGATTTGCGAGTCTTTATCGGCACATATGCAATCGGCATGCTACATTCTGACCAGGGTCCTGCGTTTAGCTCTCGAGCTTACAAAGAGGCCATGACCTGCTTGGGCGTTCCATTGCGGTACTCAAGTCCATTCCATCCTGACGGAAATGCGGTAGTGGAAAGAAAAAAACGTGACATAAAGCAATCTATAACAGCTAGGGTATTAGGCTCGGGTGATGGGTGGGTCAAACATCTAATAAGTGTCCAACGTAGTCTTAATAATCTGCCAAGAAATTCTCTGGGGGAATCACTCCATATGAATTACTATTTGGTACTAGAATGCTCATCCAGGATCTTGATTGTCAAACTTCAGTGGTGGAACAGAAACCCTTTGATATCAAAGACCGTTTGGCTGTTTTACAGGACCTAAATGAAACAAGAAGAAGTCTGAATAACACAACACAAAAACAAACGACCACTGAAGAAAAGCCACCTGTCCCAGCAAGGCCTGTCTGGATTCCAAAGATTGGGGATCTAGTCAGGGAAAAGATTGCGGTAAAGAAGGCATTTGGGCATTCTTACAGAAAAGCAGTACCTGTCTTAGCAATCCTTGGAACAAGATCAGTGTTACTACCGCCGCTTGCTGGAAAAAGGGAGAACAGAATCGTATCCATCGACCTGGTCAAACCACATCATGTGGCCGATAATAGTAGTAGGCCCAGTGGACTCCCGAGAAGTAGCAGGCAACCAAATCTGGCTACTATCCAAAAGGTTAAAACTGAGAGACTAATCACCTTTGATAAACCTACAGTAAGAAAAGAAGGACTATGCAACAAAGCCATGGAATTTGTGCCTCTTGAAACCCAAATAACCGTTCGTCAAGAAACACCAGTCTACAATGATATAGCTTCTGACTATACTAATATGACAAAGGAAGAAACAGCTCCAGCGATTCCGAAAAATCCGGATGTAATCCCAACAATTGACAGAACTGCCTCTGGATAGTTCATCAAATTTTATACATTTTCTGAGGATCCCAGTGAACCTGAAACTACGCCAGCAAATACAACTTTCAAAGAAAAAATAACAGAACTCTTTTATCAACTTGAAAAAACATATCTGGTTTCACCATGGGTTGAATTTTGGATTGTGTTATATGTACTTTTTCTCCTGCTCTGGCTCATTCTTGTTTTAAGTTTGGGAAAAATTATAGATGGAAAATAATGTACAATGGACACAGCAAGTAAGAACACCAACTTGCTCCTGAAACCTCACAAATCATCTCATCGTGAAGGAAGAGACCTGTCATCAGTGAACATCACAGCCGTTCCTATACCTGGTGGTATAACATGGGACACAACTGATTATGACATTTATGGCCCGGTGGAACCATTGAAGATTCTACACCAATTTAAGGTTTCTTTAAGTGATTTTGTCTCACCAAGCACTTTTTCTGATGATTGGGACTTTGAAACTGTTCATATGATGACAGATTTAGAAATGTCAGCTAAATTCGCTAAACATGAATACTTAGAAGGTTCATCAAGTTATGAAGAAATGTATTGTTATAATCATTATGTTCACCATTATTTGCACAAATCTGCAAACCCTAGAATTTTTTTTACTTATAATCAATGGGAACATTGTCAAACGCCACCAAAGGGCAGCTCAAAACATTTTATGAAAAGTTTCCATACTTCTCAGGTTTTAATGTCACAAATCCAAAAACGTTTTATAACAAAAATATGAATAAGACAGGAATGAAAAACATGTTGACCAATGCTAAACAAATTTATTCTGCGAACTTTTATGCTCAACTGTCAATATTGAGACAAAAACTGTATGGGGCACACAAGACTAGCAGGTGCACGGTTTAGAAGCCTTGTTCAGAGCCTGCATTATCCCAGAACCAATTATATTATTAAATGACACTGTTCAACAAACATCATGTCTTGGCTTAGCTAAGATAAAACCGTCCATACCTAAAGTCACAACTGACAGTAATTTAACTTCAGATGAGGAGGTAGACGTAAAATATATTTTACAACACAACAGAACTAACCCTGATTGGACGAAATGGTTAATCTGGCCCATAGACACGAATAACTGTCAAGATAAATTCCTGAACAAAACAGAAGGGTTCAAAATTAACAGGCCAGATCCAAGATATTCCCAGAGACAACATCCAGGGATAGTCACCACATACAGTGCAGGAAAACTATGCCTTGAGTGGCTACAGAAATCCACACTTCCTGAAATTAAACAACACTTAACTTAACGAGACTTGCGAGACTTCTTACTAGAGCCTCGTAAACAACGTCAAAAACGTTTCGTATTCGCCGGTATTTATTCTGCTTACAATGAAGCATGGAAAATCACGCAAATGGAAACTGCAGAAAAAATATGAGAAATTGATCGTATTAATTTAGAGAAAGCTCTCTCTGTAGTGGACAATGGATTAACAACTCTGTCCTCCAGAATTTATTCTATGGACAGTATTGCATCATCTGATATTGACAAAATAGAGCAGGACTTGCTAATGTTACAACATGGCCAGTCTCAATTATGTTCCATAATGCTGCTAGGCTGGACATTACAAAATCTCCGTTCAGGCTATGTGCCAGAGCGTCTAATCAATACCACGTCATTGTTTACTGTATTTAACCTTACAGATAAACAAATCTCTTTGGCACAAAGAGGAGCAGACTATACGGTGCTGAGCATTGGAAAACTGGAACGATTACCATTAACTGTTTCTGAGAAACCAGTCGTAGAATGGATAATACATGGCACCATCACAATACCCATGACGATTTTCCAATTTCAGTATTGTCTACAGCATCTACCAGCAGGCCTGTATGAAAGGTTAGGTAAAGGATACATTAAGTCAACCTGGAATTTACCATACACACACAAATGTTGGAGTGGGGGAAAGGAGGTATTTCTTAGTAATAAAAATTGTAAAAACTCACTAAGCGGTACACTTTTATGCGAAGGTATTAATCTACACGGAGCCTGCGAAGGTTCTTCAAATAACCTCTCTTGCCACTCGCATGATTCACCAGCAGCAGTGATAGATCCAATTTTCAGGCAGCTTTTCAGTGGCAGCTACCTTATGCTCAATGATCACAGCTGTTGTGGCATGTTGCCAGGAAAAGCGTATCTAGTTAGTGTGTCAGCCAGGGTCACGTGTTGTATGCAAGTATTGTATCCAAAAAGCAAGACAGACAGGGAGTCATCGGTATGGCCTTCACTGAATATCTCTTCTATACGAATTGATACTTTAAGCAGAATGAAAGGCATTCTTTTGCAAAAAACTGTGCCACTGACCTCCTCTAAAGAAACGTATGATCTGCAAGTTGCAAGAACGTCTGCAGAGATACATGCATTATTATCAACCAATTACCCAGTACATTTCGCAGAAATGTTAGGTCAAATCTTAAACATGTCTAATACCAGCGGTATTGCACATGTTTTTAAGACAATTGTTTCGGGACTGTTAGCACCTTTTGAAGCAGTCCTTTGCATTTTTCCAAATTTCGTGCACTCTGTGTTTGGCGGCCTGCCTCTCATTTTGGGACTCGTCGCAGGAATTCTATTTTTGTTTATTCTGCTCTGATATGGCAAGTCCAGTCACCAACGATACTCAGACTGCCATCGAACAAGCTCTCCTAGCCATGCGGTATCGTGACAGGATTACACAGATTCTTGGCTTGGCTCATTTAAGAGATCTGAAATCCACTAGGTTTCTTTCGTTCATACCAATCTGGCAAGATTGCATCTTACCTGTTCTACGATGCCTGCTTTGTGGAGAAGAATGCATGTTAGATGTTTGTCTAACACTACCATCGGTTGCACCAACGGATGCAGATGCATTACTGGGTCCGGTAACGGCTCACGTGTTGTGTTGCCCCCAACGGCTACCAATCCTGATGACAGCGTTCATTGAGATCTCAACAGCAAATCCAACTGGAAGTGAGATACGAGGAACAACAGGCACACAGGTACCATCTGATATGAACATTGCTAACGCGGCAACTGACGCTGACGGCGTTGCTTCTCATCTGTGCACAATTGATCTGCTTGATGAAGTAGTTCCACTTTCACCTACTGTGGTAGACGATTTCTTTGCCAGCTTAGACAATTTGATGTTTTCTCCTGACACCGAGAATAACTTTTGAAATCTGCGCACAGTGTTCCATGAACTCTACATTTGGCCTTCACTTTTCATAACAATTATTCCAAAGCTGTGGAACTCTATTTTTCAACAGCTAATTTTGACTTTTTCCCAAAGAATTTAAAATATTATTATTTTTTGGGGCACAAAGTAATCTGCTTAAAGTAGAACTATTCTTAGAAAACAAGAAATTCTACACTTCCTTGAGACAGTATTTGACCTTGTCCCCTGAAAAAAAAATAACAGTGTATATATATTCTACTATGGAATGGTCTCGACTTTTTCTTCTGTAAACTTAGAGCCATTTCATTAATGTCATTACATGATTCATTCAGTTAGCTTTGCCAACATCATACTTCATGTTTTGAATGACGTATTTTGCTTTTATATGCGTACTATACAAATGCTCATTTTTTCGTGTGTAACCTTATCAAATGCATTTTGTGTATTTTGGTGTAGGATTGTGAACACATGCTTGTGTTATGTTTTAGATGCTTACGGATTTAGTAATATTAGACATAATACGTGGAGTGGGTGTTGTTTAGTGTCTTAGGACCCTAGTGTAATTTTCCCGATTCATGCCCATATATAGGTATAAATCACCCATTCCATATATAGGCATAGAAATCATAACCATATTAAGACATAGCTTAAGTAGTCCTATACAGCTTGGATACTTTCACTAGTTCCGAAAATCTACAACGATTTCTTGGAAAACCCCACCTTCAGCAGTAGGGACTTCCACCTGCATGAATATTGATTTATCCAAGAACTCATGGAGTTTTCAAAGAACTAAGTCTTTGATGTCGTTATTATGTCCAACCTTACGTCAAACTCGGCCCCTTCAAGGTATAAATATGCCCACACTTGCCCAAACAGACACACGGTGGTTTGGAGCAGTTTGACTATCCACTTACCCGACGCGCCCTGCTGCAGCAAGTGCTGAAGGAAGCCGACCCTCCAGCAGACGCACTGAGAGACGCTGTCTCTTCTCTTGCCGAGAAATCCAGCTCCAGTGTTTCCAACCTACCCTTGCAGGTTGTTGGGAAATCGAGTCCTGAGAGAGAGATACCAGACCTCATTCATTCTAAACCAAGGTACAGAGCTGATAGGACCCTTAGAGAATTCTTGAATTAGATTCTTGGCAAAAGAATACTGAAACTAAGCTACACCTCACACTTCTTCCCTTGTACTAGACCTAGGTTAGGTACACTGGGGTAGGCGTATTTTAGAAGCACCAGTTGAGTACTTTTAGTCTTTATTTATTAATGTATGTATTCTATGTATTTATGGCTTAGAACCCATATCATGCTTTTACAGTATTATTTTATAATTCTCTTCGTACTGTATGCATTATACTTTGCAACCAGCATTACGATTGTAGCAGTTCATTTCCTCTGCATGAATAAGAAGACTGTTCAATAAATACTCTTTTATTGAAAACGCCTGTCTCTCTATTTCTCTGCACCTCTGGTAAAATGAAGCATGCACGATTGACTCAGTGAAATAACTATCTATATACCGCGACTCTAGAGATAGATTTCTTATTCTTGAGAAACAAAGTTGTCATGATTATGCGGTTATCAGAAACTAATCCCTTCTTGTGTATTCGAGAAAGTTTCTAGTGATCTCTGAGCTAGCTGCCACTCACAATTAAGTCTAGTATATTCGGTATAGACCTAGTTGACTTCAGTCCTATGTCAAATCTATAGGATATACTATTCCAATGCGCAGAGCCTATTGGGAATATAGGAACTACACTACAGCACCCTGGGGGTCCCCTTAGAAATTAGGAACTACTGTGAAATCAGTAGTTCCATGTCCAATTCCTCTGGTGAGTCCTCAATTTTCCTGAGATTTTCAGTTGAAGGCGTTTGAGGATATCTGTGTGAAAACAAACAGCCAACAATATAAACCACAGATCTCATAATTCTAATGTGATCAGTAACTGCTGTTATTGGCCCCTTCTGAATTAAGAGGCCAATTTTAATGACTGCATTAATGGGTTATTTTGACTCTAGTGGGCCCGACTTCAAGCTCCTTGAGCAGTGGAACTCCAACGTTCATCGACCCTTGCGGGGTAGATGATTCACGAATGGTTCCAATGTTTACACAGAGCAATTTTAGAGAAAATGTGAATACCAACTGGCTCTCTGTGTCACAGTGGAATGACGGGTCAGTCAGCATTTTTTTTCTGCAACAAAAGCAGATTTGTTCAGGAAAACAAAACAGCATTGCTGTGACTCACTGGGAGTTTCCTCCTTGCTCATCGGAGATATGTTGCATTTTTAGGTCTTGCTTGAGAAGGTGCATACTTGGTGCTTTCATTAACTTAAAATTAAAGGGGACTTTGAGCCTGCCCATTACTTATTATTGGTTGGAGTAATCATCACTCTCATTTCCTCACTTTTCATTGGTCAGTGCATGCCAGTACATTTTGTCTTTGTGTTTTTTTGCCTTCGATGGAGCATAGACCATGTACTGATTAATTGCTTTATTATTGTCCTTACCCTGCTGGCACTTGGATTTAGGTACTTTTTTTCTTGAATCCCTGTTCATCCTTTCTTCTTGTTCATTGCTGCTTACATCCGCACCCTACCTTCAATGATGCTTTCCCTTCTATCATTGGTGTTTGCACTCCTTCCACTCATTGTTGCGTGTCTCCTCTCCTTCCCACTCCAGTTGTTGCTTGATGCCCTGACATTGTTATTTTCCAACCATTTTATCGTTGTTGCTTACCTTCCTTCTCACCCTCTCCCATCATTATTGCTTGTTCTCCCATCATTGTCCATTGCTCTCCTCAAGCCTCCCTTCATTGTTGCTTGCCTCGCCTCTCACTCCCTACTTCCTGTCATTGTGCTTGCCCCCTCCCTCACACCAGAAAAACAAAGCATAACGATGCAGCCAGTGCTGGTTGCATCACAGTGCTTACTTTTCACATTTTTAACCAGGTTGCAGGCAACACAGCTAAAATACATTGACAAAGCCAGTAGCTCCCACATAGGGGAGACCTACTGGCTTTGCCATTGCATGTCCATTACCACGGACTGCCATGCTTTGCATGGTAGTCTCAGACAGCGAAATAATTTTGGAAGGAATGGATAATTGGATGGGCTTTCTGAGCATGTAAAGCTTGTGGCCCGATGGAAGCTGGGCCACCAGCAGGGGATTCCAAAAGTAAAGCCAACTGAGGCTCTGCTGTCGGACACTAAACAGTTGCCCCAGTTCTACATGGGAGAGGGGAACCAAAAGTATTGGGGAACAGATCATAATTTGATTTCTAACTATACATGCAATATGCCAAGAAGAAGATAGATCCTGGATGAATCAGATTGCTTGCCTAACAGTTTCCAAGACACAAGCCAGCACAGAACTTGCAAATATATTTTTTTGTTAACTCCTTCTGCGCTCATGACAAGGTCAGCTCGTCATGGGCGTAACCTGCGCTACGCGGATGACGAGCTGACCTTGTCACGTAACGCAGGATTTTTAAAATCGCAGCGCGCAGCAGGAAAACCGCTAGCGCGCATGCGGTTAAATAGGTGAAAGGCTGCGATTTCAAGAAACCAGTAAAGCTTTTCTTCCCACTAATTAATCCAGTAGTGTAAAAGTCTATTTGTATTCATTGTATGCTTTGGCTAATATTTCTCTTTCTCATTCGCTTAAAGCAGTGTTTTCTGATGGTTTAAAATAGCGTATTAAAATCTCTTTTATTTCTCACAATAAGAACAAGACATTGAAAGTAATTTACAAGAAAATAATATTCCTGGTAAATCATTTTGACAATTACTCTTTCTGGAAACAAGGCATGGGATAAGCACGTGAATATGACATCATTCCTGAGATGTCCTATGGGATGAAAGGAGAAAATGTCGTAATTTCTGCAACTTCTGGAATTTTGCTTAACTGATATCCAAGGAGGGTAGGTCTCAGTCTTTGGTGGTTCCACCCTTGGAAAGTAAGTCTTGTGTTTCCTAATGTGGGGGCATATCATCAAGGGCCTGAAGATAAATTATCGCCGCTTTAGCGTACGTTTTCGGGCGAAAAGCGGCGATAATTATATCGCATTATTTGCAAGGAAATGCTAGCGCATGTTTCCTTGCTTCAGCTCCCGTTTTGTCCACACCTTGCTTTGCATCTCTAATGAGATGCCAAGGAGGCGTGCCTAACAAAATACCATGGGAAAATATCGCTACCCCAGCTTCGTGATATCATCACCGAGGGGTAGCGATATTTTAAATCCTGTTAACTACGCCTTAACGCAGGAATTTAACGTCTATTAAATTCCTGACTAATACATAGCTAACATGGGAGGTGGATTATGGTGATACCACCACAGGGTCGTATCACCAAGGCTATCTCTGTTTTGGGTGCAACATTGCTGGTTTTCGAGCGATGTTGGCCCATTTCTCTGGAATATTATTGCCCTGGAATAACGCATTGTTAATAACGCATTTCCAGGGCGATACATTCCTGCGATGGACGCCGATAAATAAACAAGCGCTAAGTGCGCTTTGCGTTTATTTATCGCCATCCTAGTAAATATAACCCGTGGTGTCTTTATGTTTCCTTTTATCACCACCACCACTCCTTACTTTCTCAGCTCCACCACTGTCAGATTTCATTCTTGGTTTTGTAACGCTGTATTATATATGCATACTGCTGATTACGTTCGGATACTCTTTTTGAAGGATGGTGATCTGGGTGTTGCTTTAAATCAGATAGAGTTGAAATATATGACTTGCAACCGATTCAGTTTCCATTCTCTTGAAATAGAGATGTTGTCTTGGTCTTAGGTCAAAGTCGTTGTGGTAGTTTTCTTCCCATGGCTTGAAATCTTGGAGTCCAAGTGGATTGAACTGACTATCCCAGAGGTTATTTTATCTTCCTCACAGATTAAGACTGTGTATTCTCACATGGAGCTAACCTTTTCAATGCCTTTTCGCTTTTGATGCTTAAGTATTGTAGGGCCTGTTTCACAAGGTAAGCTTACACTTTGTGTTAGTTTACACTTTAAGTGAAATACACAAAGTACAGAGTTTTAGGACTGCATGTCCTAACTTTGTATGTGCGTAAATCTCCGCTCCGACTTCGGAGTCTCGGCAGAGGTAAAAAAAATACCCAGAAATCTCTGCACATAAAAAGTCCCGTCATGTATACACCCAGATGTATGAAAATGCAGGCTTGTTAAAATTCAGCCCAAGAGTGTTTGCACTTATCCTGCCCCTAGCAAGGCACTTTGAATCATTATCCAGGGGTTGTGTAACACAAAGCCACTTCGTTTGGCATTCAGGTAAACCTTTTAGCACAAAATATATTGTGTGCCAGAAAGCTGAACAATGTTTCATTTGCACCACTTTTTGTCAATGACGCACCCATGGACACGCATTTCATCATACTAGCTTGCATATAGCTTCAGTCATCACCATTAGCCAGGCAAGCCTGGACCAAGGCACTGGCCTTAAGTTCCTGAGGGAAAAATATGTATTTGTGTTATTTACTGAGCACCTCAGTGTATCGGCTTCTCAGTGTCTTTAAAAGGCCTTGAGACAGTTCTTGCTGAAATCTGAGGAAAGGACTTACTGATAACATCATGCACATCGAAGATCTCATGCCAGTGGAAAGAGCCATAAAACATTTTCAACAGTGACTTCAACACGCATCCCCCACGGTGCCAATATTTCTTTTCAGGTGAACATGTTCTCAACACTCTTTAAAATATCAAAAGGGAACGTGCTGCACCACATCGTGGGAGGACTCATTACTTTCAACCTTGATAAACTCATAGACTTCAAGATTGATAAATGCTGCACAGAATGGTTCTTTCAGTCCTCTTCAAATTCATCAGACAAAACGTGCCCAGCTCATACCGTCACGTTGTGTTCTTTTGATCAAGATTTGGTCTGACACTCAATCAATCAATCAACGAGGTATTTATAAAGTGCTGCAAATCTCTTGTGAGGGTCCCAAGGCGCTTTCACAGTAATTTCAGGTCAGCAGAAAAGAATATTACATTGCCTACTAGATCTGCGCCCACTCTTCACATTTCCTTAGTAAATACCTGAGCACTCTGGGGGCATATTTACAAGCCCCTATCGCCACCACAACATCACTTTGAGCGACATTGTGCTGACCATAGGGGCTTCACCTTATTTACAAGGCAGAGTTAAGCCATGTGACTTAATGTGGCCCTGTAAATGAGGCACTCTTTCATGCTGTACTTAGAGTGAAAGGGGAGGGCAATGGGTGTTACGGTTTGCTTTCCACTGCAACACCCATTGATTTTGACGCTTCCGCCTATTTACAAGGATGGTGTAAATCGGCACGACAATTAAGACCAGAAACAACCTGGTCTGCTGCTTTGTGCAGGACACATGTAAACAGAAAAACGCCAATGATTGTTTATGTGCAGGAAGGTCTCCCTTCCTACACATAAACAATCATTTACAAAAATGACATTTTGCAACTTCTATGTGTGCTGCATTAGGCAGCACACATAAACGTTACAAAATGCCATTTAAAGATTGTTTATGTGCAGGAAGGTCTTCCTTCCTGCACATGAACAATCTTTAAATGGCATTTGCACTAAGGTGCAGGGGTGACTGCATTGGCGCTAGGCTACTAATTTTAAAGCAAGCGCAGGGGGAAACACAGGCCTGCATCATATTCTAGCAAATAGGGTGCAGCCAAAGTGATGGAGCATGAAGTTAGCCTTCTTGGCTTAATGATACGCTTCACCACTTTCCTGTAAATATGCCCCATGGAGTTTTGGGTCCCCTTTGCATGCATCGTCAGTCAACCACTGCTTCATTCTTTGCAAAGAGGTGCACCCCTCAAGACAGCTCGTCCTCATCCAGAGTCCCTCCTGCTCCTTGCCCCTAACCTCCTTGTCCTCGCCACCAGTAGCGGCCGGTGGAGGGAGTTCCGTGGGGCGGTGAGGCGGGGCAGCGGAGGGGCAGGGTGGGGGTTAGTAAACACCAGAATATGAATGAACGGAGGTAAGTAAACAATTAACTACATAAAACGGGCCGCTACTGCTCGCCACCCACAACATGGAATTGGTCAACTTCTCAACTGTACAACACTGTTGCTTTGTAGCAAGGTTTGCTCTGTGAAACATCTACATTTGTTCATACATGCCTGTCATATGGCGAGCACTGCTGTCTTCAATAAACAGAAGGCCTAAAAATCTGAAATTCAATGGGCAAGCAAAATTCTAGATATTAAGTTTTAAAAATGGAAAAAACACAGAGCAATTCCACTAACACTGTGACTGTGTTGATAGCTCAAGGCAGCCGTGAACACATATCATCTTCTATCCTTATCTCAAATTCGGTGGATACCAGCTCACTCGACCACACTGTAGAGTCCTTTGTTTCAAAATCTTTCAATCAGTGATTTCAAATCAGGTGCCTTTACAGCTATTTCAATACCTCAATGTGCAATTGTACAACGTATACAGTGTCTTGCTGGGACATAAAATAGGCCTGGGCATAAAAAAATACATGTTCAGATAACCTAAAAAGTGCCCCATATTTCCAAATCGGGGATTTCTGAACTTGCTAAACAATTTTCTTTTTATAACAGAATTATATTGTTTTCCATTAAATAATCATACAATCATACAGCCCTGTGGGCACCATGAAAAAGTGATGAAACAACCAGGAAGTAGTACAATTGTTCACACTAAAAGCTCTAGCGATCTCCCATGGGAGACTGTTCACGTAAGTGCTCTATCAAATATCACGCAGGTGCAATACAAAGTCTTTTTCAGTCTCCCACGTAAAGTCCAAGTGCTGGGCCTATCCATCTCCACACATGGTCCAGGCCAACCCTGTGCTGCAACATAAAGACCACCCCAACCCCACCCCCCCATTCTCTAAACATCCCAACAAGTTCCCCCACCCCCACCCCAGCCACCCACCCAAGCATGCCGCCGTTCACTAATATGGTCATAGAGGTAATCCGAGTCCCTGTACCACCCATCTGAACTCCTACGTCGCGGTACCCAGCCTGTATCAAATCAGAAACACCAGGGGAAAGCCCCCAACAGGCTCCCTCCAGCTCCAGCACGCCCCTTGTTCACACAGAAGGGGATATCGCTCAGGAGGTCCCCCCTCCCTCCACCTTGCCAAGTGCACTCTCGTCATCCCAAAGCGGATGTTTGGCCAATTTCAGAAAGGCTACCCATGTTCGAGCCATTTCCAATGACTTTTTATTCCCGCTGCGACGGGCCATACCTAATCTATAATTGCTTTTACTTTCTGCCCATTTTAGCAGCTCCCTATGCCAGCGCGCTATAGCTGTACGCTGCCTCGCTTTCCAGTGAGAAGTGAGTTCTCTCTTAGCCAGGACCAGCCCCAGGTCAATAAACTTGCTGGTAATCTTAGTCTTAGAAGTGTGTGGGAAACAATGCAACAAACATACCCCTGGCGTCAAGGCCACCTCCCTCTCCGTCACATTTGTCAAACCAGTCATCACTTCCCGCCAGTAGTCTCTCAACAGTGGGGCAGGCCCAAAACATGTGGAGAAAGCTCGCCCCTTCCTGAGTGCAACCAGGGCAAGTAGCAGACACCGCAAAATATTCACTAATCTTGTTGGGCGTAAGGTAGGCCCGATGTACTACATAGAATTGGATGAGCTGAAAGCGCGCTTTACGAGATCTATTCCACGCTCTTTCAACAATTGCCTCCCAGACTTTTTCCGCAATGAGCTCTCCCAATTCCGCCTCCCACTTGATCCTCAACGCCGTCAAAGGGGGACGCATATCCCCAGTGATCCGCCGGTAGAGGCAAGTTACTGCTTTGAAAGTTCCCGCTGCCATCAGTATATACTGACAGGCGAGTGACGTAGCAGGCTCCACCAATCCCCGTCGCCAATGCCTTCTAATAGCCGCCATCAGAGCCGCATGTAAGAGAAAGTCTCCCCATGGGAGGTCATGCCCCTCGCTGAGATCATAGCATGAATTGGTCCAATCCGTGTACTCACAAAGAGTGAGAAGACGTCCCACAGCTAAAAAGCTGTGTATGCGAATGCAGAAAGTAGGGGACCCCCTCTAAAGAAACAGATAACGGTCAGGGAGAAGAGGGGAAAACATTTTTCAAGACACAACAAAGAGCTCCCTCATGACCTAAATAATTCTACAGCGGAAGCAATCCAGATATAAACAGTGAGCATCCAACCCAGATAATTGAACCCCACTGAGTGAACAATTCCATAATGTATAAAAAATATATATTTTATTTCATTTCTTTTATCAAAACTTTTTTCATTATTATATCTTTATATTTTCAACATACATAGTACATTCATAAATAATCACCAACTAAAAAAAATATATAAACAGATAGAATCAAATACAATGACCCCGGTAGAGGGAAATACAAGAACACACCAACTCATTCAAACCCTACTCACACACACCCAAACAAACCTTCACATTCAATACATATCTGGGCAACACAACTACAAGATAACAAAGTAATTGGGATGACCAAAGACAAAGACTGCAAATAGCAGGATGTTTTCAGGGCAGTGGTCGACGCGTTTTGGTGGCTGTACGATGATAAGGTGCCACCTTCATCAGGACCTGCCAGATATAATGCCCTCTCAAGGGCCACTCCACCCAGGGAACAAAGAGATTACACTGCGAGAACTGTATCACAATCCTCTATTTTGAAACAACCAGATGTTATAAAAATTCAATGTCAGGAGAATGAAAACTCCTTAATCCGTTGCTAGCAATCAATGCTCACAATACCTTTGCACGACTCAATACTGAATGACATGGTTTAGTGATGCCTGTGAATGCTGCCAGAAGGAAATACTTCCTGTTTGAGATCCTTTTAATGCCGGTCCAAACATATCTAAGGAGGTGTTCATGTGCACGATATAAGGTATCCACGCCAGAAAGATAATCAAATGTCCTAAAGTCTCTCCATGTCATCCCTAAGGTTTCATCCTCATGTCTTGCCAAATATTGTATGATTCAGTCTCAAATTGGCTTGAAATAAATATATGCGCAGATCCACAGCAGTCACTGGCACCTCACGTCGAAAAAGACCAGACTGTTCCCAGAGATCATTAAAAGGGAGGAGGTTCCCATCCTCGGATTGATCACCCATTGTGGTTACTCCCGCCTCCTCCCAGGCTAATAATTGGCTCCAATCACCTCGTGAGGCAGCACCTCGCACATTCGCAGCGGGATCTTGGACACGTAAGCTATCACAACGTGTGTTTTTCTAGCCAGACACGCCCAGCAGCGCCGCACCACTGATACACCACCCGCAGCGGCACTCGCAACAGTCCCCCTGACAAGTGGCACCAGCTCGGCACCTACTCCCCTATATCCTCAGGTCTTCTAACATGGCCCGCCACCCATTTCGTAAACCACTGGAACTGTGCGGCATGATAGTAAGCCTCCAGGTCCGGCAGCACAAATCCTCCCTCTGCCTCGGGCCTCGGCAGAGTAGTCAGAGCGACTCTCCGTCTCCCAGTCCCCCTCAGAAAACTCGTGATCAAAGTATTCAGCTGGGCAAAGAACTTACCCTGGATCCAGAGGGGTAGCGTCCCAAAGTAGTAGAGAAATATGGGTAGTACGACCATCTTCACCAAGGCCACCCTACCAGCCACTGACTGCGGAACAGGCCCACGTGCTGTGCACCGCTGGGCCCAAATTGCCCTCAACAGGTCATCCGGGGCATGGTAGATCCTTGTGCCCAAATATAGTTAACACCTACATTCCCATGGGACGTGCTCTGCCCTTCGCTGGATTAACCTGTCCGGTCTAATGGGAAACAAGCACGACTTAGCCCAATTTACCCTTAGACCTGCCACCCTCCCCAAGGTCTCCGACAAACCCCTCGCTCCACGTAGAGCACCCTCAGCATCCGGGAGTAACATGAGAAGGTTATCCGCATATAATGCTATATAGTGCATTTGACCCTCTTCCAAGAGTCCAGAGTAATACTGGCCCATCCAGGCATTCGCTGCCAAAGGCTCCATTGCCAGAGTGAACAGTAAAGGGGACAACGGGCACCCCTGTCACGTCCCCCTAGGTACCGTACAGGCCGCAGACACCAGCCCCCCTGTCTTCATCCTGGCAGTAGAAGCGCTATACAACAATGCCGTCCACCGTACAAATTGTTCTCCCAAGCCAAATTAAAAAGGTAGGGCCACTCAAGGCTATAAAAGGCCTTTTCAATATCAACTTCAAAGATACAGGCCTCCTCCTTATCATAGGTGCAGGACTCCAAATTATGCATGAGCAGTGTTGCGAGAAGGTATGAACCCAGCTTGATCCTTATGGACCAGTGTCGTCATATAGGGGAGCAAACGACCGGCCAGTATGCAGCTCAAGATTTTATAGTCTAAACTAAGCATCGCGAGGGGCCTATATGAGGATCAATCCCACAATGGTTTACCCGGCTTAAGGAGGGGAACTATGAGAGCCTCTCGCGTAGTAGCAGGAAGGACGCCCTCCTGCCTCGTCTGTTGTAAAGGACCACCAAGCAGGGCACCAGTAGATCAGCATAGGCCCCGTAAAACTCCACTGGAAGCCCATCTGTACCTGGCAGTTTGTTTCTGGCCATATATTTTATAGCGCTGTGCACCTCACCCGCCTCAATGTCCCGTCCAAGAACCTCAGCACCCCTGCCTCGAGGTGAGGTAGTCCCGCACTTGACAGAAACTCTACATCCCCAGGAACACAGGAAGACAAGGACCCAGTTTGCTCCAATATAGCTTAGTGTAGTACCGTGAGAAAGTATCATTAATGCCCTTTTGAGTATAAAGCACCTCGTCGTCTTGGCCTCTCAATTCCAAGATTGCTGTGCCTCTACGTGCTGGATTGGCCAACCAGACTAGGAGCGCTCCAGCCTTATCGGGCTCCACATGTGCCTTATCTGTTTAGGCTTTATAGTCGAAGCAACGCAGCCTCCTGAGCTGGACCGCCAGTTCCTCCAGAGCTTTGAGTAGCCCCTCCTGCCGAGCCGGGCGCTCTGGATGCTCCCTCTCCAAGTCATGCACCTTCTGCTCTGCCTTAAGGACATCTTGAAGCAACACTTTGCACACTCCCACCACCTCACTCAGGCATCCCATTCAACCATCAGAGAACATGCCATATTGGCGTTAGCCCTAAAGTATTCTTCAATGACCGTCCCAATAGTAGCATGGAACACCAGGTCCTCCAATATATCAGGCCTAAGTCGCCAAGTGGGGATGGCAGGACGGTCCCGCACCCAGTACAGTATTGCCAGCAAAGGGTTATGATCAGACGATGTCCTGGCCAAGTATTCACTAAGCACCATCCCCCCTTGAACGTCCGGGGAACTGAGGATCGAGTCCAACCGAACATGCAGGTCATGTAGCAAGGAAATAAAAGGAATAGTCCCTGTCAAATGGGTGATGGGCCCCCAAGGTATCAGTCAGCCCCCATTGCTGTTGCTAGTCCTGCCAAATTGCTGCCAGTCTATGAACAGGGGAGTCCACAAGGGGAGGGTGGGATCGGTCCAAAGCAACTGTCAGTAATACAGTTGAAGTCACCCCCCAAGAGCACTGAGCCAGTCAACCAGGGTGCCAATGTCCCAGAAAGATGTGCAAAAAAGGAAGCCTGATCCGTATTAGGAGCATATATACTGCCCAGGACGATGTCCCTCCCATCCAAGCACCCAGTTACTACAACTTATCTACACTGGAACGGCACCCCTGCCCTAATCCACACTAATGCGCCCCGTGCAAAGGGCGAATATGTGGTACGGTACACCTGCCCTCGCCATCTGCGCTGTAAGGCCAGTGCCTCCTGCTTATTTAAGTGCGTTTCCTGTAATAGTGCTATCTGCACCACTCTTCGCCTAAGGTATGCATGGATCTTATGGCGACGAGTGATAGTGTGCTTCCCCCTAATGTTCCACGACAGGCACGTAATCCTTACGGTGGTACCCATGGTGTGGTCAGATGAATACTGATGGCCTCCTCTTCCCGCTCGGCATGCTTGGTCCTACCAATCCCCGCCCCCGTACCCCTACACTCCCAACTCCCACTCCCCAGGATAAGTACCCTTGAAATAGCCTCCAAACTGAAAAAGAAAACAGCAACCTCGCTCAAACAAGGGTAGTGATGCGTGCGCCAACCCTTTGGGGCCCAAAGCCCCCCCGACCACCCCGCTTATCACCAGTATGAACAATAGCATTGGCATGGTGGCCCCCAACTATGGTGAACAAGTGATACCATCACCTCGCACCCCGCTAGGAAGATACCCTTCAAAAATCAGTCCTGGGCTACGCTGCGAGTGTATCTCACCCCTCCACCAATGCCTAGTTCAGCCAAACATGTCCACTGTCTGTGGAGTGTCCTCCGGAAGTTCAGTCTCAGAGTCCCCATTAGTGCTGCCCGCTGGAGAAGACCCAAGTCCCCCCAACACTCGGGCAGGCGAAACAGAGGTCGGACTAGTTCCACTCTCGCTGATCGCCACCACCGCCTGTAACACTCTATCCCTCTCAGGGCGACTCTCCGGCAACGTGAGGGCCCTCGTTGGGCTTGTGGTTCTTGGGGACCGTCTCTCCACATTGCTCGCTTCCGAACTCTTCCTCAATCTCGGTTGCCGTGTTTCTAGCTACTGCACGTGGCCTGCGTAGTGGTAAAAAAATGCGTGACGGTTGTGCCGCCACCAGCAAGCATGCCAGGAAGAGCATGGCATACGGAATATGTAATTGACACAGCTTCCTCTTGGGAGCTACGAAGGAGGCGCGCTGTCTCTGAACTTCCCTGGTATAATCTGGAAAGAGCATCACCTTGAAGTTTTCAATTTGCAGGTGCTGCTTCTTCCGGGCTTGTTGGAGAAGATGGTCCCGGTCACGATAATGTATAAGCCGTGCCACCAGTAGCCGCACGGCCGCTCCTGGCTTAGGAGGCCTAGATGGGACCCTGTGGGCTCTCTCAAGGGCAAAGAATGGAGACAGCCCCTCCACACCTTCTGGAACCCCCACTATGCAGAGTTTATTTCTGCGAGAGCGCCCTTCGCTCTCCTCTGCCCTCAGTTCCAAAATTCAGACACTGTCCTCCATCTGCCTCAAGGAGTGCTGTAGGCTCGTCATGTTATCCCGCACCTCCTCCAATGTCTTTGCGGTTGCCTTGACCCTCTCCTTCAGTTTCTTGTGATTGTCCTTGAGTAGGGAAAGGTCCACCCCAATGGTGTCTATTTCAGTTTCGAGGACCTCCCGCGACGCAGAGATGGCCTGTATTATGTCAGCCAAGGTGGGACCTCCTGGGTCCTCCAGGTTGGAGCCCCGTGCCCCCACATCCTCATCCCGAGATTGACATCCCCGTCCTCCTCTTGTAGGGCAGCGAACCCCTTTTTCTTCACCACTCGGCCCATCTCAGCTGGCTTCCTAGTGTCCTGCAATAACTCCCAAGGCGCAGGCTAGTACCTTCAGGAGCAGCGCCACAGGGTCGGGTCTGACGTGGCAAACCTGGTAGGACTAGCAGAGCAACCCCCAACCAAAGGTCAACAGGTGGGGCCGCGGCTTCCAGGTGGGAATACAAGCAGGCCAACGGTGTCTAGTCCTCAGCCCACGCTCCGCCGTGATTTCAAGTAATAGGGCTGGAGAAAGCCAGCACTGTCTAGGCCAAGCAATGCAGGGGGCAGGTCACCCCTCCAGGAAACCTCCCGGTTCACCAACACCACCAAAGGCCATTCCCAATGCAGCAATGGAGCCCAGTAGCCCCGCCGACCACACACAGCCCAACCGACACAGGCACGTTCCAGGGTCTACCCGCTATGCGGCAGTCACCTCGCGGTATCTCCACACGTTCCAAGGTAGCAGTAGATAGGCCAGTCAAGCCAGCAGTAGGCCCGCAACCCTCCATTCCACGCCGCGTGGGCAGCACATCCACTCAACCCTCTCACTTTCTCATGATTATGTGGCACAGTACCTTCAGGGCAGGGCGGACTGCAAATGGGGGAAAGGAACCGATCCAGCCACAGGCAAAGGCAGGCACCTGTTACCATATTCCAACACAGCCGCACCCACACCGCAACCTGTCCCCATCACAGGGCCGGATCCGACGGGTCCAGGTGTCCTCTCCTAGCGGTCAAATCCTGAGGCCCCAGTCACAGCACCGAAGGCGCCCACCAATGATGCGCCGCCCCCTCAGGCGGATCCGGTAATTATCCCGGACCAACAGAAATCAGGCGTAGTGTAGGTCTCAGGGCCGCACAGTTCACTCTGCTACTCAGTGTTCTCCATTATCCTCTGCCCCAGCACAGCTCTCCTCTTCGATCTGGGGCATCCATGTTGGAAGTAGCATGCAGCCTCCTCTTCAGGTCATGGTGCGCCGCTCAATGCAGGCTCCGCCCCAGGGCGCCACTGACCACCACGACATTGGGGGGGCAAGTCAGCCCAGCTGCGCGCAGATTCACCTCACCCGTCACAAGTTCTCACGGCTGGCAGCGGCACCACAAATAAGTCACGGCCGCCATCCTGGATCACCACGGCCGGCCCCACCCTCGGGCCGCGAAATCAGCCATATCTGCACTCTCCGCACCCCTTCTGTAATCAAGGGAACTCCCAGCAGGGCACCAAGCAGTCCCATTGAAGTATGGGCGGTTAGAGCCCCCCCCCCCCCAGTGCGACAGGATCAGTGTGAATGGAGGGAGGTCACGGAGGAGCTCCGAGTTCCCCTTCCTTCTACATCGGCATCCAGCCATGCTCCCCTGAACTTGTTAAATCATACTGTATTATTGTATCATAATACTAGGGAATTCAACAGTGAAAACTGGCCCACTGGACCGTAATGCAGGCCTATAGACAGCTAAAAAACAAACCCACACATGAATGTCAGGTCAGCTGAAGTATTGTGGATAGTAAGTACAGTGTTTCCTTTTCTTACGAACACAGGGTTAATGTAGAACTATGCCCTTCCTATGTTCTATATTCCAGAATGTATTCATGCTGATGTGTTTAGACTGTAAGAGAGTCAGTGAGCTGTTGATGTGCTGACAAGGAAGGACGCTTTGCAGGGGTTGGAATAAACTTCACTGTGTTTCATCTACATTTGACTCCTTATTTATTTGAAGGATATTACACCATTTTGCCATCTTTGGAAGCTCCAACCCCTTCCTCCCACTATTTAGCTACCTAGTCATCATCCTGACTTTTCTCTGCAGATCGATGATCTTGGAAGTATATTATTGCGGGTGACAGAAGGAATATTGGAAAAAGCCATTCAGGAGTTCGTAGATTAATCCAAGTGAATTTTGTGTTTTTTTCCAAATAAACAGTACTCTCCTCGCAGTATCTACTAGGCGGTTACATTCTGTTTACCTATGAATGCCAATTGCCGTTGCTGCTCGAGCGTTCCTTCTATGTTTCCCTGCTCATGCTCTATCTTCCACACCACTGTCCTTCATGGAGCTTTCCCTTCCTTGTGTTTTTCATACTTTGCTGCACATTTCTTCATTACGTCTGGAATCAAGGTCATGCTGCATGACCCTACGTGCGGCCATATTGGATTTCTTTTCTCTCTTCAAAGAATCGAAGAGCTTTTATTAACCACATGCAAGACATAACCAAATTACCTTACAGTTGCCAATTTGCATCCTGCGGAATACAGCTGATTAGAGTAAGGTTCTTCTTCACTTTCACATGTGTATTAATGAATTGGATTTTCTGCCTTCACTTACCTTCTCATAACTTTACTTTAACCCCTTCCATGCTCAGGACGGCGGGAGCCATCCTGAGCCACAGTGGGCATGTGCTCAGGACAGCTCCCAGCTGTCCTAGCACCCACCCATGGGGGAAGCGCTGGCCCTCCCCCGTGGGCCGCCCATCTACGTGCCTGCACCGGGGATTGGCAGGGGAAGCCCTTCCCCTACCTCCCTCCACCCCGCCTTCCACATCATCAATGAGGTCAAAGCGCGAGGCCCGCTAACGTCATTAAGGGATTCCCAACACGCTGGAAGTAATTTGCTTCTAGCGCGTTGTAGAACACACAGGTGAGTTTCTCCTTGTGGGAGGGGGGATTTTTAAAAAGACATATCAGGGGATAAAAAGGGTTTTCCTTTCCCCTGATGCCTCTTTTGAGCATACCTGCTGCACGATCATGAGATGCAGCAGGAATGCCCACTAGACACCGGGGATTTTTTTTTATTGAAACTAATTACCTGTTCGTGGGGAGCGGCCCTTTGGGCAAGGGTCGCTTCCCAGTTTGGGGGCAAATTATTTTTGGCTGTGTCTGCCCCCTAGGGGGCAGATAGCAGCATTTTGTTTAAATTAAAGTGGCCCACTAGACCACCAGGGATACATTTATGGGGAGTGGCCCCTTGGGCAAGGGTTGCTCCCATTGGGGGCCATTGTTTTTGGCGGTCTGCCCCCTTTATGGGAGAATGATTGGGGCCACTTCTGCCCTCTTTGGGTGGCAGGTCAGCAGTATGTTTTAATGCTCATCTGCCCCAAGGGGAGCAGAAGCCACTAGACACCATGGTTTTTTAAAATTTTGGTGTTGGGGAGTGGCCTCTTGGGCAAGGGTTGCTCCCCTTTTACTGTGGTGAATATTTTATTTATACTGTTAGGCCTACCCCTTAGCTTGGTTGGTGGATTGTGTGTAGCCTGGTGCATTCATTGCATGTGATTGCACAGTTTTTTTCTCCTTTTTATTCTAGTGTTACTCTTTTGATTCTTGTTTGAGATTTAGGCAGTGGTTGTTCTGCAGTTTTGTGTAATTGCATTTATTTGGTAAGAAAAACATTTTTGTTGTGTTTACTCTAAATGAGTATTATTGTCATGCATGAATACATTTGTTTGTAAGTGGTGTCATAATGGCAGCATATTGGTTAGTGTTCTGATCATGACATTCTTTGTGATGTGCTTTGCATTGTCTTACGTGTAATTTTCTTTTCTTTTTCTTTTTAGAGGGATATTCTTGATCCTTACTGTGTCTGTGCAGAGTAGGTGGTGGTGAGTCTAGCTGCTTCTGGCAAGTGAATGGTATACTGTTGGAGTATATGGTCTTTGTTCTAAAGCTACTTTTTGTTTATTTCTGTTTTTTACAATGGGTTTGTTGTTGTTGACTTGTTTGACAAGTTACCTTTATTAGTAAGCATTATGGATAGCCGTAGAATGACTGCTCAGCGGGTGGTTGGTATGCTTCTTGAATCTTCCTCTGAGCAGGGTTATGAGGGAGAGGAGGGAGGGGAAGAGTCAGGCAGTGAGTTTTCTCTCCACATGGAATCATCGGATGATGAAGCTACTCTCAGTGCGGATGAGGCTACTCTTAGTGTGGATGAAGTGCCTGTATTATTTATTTATTTATTTATTTTAAGGTTTTATAGAGCGCGAACATGACCCGTGAGGGTATCAGAGCGCTTTACAGATACAATAGAGTAATACAGGGTCACGGCAGGTCATAGCACAACAAAAAAAAGCAGGTAAAAACGATATAAATTAGTAAATAGGAGAGCTTACAGAAAATCAGGGGGATGAAGGTGGGACAGGGTAGTAAACAGGTTCTGTACCTGGGGGATAGTATAGGCTATACAGCAGGAACAAATATAATACAATGAACAAGAAAGGTAATGTACAAGGATGCAGGCACTAGACTCTCAGGTGACTGAGGGAACGAGATTAGCCAAGGAATTTATCCATGAGAAAGGCCTTGGCCTCTTTTTTGAAGCGAGCAAAGGAAGGAATTTTTCTAGTGTCAGCAGGGAGGGAGTTCCATATTCTTGGTGCAGTTCCGGTGAAAGCCTGATTGTAGGTTTTTATTTTCCTAAAGCGTGCAAGCCGGAGTAGGAGGGCCTTGGTCGATCTTGAGTTTCCGTTTCCTTCAGATAACACAAGATTCTGTGCAAGATACGCAGGGGAGTTAGAGTGAAGGGCCTTGTGCGTGATGCATGCCAGCTTGAGGTGAATCCTCACCTCGAAGGGTGCCAGTTTAGCACTTTCAAGTGAGGAGTGATGTGATAGAATTTATTTGAGCCTGTAAGTAGTCTGGCGGCTGCGTTGAGGCAGGCTTTTAAGGGTGCCAGCGAGATCTTAGGTAAGCCAGAGAGGGTGGAACAACCGTATTCCAGTCAAGAGATGACTAATGATTGGACAGCGAGTTTTAGGTCCGGATCGTCCAGAAAGGGTTTCAATTTCCATAGGTAGCTCAGGTGGAATCTGGCCAATTTCGCCATTGTGTTGATGTGATCTCGCATATTTAGGTTAGAATCCAAGGTAATTCCCAGAGATTTGGCTGAATTCACAATGGTCGGGGATGTAGGGGTTGTTCTTGGGTGGAGAGATTAGAAGGAACTCCGTTTTCTTGGCATTTAGTTTTAGTTGATTGGAGGAGAGCCATCTGACGGTTAGCTTCAGGGCTTCATTCAGGGTAAGGATCTCTGCAAGAGATGAGATTTTTATGTAGATCTGAGTGTCATCAGCGTACATATGGAAGGAGATATTTGCATTGCACAGGACTTCGGCAAGGGATTCCTGATAAAGATTGAAGAGGTTGGGGAAAATGTTGATCCCTGAGGGACTCCTACCATGACCACGGAGGGAGCGGACAGTACGCCATTGACTAGAAATCTCTGAGTTCGGTTATGGAGGTAGGATCTGAACCAGTCGAGGACTGTGCCTTCTAATCCCATCCTGAGTTTAAGGCGTTCGAGTAGCATTACATGGTTTACCGTGTCGAAGGCCGATGATAGATCAAGGAGGATCAGGAGACAGGTTTTGTCTTGGTCAAGGGCTTGGAGAGCGTCACAATGATGTAGAGCATGGTGGAGGACACTGCTGTGCTGATGGTGCAAGAGGAATCTGGATTGAAGCCTGGGGCTTTAAGGCTTCCTATTGGAAGTGTTGGACTCTGGGTTGTTTCAAACATGGTGCAGCTGGTGTTGCCTGCCTTTAGTGGTGATGCAGGGTGTAGAGTGGATAGTGAATTCTTTTGCCCATACAGTTTTTTTAGTTGTTTATGGATGATTTATTTTGGGTGAGATTGTTGAGCAGACTAATTTGTATGCTGAACAGTTTTAGTGGGACAATAGTGCCAGACTTAGGCCCTACTCTAGAGCTACCCGGTGGACTCCCACGAATCTGGAAAAGATGAAGAAGTTTTTGAGTTTGACTTTATTGATGGGCTTGATAAGGAAGACGTCCATTGCTTCATATTGGTCTACCAGTCCCATGATGGCAACGGCCATATTTCCTACAATTATGACTCGTGATTGGGATTTACTTTTGCTTCGGATGCTGCATTTTGTTGATAATGGTTTGGCGTTGCCACAAGATCACCCTGACTGACCGTCTCTTTAAGATTCGGCCTGTTCTTGATCACTTTGTAGATCGATTTTCAGAGATCTATACTCCAGGGAAAGAAATATAATATATTGATGAGTCTTTAGTCCTGTTCAAGGGCTGTTTGGTTTTTAGGCAGTACATTCCTAGCAAGAGGGCACGTTATGGAATTAAGCTGTATACGTTGTTTGAGTGTAGGGCAGGATATGTTTTTAATTTCCATATGTACACTGGTAGGGATTCCACTATTGACCCCCTGGTTGTCAGTCCACTTTTGGAGTCTCAGAGAAAATTGTGTGGGATCTTGCTAGAGGACTGTTTAACCATTTGTACCTTAATAACTTTTAGACTGCTGTGCAATTGTTTAAGGAATTGTTCAAAGTGGACACTTTTGCTTGTGGCACAATCCGCTCTAACTGTAAAGGTTATCCAAAAGAACTTGTTTGCGAAAAACTTCAGAGGGGACAGTACAGTTCCTTGCGTAGTGATGAACTACTAGATGTGAAATTTGTGGACAGGAGGGATGTGTACATGCTGACTACCATCCATTATGAGAGAACTTCACCTGTGGCTGTTTGGGTCACATTGCTGAAGTGCGCAAAGCTGTGTGCATGTTAGACTACAATAAGCACAAGGGTAGTGTTGATAGAGTAGATCAGAGGTTGGAACCTTACACTGCTATTTGTAAGGCTTACATTTGGTATAAAAAGTTGGCCATCCATCTCTTCAATTTAGCAACTTTCAATGCTTTTGTTGTGTTCAAGGAGTGTTCTCCTGCGTCAAAGTTTACTTTTGTTCAGTTTCACGAGTCTGTGATAAGCAGCCTTGTTGTTGTGGAACAGGCAAGTGTTACTAGAGTTGGAGTGGTGGAGGATGTGGCAAGATTGAAAGATCGACACCTTCCTGATTAAATTCATCCCACACCCAAAAAAAAACAATCCCTGTTAGAGATGTAGAGTCTGCTTGCGAAGAAGTGTGCCGAAGGAGAGTCGTATGCACTGTGTCGATTGTCCTTCTAATCCTGGGCTGTGTGTGCCCACATGTTTCATATTGTATCACACTCGAAAGAGTTTTTGGGAGCAACCATGAGTTTAATCGTGTACTGCCTGGTCTGTATGGTTTTTATATAGTTGTTCAGTTTAGCATTTGGGAATAGAATGATGTCTTCAGTTACTGCTGTTGTTTTTGTAGTTTTAGTTTTCTATTTAGTTACAATTGGTTTGTGTTTTCTTTCTTGTTTAAAAAATGTATGATGGAGTGCGTGGACTGGTACTTGGCTGGTGGTGTGCGTCGACTGGCGCTTGGCTGGCGGTGAGTGGACTAGAGCTTGGCTGGTGGTGAGTGGACTGGTGCTTGGCTACCAGTGTGCATGGATTGGCGCTTGGCTGGTGGTGTGCATGGACTGGTGTTTGGCAGGCAGTGAGTGGACTGACGCTTGGCTGGCGGTGTGCGTGGACTGGTACTTGGATGGTGGTAAGTGGACTGGAGCTTGGCTGGCGGTATGCGTGGATTGGCACTTGGCTGGAGGTGTGTGTGGACTGGTGCTTGGCTGGTGGTGAGTGGACTGGTGCTTGGCTGGTGGTGTGCGTGGATTGGCGCCTGGCTGTCGGTGTGCGTGGAGTGGCACTTGGCTGGCAGTGTACGTGGATTGGCACTTGAGTGGTGATGTGCTTGGATTGGCGCTTGGCTGGCGGTGTGCATGGACTGGTGCTTGGCTGGTGGTGAGTGGACTGGCACTTGGCTGGCGGTGTGCGTGGATTGGTGCTTGGCTGGTGGTGTGTGAGTAGTGACTTGCTACTGGTCGATTTGATATAGGCAATTTTGATGTTGCCACAATACGTTTTGGGCCCTTGCCTGTCGCGGGTACTTGGATCTCTCAAACGAGTGAGGCACCATTTTTATCGGGAGACTTTGGGAAACGCGGGGTGGGTGGAAATTTGTGGATCCACGCAGATTACAGAACTTTTACCACAGAAATGTTAGGAAAATTTGTTTTTTTTTTACAATTCTTTAGGTTTGCAAGGGATTCTGGTTAACAGAATCTGCTGAAAGGCAGTCAAGTCATCCTATCCTGGATTCCCCTGGGTGTCTAGTTTTAAAAAATGTATAGGTTTGCTAAGTTTCCCTAGGTGCCGGCAGAGCTAGAGAGCTAGAGTTCGAAAACTTCAGCTAGGCACTTTGCCAAAAAAAGGTTATTTTTCACTGTGAAATTGTGGTGTGTCCACATTGCAATTGGTGCGGTTTCCTGTCACGGGCACTAGGCCTACCCACACAAGTGAGGAACCATTTATTTTCAGAAGACTTTGGGGACGCGTGGTGGGTGGAAATTTGTGGATCCACACAGATTTCAGAACTTTCCACCACCGAAATTTGAGGAAGATATGTTTTTTTTGACAATTGTTTAGGTTTGCAAGGGATTTTGGGTAACAGAACCTGGTGAGAGGCAGTAGATCACCCCATCCTGGCTTCCCCTGGTTGTCTAGTTTTTAAAAATGTATAGCTTTGCTAGGTTTCCCTAGGTGCCTGCAGAGCTAGGGTTCAAAAACTGCAGCTAGGCACTTTGCCAAAAAAGGGTCATTTTTCACTGTGAAATTGTGGTGTGTCCACGTTGCGTTTTGTGCCGTTTCCTGTCACGGGCACTAGACCTACCCACACAAGAGCGGTACCATTTTTCTTGGAAGACTTTGGGGACTCGGGTGGGTGGAAATTTGTGGATCCACGCAGATTTCAGAACTTTCCACCACCGAAATTTGACGAAAATATGTTTTTTTTACAATTGTTTAGGTTGCAATGGGTTCTGGGTAACAGAACCTGGTGAGAGGCAGTCAAGTCACCCTATCCCAGGTTTCTCTGGTTGTCTAGTTTTCAAAAATGTATAGGTTTGCTAGGTTTCCTTAGGTGCCTGCAGAGCTAGGGTTGAAAAACTACAGCTAGGCACTTTGCCAAAAAAGGGTCATTTTTCACTGTGAAATTGTGGTGTGTCCATGTTGCGTTTTGAGCCATTTCCTGTCGCGTGCACTATGCCTATCCACATAAGTGAGGTATCATTTTTATCTGGAGACTTAAGGTAATTCAGATTTGTAGAGCACCTGTTATTACTTATTGACTTCCAATGCATTTCTGCCTTCCAAATGAAAGACAATGTGTAAAAAATAAGTCATTTTCCTGTTGCGGGCACTAGGCCTACCCACACAAGTGAGGTACCATTTTTCTCGGAAGACTTTGGGTAATGCAGGGTGGGTGGGAATTTGTGGATCCACGCAGATTCCAGAACTTCCCACCACAAAAATGTGAGGAAAATGTGTGTTTTTAATATAAATTTAGGTTTGCAAGGGATTCTGGGTTTTAGAACCTGGTGAGAGGCAGTCAAGTCACCCCATCCTGGATTCCCCTGGTGTCTAGTTTTCAAAAATGTATAGGTTTGCTAGGTTTCCCTAGGTTCCGGCAGAGCTAGGGTTCAAGAACTACAGCTAGGCACTTTGCAAAAAAAGGTAATTTTTCATTGTGAAAATGTGGTGTGTTCACATTGCGTTTTGAGCCATTTCCTGTCACGTGCACTATGCCTATCCACATAAGTGAGGTATCATTTTTATCTGGAGACTTAGGGTAATTCAGATTTGTAGAGCACCTGTTATTACTTATTGACTTTCAATGCATTTCTGCCTTCCAAATGAAAGACAATGTGTAAAAAAGAAGTTATTTTGAAAAACGATTGATAATTCTCATGCTAGTATGAGTGTTCCCAATTTCGGAAAAGTGCAAAGATCTACTGTTTCTAAACTCTATATTTTGTTCCCATTTCAGGAATACATAGGTGTCTTTCAGACCGATTTTTCCATGTATACATTTTCCCAGAATAATAGCTATATACCCGGTACATAATAAAAAACCATTGCAAGTCACTGCTCTGTTTTTGGCTCTGGGTTCATTGGGTTCTTGTTGAACCTACTAGTCCTATAAATCCCCACAAACAGTTAGGTCTAGCGGATGTAACAGTATATTGCTTTTAAAGAGCTGTCATAATAATAAGAAGTGCATGTGAAAACGTTGACACAAAAGGCTATTTTGTTCAAATAATTTTCAATTTTTCCTAAATGTAACTGTTAGTTCCTATAAAGAAACCTTGAAGGATCTACACAAATGACCCCTTTCTGAATTCAGAATTTTGTCTACTTTTCTAAAATGTATGGCTTTCCAGAATCCAATATTTTTTTCCTACCCATTTCTACCATTAACAGGAAGGGGGTTGAAAGCAGAAAAAATAGCAAAAATGGTCTATGTCCCAGAAAAATGCCAAAACTGGTAACAAATGTTGGTTTTGGTTTTAAGACAAAAGTCTGTCATTCCATAAAAGCTGGGAAAATAGTGTTTTCAGCCCCACAAACCCTTTTTTATACCATTTGCAGGGAAAACCCCAGATGCTTTCATTTGCAGCATTTTTTCCCATTTAAAAAACAAAATTTAGCTGTATTTTGGCTAATTTCTGGGTCCCCTCCAGGGGAATCCACAAACCCTGGGTACCTTTAGAGTTCCCTTGATGTTGGAAGAAAAGGACACAAATTTGACGTTGATACCTTTTGTGGTCAAAAAGTTACAGGGACCTAAGTGCAAACTACCCCAAATAGCCAAAAAAGGTTTAGCGGGGGGGGGGGGGAGGCCTAACAGCGAAGGGGTTAACATCAATATGGAAGGCAATACAGCAACTGCAGTTTCAGGCACCACAAATGTTATGGGTGCAGTGAATGTTAGTATTAATCTTAACACACCCAAAGAATATTTAACTAATCCTGTTGAACCAATTGTTAAAAGTCAAGAATGGAAGGAATATTTCTTTAATTACATCACAACCTTGGAAGACAATGGCTGTATTATGTCTCCAGAAAGAATAAAATGTTTTTGTTGCATTGTCTTTCCCTGAAGGTCTTAGAGTTTATACTCAAATGCAAAAACCAGAAAGAGGAGGTGATGTGGATGTTTTTAAAAGTGCCATTTCTGATCTTGATGATCACTATTCACCAGTGGATTGTGTGGCAGTTTCTAGACATACATTTTACAAATGCAAACAAAATGCTAATGAGTCCATTGAAGACTATGTCTCCACCCTTAAAAATCTGGCGATTAAATGTAGATTTGGAACTCTACATGATGAAATGATCAGAGACCAAGTAGTTATGTGTACAAAAAACAAACACATTCAAGATAGACTAAAGATAGAAGGTGAAGCAATCCTTAATGACCTTATTACCTTAGTCCAGAAAGCAGAACTTTCTAAAAGATGTGCCAAAGCAACTACTCCACTGTCAGAGCATGCTTCGGTTACCAAAATTTCAGAAGGAAAAAAAGAAAAGACTAATACTCCTAAGAATTTTAATTGCCAACCTAGATTAAACATAAAGAGAGATGGGAATTACCAAGAGAATAATTCTGGTTTTGTATGTTATAGGGGTGGTAGTACATCACATAGTACTAGATTTGATAGCTGTCCAGGTAAATGATCCATGTGTTTGGAGTGTGTAATCATAGGTCATTTTGCAAAAGTGCGTAGTAAAAAATGTACAAAAAAAGTCAAGTGGCATGTGTTGCACTGAGTGATTCGGAATTTTTGGAGAATGATTCTGATGAGCGCTTGAAAGGTTCATGTGCGGAGTTTACAGAAAAAAAGAAATGTGGTGTTGAATTTAAATGGTAATGATAACAACAAACCTTTATGCATGGTTTCTTTTGGTGATTCATAAAGGGGGTGGTGATGGACAGAGTGCCCAGTCAAAAGATCAGGGCTTGATCCATCACCGTGTTTTTTAGCTCACTGCACCATCCCAGCTCAGAACCTGGCTACATGCAAATTAGTCTGACCCTGGCCCAGTGCATCATGGGAGCAGGGCAGACCAAACTACCAAGCCAATTCTTTACTGGAAAGGAAACAAGCTTCCGGGGACCGGTTTCTGGCATTACAGCCGTCTTCGGCCCGGCTTGCTTGAATCCTGATGGTGCAGTGAGCAAGGGACTCACATCTGAGCATACCCTTCCACACTTGTGGTGGCCAAAACGATTCATAAAGGGGGTGGTGATGGACAGAGGATCTGAATTAAGCAGAACACTCCTACCCAGTCAAAAGATCAGGGCTTGATCCATCACCGTTTTTTAGCTCACTGCACCATCCCAGCTCAGAACCTGGCTACATGCAAATTAGTCTGACCCTGGCCCAGTGCATCATGGGAACAGGGCAGACCAAACTACCAAGCCAATTCTTTACTGGAAAGGAAACAAGCTTCCGGGGACCGGTTTCTGGCATTACAGCCGTCTTCGGCCCGGCTTGCTTGAATCCTGATGGTGCAGTGAGCAAGGGACTCACATCTGAGCATACCCTTCCACACTTGTGGTGGCCAAAACGATTCATAAAGGGGGTGGTGATGGACAGAGTATTTGAATTAAGCAGAACACTCTTACCCAGTCAAAAGATCAGGGCTTGATCCATCACCGTTTTTTTAGCTCACTGCCCCATCCTAGCTCAGAACCTGGCTACATGCAAATTAGTCTGACCCTGGCCCAGTGCATCATGGGAACAGGGCAGACCAAACTACCAAGCCAATTCTTTACTGGAAAGGAAACAAGCTTCCGGGGACCAGTTTCTTTTGGTGGCATCACATTACAAGTAGCGGCTGACTCTGGATCTCCATTCACCATTATTGCGCATCCTATTTGGGAAGAGAAGTTCATTAGTTTCATTGGTCCTCATCTAGAACCGACTGATGTCAATCCTGAAAACTTTACAAGGGAAAAGATCAACATGGTAGGGTATAGAACACTTATTTTTTAATTCAAAGGCAGGAGAGCGTCAGGTAAATTATATGTTGAAGCTGATGGTCTGTCTGTTTTTGGATGGAAGGATCAACGTCCACTTAACATTATCCTTGATCCCAATAGTCCAGAGCAAGTTTTATTTACTTGTGATGCAGAAGAAACTAAAGAATAGGTTTTGAAAGAGTATTCCAATGTTTTAAAAGGAAAAATTGGAAAACTTGAGGGGTTTACTCATAAGATTTGCCTTAAAACTAATGCTGCTCCTAAAACTCACATAGTATGTCATGTTCCATTAATAGTCAGACAAGAGGTTAAGGAAGAGTTAAAGAAACTACAGGAGGCCAACATTATTGAACCCAGTTAGGCTTCAGAATGGGTTTCACCCGTAGTTATAGCCAGACGCGCCAATGGCAACATTCGGGTATATATTGATTTGAGGTATTTAAACAACAACATCATTGTGGACCAATTTCCCCTTCCTAGAATTGATGAAATGCTATTGTTGACTAAGAATGCTAAATGGTTTTCCACCATTGAATTTTCCTCTGCATATCACTAAGTTTCTCTGCATCCTTCTAGTAGGGAACTGACTGCCATTTGTGCACCTTTCAGATGTTTCCTGTTTCGCTGCATACCTTTTGGACTGGCATCTGCGGCAGCAGTGTTTCAGAGATTGATGTCACAACTATTTGGTGATCTGCAGGGTGTCATTTTCTTTCAGGATGACATTCAGGTTATGGGTTCCAGCAAAAAAATGATGACGAGCATCTGAAAAATGTGATGGATACTTTACAAAGTTAGGGTGTCACAGCAGAAATATTCAAATGCAAATTTGCTGTTAGGAAAGTTACTTATTTGGGTCATGAAATCAGCACTACAGGCATTAGACCTAAAACCTGCTTTATCAAAGCTATTATTGATGCAGCTGCACCCAAACCCAAAGATGATTTGAGATCTTTTTTAGGTCTAGTGGAATTTTACGCAAAATTTGTTGAAAAAAGTTCTCTGACAAAGCTTATGTTATGAGATTCTTACTTAAAAACAAGGTACAATATAATTGGAATGATACTTGTCAGTTGTCTTTTCAAGAGATCAAGAAATCCATTGGCCAAGCACCTAATTTGCAAGGTTTTGACCTTTTTGCCAGTACCATTGTCACTACTGACACTAGCAGTAAGGGATTGGGTAATGTCCTTACACAACTTGATGACAAGAACAAAGAAGTTGTGATTGCATTTGCATCCCACCCCCTTACTCCTACTGAAGAAAGGTCCATCAAAGGCAGTGTTTTATTAGACCAATGCATTTCGGGCCCTTCCAGCCCTTGGTCAGGGATAACTGAAAATGTTAAAGAAACATACATTATCATCAGGTACAGCATTATGTGAGCCAGACAGTCAATGAAAATGCATATCTTACAATTCCTATTGAAAACCACTCATCTGCTATATTCCTTTCTTCTACGCCAGTACGGTACAAACCAATCAGAGGTTTCTTTTATCAGTGTATGCTTTAACCCCAGTCGTCTCCACCAATTATTATTCCACACTTGTTCTCCCAAGGACCCGAGCCTTCACACCTATGTATTTGTTAGAGCGTCTAAATCACCCTCCTCTTTCTGGCCGTGTGATCTTGTTTACATACTCACTCAAAAAATGCCCCCTTCATATTACTCTAATAACATACGCCAAAACGGGAACAGTATATCACCTCCCTTCATTCCCTCATTCACGTGCTCTCTTTTACGTGTTACCACGCTGCCCTCCTCGTATTTCTCTCCTTGTCGCTTTTCTACCTTTTATTTTACTTGTGTCCTGCCTCAACAATATTTCGATTCTCCCCATATTATTTTACATTTCCGCTCGTTACCACCCTCGGCGTGACACACCAAACACTCTCCCTGTCAATGTACCTGCCTCTGTTAGAAACCATTCTCCTCCTCCTCTCTCTATTCAAAAAAGGTGCTTTGTGTGTATTCCACTAACCGCTAGTTTTAAACACCTGCATGTGACTTTGCTCTGCCTTCATGACTCCTGGCTAATTAACCTTCTGATTCGTTCATTGAAATGCTATTAGTTTGTCAACAATAAACTACACTTCCCATGATGCTGTATAGCTTTCTAATTGTTTAAAGTAACGCAATCTGCCCCTAATCGTACCGGGAATATCAGACAATCACAAAACAAATATGTAGTCCCATTATAAATGATTACATTGGGTCCCTTTCTCATGTCAGACCTCATCAACTGACCCCCTTTCTTTTCCCTTTTAAAAGTGTAAATCTGTAAAACTTTGTTTTAATGAACCAGATCTTCCGTCGTCCGTGTGCAAACAGCGATTCTCCAAAAGTATAATTTCTCTATGTCATTGGGTGCAGACCCCGTTTTTGGGGCAACGTCTTGAAAATTGCACTGTAAGGGTATGGGATGCACACCAGTTTTATCTATCTTTCATTTGTATACGTCCATTTTAGTCCTCAAAATTCATCCGGTATTGCGTGCTCATTGGATGTGGTGCCTTGCCCTCTTGGCACCTGGGTACTACATCACTGTATGTGGGGCGAATTATCGCCCCAGAACCAACGGCACTGCTGAGTGCTATCGCACAGTTTTACCTAAATTAACATTTTTATCTTCATTTTTTTCATTTTTTCAATTTTCCTTGATGTTTTTCTCACGTATTTCAATTTTGCGAGATTTCTGTATTATTCCACACGTCAGACAACATGCCAATTTTCTCAGTTTTCTCATGTTAAGGTTTGTCCATCCGGACCTTATTCCCAAAACAAGTACAAACGCCAAGATCCATCAAAGGCAGTGTTTTATTAGACCAATGCATTTCGGGCCCTTCCAGCCCTTCGTCAGGGATAACTGAAAATGTTAAATAAACATACATTATCATCAGGTACAGTATTTTGTGAGCCAGACAATCAAAGAAAGTGTATATCTTACAATTCCTATTGAAAACCACTCATCTGCTATATTCCTTTCTTCTACGCCAGTACGGTACAAACCAATCAGAGGTTTCTTTTATCAGTGTATGCTTTAACCCCAATCGTCTCCACCAATTATTATTCCACACTTGTTCTCCCAAGGACCCGAGTCTTCACACCTATGTATTTGTTAGAGCGTCTAAATCACACTCCTCTTTCTGGCCGTGTGATCTTGTTTACATACTCACTCAAAAAATGCCCCCTTCATATATTCGCCCCACATACAGTGATGTACTACCCAGGTGCCAAGAGGGCAAAGCACCACATCCAATGAGCATGCAATACCGGATGAATTTTGAGGACTAAAATGGACGTATACAAATGAAAGATAGATAAAACTGGTGTGCATCCCCTACCCTTACAGTGCAGTTTTCAAGACGTTGCCCCAAAAACGGGGTCTGCACTCAATGACATAGAGAAATGATACTTTTGGAGAATCGCTGTTTCCACACGGACGACAGAAGATCTGGTTCATCAAAACAAAGTTTTACAGATTGACACTTTTAAAAGGGAAAAGAAAGGGGGTCCGTTGATGAGGTCTGACATGATAAAGGGACCCAATGTAATCATTTATAATGGGACTACATATTTGTTTTGTGATTGTCTGATATTCCCGGTATGATTAGGGGCAGAATGCGTTACTTTAAACAATTAGAAAGCTATACAGCATCATGGGAAGTGTAGTTTATTGTTGACAAACTAATAGCATTTCAATGAACGAATCAGAAGGTTAATTAGCCAGGAGTCATGAAGGCGGAGCAAAGCCACATGCGGGTGTTTAAAACTAGCGGTTAGTGGAATACACACAAAGCACTTTTTTTGAATAGAGAGAGGAGGAGGAGAATGGTTTCTAACAGAGGCAGGTAGGTTGACAGGGAGAGTGTTTGGTGTGTCACGCCGAGGGTGGTAACGAGCGGAAATGTAAAATAATATGGGGAGAATTGAAATATTGTTGAGGCAGGACATGAGTAAAATAAAAGGTAGAAAAGTGACAAGGAGAGAAATACGAGGAGGGTAGCGTGGTAACACGTAAAAGAGAGCACGTGAATGAGGGAATGAAGGGAGGTGATATACTGTTCTGGTTTTGGCGTACGTTATTAGAGTAATATGAAGGGGCATTTTTTGAGTGAGTATGTAAACAAGATCACACGGCCAGAAAGAGGAGGGTGATTTAGACGCTCTAACAAATACATAGGTGTGAAGGCTCGGGTCCTTGGGAGAACAATTGTGGAATAATAATTGGTGGAGACGACTGGGGTGAAAGCATACACTGATAAAAGAAACCTCTGATTGGTTTGTACCGTACTGGCGTAGAATAAAGGAATATAGCAGATGAGTGGTTTTCAATAGGAATTGTAAGATATGCATTTTCATTGATTGTCTGGCTCACATAACACTGTACCTGATGATAATGTATGTTTATTTAACATTTTCAGTTATCCCTGACGAAGGGCTGGAAGGGCCCGAAATGCATTGGTCTAATAAAACACTGCCTTTGATGGATCTTGGCATTTGTACTTGTTTTGGGAATAAGGTCCGGATGGACAAACCTTAACATGAGAAAACTGAGAAAATTGGCATGTTGTCTGACGTGTGGAATAATACAGAAATCTCGCAAAATTGAAATACGTGAGAAAAACATCAAGGGAAATTGAAAAAATGAAAAAAATGAAGATAAAAATGTTAATTTAGGTAAAACTGTGCGATAGCACTCAGCAGTGCCGTTGGTTCTGGGGCGATAATTCGCCCCACATACAGTGATGTAGTACCCAGGTGCCAAGAGGGCAAGGCACCACATCCAATGAGCACGCAATACCGGATGAATTTTGAGGACTAAAATGGACGTATACAAATGAAAGATAGATAAAACTGGTGTGCATCCCCTACCCTTACAGTGCAGAAACGCCCTGGGGTCCATCCCGGGGGAAAAAGCCGGGTTATCGAGTAGTGGTGTCATAGGCGAAGGGAAAGTGGTGAGGCCTCTGTTGACCGCCACTGCATCCCACACTTTGAGTAGCGAGTGGGTAATAGGTGATTTCTTGAGATAAGACAGTCTGTCTGAGCGTTGCAAGAAGGGAACCTTCCACAGCGACAGTAGGGCCATCGCCCGGTCCATGAATAGCCACCTTTTTTCTGACTCAGGACGGTTCCACTCCAGGAGATAGCGAAGTTGTGTTGCTTGGAAGTATCTGAGAAGTTCAGGGATGCCCAAGCCACCTTCTATAGGAGCCCGCCTAATAAGTCCCTGCGGAGTCGCAGATGCCTACCCGCCCATACGAACTGCCGTATTGCATCTGAAGCATCCCCATCGGTGGAGTTACTGGAATGGTTTGGAACAGGTAAAGGACCTTGGGTAGCAGGGACATTTTTATCGCCTTCACGCGCCCCAGCCAAGATAGCAGTTGTAGCCACCATCTCTTCAGGTCCCCTTGAAGTTGAGCAAATAGTGCCATGTAATTTTGATCAACCGTCTGTGTTGTGCTGGGTGTCAGAGTGATCCCCAAGTATGGCAAAGACATGCGGGAGGATAGTCCCCCAACTGCCGCAGACAGGCAGCGGTCCTACGGGCGTTACTGCCTAGGGGAAGAATCAAGGATTTTCCTATATTCATTTTGAATCCTGAAACTTTCCCAAAGGTCTCCATTTCAGTTACGAAAGCTGGCACTGAACGTGAGGGATTGTCTACCGCCGCAAGTATGTCATCTGCATCCAGGCTAATGGTATGCGGCTCGCCTCCAAACGTGACACCAGCGATATCCAGGTTGTCAAAGATTCTTTGCGCAAATGTTTATATATAAAGTGCAAACAACAGGGGTGAAAGCGGGCATGCCTGCATTGTGCCTTGCCGGATATCAAAGGGTTGCGAGCCAATGCCATTAACCCGAATTGTCACCTGGGGCTCGTCATAACAGCTAGCGACCCAAGTACGGAAGCGTTCCCCAATGCCAAAGCTCGCCAAAGTCTTGTCCAGGTATCTTCAGTCCACCCTTCTCGGCGTCAACAGATAAGAGAGCTGCGTCCGAGTCATTAAAATGGGCTTTATATATAACGTGCAAGAGTCGCTTGGTATTATCACTGCACTGCCTGTTGGGGATGAAACCCGATTGGTCGGGCTCTATAATGCCTGGCAGGCATGGACCTAGTCTAGCTGCCATAATCCCCGTAAAGATTTTGAGGTCTAAATTGAGCAGAGAAATGGGCCGGTAGGCGGCACACTGTGAGGTGTCCTTGCCGGGTGTGGGCAGTACGATAATATCCGCAGCAAGCATGTCAGGTGGGATGGAGCCTGGTCCCTGGAAGGAGTTAAACAATTTGGTAAGAACAGGCACCAGCAGTGGGCAAAAGGCTTCGTAGAAGCCGGCGGAGAAGCCGTCTGGCCCTGGTGCTTTCAGAGGCTTGAGGCGTGCTATCGCCGATACCACTTCCTCCGTCCGTATCGGGGCATCTAGGGAAAGCGTGCTAGCCTCGTTAAGGGCTGTAACCACCGCCCTGTTAAGGTAGGTATCCCCACCCCCTGGTTCTAAGGCTGGGTCTGCAGCGTAGAGCGAGGCATAGAATGCCCGAAAAGCATCCGCTATATGCTCGTCCTTCAGAAGCATGTGCCCCCCCTGGCCTTGAATAACGGGAATTTTTGAGCGGTGGACCCTAGCTCTAAGCTTCCTGGCCAATAGGCGCCCCGTTTTATCGCCTCCCACATAATATGTGTGTCGTAGGCGTAAGGCTGCATATTCTGCAAGCTGTGCCCTAGCTGCTTTCAGCTGGCGCCAAATTCTAGGAGCCCCTGTTCTGCTATGTACCTGCTCAATGTTTGAAAACCTGCAACAAACGTTCATAATACGCACCACGGCCTTAAGTGCCACAGACCCACCTCCCACCTGAACATTGTACGCTAGGGGCCTGCCCTTGATTTCGGCAATCTTGTCACCCACTTGGCTTTTGAAATGCTTAGGAAAGAGAATAGCTACCCCCGCCTTTTTTTCAATAGTGGAGGAGAAGTATTGCTGAAGGAAAGCCCTGGAGCGCATGCGATACCAGTCCAGCTGTTTTTACCTACTTCAATTTTCTTGTTTACAGCCATTTTAAATTTTGCACAATGTTGGACTAGCTGGTCAGCATATCGATTACCAGCTGTCACTTTGTCATTTCCAGATTTGTGAGCAGCACACTTGACCACAGCCACATCTTTTGGTAATTGAATTGCTTCGAGTAAATCTTTTACATAATGACCATTTTTGATTGGAGTACCTGAAGAAGCCAGAAACTCCCTTTGCATCCATAATTGGCCATAGTCATGCACAACCGCGATACAATACTGGCTATCAGTGTATATGGTTACTTTCCAATTTTTCCCAAATTTGCAAGCTTTTGTCAATGCAATCAATTCGGCTACTTGTGCAGACTTGACTCCAGGTAAATAGGATGCTTCAATTGGACCCCCCAACGTGCACACTGCGTAGGCAGCACTTAAACCTCCTTCCTCATGTCTCATGCATGAGCCATGTACAAATAACTCTTATTCAGAATCAATTAGTGGCTCTTCTATTATGTCAGGACGTGGTTTTGTACTGTATTCAGTTAAGTCGATACAATCATGTTCGACTTCTTCCTTTACTTCTGCAAAATGTGAATTAGGTAGCAATGTTGCTGGGTTCAAAATATTACACCTAGCAATGGTTATATTTCCTGCACCTACAAGAATACGCTCATACTTAGTCAGCCGACTAGGAGTTAAGTACTGAGTTTTTGTTCTGTTCAGTAATATCACAACTGCATGTGGAACGTACACTGTTACAGGATGTCCCATAATGATTGACACTGCCACTGGGTCTAATGTGGAAGAAAAATATGCCACAGGACGTGTCATCAAACCATGAGTTTGGGTCAAAACTGAAAGTGCACAATTATCTCGTGTCTCACAGAATAGTGCAAAATCTTTTGAATAGTCAGGCATTCCTAATGCTGGAGCTGTACACAAACATTCTCGTAATTTCAGAAAAGCAGTCATGCTTTCATCATCCCATTCTACTGAGTCTTTTGCTCTTTTCTTTGTCATTTGTATCAATGGCTTAGCTAGGACTGAAAATCCCACAATCCATTGCCTTCAGTAACCTACTACTCCAAGAAACATCCTGATCTCTTTCTGAGTTTGGGGTAAATTCATATTTCTGATTATTCTGATTCTCTCTGTGGTAACCCTTCTGACACCTCTTTCTATCTGGTGCCCCAGATATTTCACTGATGTGGCGCAATACTGTCATTTTTCAGGTGACACTTTATGCCCTCCTTCACCTAAGTGGTTCAGTAAGGCAATGGTATCAACAACACAGTCATTTCGAGTTTTAGACGCCACCAATAGGTCGTCTATATACTGGACTAGGACTGACAGTCCTGGCAGCACCAAAGACTCAAGGCACTTTTTCAAAATTTGATTAAAAATCGATGGACTCTCTGTGTACCCCTGAGGAACACGGTTCCAAACGTACACATGACTGTCAAATTCAAAAGAAAAAAGAAATTCGCTATCTGGATGCAATGGAATAGAGAAAAATGCATGACACAAATCGATCACAGTGAACCACCCAGCCTCCCACGGTATCTAATACAGAATCACTGCAGGATTTGGCACAACTGGACAACATGGGAAACAATCTTATTAATCTTTCTGAGGTCGTGTACGACCCTGTACTTGCCACTCGGTTTCTTTATTCCAATTATGGGTGAATTACATGGACTGCTCATTATTTCTTGTAAAATGCCTGTTTCAATCAAACGTTTTATTTCCGCTGCAACACCTGCTTTTATTTCTGGGCTCATTTTGTACTGTTGAGTATTTGGGTAAACTGCACCTTACTTCACTGTCACTTTTATCGGATCAACATTTGCCATTAATCCAACATCTTTTCCAGTAAAATCCCACACTTTAGGATCTACAGTCTGTCGTAATTCTTCTGGTAAGTCTTCTATAGTTAACTTTTTATTTTCAGTTTCCTGTTTCGCTAACATTAATTTATAAACTCCATCTTCGTCTGGGGTTTGAATTTCAACACCACTTGGTGAGCAAAAGATAGTGCAATTAATTTTGCACAACAAGTCTCTGCGTAAAAATGTACTGGACTTAAATCACATACAACAAATCTATGCATTTCTTTAAAATTGCCTATTCTAACTTCCATTGGTTCTGTAACTGAGGTACTAATTTGTTTATTAGAAACGCCTACTACTTGGATCTCTTCTCCCGAGAGGGGTAGGTTTGGGACGTCTGCTGTTCTCACAGTAGAACGGGTAGCACCAGTGTCCAATAGAAAGGTGACATCATTTCCTTCAACCTTTCCTTTAATGTATGGACCTGACTGATCTACTGGCAAGGAGACACCAAGTACGCACACTACGTCCTCCCCTCTCAGGCACCATCAATAGGTGTCCTCACTGAAAAATGTGTCACTCAAAAGAAATTGCGGTGTCGTTGTGTTTCTCCTTTCACTTCCCACCCAATTTGTGGTGTCCACACTCAGGTGTGCTTTGTTCCTATACTTTGGCATAGGTGCTAGGGGTAACTGGTTTTGTATTACCTGCTGCTGTTGCTTCTGTGGTACCTCATTCTGCGTCTGTGAATTCAAATCATTAGTGTGCATATTACCATTTTGTATTGCCTTACACTCGTTCTTCCAGTGCCCCAACTTGCCACACCAGTGATAAGGAAACCTCTTTTTTGCTTCTTCTCTATTGAATTTTCCCCTTGGCTTACCCCCATTTCCATCATTTTGATTCTGATTATTGTTTATTTGACTCAATTGAAGCTCTTGTTGCTCTGCTAATTTCACTTGTGCCCACATTACCTTTTCTTTTAACTCTTTTCATTTATTGTCAAGTTCATGCTCACAATACTTTGTGTATTTAAGTATTTCATCAATCGGTTTGGCCTGCCAACAAATTTTATGGTCCTTTATCCATTGTAAGATTTCTGGCCTTAATCCTGGCACAAACCGATAGATAAAATGCCTCATATCCTTCATATCAATATTTTCCAAGCCACTGTACTGTTTGAAAACCTGCAACAAACGTTCATAATACGCATGCACAGATTCATCTTTATTCTGAGTAGTTCTATCTATTCTAGTCCAATCAGTTTCCTTTGCAGGCACCTTCCCTTTGAGGTAGAGTATTACCTGGTTGTATTTCTTCATCACCTCATCAGAAGGTTCTCCTGTCTTTGGGTCTCTAGGGTACTCATCACTAGGCCAATCAATAGCTATTTTGCATTCTGTCCACAGATCTACAGGTACAACAATGCCAAATAATCCAACTAAATCTTTCAAGAGACATTTTGAAACCTTTACAAATTGCTCAACTTGTCTATACCATTCTACAGGTTTTTCTCGAAGTTTTGGGAAATAATTTATAAATGACAAAATATCCTGTTGGGACATGTACATAACCAGTGGACTAAGACACTTGTAACTGCGTTATACACAGTCATGTAGATAACTCTCATAAACGCTATGTATTGAGGTGATGCGGTTTATACTGATTCTCCGCCCCACATAGACGTTATGGCATTTATCATTCGGTCATCTCTTGTGCTGTATGCCTGCCTCAAGCCTGAGGTCAGCTCTGGAATAGCGCAGTAGTGTCCAGAGAAAAGGTGAAGCCACATGGGAGGGTTAATGTTAAGAAACACGCCTATACCCAAAATTCACTTTATTCTAGGGCGGGTATGGTCTGTTATTACAAATTACATCTGGGTATACGATTGGACCAAGTTACTGGGTCCTAGTATATCACTTAAAGACACACGGTCAACATGTTTCTGCTCCCCTTGGCCTAGCCGGGTCTATGGAGCATTCGTCAAGACAAATACAAAATTAAAATAATACTCACACCCTTTCTGTGTGGTATGTCAGTGTTTCAGATTGCTCTCACTGTAGTATGTTACTGGAGGTTCTATTAGACCTGGAAAGTAAGTTACAGTTATTTTCAAATATATACAATCTGTATTGCTATTATTCTGTGGCTCGTACACCTTTGTGTGTATACAGTCTTTAATCACAATTTGTTCTTAGTTTCAATGTGAACAGTTCTTTCTTGTTCCTTCACTGAATATTAGGATAAAATGGGAGACTATTTGGCGAATTACAGTGGGGAAATTAATCATGTGAGGTAGCGTGCTTTTAACTAACACAGTTATTGTTCATGCAACTTGGTTTCACATTGGTATACATATTGCATTAATACATAGCGTTATGGTTGGCTGATGAGGTGATATAAAGGTTATAGTTTTCTTTTTAAACCATCACATACATCATAAACATCATTATTATACATTCCTGTTTCCGACCCGGTAATGTCGTAATTGATTAAACACACACATTACAATGCATATTCATGCCTTACTCGTAAAGCGAAACTATGGCGTCGACTTTACCTCATTGTTATGCAGTTGCGTGTCCTCGGGGGAAAAAAGGACCTCTGGGTCCCAGGCTGTAAATTAGAAAAAGAAAGAATGGAAAGGTAGAGGGGCGGTTTAATCCATTCCCGTCCACACGTTAAGAGCCCTCATTGTGCGGAACATGAAAAACGAGTGTAATCCCACTGTCAGTTACTTCTTACCCGCAATGAATGGCGAATTCCGCGTCTGGTGCTGGCGCTGCCCCCGGACGCGGAAACTCGTCAGAATCGGGTATTTGTGTTGTCTGTATTGTAAAAACAAATGACAGACGTTTCTATGGACATGTTAACCCATAAAAATAGAAGAGGGACTCACTTATTAGTACCTCTACAAAATCGCATTTACAATCGCAGAATTTACAAAAAAGTCAAGCAATTCTTCTGTTGTAAACTTACATGTGAGTATTCGAAAAGAGTGGACTTTATAACTGGAGATATTGCTCTTCAACCTTACGTAAGAGATAGATCGTAGGAGCTCCATATATATTTAATACAGTGGTGTTTCCATACAGCGCTGTTGTCCTGATATTAACAACAATCAGTGGTTTTCATACATTTACGGATTGGCCACGAAGTTAGGCAATGTAAACAATGATATTGTTTTGTCTTATAGGAATTGTATAAGCTCATACACGACTAATGTGGTATCTTACTTAAGGACCCATATGTTAACATTTATACAGACACAGATACGTTCAGTCTATCTTATGAGATTTTCTAAGCAAAGTGATGCCACTGTACATTATCATTAAGACCCCTCTGATGGGTTTGGAGTCTATTTACCCACCTTTGTTCTTTTTCGTAAAGTGTTCTTTCTGCATTGCCTGTCTTGTATGTCAGCATTTCGATCACAGTCCATTTTAAATCTTCAGCTTTGTGACCAGTTTCTACAAAGTGGGTACAGAGTTTGGTATTGTTCTTTTTTGTTTTTATATTACTCTTGTGTTCTCCAATTCTGAGCTTAACTTTCCTGCAAGTCATTCCAATGTATTGTTTTGAACACGGACATGTGATCATGTAGATAACATGTGTTGAGTTGCAGGTGGTGTGTTGTCTCTGGGTCCAGAGTAATGTCTCTGAGAGTTGGAGTGTTTTGCTGGTCCTCGTCAAGTTGCAGGCCAGACATGACCCACAGGGGTAGTGACCTGTTATTCTGGTCATTGATGGATTTCTTACAATATTTGTTGTAGGTTGATGTCTTGGTCGGGTATGTACGAGCATATCTTTTAGGTTACGTGTTCTGCAATTTGCGAATCTTGGTTTCGGCCATTCAAGGGTCCCTGAAGTCAGAATATGCCAGTTTTTGTTAATCAGTTTCTGAACTTTATATGTAGCTGGACAGAACGTCGTGACACAGGTGACCAGGTCCTTAACAGGTTCTTTTGCAAAAGTTTCTAGTAGAGCAGTTCTTGGTTGATTATTCGCTCTTTTCCTGCATTTTGCAATGGTTGTGTTATTATAGTTGCAATGCTGTAGTTTTTTTGTCAGATCTTGCGCCTGTATTCTGTAGTCAATTTGTTGACTACAGTTTCTTTTGAGTCTAAGAAACTGACTGTACGGCAGATTATCTCTCAGGGGTTTTGGGTGGAAGCTTTGATATGATAATAAGCTGTTCTTCGATGTCGGTTTGGTAAAGGTCTTTGTTTCAATTCGCCCATTCTGTACAAAAATTGTCAGGTCTAAGAAGTCTATACTGGTGTCATCAGCTGAGAATGTAAACCTTAAGCATTTGTCTCTAGTGTTGAGCCAATCCATGAATGACTTCAAATCTTTGTCTTTCTTCCAGAACATCAGGATGTCATCAATGTAGCGCTTCCAATAAAGCACGTTGGTAGCGAAGGGGTTATTGTCAGAAAAGATGTTGTTACTTTCAAACTGGCTAACATAAAGACCTGCTACCGAAGGAGCAAAAGCACTCCCCATGGAAGTTCCATGTTTTTGTAGAAAGAGGTGCCCATCAAATTCAAAATAGTTTTCAGTTAATGCCAGCCGACAACACTCTAGAACAAAATGACGTGGAGTTTGGTAGTTCCATTCTGTTGAGAATAAAGTGTCTTCTAGCATTTGTAATGTCTCTGGCTGTGGTAGGCTCGTATATAATGATTCTACATCGAGTCCAACCAACAGCATCTACTTACCCAAATACATGAGATGCCTTTCGACAGTACAACAATGCTGTTGGTTGGACTCGATGTAGAATCATTATATACGAGCCTACCACAGCCAGAGACATTTTGTTCTAGAGTGTTGTCGGCTGGCATTAACTGAAAACTATTTTGAATTTGATGGACGCCTCTTTCTACAAAAACATGGAACTTCCATTGGGAGTGCTTTTGCTCCTTCGGTAGCAGGTCTTTATGTTAGCCAGTTTGAAAGTAACAACATCTTTTCTGACAATAACCCCTTCGCTACCAACGTGCTTTATTGGAAGCGCTACATTGATGACATCCTGATGTTCTGGAAGAAAGACAAAGATTTGAAGTCATTCATGGATTGGCTCAACACTAGAGACAAATGCTTAAGGTTTACATTCTCAGCTGATGACACCAGTATAGACTTCTTAGACCTGACAATTTTTGTACAGAATGGGCGAATTGAAACAAAGACCTTTACCAAACCGACATCGAAGAACAGCTTATTATCATATCAAAGCTTCCACCCAAAACCCCTGAGAGATAATCTGCCGTACAGTCAGTTTCTTAGACTCAAAAGAAACTGTAGTCAACAAATTGACTACAGAATACAGGCGCAAGATCTGACAAAAAAACTACAGCATCGCAACTATAATAACACAACCATTGCAAAATGCAGGAAAAGAGCGAATAATCAACCAAGAACTGCTCTACTAGAAACTTTTGCAAAAGAACCTGTTAAGGACCTGGTCACCTGTGTCGCGACGTTCTGTCCAGCTACATATAAAGTTCAGAAACTGATTAACAAAAACTGGAGTATTCTGACTTCAGGGACCCTTGAATGGCCGAAACCAAGATTCGCAAATTGCAGAACACGTAACCATGCTCGTGCATACCCGACCAAGACATCAACCTACAACAAATATTGTAAGAAATCCATCAATGACCAGAATAACAGGTCACTACCCCTATGGGTCATGTCTGGCCTGCAACTTGACGAGGACCAGCAAAACACTCCAACTCTCAGAGACATTACTCTGGACCCAGAGACAACACACCACCTGCAACTCAACACATGTTATCTACATGATCACATGTCCGTGTTCAAAACAATACATTGGAATGACTTGCAGGAAAGTTAGGCTCAGAATTGGAGAACACAAGAGTAATATAAAAACAAAAAAGAACAATACCAAACTCTGTACCCACATTGTAGAAACTGGTCACAAAGCTTAAGATTTAAAATGGACTGTGATCGAAATGCTGACATACAAGACAGGCAATGCAGAAAGAACACTTTACGAAAAAGAACAAAGGTGGGTAAATAGACTCCAAACCCATCAGAGGGGTCTTAATGATAATGTACAGTGGCATCACTTTGCTTAGAAAATCTCATAAGATAGACTGAACGTATCTGTGTCTGTATAAATGTTAACATATGGGTCCTTAAGTAAGATACCACATTAGTCGTGTATGAGCTTATACAATTCCTATAAGACAAAACAATATCATTGTTTACATTGCCTAACTTCGTGGCCAATCCGTAAATGTATGAAAACCACTGATTGTTGTTAATATCAGGACAACAGCGCTGTATGGAAACACCACTGTATTAAATATATATGGAGCTCCTACGATCTATCTCTTACGTAAGGTTGAAGAGCAATATCTCCAGTTATAAAGTCCACTCTTTTCGAATACTCACATGTAAGTTTACAACAGAAGAATTGCTTGACTTTTTTGTAAATTCTGCGATTGTAAATGCGATTTTGTAGAGGTACTAATAAGTGAGTCCCTCTTCTATTTTTATGGGTTAACATGTCCATAGAAACGTCTGTCATTTGTTTTTACAATCCAGACAACACAAATACCCGATTCTGACGAGTTTCCGCGTCCGGGGGCAGCGCCAGCACCAGACGCGGAATTCGCCATTCATTGCGGGTAAGAAGTAACTGACAGTGGGATTACACTCGTTTTTCATGTTCCGCACAATGAGGGCTCTTAACGTGTGGACGGGAATGGATTAAACCGCCCCTCTACCTTTCCATTCTTTCTTTTTCTAATTCACAGCCTGGGACCTAGAGGTCCTTTTTTCCCCCGAGGACACGCAACTGCATAACAATGAGGTAAAGTCGACGCCATAGTTTCGCTTTACGAGTAAGGCATGAATATGCATTGTAATGTGTGTGTTTAATCAATTACGACATTACCGGGTCGGAAACAGGAATGTATAATAATGATGTTTATGATGTATGTGATGGTTTAAAAAGAAAACTATAACCTTTATATCACCTCATCAGCCAACCATAACGCTATGTATTAATGCAATATGTAGACCAATGTAAAACCAAGTTGCATGAACAATAACTGTGTTAGTTAAAAGCACGCTACCTCACATGATTAATTTCCCCACTGTAATTCGCCAAATAGTCTCCCATTTTATCCTAATATTCAGTGAAGGAACAAGAAAGAATTGTTCACATTGAAACTAAGAACAAATTGTGATTAAAGACTGTATACACACAAAGGTGTACGAGCCACAGAATAATAGCAATACAGATTGTATATATTTGAAAATAACTGTAACTTACTTTCCAGGTCTAATAGAACCTCCAGTAACATACTACAGTGAGAGCAATCTGAAACACTGACATACCATACAGAAAGGGTGTGAGTATTATTTAAATTTTGTATTTGTCCTGACGAATGCTCCATAGACCCGGCTGGGCCAAGGGGAGCAGAAACATGTTGACCGTGTGTCTTTAAGTGATATACTAGGACCCAGTAACTTGGTCCAATCGTATACCCAGATGTAATTTTTAATAACAGACCATACCCGCCCTAGAATAAAGTGAATTTTGGGTATAGGTGTGTTTCTTAACATTAACCCTCCCATGTGGCTTCACCTTTTCTCTGGACACTACTGCGCTATTCCAGAGCTGACCTCAGGCTTGAGACAGGCATACAGCACAAGAGATGACCCAATGATAAATGCCATAATGTCTATGTGGGGCGGAGAATCAGTATAAACCGCATCACCTCAATACATAGCGTTTATGAGGGCTATCTACATGACTGTGTATAACGCAGTTACAAGTGTCTTAGTCCACTGTTGATGAATAAGATTATTTTGGGGAACAGACTAGACACAAAATTCCTCCTCCCTAACCTTTGATTGAAAAAAAAAACATGTACATAACCTCCACCTGGTACTTCTCTCACAGGACACAACCTTTCTACTTTTTCTGTTTCTTTTAAAACATATTCAGATGCAACTTTTGATCGAGCCTCTTCATTTTTCTTTGCCCATCTTGTTCTCCATATTTCTATATCACCCCATTTTTGCAATAATGACAAAAGCTCCCTAATTTGTACCTTTCTTCCTGACACATTCATATTTTCCAACTCTTTGTCAGAAAATTCAGCTCGATATGGTTTCTGTAACACTTTAGACTTGCTAATGTCAATTCCCATATTAGCAGCCATATCTGTTAGTTTTTCGTGCACCACTCTAGTGTTTCTAGTAATGCTTTTATATATGAATAATAATTCATCTTCACTGAGTGTATTTAATCTGTCCAATCCCACATTCCCAGCCATCAATTCTTCTAATTCGACTCTAAGTTTATATATGTCTAATACTTTTGGCTGTGATTTGGGTTTTTCTATTTCTCGTGACCATCTCTCTATTTCCTCTGGAGTTACTACTGTGGCACTTCTTGTACCTGAAGATGTCTCAATCTGTACTTCTCTAGAAGTTGTAGGAGTGGTTTTCCTAACCGAGTCACTCACTGTTTCTCTTATTGGTAAATCCATCTGGGAAATCACTGACTCACATTCACTTGCTTGATCATCAACTATTAAAGGTTCTTTTCTTGGCTGAACTACAGGTGTATCCATAACGGGAGTTTCAGGACTAGCTCGCTTATCTCCATGCAAAGGAACAACTGGGCCAATAGTTACTGGAATTGTTAGGGCTTCAGGACTTGTATTCAATTGGGAAATGTTCTGAATCAACTTACTTCTTTATTTATTTAATACTTCTCTTTCCCTATCTTGCAGTACTTTTTCTAACGAAGTCTCATGTACCACTTGCGGAATCAGAGGTGGTTTCAGAAACGGAGCACTAGGATTACTCGTGCTTGGTTCATCATTATATGGTGGTGGATTTTTCATTAACAGATCCTCCAAATAATCATCTTCTGGATTATCACTAATCATTAGATTTCCTGCTTTGTCTGTGCTTTTACTTCCTGATGGTTTTTCTTGTTTAAATACAGGATACAACCCTTCTACCATCATAGATTGTCTCCATTGCTTCATTTGTTTATCTCTAGTTTCTCGTGGAAACTTAGGGTAGAACTTACTCAACCCTTTGTCACTTCTGGGTTTGTCTTGTTCAAAAGCTTCAATCTCCCACTCTTCTAGTGCCTTATACTGCGTAAGTCATTCATGCGTGTCCTCCAATTAAACAAAACTCTGCCATTAAAAGTACCATATTCAGGAAATGCCAAAACTCTGCCATCTTTAGTGTATTCCACCCAATTTTCTAACCATACACAAGTGTGGTAGCGTCTGTCAAACATCATGTATGATGCGGGCGTATTCGGTGGTGGAATAATAATTCCTTCTCTGGTTTTAATCGGTTTATCTTTCTTAAAGACATTTTTAACTCTCTTAACAAATGACATTTTCCTTTCTCCGCCGTACATGATATAAGGTCTGCCCCTTATCATCTGTTCTCTAGCAAAACCTAAGTATCTCCTATCAGGTCGATTCGCTATAAATTCTGGATTTAAATGCGACATATAATTTGGAAATTTAAACCTTTTCAATAACACTCAATTGTTTACAAAATTCTTCCAATACCAGCGCGTCTTTTATTTTCCAGTGATCAATCAAAATTTTGAATTTAAATAAATCCAACCAATAGTTGCTCTGCTTTTTTCTCTAGACTAGTTCTCATCCTCCTGTACTCACCCCTCCTTTACAATTATTACCTCAGCTACACACCCGCTGTCTCAACCAATACCAGCACGGCTCTGAGTGACGTCAGTGCAGCTCCGCAACTGACTCCCTCCTTTGCAACGTAATATGAAAACTTAATTCCTTTCACTTTTACTGCAAATTGTATTATTCAACAACGTAAAAACATTCGCCACTGCACCTGAGTGACTAGTTCAAAGGAAAGATATATTTCACTCACTACGAGTAAATCCCTTCTGCTTACTCTTCATATACTAAGAGTATATCCCTTCCGCCTACCCTTCACGCAAGCATTAGAGGAACCTGCTACTCCTTTAGACTTATCCCATACTAGGATGTACTAAGGCCAAAGTTTCACCAGCTAACCCCTTTGCTATCAATCAAGCTCAGAAAAACCTGCTACTCCTTCTGTGTGACCCTTTCTAGGTGATATCACACAAAAAGTTTTGCTAGCGAACTCTTTCCTATCATTTATTCAGACATTCATACAGAAAACCCTAAATAGTGCTTTCGGTTTTACCTAACCATGCACTTATTTCCTCAAGGTAAGTGACCTCACTGCAGTGTGGCATCCATTTACCACCCGCTATTCTGCCCCCAGCGATTCCAGACAAAACATATAACAGGTACGAACAATTTTGGTTAATACATAAAATCAATACAATCAATAATACATTTCAAATATGCAAAAATATTTTCCTTAACCAACTAACTAACTACCTATTTTAACTAAACCCTAACCATACTGCTGCTACCAGAAGAATATACTGATAGAGCGCGCAGGTCACCCGACTAGTCTTTTACCAAAAAAATACTCACCTGGGCCCATAATTCAATAAACTTCATAAAATTTAAGCAGGTAACCTTCGCTCTACTATCAGTGTATTTTATACAGTTAGGACTTTTGATCTATCTATATCTTGATTTACCAATCCACGTCACTGGTACCTAAAGTCCTAAGTGATCAAGGGTGTTAGAATAAAAGGATAATAACATTTGCACTCTTATAATAACCACAGGCTCTGGAAAGTTTTAAACTCTTTATAGTGGAGAAGCGTGGCTCAGTGGTTAGAGGCGGCAGACCCGGAAGCTGAGATTGACCGTGGACCAGGGTTCGATTCCCTGCCTCGGCGGGTCTCGGGCTCAAAAATTCCACGGACTCGACAATTCTCGCTCTGGTGCCTACTCAACTCACGGGGTCACACTCTGCGACTCTGGGCAATAGCTTGCTTAATCTCCACTACGGCCCCTCGCGGCGGGATGCCTGGCTTTCACCTTGTGGACACCCTGCCGGGGTTTCTCACAGGGGAATACCAGGACGGGTTCCCTAAGCAAACGCCGGGACGCTTACGGGCAGCTGTGCGCTTTACAAGTCCTTTACATTTACATCAAAGATTCTTAAATGGTTATGATCCAAAGAATAAACACCAAAAGACTTTTGATTATGAAGATCAGAATCAAAATTTAACTATGCAAAAGATTTATTTAACTAATTTCGATCATTTAGCAACAGGGAGGGTAAAGAAAAGGAACATGAAATACAATCAATCTTTTAGGCATTTAACAAAAGGGTGGGTAAAAAGGGAACATGTCAAATTTTAACAGTAGGAAGGGTAAAGAGAAGGAACACGATATGCAAAACAGGCAGCAATTAAAACATGTAACGATTGGGAAGGGTAAGAAAAGGAACAAATTAATGACGAACCCACATAGATTCATATTTACCTAGAATGGTGTGAAGAACTAACCCTGGCCACAGGTCAGTTTAAAGGACAGAACCCCGAAAGATGCAGTCGCCAGTAGGCTAGCAGGTGCAGATCAGAATCAGGACAGCTAAAACCAAATTGGATCAGGACAGGAACCCCAAAGGTTAAGACTGGCACCTGCAGTTAAGTTGCAATGCCTGGGGGCGTGGCTTAGGAGCCTTCCGTGATGAATGCCGTTCTCCAGAACACTTCTATCGTTGCTCTACCCGTAATTTTGGCCATGCGGACGTCGGAACTGAGCCGCTACGGTATGCTGCCATTGCGGATCCTTAATTTTCACGTTTTAGATGCCTTTCTGACTTTTTCTTCTAGAGCGGCTCATCAGAGTTGCAGACGCCCTTTTATTTTCTCCGTTTTTTCCCGCGCTTTTCTTGTTATGCCGGTAATTGTTTCACAGGGTTTCTCCTCATATATGGCGCTCATTTTGGCATACTCAGAGCGTTTCCTGCCCTGTTTTGACCCCTCTCTCCTGTTTTAAGGACTACTTCATGCAGCATGTTCTTTGAGGCTACTGACTATTCTCTCCTCACCTCAATGTCATGAAGCTCCCCTACCACAGCAGTTTTACATTTATTGAGGGACTTTATTTGTGCTGCTTCTACATTACATCTATTAAAAGGAGCCTTGTTTACTCCTTTTCCATGGCAATGCTTCGCGGTAATAACAATGGTGCCCAGCATGCTAGCAGCTCACTCATAGCTGATCCTAATCCTTTTACAGTCCTGCAAGACAACATGGATGAGACTATCATTGGCTCTGCTGATGCCAAGAACTCTGCTTCTCCGGTCACTTGCCCCAAGCACAATTCTAAATTACCGTCAGCCACGGCACCTACATCAGGCAAAAGAGTTAAGGTTAAACCCCTCTTCTCCAACCAATTCCTCATCTTCTATTTCCATGGATCCCCTCCTTGAAGACATTTGCGTTCTTAAACCATACATGGCAGAAACCAACTTACGTCTGAAAAACCTCGAAGACGACTGGTCCCATACTGAACAAAGAGTTCTGGACTTAGAGAATCGAGTTGACTCAGCTCAAGAAGCCCTTACTCAAATTCCTCTTATGCCCAAAGAGATTGATAATTTGAAACAACAGGTTGAAAATTTGGAAAATCGCAATAGACGCAACAACCTACGCATTTATGGTTTGGTTGAGGGTCTTGAGGGTTCTAATCCAATTTCCTTTTTTCAATCCTTTTTACCTTCTCTACTTGGTCTGCCTGATAATCCTCTATTGAACATTCAACGTGCTCATCGTTTGGGACAGAACTCTCACTCTTCATCTTCTGCAGCGAAACCTAGAGGAGTTATTTTATATTTTTGGGAGTATACTGATTTCATCAAGGTGCTTCACGCTGCCAAACAACGAGGAAAGATTTCTTGGCATGGCTCTAATCTTTTCTTTGCCCAAAATTATGTTAAAGTAACTGCAGATCGCCGGAAAAAAATCCTGGATGTGAGACCTACACTTCGCAGTCTCAATGCTCGCTATGGTCTCTTTCATCCTTGTCTTTTTAAGTGACTTATAACAACAGAACGATGACTTATGAGGATCCTGCACTTCTTCAACGATTTTTGGACTCTTGTAGACAAAAATCCATGGACATGTCTCGACCATAAATGTCTTGTTTATCTTAACTTTGGTTGTATGATTTATGTCCTGTTCAGTTTTGTAGTAATTTGTTTTCCTTTTGATGTACTTTTGTCAAACTTTGTACGGTGCCTTGTTAATTTGTTCTTTGCTTCTCTTCTTCATCAGGTATGAACTGTGGTCCCTTGGTTTTTGTTTCCTTCATTGTTCCTGGATGCGTCCTCCTTGCCGTCGATGTCCTGGAGTTTTCCGTTCGGGGGCCCTCTCCCCATGTGGCTCCACCATCCCCATCTTTATTGTCTTTTTGTGGTATGGCTTTTTGTTATGATAATTTCGCATCCAATACTTTTTTTGTTTTGTCTTTTTGCCCTTGTTCTATTTTTCCTTTTCGTTTTCTTTTTCTGTTCCTGCTTTATGCGTTATGTACTTACCTTTTTCTCTTCCTGTATTATGTTTTATTTACCTCCTTTTTTGAATCCTCTCTTTACTCCTTATTTTCTTTTTGCTGTTTATTTCTCTTCCCTTACTCTGTTATTCCTTAATGTTTGTATCTTTTTTCTTTATTCCGACAATTTTCCTCTATTTTGACTTTTAATTTTTCAACTCATCATATGATTTTTTACTCTTTACTCATGTATATAATTGCTGCTATCCTTTTCTTCCTTCCTCTCTTCTCCGTTCATGAGATTTCTCTTTACACTATCCACTTTATTGCTCTTCCCTCACCTTGTTCTTCTATTTTTATTTCTTTTCATCCTTTTTTCCCTCAACAAAGCATTTATACGTTTTTCACTGTATATTTAATAGCTGTTCATGTAGAGTTTTATAGTTGTTCTTAGAGTTGTTACATGGAATGTGAAAGGGATTAATAATCCTATAAAAAGGCAATGGGTGTTAACTCATTTAGCTCGATTGAAAGTGGATATTGCTTTAATTCAAGAAACCCATTTGTCAGATACAGAACTTTCTAAATTGAAAAGTTGTTGGGTAGGGGATGTTTTTTCTTCCCCAGCTCTAGGTAAGAAGAATGGTGTTTCTATTCTGTGTCACAAGAAACTTCATTTTTCAGTAACCCATCAAGAATTAGACTCTGAAAGACGTTGGGTAATCCTTAAAGTACTCATTAATCAGATCCCCATAGTCTTTTTCAATGTTTATGCACCGGTAACTGTCGATAATGTATTCTGGACTCATATCTCTGATAAACTTCTTTTATTTGAGGATGAATATATTGTTTTTGGAGGAGATTGTAACCAGGTTCTTGATCCCATACTAGATAGGAATTCCTCAGTGAGATTTGTTAATACAAAGATGCATACACAATTTACTTCCACCATACGCAATAAATCTTTAATTGACAGATGGTGATTATGTAATCCAGACCCTCGAGAATATAGCTTTTACTCCCCTCCTCATCACTTACAATCCCGAATTGACTACCTTTTTCTTAGTAATTCCCTCTCTCAACATGCACTACACTCTGAAATTGGTTCTATTCTTATTTCAGACCACGCTCCTGTTTTTGTTGATTTTGACCTACTTCCCTTTACTCCCCATTCTGGCAGGTGGCGATTTAATAATGCTTTGTTGAATGATCCTAATTTCATTGGCCAATTTAACGCCTTTATGTCAGAATGTTTTACCTTGGATTCCACTCTGCCCTCTTCTCCTGTAATGATTTGGGACTCTTTCAAAGCTGCTGCAAGAGGGTTTATAATGAATTTTGTTTTGAGGAAAAAGAGGACTTTTGAAATTCAATCCACTCAGATGCTTGCCAACATTAAACACCTTGAACTCACCTACTATAAATTAAATACTGAAACATCCTTAAAGAATATTATTGAAGCAAAAATTTGTTTTAATAAACTATCCACAGAGGCTGCTTCGTCCTATCATTTGAGAAGTAGTTCCCATTATTATGGAGGCCAAAACAAAATGGGAAAATTACTAGCAAACTATCTGAAAATACGACGAGATCGAACTAAGATAGAATCCATAAAGAGCCCCACTGGTACTACATTGTTTAACGACAGTGATATTTTGAATGAGTTTGTTTCCTTTTACACAAAATTATATACTCCGGAACAACATCCTTCTCCACAAGATTTGACTTCTTATTTTCAAAATCTTCAGCCTCCCTCCTCATCCTCAATTGATTTTGGCTCTTTAGATAAAGATATTACGCTAGCCGAGATTTCTCATGCTGTGTCTGTGTTAAAAAAGGGGAAAGCACCTGGTCCAGATGGATTTACTATTGAATTTTATAACGCTTTTGCCACCATACTTCTCCCCAACCTTTCAAAGCTTTTTAATCATTTTATTTTTTCCGGTTCTTCTTCTGGTACTTTTCAAGAAGCCATGATTTGTTTGATTCCAAAAGATAATAAAGATCCGTCCCTTTGCAAGAATTATCGTCCAATCTCTTTAGTTAATCTTGATTATAAGATTTTTGCAAAAATTCTCGCCCTCCGTATTGATCCTATTTTACCTTATCTTATTGGTCTCGAACAATCGTGCTTTGTGAAGGGTCTGTTATCTTCTGATAACTCAAGAATCTTTTTAAATATTCTTAGCAAAGCCTCATCTCTTGCTTACCCTATCTCAGCTATAGCTTTAGACACCGAAAAGGCTTTTGACAGAATTGGCTGGGAATTTATGTTTAAGGCCTTAGACTGGTTAGGTCTGCCTCCAAAATTGATCTCCCTCATCCCTTTATTATATTCTGGCCCTAAGGCGTCTATTTTTGTAAATGGTAAGACTTCTGATTATTTTTCCCTCTCTAGAGGAGTAAGACAAGGTTGTCCATTATCCTCTCTTTTATTCATAATTGCTTTAGAACCTTTTTTAACTAAGATTAGACAAGATTTACTGATCTCTGGTTTTCAAATGGATACTGTTCATGTTAAATTATCTGCTTATGCAGATGACATTCTTTTATATTCAATAATCAATATGGGAAAGGATCACTTGTCCTGCACAACCTTAGGTATCTTGCAGGAGCGAAGGGGTGCGTCCCAAAGTTAAAAGACCCTCTTGCACGTGATGGGTGTACTGGTGTTATAGCGGTGTATCTTCATTCTCCGCTTTTAGATCACTTGTGTGCATAATCATTGGGTCGTTCAGGTTATGCAACCTCCACCAGGAGGTATTGACCCAAGGTTGAAGCAGTAGTGAGCCAGTGATGGGGAATAGTTAAAAAGGCCCGGAAAACCAGAGTACAACTTTAATAGGTCTGGGTTCGGGTCTGGAAAGCTCTGGTTATTAGTGCATCTATAAATACTTGTTATGAGCAGTGGATGCACTCAGAGTATGATCGGGATATTGCGGAGGGGAGGGGGAAAAAAGTTAAAAAATGGTTGACATGTTTCTGCCTTCTGTGCCTTGATAGGACTTAATGGCTTTCATCAGGACCGTTATGTGAATAACGTGAAATAAGGGGGTGCAAACTAAGTGCTCTAAATAAAGTGATAGAGAAACAGTATATTAACCTGTATCTTTTTTCTAATGAGGTCACTCTGTGCCTCGCGCGCATATGTAACGCGCTCCAGTCGGGTAAGAAGGCCTTCAGGTAGACTGTTGCGTCCTGTCCTGGCGTCCGTTGTGAACGCGCTGCCTTCCCTGACCCGGAAGGGTTTCTATTATATTGTTCTAATCGTGCCTCTTCTATTCCCAACTTTTCTTCATCAGTAGATTCTTTCTCCCAGCTGTCCGGTTATCATTTAAACTCAGACAAATGTGAGATACTTCCTCTTAATATAACGTGCCTCAAACATGATTTTGCTCCGACAGGTTTTTCTTGGCAACCCTCTAAAATAAAATATCTGGGCCTGTGGTTTGCCTCTAATATTTCTGACACTTTGAGACTTAATTTTGATTCCATTATCAAAACCTTATGCGATGATATTGACCATTGGCACCCTCTTTTTCTTTCTTGGTGGGGCAGATTAAACTCTATTAAAATGATGCTTTCTCCCTTTGAGTTTTGTACATTCTCTCAAAGATTCCAGTGCATATTCCAGTTTTCTATTTTAAGAAAATAGACTCCGTGCTCTCAAAATTTATTTGGAAGAATAAATCACCCCGTATTGCACTATCCTCTTTAAAAGCTGACAAATTATCTGGTGGTCTTAAGTTTCCTGATTTTAAATCTTACCACTATGCTTTTTCCTTAAAACAATCATCTCGCTGGCTTTCTACGGATCTTGGCCCTCATCCTCCTATTTGGTTATCTATTGAAAAAGCTTTTCATTTTCCCTTTGATTTTAGCGAGTCTCTTGTATTTACAAACTCGATTGCTTCTTTTCGTCCTCCTGTTATATCACATACCCGTAAACTTCTTATTCCACTCTTACCATCATCCTACCCTTCTCCTTCCTCCCTTGATCAACAACCCATTTGGCATAACTCTTTACTACGTATTAAGAACTGCACCATTTATTGGAAATTCTGGAGAATGAAAGGATTATTTTGGATATCTCAATTACTATTGGATAATGTTCCTTTATCCTTTCCTGATCTTCAAATTAAATTCTCGTTGCTTTCTTTTTTCAAGGCTCAGCACGCCCTTTTACTACCCTCGCTTACTCATTATCTTAATTCTTTACCATCTACTCCTGACTTGCCCTCTAAATGTTCCACTCTTTTCCCTTTAATAATCTCCTCACCTTCAGCCTCTTCTCTATACAAATCCCTATTTTGTTCTTCTAGTAGAGATAAAAACAAAGGCTGAATTAGCTTGGGAAAAGGATTTAAATGAATATTGGTCAATATCTACTTGGGATAAACTATGGCTTAAAATTCATAAAACTTCCCGGGCAGCTAATACCTCTCAAACTCCTTATTTTGTTTATCAACTGCTTTTATTTACTCCAGCTAAACTGGCTTTTTCCTCCTCAGACTCTCACCCAACTTATTGGTCCTACCCCTGTACGCATGCTGACTTAAAACATATGCTGTTTGACTGCCCTCTTATCTATCGCTTTTGGCATTCAGTCTGGTCCCAAATGAACAAACTTTTTAACACCTCTGTTCCTTTCTCCCTCTCCAATGTCTTTTTAGGTTCCCTATCCCCTCAGTGGCCCCATTCCCTGTCAAATGTTAAATTAATAGATTTATTACTGGCAGTAGCACTTCACTTAATTATGTCCAATTGGAAGCAAGCAAACAAAGTCACCTTTAGAGCATGGTGGAATGCTGTTTGTTTTCATCCTAGGCTGGATACCAATTACCTTTCTCCTGTCTCCCTAGCCATCCAAAGAGACCTTTTATGGCTTCCTTTGACTACAAATCTAACTCAAATTTCCCTAGTCAATTCTGCTGATGAAGTCCGTAAGCTTCCATAAAGAACCACATTGCCTCGCCTTGCTCTTTTTATTATTTTACTATATTGCAAGACTTTCTCTGTGTATTTGTCATGTTATATTGGGTTTCTATATACTTTAAGTGTTATACATTCAGTGAATTTAATGTAATTGTTATTTTCTCTTACTTTGTTGATATAATATATATATATAGTCAGATAGACATACCCTCTTCCCTTCTCCCCTTTCCCCTTCGACTCCCTCCTTCCCGTTAAATTTCTTATAACCATTTTAAGATTCCATTGTTTCCTCTTGAACTTGTTAATTTTCATTTGTTCTTATTGCATGCCTGCGCTACTCCCTCTCTGCAGCTTACAGCCAGAACCCCGATTGGGTTATCGAAGTGCTTCACCAGCACTTCAGCTTCTCAGAACCCCGATTGGGTTATCGAATCTTCTGACAGAGTGCTCCGCAGCCCTCTGCTCTTGGTCACCTATTGAGTGCGTTGGGTCAGTGACAGGTCAGCTATTCGGACAAGTCGGACAAATTAACTAGCTAAGCCTACCCTAGTTATACTACTTTTCAGGTCAGTGTACCACCCCTCAATGTTGCAAGTGTAAGGATCCCCAATTTTGATTGGACAAGGAATGAGGAGAGGTCATCACACCATACCAAAATGACACTTTCTGCATCTCATATTTAAATTCTCGTCCCCACCCATCAATATTATTTTCACATGACATCTTTATTCCACCCTACAATGAATGGTCTCTTAGTATATACATTGTATTAACATTGTACAGATGAGCTTCCTTCGACAGGGGTAAAAGGTCGGCTTCCCAGGCGCATCTTGGATGAGACTGTTCTTTGGCAATCGTTCATTTCTGAAGCGTCCCTTAGTTTCTTGTGCACATGTTCAAAATGGATGCAGTGGGATCTCGTCAGGCCCAAATAGTTTATATGAAAAAATAGAAAAGAAACAGTTTGAGAAAACAGAATTAAAGAATGCACTGTATACCACTTTTCTCTACTCTATTCCCATTACTCTATATTTAACTTTTGCGCTAAGGTTAAGCAGAACGAACAGCTTGGCAAAAGCAGCAGTGCAAGCTTCATGCATGCTGTAACACACCTATTCGCCATTTTAATTCTAGTGCGCAGAAGCAAGAGTTTAATCTCCAAAGCAAAGGGTACGTCATGTCACGGGAGTATGAAAGACGCATGCGCAGTAGAAAATCCCGTGTAGCAGCGGCCATATTAATGCAAGCGGATTATAGTTACTAAAAGCACATATGCAAGCTTCCCTTGTATGGTGTGTAATGCGCTATTAGGAATACGAACATGTTGATTAATGTATTAACGTTATGTCGAGAGGGCTGAATACAAGCAAGTCGCGTTACATGCGAATCCTTGCTCCATCAACAGCATGGCCAGTCTGAGAAAGAAGGGGGATCGGACACTCCCTGAGATGCTCAGCAAGGGCCAACCGAAAGGGGACAAAGGGCCGTCCTCCCCAGGGGCGACAAGGCAACACACTGACCCCAACAAAGGCGAGGTACCCATCACAAAATCCTTTTTGGAGACCTTGTTCAATTCAAGCGCTGTAGCAGGAGGTCGCAAGGAGGTCCGGGAGATCAGAAACGATGTGGACGGACTGGGCGAGCGGGTAGCGGCCATCGAAGAAGCAGACCACGCCAAGAAGCGATGAGATAGAACAGCTCCAACAGGAAATCATTCGCCTTAAGGACCAGCAAGTTGACCTGCAGGCGCATGCAGAGGACTTAGAAAATAGGTCCCAACGTAACAACATTCAGGTCCTCCTACTTAAGGAAGAAGGAGCGGATTTCACAGGTTATCTACAGGCCTTGTTTTGAGACATTCTAGGGGAAGCTGCGGACTTCGTCATCAGAATTGATTTAGCTCACAGAGTGGGGTTGGCGAGGCACACGCCTGCGCCCCCTCCCGACATCTTGGGCTTTTTACCAGACTTTCCTCTTAAAGAAAGAATTCTTAGGGTGGCACGAAGGAAGCAACCCCTTCAGTACCAGAGCCAGCCTGTGGCATTGTACCAGGACCTTTCGGCCATCACGCTCCAGAAATGGAAAGCATTTAAAGTGGCCACAGACTTCTTACGGGACAAGGGGATCCCGTACTCATGGGGCACCCCTTTCATCTGATTTTCAAGTGGAACGGTGCCCTGCACCAACTATGTTCACTCCATGACACGTGTACCTTGCTGGGCATTGAGCGAATGGAGGGGCCTACGTCCCTGAAGACTTCCCAGCAGTCGTCTAGAGGAGGATGGCACCGGGTCAATCGTAGATGCTCTCCCACTGTGAGCCTGAAGCCGGACTCTCACACCATAACACAAGAGAGGGCCGGTGCCATCCAGGAAGTTGTCAGAGACACTTCACCGACAGACTGATCTATTACTGTGAGGGGGGATTCTATTGCACTTCTGCAGTCCAGGCTGGGGGAGGGGGCGGGCGGGGGGCCACGGAGGTCGACACGATTGCTCACTCAATCAGGTAACCTCACCACAGCCCTGCAATGTGGGATGGCAGGACACACTATGCTCCCTTGTTGGGGTGTTGGAGTTGGGGTTAGGGAGGTGGGGGGGTGGGGGGACGTGAGTTCAGGCAGGGGGTGGGAGTTGGTCGTTGGGGAGGGTAGACTTGGGGAAGCTGGGTAGGGGGCATGGGGTCCGGTGTGTCGCACTACGAGGGGGCACGGGCAGAGCATGGGGGTTTTCGGCTCCGTCGAGCAACTATGGAGCCCAACACGAATCCAACCATGGTTAATGATGTCTTGAAGGTTCTCCCCTTAACGTGAAGGGGCTTAATAACCCTATAAAACGAAGGGCCGTCCTATCTTTCCTGGAGAATTCAGGGACTTCAATATGCCTTCTGCAAGAAACACACCTGCTCTCCAAATGATTTGTTTTTTAATTGACTTTTAATGTGGCTTAGCTTCATAACAGTGTGCTTTTCACATCACCTGGTGTTCATGGTTAAACAACTGGCAAGGTGTATGTTTTCCTTAAATCCATTATTTTCCATGGTGACATCAACACACAGTCCAGTGTCTTCTACACCATACCTTGGTAGACCTGCTATCTTTGGTGTGGTTTATCCCCACATTTTTGCCTTCAGACCTCCTGTTTTGCAGAATATGGGGGCATTATGATGTTGGGCGGATCACCACTGCCCGACCGGCGGTGGCAATCCACCCAACACCTTTGCCCAGCCGCACTGCAATTATCACCGCCATATTACAATGATGGGGTAACAACGGCGGACGGAAAGACCGCCCGCTGCTTTACCGCAGGCAGGCAATCGTTACGGTTGCCTGCCGTGTGGTCCTGGGCCTGAAAACGATGGCATTTTCCCACATTGCCTAATTACATTGCATTCGCTGGAAATGTTTACTGCGAGCGTTTGGGAACAAAGTAAAAGACCAGAATGCCAGTAGCTGCAGGTTGCTGCACTTGCGCTTTTCATGCTATGTTTTTTAGGCCAAAATGCACCCTCCTTTCAAAATCGATTCAAGGATGTGTTTGTGGTAGGCTATAGTGCAAAATGAAGTATTTGCATGTTGCACAGTTTTGCATAATTTTATCAAAATTTCACGTAATTAGGCAAAAGTAAAAACACATATTTTGCACACCCCTGGTTATGGCACAATAATTACTCTGAATATATATCTAGTAATTAGTAACATCACCACACTTTCTTGGGGGGGGGGGGGTTCGTTGCTACAGCTAAGTTCAGTGTCTAGGTTTGCACTTTCTCACTAGAATTATTCCATACCTGCTTCAGGTCTCTGTTGGTAAAATTCATGCAGTTTTTTTAAACCACAAGTCAGGAAGGATCACACTGCTTGGCACTGGCAAATGCTTAATCAGAAAAAATTCAACCCCAGTGCCAAGCACCCCATTCAAAGCTTTCTATTAGTCACTTATGACAAAGGACCAGACGTAAAACCGTTTTCTGAGGTCGGAAACAGGATATCAGCCTGTTTGCGACCGCAAAATAGGTCTGTGCAATGTACTAACCCTAGGTTGCGAGTCTGTAACCTATTACAGACTCGCAAAATAGGGTTTGCGACTCGCTATTAGAAAAGGGTGTCCCTTCCTAATAGCGAGTCGCACTTCTATGTATGATTGTTTTGTGACCGCAATTGCGATCACAAAACAATCGGAATTTACCACCTACTTCAAGTAGGTGGGAAGCCACTCGCAAACAGGAAGAGACACCCCTTCCCCTTTGTGACGGGCAGCAATAATATTTTTTAAGAGCAGACAGTGGTTCATCTTATAAAATAAAACAGATACATTTAAGTTTTCTTTTTTAAATGCAGCCTGTTCAGGAAAACAGGCTGCATTTAAAAAAAAATGCTTCATTTAAAAAGCAGTCACAGCCATGGTGGTCTGCTGACCCCATCAGGCCACCATCCCTGTAAGTGCTGGTCATTCCCAATGGGGTCCCAAACTGCGACCTGCCTCATGAATATCATTGAAGCAGAATTGCCACTTCATTGGAGCGAGATAGATAAGGATCACACACTCACTTTGGGTGAATAGGAAAGCCCTCACACACCGACCTGGTCAGTGTCATGCTTCATCAGTGCCTCTTTGGTGTGCTACAACGCCAGAAAGACTGCGGAGCTGGTTGTGTGAAGAAGGGCGTGTTGTGAGGGTGAGTGAAATTAAAAGTGTCTAGAAGAGTATCAAAATAAAAAAATTTTAATAGATGATCCCTAAGACACGAATTTACAAGTATTATGTGTCTGAATTTAGTTGCCAAGGTTTAGGAATGGTAAAATTCAGAGAAATACAATCAATTAGTCAGTCAACATGTTTCTGCCATTTCAGAATGCCTTGGTAAATTTACGCCTCTGAAATGGCAGAAACATGTTGACTGACTAATTGATTGTATTTCTCTGAATTTTACCATTCCTAAACCTTGGCAACTAAATTCAGACACATAATACTTGTAAATTCGTGTCTTAGGGATCATCTATTAAAATTTTTTTATTTTGATACTCTTCTAGACACTTTTAATTTCACTCACCCTCACAACACGCCCTTCTTCACACAACCAGCTCCGCAGTCTTTCTGGCGTTGTAGCACACCAAAGAGGCACTCGGCCTCTTTGGTGGGGCCCGATGATGAAGCATGACACTGACCAGGTCGGTGTGTGAGGGCTTTCCTATTCACCCAAAGTGAGTGTGTGATCCTTATCTATCTCGCTCCAATGAAGTGGCAATTCTGAGACTGATTTGGCCTCTCTCTTTTTGTTTATATACATTGAACCGGGGACTGAGAGAAGCCTCCTTGACTCTCCCTACCTCTCCCATTGTTGTTTTGTATCATAGCAGCGCACAGCTGTGAGAGCCTAATTTTATTCAAGCAATATAATATTCTATTACTATTGTTTGTTTTAGCAACATACTCATACCTCCTTTAATTGCTATCTCACTATGGCGAACTTTGGCCTAACATTCTCCGAATCTGAAATTGAGGCTTTAATGTCGGATCCTGCAGTTTTTGCAGATCCACATATATCACAAGCAATAGCAAACACTACTGAGTGGGAAAACCTTACTGAGAAAAAGAGAGAGCACATACGTACCATCCTTCATGGCACCATCCTCAAACAGTACCTTGTCTCAAACTCAGCACCAAAAGGCCTGCTGGTAACTAATGCCCCCCGCATTTTTCTCAACGATGCAGCCTTTAGAAAAGACTGGGCAATGATCGCGTGGCACTGCACGCATGACTGGTTGGTCCTGATAATAAAAACAGCACTGAGACTCTCTGAAACACTAATGGTGGAAATCGGAGAAACTGAGTCTCATTTTAAGGCAACAATCACGGGGTACAAAAAACGGCTTGATGAAATTAACAAGGATCTAAATGAATATAAAGACAACCTCATGCAGTCGAAAGTTACTAAACTACAGAAAGACCAGAAGAAATTTGACTTCGAGAAAGTGTACCCATACTCTGCGGCAACCTTTACCCCACCAGCACGTAATGAGAGCAAATCCGACTACGCGGATGATGACTCCTCAAATAGTAGTGGGTCTAGCAACAACTCATTCAGACAGACAAAGAAAAGAGGCAACCGCGGCAATAGGAACAATAGGGGTAGGCAAGGAAACCAGGACAACCAGCGCCAATGGTATCCCCCCCAAATGGGAATGGGCCCGCACCCTTATGCCTTCCAACAGCCACAATTTCCATTCATGGGTTGGAACCCTGGTTTTATGCCTCCAACACACTTCCAGAATCAATACAGACAGCCTTTTTTAGAGAACGGCCGAAGGGGCAGAGGCAGAAGAAGAGGCAACAACAGAGTGACCTGGGAGGAGGAGGACCCGGTAGCGAATCACACCCGCAGCAACCAACAGCCGGGAACGAGCGGGATCTGAGTTTGGTGACGAACTTGTCTGACAGGTTATTAACCAACACAGAAATCCAAGTACTTGAGAAAGGCTTGGGTTTTGTCCCGTTAGCAAGACCGGACAAATTCAAGTTACATTGCAAACTTGCAGGTTTCTTTCGAAAACTAAAACTCAAAGCCTTCTTTGAAGGTAAAACAGACCCGAATGATGCAGTCAGGAAAGGTGACACGGGACTTTGACCAAGTTCCACTTTCACCCCTCCTACCCACACTGTCCCGGCGGCTATCACCGCCTTTGAGCATGCCGTATTTAAAGATCTGGAAACACACCATAATCCTAAGACCTTTGGAAATTTCAGCACTGCCGAACATCAAGCGCTACGGACGTTACAGAGTGACACCTCTATAACCATAAAGCCGGCAGACAAGGGTGGAGGGATAGTTATCCAAAACACTAGAGACTACGAGCAAACCTGTAATGACCTGCTTGGAGATACCAGAAACTATACCCCACTCACCAGAGATCCCACAACAGATCTCACCAACAGGATCACAACCTTGGTCCGTCATGCAGAGGAATGCGGACATTTGTCTAAAAACGAAGCAGACTTCCTCAACAGTCCTAGCAACATTGTACCATACTTTTACACTTTGCCCAAGATGCACAAAAACCGATTGCCACCCCCCGGACGTCCCATCGTGTCAGGGATCGGTTCGCTTCTGGAGCCCTTGTCACAATTTTGTGACCATTTTTTGAAACCTCTAGTACAATCCACTCCCACGTACCTCAGAGACACCAAGAGCCTCTTGAAACTACTATCAGAAATCACGTTAACTGAAAACTCAGTTACCCTAGTGACCCTCGATGTAGAAAGCCTCTACACGAGTATTCCACAGGACGATACCATCAATGTCCTTGGAAAATCACTAGACTCCATCGAATGGAACTACCAGACACCTAAAGCCTTTATCATTGAATGTGCCACCATAGCCCTTAAAGAGAATTTTTTCTCTTTCAAAGACAAACTGTTCCTACAATGCTCTGGGACATCCATGGGCAGTGTTTTTGCTCCCAGTGTGGCCGGATGGTATGTTGCGGACTTTGAGGCCAAATTCATATTGCCCCCCACTGCAGCTTTCTCTACTTACATGCTTTTATGGAAGCGTTACATCGACGACATTCTGCTTCTCTGGACAGGGAGTGATAGTGAACTGGACACTTTTCTGATCTGGATCAACACGCTAGCCCAGAATCTGAGATTCACCAACACTACAAGCAAAACCGATATTGTCTTCCTTGATGTGGTCATTTCTGTTGTTGGCACTGGGCTCACCACTAAGACCCACCATAAGCCTACAGCTAAAAACAATCTTCTTGACTTTAGAAGTTTTCATCCTTGCCCACTCAAAGAGAATCTCCCGTATGGGCAATATCTGAGACTCAGAAGAAACTGTAGTGCCCTTTCTGATTTCAAGGAACAGTCCATCTGTCTTACAGAGAAACTGAAAGACAGGGGTTACCCAGCACCAATCTTGAGCAAGGGTCTGAAAAGAGCAAGAAACCAACCAAGAGAGGCACTCTTGGAAGAGAAGGTAAAGAACCCAGATTCAATACCACTGACTTGTGTGACAACATACAATAGCCTGTCCAATGTAATGTAAAAGACAATTAATAAACATTGGAATATTATCACATCCTGCAAAGAAAACTGGGAGAAACCGCTTTTTTCTTTCAAAAAAGGTCGAAGCTTGAAAGATGCCTTAGTCCATACTCGGCCAAAAGAGAAACTTACCAATAATGTGCCATCAATAACCGCAGCGTGGGGTCTACCAAAAATCACTGGGCACTACCCGTGTTCTGACTGCGTTGTCTGCCACTTGACAGAAGCAACCAAAACTTTATCATTGGAACCAGGGAAAATCTGGGTACAGAGAGAACACACTAACTGTAACTCAACGAATGTAGTGTACCTGATTACCTGCCCGTGCCAGCTTCGCTATATTGGCATGACCACGCGCAGGGTTAAACAGCGCATATGCGAACACCGGAGTAACATAAGGTGCAAAAAAGTAACCACTAAGCTGAGCCGCCATTTTCTAGACAGTAATCACACACCCAATGATATGAGGTGGACTGTGATTGAAGCACTCCAAGGGACCACTAATATCACAAGCAGACTCTTTGAAAAAGAGCAACGCTGGGTGTACCGTCTGGGCACGAATACCAACAGCCTTAACGATGACATCCCATGGAATACTGTTTTATCTTGAGCATGATGCCTGAGCACCTATATGACAATATGATTCACTGCTCTGCATAATGATAAGGTTCCATTTGAGTAAATGCCTTTTCTGTGCCCTTTATTTTTTATTTTTTGCCTCAGCACATACCTGTAATAAGAATCTGTGCCACGTGCCTATACTTTAGAGAGTATCAGGTTTCCCACTATTCACACCGCTGATAATTCAGTACACTACCACTATAACCAAAGTGTACAGCTAGGGCGCTATCTGCTAATTTTATTAGACGCCCGTTTCTGTTTTCATGACGCTGGTAAATTGAATTACAGTCCGTTTTCCTATATTTTTTACAGCCTCAGATTCAACTGAATAATGTTTTGGTTTTGCCTCGTGGAAGCCACGTCCCTCCCATTCAGGGCTGGTGCGTGTCAAACCTCCTCTCCAGCAATGGGCGGGCGGGTTCCAAGCCTCGTCTTGGCTGGACACGCCCACCAGGAAGAACGCGACGCGCAGCTCGCCTGCTCTAATACTCAGTTACCGGCCCCGCTCTCCATCGTCGGGGTCCGGTTCTGAGGGAGATCCTAGGTGTCTAGCGGGCTGTGAGCGTCAAGGGCGTGAGTGTACCTGGATCATATACAACGCCGATCTGCTACAAAACGAAGCTAAGGACCGCCCGGAAATCGGGGACCTAATGGCTAAACCTCTTTTCATTTTCAGGATGTGCCAGGCACACTCCAACCCCCCTCCCGAGACCCATGGTGCAAGTAGAGCCAAATTTGAAAGTGAGATTTGTGTGTGATACTACCATCCTAGGGGGTCACTGACCTTTGGTCCATTGATCCCTTCAGAAGGAGTACATAGAGTATGTTTTTAACGATTTCTTCCCAGACAATTGAGTTTTTAAGACACCCTTATCACTCCACTTCCCAGAGTTACCGATATCATCCCTATAGGGTTATGTGGATGGTGTTAAACCTAGTGTTACTTTGGGCACACAAATTTTGCCACATTATAAGGAGCACGACAACCAAACGCAATGGCATTTATTAATTGTTGTCTGTTTGTGTTTGTGTTTGTATGTGTACTTTCACTCCACAGGTGCAGAAACTCTCCTGAATCTGGAGTTTTTTTTGGGGATCGAGCCTTTGCTCTCCCTTTTTATGCACTTTTTTCACCCCCTTTTTTCACTTTCACGTCCCTTGGTTAGGGTGGACGATTAGAGAGTCCATACCGCCGGGGTATAGTCCTGATGAATGCCTTGGTAAAGTTACGCCTCTGAAATGGCAGAAACATGTTGACTGACTAATTGATTGTATTTCTCTGAATTTTACCATTCCTAAACCTTGGCAACTAAATTCAGACACATAATACTTGTAAATTCGTGTCTTAGGGATCATCTATTAATTTTTTTTTATTTTGATACTCTTCTAGACACTTTTAATTTCACTCACCCTCACAACACGCCCTTCTTCACACAACCAGCTCCGCAGTCTTTCTGGCATTGTAGCACACCAAAGAGGCACTCGGCCTCTTTGGTGGGGCCCGATGATGAAGCATGACACTGACAAGGTCGGTGTGTGAGGGCTTTCCTATTCACCCAAAGTGAGTGTGTGATCCTTATCTATCTCGCTCCAATGAAGTGGCAATTCTGAGACTGATTTGGCCTCTCTCTTTTTGTTTATATACATTGAATCGGGGACTGAGAGAAGCCTCCTTGACTCTCCCTACCTCTCCCATTGTTGTTTTGTATCATAGCAGCGCACAGCTGTGAGAGCCTAATTTTATTCAAGCAATATAATATTCTATTACTATTGTTTGTTTTAGCAACATACTCATACCTCCTTTAATTGCTATCTCACTATGGCGAACTTTGGCCTAACATTCTCCGAATCTGAAATTGAGGCTTTAATGTCGGATCCTGCAGTTTTTGCAGATCCACATATATCACAAGCAATAGCAAACACTACTGAGTGGGAAAACCTTACTGAGAAAAAGAGAGAGCACATACGTACCATCCTTCATGGCACCATCCTCAAACAGTACCTTGTCTCAAACTCAGCACCAAAAGGCCTGCTGGTAACTAATGCCCCCCGCATTTTTCTCAACGATGCAGCCTTTAGAAAAGACTGGGCAATGATCGCGTGGCACTGCACGCATGACTGGTTGGTCCTGATAATAAAAACAGCACTGAGACTCTCTGAAACACTAATGGTGGAAATCGGAGAAACTGAGTCTCATTTTAAGGCAACAATCACGGGGTACAAAAAACGGCTTGATGAAATTAACAAGGATCTAAATGAATATAAAGACAACCTCATGCAGTCGAAAGTTACTAAACTACAGAAAGACCAGAAGAAATTTGACTTCGAGAAAGTGTACCCATACTCTGCGGCAACCTTTACCCCACCAGCACGTAATGAGAGCAAATCCGACTACGCGGATGATGACTCCTCAAATAGTAGTGGGTCTAGCAACAACTCATTCAGACAGACAAAGAAAAGAGGCAACCGCGGCAATAGGAACAATAGGGGTAGGCAAGGAAACCAGGACAACCAGCGCCAATGGTATCCCCCCCAAATGGGAATGGGCCCGCACCCTTATGCCTTCCAACAGCCACAATTTCCATTCATGGGTTGGAACCCTGGTTTTATGCCTCCAACACACTTCCAGAATCAATACAGACAGCCTTTTTTAGAGAACGGCCGAAGGGGCAGAGGCAGAAGAAGAGGCAACAACAGAGTGACCTGGGAGGAGGAGGACCCGGTAGCAAATCACACCCGCAGCAACCAACAGCCGGGAACGAGCGGGATCTGAGTTTGGTGACAAACTTGTCTGACAGGTTATTAACCAACACAGAAATCCAAGTACTTGAGAAAGGCTTGGGTTTTGTCCCGTTAGCAAGACCGGACAAATTCAAGTTACATTGCGAACTTGCAGGTTTCTTTCGAAAACCAGAACTCAAAGCCTTCTTTGAAGGTAAAACAGACCCGAATGATGCAGTCAGGAAAGGTGACACGGGACTTTGACCAAGTTCCACTTTCACCCCTCCTACCCACACTGTCCCGGCGGCTATCACCGCCTTTGAGCATGCCGTATTTAAAGATCTGGAAACACACCATAATCCTAAGACCTTTGGAAATTTCAGCACTGCCGAACATCAAGCGCTACGGACGTTACAGAGTGACACCTCTATAACCATAAAGCCGACAGACAAGGGTGGAGGGATAGTTATCCAAAACACTAGAGACTACGAGCAAACCTGTAATGACCTGCTTGGAGATACCAGAAACTATACCCCACTCACCAGAGATCCCACAACAGATCTCACCAACAGGATCACAACCTTGGTCCGTCATGCAGAGGAATGCGGACATTTGTCTAAAAACGAAGCAGACTTCCTCAACAGTCCTAGCAACATTGTACCATACTTTTACACTTTGCCCAAGATGCACAAAAACCGATTGCCACCCCCCGGACGTCCCATTGTGTCAGGGATCGGTTCGCTTCTGGAGCCCTTGTCACAATTTTGTGACCATTTTTTGAAACCTCTAGTACAATCCACTCCCACGTACCTCAGAGACACCAAGAGCCTCTTGAAACTACTATCAGAAATCACGTTAACTGAAAACTCAGTTACCCTAGTGACCCTCGATGTAGAAAGCCTCTACACGAGTATTCCACAGGACGATACCATCAATGTCCTTGGAAAATCAGTAGACTCCATCGAATGGAACTACCAGACACCTAAAGCCTTTATCATTGAATGTGCCACCATAGCCCTTAAAGAGAATTTTTTCTCTTTCAAAGACAAACTGTTCCTACAATGCTCTGGGACATCCATGGGCAGTGTTTTTGCTCCCAGTGTGGCCGGATTGTATGTTGCGGACTTTGAGGCCAAATTCATATTGCCCCCCACTGCAGCTTTCTCTACTTACATGCTTTTATGGAAGCGTTACATTGACGACATTCTGCTTCTCTGGACAGGGAGTGATAGTGAACTGGACACTTTTCTGATCTGGATCAACACGCTAGACCAGAATCTGAGATTCACCAACACTACAAGCAAAACCGATATTGTCTTCCTTGATGTGGTCATTTCTGTTGTTGGCACTGGGCTCACCACTAAGACCCACCATAAGCCTACAGCTAAAAACAATCTTCTTGACTTTAGAAGTTTTCATCCTTGCCCACTCAAAGAGAATCTCCCGTATGGGCAATATCTGAGACTCAGAAGAAACTGTAGTGCCCTTTCTGATTTCAAGGAACAGTCCATCTGTCTTACAGAGAAACTGAAAGACAGGGGTTACCCAGCACCAATCTTCAGCAAGGGTCTGAAAAGAGCAAGAAACCAACCAAGAGAGGCACTCTTGGAAGAGAAGGTAAAGAACCCAGATTCAATACCACTGACTTGTGTGACAACATACAATAGCCTGTCCAATGTAATGTAAAAGACAATTAATAAACATTGGAATATTATCACATCCTGCAAAGAAAACTGGGAGAAACCGCTTTTTTCTTTCAAAAAAGGTCGAAGCTTGAAAGATGCCTTAGTCCATACTCGGCCAAAAGAGAAACTTACCAATAATGTGCCATCAATAACCGCAGCGTGGGGTCTACCAAAAATCACTGGGCACTACCCGTGTTCTGACTGCGTTGTCTGCCACTTGACAGAAGCAACCAAAACTTTATCATTGGAACCAGGGAAAATCTGGGTACAGAGAGAACACACTAACTGTAACTCAACGAATGTAGTGTACCTGATTACCTGCCCGTGCCAGCTTCGCTATATTGGCATGACCACGCGCAGGGTTAAACAGCGCATATGCGAACACCGGAGTAACATAAGGTGCAAAATAGTAACCACTAAGCTGAGCCGCCATTTTCTAGACAGTAATCACACACCCAATGATATGAGGTGGACTGTGATTGAAGCACTCCAAGGGACCACTAATATCACAAGCAGACTCTTTGAAAAAGAGCAACGCTGGGTGTACCGTCTGGGCACGAATACCAACAGCCTTAACGATGACATCCCATGGAATACTGTTTTATCTTGAGCATGATGCCTGAGCACCTATATGACAATATGATTCACTGCTCTGCATAATGATAAGGTTCCATTTGAGTAAATGCCTTTTCTGTGCCCTTTATTTTTTATTTTTTGCCTCAGCACATACCTGTAATAAGAATCTGTGCCACGTGCCTATACTTTAGAGAGTATCAGGTTTCCCACTATTCACACCGCTGATAATTCAGTACACTACCACTATAACCAAAGTGTACAGCTAGGGCGCTATCTGCTAATTTTATTAGACGCCCGTTTCTGTTTTCATGACGCTGGTAAATTGAATTACAGTCCGTTTTCCTATATTTTTTACAGCCTCAGATTCAACTGAATAATGTTTTGGTTTTGCCTCGTGGAAGCCACGTCCCTCCCATTCAGGGCTGGTGCGTGTCAAACCTCCTCTCCAGCAATGGGCGGGCGCGTTCCAAGCCTCGTCTTGGCTGGACACGCCCACCAGGAAGAACGCGACGCGCAGCTCGCCTGCTCTAATACTCAGTTACCGGCCCCGCTCTCCATTGTCGGGGTCCGGTTCTGAGGGAGATCCTAGGTGTCTAGCGGGCTGTGAGCGTCAAGGGCGTGAGTGTACCTGGATCATATACAACGCCGATCTGCTACAAAACGAAGCTAAGGACCGCCCGGAAATCGGGGACCTAATGGCTAAACCTCTTTTCATTTTCAGGATGTGCCAGGCACGCTCCAACCCCCCTCCCGAGACCCATGGTGCAAGTAGTGCCAAATTTTAAAGTGAGATTTGTGTGTGATACTACCATCCTAGGGGTCACTGACCTTTGGTCCATTGATCCCTTCAGAAGGAGTACATAGAGTATGTTTTTAACGATTTCTTCCCAGACAATTGAGTTTTTAAGACACCCTTATCACTCCACTTCCCAGAGTTACCGATATCATCCCTATAGGGTTATGTGGATGGTGTTAAACCTAGTGTTACTTTGGGCACACAAATTTTGCCACATTATAAGGAGCACGACAACCAAACGCAATGGCATTTATTAATTGTTGTCTGTTTGTGTTTGTGTTTGTATGTGTACTTTCACTCCACAGGTGCAGAAACTCTCCTGAATCTGGAGGTTTTTTTGGGGATCGAGCCTTTGCTCTCCCTTTTTATGCACTTTTTTCACCCCCTTTTTTCACTTTCACGTCCCTTGGTTAGGGTGGACGATTAGAGAGTCCATACCGCCGGGGTATAGTCCTGATGAATGCCTTGGTAAAGTTACGCCTCTGAAATGGCAGAAACATGTTGACTGACTAATTGATTGTATTTCTCTGAATTTTACCATTCCTAAACCTTGGCAACTAAATTCAGACACATAATACTTGTAAATTCGTGTCTTAGGGATCATCTATTAAATTTTTTTTATTTTGATACTCTTCTAGACACTTTTAATTTCACTCACCCTCACAACACGCCCTTCTTCACACAACCAGCTCCGCAGTCTTTCTGGCGTTGTAGCACACCAAAGAGGCACTCGGCCTCTTTGGTGGGGCCCGATGATGAAGCATGACACTGACCAGGTCGGTGTGTGAGGGCTTTCCTATTCACCCAAAGTGAGTGTGTGATCCTTATCTATCTCGCTCCAATGAAGTGGCAATTCTGAGACTGATTTGGCCTCTCTCTTTTTGTTTATATACATTGAACCGGGGACTGAGAGAAGCCTCCTTGACTCTCCCTACCTCTCCCATTGTTGTTTTGTATCATAGCAGCGCACAGCTGTGAGAGCCTAATTTTATTCAAGCAATATAATATTCTATTACTATTGTTTGTTTTAGCAACATACTCATACCTCCTTTAATTGCAATCTCACTATGGCGAACTTTGGCCTAACATTCTCCGAATCTGAAATTGAGGCTTTAATGTCGGATCCTGCAGTTTTTGCAGATCCACATATATCACAAGCAATAGCAAACACTACTGAGTGGGAAAACCTTACTGAGAAAAAGAGAGAGCACATACGTACCATCCTTCATGGCACCATCCTCAAACAGTACCTTGTCTCAAACTCAGCACCAAAAGGCCTGCTGGTAACTAATGCCCCCCGCATTTTTCTCAACGATGCAGCCTTTAGAAAAGACTGGGCAATGATCGCGTGGCACTGCACGCGCGACTGGTTGGTCCTGATAATAAAAACAGCACTGAGTTTCTCTGAAAAACTAATGGTGGAAATCAGAGAAACTGAGTCTCATTTTAAGGCAACAATCACGGGGTACAAAAAACGGCTTGATGAAATTAACAAGGATCTAAATGAATATAAAGACAACCTCATGCAGTCGAAAGTTACTAAACTCCAGAAAGACCAGAAGAAATTTGACTTCGAGAAAGTGTACCCATACTCTGCGGCAACCTTTACCCCACCAGCACGTAATGAGAGCAAATCCGACTACACGGATGATGACTCCTCAAATAGTAGTGGGTCTAGCAACAACTCATTCAGACAGACAAAGAAAAGAGGCAACCGCGGCAATAGGAACAATAGGGGTAGGCAAGGAAACCAGGACAACCAGCGCCAATGGTATCCCCCCAAATGGGAATGGGCCCGCACCCTTATGCCTTCCAACAGCCACAATTTCCATTCATGGGTTGGAACCCTGGTTTTATGCCTCCAACACACTCCCAGAATCATTACAGACAGCCTTTTTTAGAGAACGGCCGAAGGGGCAGAGGCAGAAGAAGAGGCAACAACAGAGTGACCTGGGAGGAGGAGGACCCGGTAGCGAATCACACCCGCAGCAACCAACAGCCGGGAACGAGCGGGATCTGAGTTTGGTGACGAACTTGTCTGACAGGTTATTAACCAACACAGAAATCCAAGTACTTGAGAAAGGCTTGGGTTTTGTCCCGTTAGCAAGACCGGACAAATTCAAGTTACATTGCGAACTTGCAGGTTTCTTTCGAAAACTAAAACTCAAAGCCTTCTTTGAAGGTAAAACAGACCCGAATGATGCAGTCAGGAAAGGTGACACGGGACTTAGACCAAGTTCCACTTTCACCCCTCCTACCCACACTGTCCCGGCGGCTATCACCGCCTTTGAGCATGCCGTATTTAAAGATCTGGAAACACACCATAATCCTAAGACCTTTGGAAATTTCAGCACTGCCGAACATCAAGCGCTACGGACGTTACAGAGTGACACCTCTATAACCATAAAGCCGGCAGACAAGGGTGGAGGGATAGTTATCCAAAACACTAGAGACTACGAGCAAACCTGTAATGACCTGCTTGGAGATACCAGAAACTATACCCCACTCACCAGAGATCCCACAACAGATCTCACCAACAGGATCACAACCTTGGTCCGTCATGCAGAGGAATGCGGACATTTGTCTAAAAACGAAGCAGACGTCCTCAACAGTCCTAGCAACATTGTACCATACTTTTACACTTTGCCCAAGATGCACAAAAACCGATTGCCACCCCCCGGACGTCCCATCGTGTCAGGAATCGGTTCGCTTCTGGAGCCCTTGTCACAATTTTGTGACCATTTTTTGAAACCTCTAGTACAATCCACTCCCACGTACCTCAGAGACACCAAGAGCCTCTTGAAACTACTATCAGAAATCACGTTCACTGAAAACTCAGTTACCCTAGTGACCCTCGATGTAGAAAGCCTCTACACGAGTATTCCACAGGACGATACCATCAATGTCCTTGGAAAATCACTAGACTCCATCGAATGGAACTACCAGACACCTAAAGCCTTTATCATTGAATGTGCCACCATAGCCCTTAAAGAGAATTTTTTCTCTTTCAAAGACAAACTGTTCCTACAATGCTCTGGGACATCCATGGGCAGTGTTTTTGCTCCCAGTGTGGCCGGATTGTATGTTGCGGACTTTGAGGCAAAATTCATATTGCCCCCCACTGCAGCTTTCTCTACTTACATGCTTTTATGGAAGCGTTACATCGACGACATTCTGCTTCTCTGGACAGGGAGTGATAGTGAACTGGACACTTTTCTGATCTGGATCAACACGCTAGACCAGAATCTGAGATTCACCAACACTACAAGCAAAACCGATATTGTCTTCCTTGATGTGGTCATTTCTGTTGTTGGCACTGGGCTCACCACTAAGACCCACCATAAGCCTACAGCTAAAAACAATCTTCTTGACTTTAGAAGTTTTCATCCTCGCCCACTCAAAGAGAATCTCCCGTATGGGCAATATCTGAGACTCAGAAGAAACTGTAGTGCCCTTTCTGATTTCAAGGAACAGTCCATCTGTCTTACAGAGAAACTGAAAGACAGGGGTTACCCAGCACCAATCTTGAGCAAGGGTCTGAAAAGCGCAAGAAACCAACCAAGAGAGGCACTCTTGGAAGAGAAGGTAAAGAACCCAGATTCAATACCACTGACTTGTGTGACAACATACAATAGCCTGTCCAATGTAATGAAAAAGACAATTAATAAACATTGGAATATTATCACATCCTGCAAAGAAAACTGGGAGAAACCGCTTTTTTCTTTCAAAAAAGGTCGAAGCTTGAAAGATGCCTTAGTCCATACTCGGCCAAAAGAGAAACTTACCAATAATGTGCCATCAATAACCGCAGCGTGGGGTCTACCAAAAATCTCTGGCCACTACCCGTGTTCTGACTGCGTTGTCTGCCACTTGACAGAAGCAACCAAAACTTTATCATTGGAACCAGGGAAAATCTGGGTACAGAGAGAACACACTAACTGTAACTCAACGAATGTAGTGTACCTGATTACCTGCCCGTGCCAGCTTCGCTATATTGGCATGACCACGCGCAGGGTTAAACAGCGCATATGCGAACACCGGAGTAACATAAGATGCAAAAAAGTAACCACTAAGCTGAGCCGCCATTTTCTAGACAGTAATCACACACCCAATGATATGAGGTGGACTGTGATTGAAGCACTCCAAGGGACCACTAATATCACAAGCAGACTCTTTGAAAAAGAGCAACGCTGGGTGTACCGTCTGGGCACGAATACCAACGGCCTTAACGATGACATCCCATGGAATACTGTTTTATCTTGAGCATGATGCCTGAGCACCTATATGACAATATGATTCACTGCTCTGCATAATGATAAGGTTCCATTTGAGTAAATGCCTTTTCTGTGCCCTTTATTTTTTATTTTTTGCCTCAGCACATACCTGTAATAAGAATCTGTGCCACGTGCCTATACTTTACAGAGTATCAGGTTTCCCACTATTCACACCGCTGATAATTCAGTACACTACCACTATAACCAAAGTGTACAGCTAGGGCGCTATCTGCTAATTTTATTAGACGCCCGTTTCTGTTTTCATGACGCTGGTAAATTGAATTACAGTCCGTTTTCCTATATTTTTTACAGCCTCAGATTCAACTGAATAATGTTTTGGTTTTGCCTCGTGGAAGCCACATCCCTCCCATTCAGGGCTGGTGCGTGTCAAACCTCGTCTCCAGCAATGGGCGGGCGCGTTCCAAGCCTCGTCTTGGCTGGACACGCCCACCAGGAAGAACGCGACGCGCAGCTCGCCTGCTCTAATACTCAGTTACCGGCCCCGCTCTCCATCGTCGGGGTCCGGTTCTGAGGGAGATCCTAGGTGTCTAGCGGGCTGTGAGCGTCAAGGGCGTGAGTGTACCTGGATCATATACAACGCCGATCTGCTACAAAACGAAGCTAAGTACCGCCCGGAAATCGGGGACCTAATGGCTAAACCTCTTTTCATTTTCAGGATGTGCCAGGCACGCTCCAACCCCCCTCCCGAGACCCATGGTGCAAGTAGCGCCAAATTTTAAAGTGAGATTTGTGTGTGATACTACCATCCTAGGGGGTCACTGACCTGTGGTCCATTGATCCCTTCAGAAGGAGTACATAGAGTATGTTTTTAACGATTTCTTCCCAGACAATTGAGTTTTTAAGACACCCTTATCACTCCACTTCCCAGAGTTACCGATATCATCCCTATAGGGTTATGTGGATGGTGTTAAACCTAGTGTTACTTTGGGCACACGAATTTTGCCACATTATAAGGAGCACGACAACCAAACGCAATGGCATTTATTAATTGTTGTCTGTTTGTGTTTGTGTTTGTATGTGTACTTTCACTCCACAGGTGCAGAAACTCTCCTGAATCTGGAGGTTTTTTGGGGGATCGAGCCTTTGCTCTCCCTTTTTATGCACTTTTTTCACCCCCTTTTTTCACTTTCACGTCCCTTGGTTAGGGTGGACGATTAGAGAGTCCATACCGCCGGGGTATAGTCCTGATGAATGCCTTGGTAAATTTACGCCTCTGAAATGGCAGAAACATTTTGACTGACTAATTGATTGTATTTCTCTGAATTTTACCATTCCTAAACCTTGGCAACTAAATTCAGACACATAATACTTGTAAATTCGTGTCTTAGGGATCATCTATTAAATTTTTTTTATTTTGATACTCTTCTAGACACTTTTAATTTCACTCACCCTCACAACACGCCCTTCTTCACACAACCAGCTCCGCAGTCTTTCTGGCGTTGTAGCACACCAAAGAGGCACTCGGCCTCTTTGGTGGGGCCCGATGATGAAGCATGACACTGACCAGGTCGGTGTGTGAGGGCTTTCCTATTCACCCAAAGTGAGTGTGTGATCCTTATCTATCTCGCTCCAATGAAGTGGCAATTCTGAGACTGATTTGGCCTCTCTCTTTTTGTTTATATACATTGAACCGGGGACTGAGAGAAGCCTCCTTGACTCTCCCTACCTCTCCCATTGTTGTTTTGTATCATAGCAGCGCACAGCTGTGAGAGCCTAATTTTATTCAAGCAATAAATTATTCTATTACTATTGTTTGTTTTAGCAACATACTCATACCTCCTTTAATTGCTATCTCACTATGGCGAACTTTGGCCTAACATTCTCCGAATCTGAAATTGAGGCTTTAATGTCGGATCCTGCAGTTTTTGCAGATCCACATATATCACAAGCAATAGCAAACACTACTGAGTGGGAAAACCTTACTGAGAAAAAGAGAGACCACATACGTACCATCCTTCATGGCACCATCCTCAAACAGTACCTTGTCTCAAACTCAGCACCAAAAGGCCTGCTGGTAACTAATGCCCCCGCATTTTTCTCAACGATGCAGCCTTTAGAAAAGACTGGGCAATGATCGCGTGGCACTGCACGCGCGACTGGTTGGTCCTGATAATAAAAACAGCACTGAGACTCTCTGAAACACTAATGGTGGAAATCAGAGAAACTGAGTCTCATTTTAAGGCAACAATCACGGGGTACAAAAAACGGCTTGATGAAATTAACAAGGATCTAAATGAATATAAAGACAACCTCATGCAGTCGAAAGTTACTAAACTCCAGAAAGACCAGAAGAAATTTGACTTCGAGAAAGTGTACCCATACTCTGCGGCAACCTTTACCCCACCAGCACGTAATGAGAGCAAATCCGACTACACGGATGATGACTCCTCAAATAGTAGTGGGTCTAGCAACAACTCATTCAGACAGACAAAGAAAAGAGGCAACCGCGGCAATAGGAACAATAGGGGTAGGCAAGGAAACCAGGACAACCAGCGCCAATGGTATCCCCCCCAAATGGGAATGGGCCCGCGCCCTTATGCCTTCCAACAGCCACAATTTCCATTCATGGGTTGGAACCCTGGTTTTATGCCTCCAACACACTTCCAGAATCAATACAGACAGCCTTTTTTAGAGAACGGCCGAAGGGGCAGAGGCAGAAGAAGAGGCAACAACAGAGTGACCTGGGAGGAGGAGGACCCGGTAGCGAATCACACCCGCAGCAACCAACAGCCGGGAACGAGCGGGATCTGAGTTTGGTGACGAACTTGTCTGACAGGTTATTAACCAACACAGAAATCCAAGTACTTGAGAAAGGCTTGGGTTTTGTCCCGTTAGCAAGACTAGACAAATTCAAGTTACATTGCGAACTTGCAGGTTTCTTTCGAAAACTAAAACTCCAAGCCTTCTTTGAAGGTAAAACAGACCCGAATGATGCAGTCAGGAAAGGTGACACGGGACTTAGACCAAGTTCCACTTTCACCCCTCCTACCCACACTGTCCCGGCGGCTATCACCGCCTTTGAGCATGCCGTATTTAAAGATCTGGAAACACACCATAATCCTAAGACCTTTGGAAATTTCAGCACTGCCGAACATCAAGCGCTACGGACGTTACAGAGTGACACCTCTATAACCATAAAGCCGGCAGACAAGGGTGGAGGGATAGTTATCCAAAACACTAGAGACTACGAGCAAACCTGTAATGACCTGCTTGGAGATACCAGAAACTATACCCCACTCACCAGAGATCCCACAACAGATCTCACCAACAGGATCACAACCTTGGTCCGTCATGCAGAGGAATGCGGACATTTGTCTAAAAACGAAGCAGACGTCCTCAACAGTCCTAGCAACATTGTACCATACTTTTACACTTTGCCCAAGATGCACAAAAACCGATTGCCACCCCCCGGACATCCCATCGTGTCAGGAATCGGTTCGCTTCTGGAGCCCTTGTCACAATTTTGTGACCATTTTTTGAAACCTCTAGTACAATCCACTCCCACGTACCTCAGAGACACCAAGAGCCTCTTGAAACTACTATCAGAAATCACGTTAACTGAAAACTCAGTTACCCTAGTGACCCTCGATGTAGAAAGCCTCTACACGAGTATTCCACAGGACGATACCATCAATGTCCTTGGAAAATCACTAGACTCCATCGAATGGAACTACCAGACACCTAAAGCCTTTATCATTGAATGTGCCACCATAGCCCTTAAAGAGAATTTTTTCTCTTTCAAAGACAAACTGTTCCTACAATGCTCTGGGACATCCATGGGCAGTGTTTTTGCTCCCAGTGTGGCCGGATTGTATGTTGCGGACTTTGAGGCCAAATTCATATTGCCCCCCACTGCAGCTTTCTCTACTTACATGCTTTTATGGAAGCGTTACATCGACGACATTCTGCTTCTCTGGACAGGGAGTGATAGTGAACTGGACACTTTTCTGATCTGGATCAACACGCTAGACCAGAATCTGAGATTCACCAACACTACAAGCAAAACCGATATTGTCTTCCTTGATGTGGTCATTTCTGTTGTTGGCACTGGGCTCACCACTAAGACTAAGCATGGGCGGATTTTGCGGATCCACGATTCACGAATTTGCGGATTCACGGATCGTGGATCCGCAAAATCCGCGGATTTTGCGGATTTGCGGATTTGGGGGCGGGGCTTCCTCGAGTGTGTGGGCGGGGCCAAACGGACGGGGCTTCCATGCGAGCGCACATGCCTCTTGTGTGTATAAAAGGTCAGAGACCGATCAGAGCAGCAGATTAAGAGAATGAAGCCCCTGGTCACAGGAACAGCACGGGGATTGTGCTCTTAAAAGTCAAAGATGCAAATGCCACGATTTTTTTTGGGCTGATGAATGAGTCACCGCATTTGCGCTTCAACTAGTTCCAGCGACCAAGTGTGTGTTAATGCAATCGCGCCGAAGTGCGCAGGGGTCCCTTGAGTGAAATGTCCATCATAGTGGGTAAATGGCGGGAAGACGGTGCACACCTCGAGTGTGTGGGCGGGGCCAAACGGACGGGGCTTCAATGCGAGCGCACATGCCTCTTGTGTGTATAAAAGGTCAGAGACCAGCATCACAGCGGATTTCCGATGGGTATATTTGGGAACAAGGCACACCTGCAAGTGTTTCCTGTTGAGGTTTATTTTTTGTGCCAGGACCGTCGTGCCAGAATGAACCCTGCCCTTCAAATTTATGCAAGAAGACACTGTAAATAATTTACGATGGCGCCGGCAAGCTGCCAGCGCCATCCTGCAAAAGTTACTTAATTAGCTTCAACAGGAAGCTCCAACTGATAAAATAAAGCAGGCGCTCGAGCCCCTGCTTTATCTTATCTGTTAGAGCTTCCTGTCGAAGCTAATTAAGTAACCATTTGAGGATGGCGCTGGCAGCTTGCCGGCGCCATCGTAAATGCATTAGGCTTGAACTTTTGACCGCAAAATCCGCTCCGATCGCGGATTGCGGATTCTCGGTAAATTCGCGAGAGTTCGCGGATCGAGGATTTACCGAAAATCCGCAAAATCAGCGATCGGAGCGGATTTTGCGCTCATGCTTAACTAAGACCCACCATAAGCCTACAGCTAAAAACAATCTTCTTGACTTTAGAAGTTTTCATCCTCGCCCACTCAAAGAGAATCTCCCGTATGGGCAATATCTGAGACTCAGAAGAAACTGTAGTGCCCTTTCTGATTTCAAGGAACAGTCCATCTGTCTTACAGAGAAACTGAAAGACAGGGGTTACCCAGCACCAATCTTGAGCAAGGGTCTGAAAAGAGCAAGAAACCAACCAAGAGAGGCACTCTTGGAAGAGAAGGTAAAGAACCCAGATTCAATACCACTGACTTGTGTGACAACATACAATAGCCTGTCCAATGTAATGAAAAAGACAATTAATAAACATTGGATTATTATCACATCCTGCAAAGAAAACTGGGAGAAACCGCTTTTTTCTTTCAAAAAAGGTCGAAGCTTGAGAGATGCCTTAGTCCATACTCGGCCAAAAGAGAAACTTACCAATAATGTGCCATCAATAACCGCAGCGTGGGGTCTACCAAAAATCACTGGGCACTACCCGTGTTCTGACTGCGTTGTCTGCCACTTGACAGAAGCAACCAAAACTTTATCATTGGAACCAGGGAAAATCTGGGTACAGAGAGAACACACTAACTGTAACTCAACGAATGTAGTGTACCTGATTACCTGCCCGTGCCAGCTTCGCTATATTGGCATGACCACGCGCAGGGTTAAACAGCGCATATGCGAACACCGGAGTAACATAAGGTGCAAAAAAGTAAACACTAAGCTGAGCCACCATTTTCTAGACAGTAATCACACACCCAATGATATGAGGTGGACTGTGATTGAAGCACTCCAAGGGACCACTAATATCACAAGCAGACTCTTTGAAAAAGAGCAACGCTGGGTGTACCGTCTGGGCACGAATACCAACGGCCTTAACGATGACATCCCATGGAATACTTCTATAGCACGATGGCTGGCGGAACCTTGACACAAATGCACCTGATACAAAATATTTTTTCGCCACTTATGTAGAAAAATTCCCCTTATCTCAACCCTTGGGTGGGGATCATGTGCACACCGATACAACACCCGCCAACACAATGCCAGTTCAGAAAGAACTACAACATGAGTTAATTGAAAGCACAGGTGCACCATAAAATGAACAGGTTTATCAATGAGAATTTTACAAATATGAATGTCCAGAAAGTCCGTTTTGTTTAGACGATTTATTTTTCAATACAGTGAGAATAGGACAGCCTATTCTCACTGTATTGAAAAATGGTGCACCTGTGCTTTCAATTATCCCATGGAATACTGTTTTATCTTGAGCATGATGCCTGAGCACCTATATGACAATATGATTCACTGCTCTGCATAATGATAAGGTTCCATTTGAGTAAATGCCTTTTCTGTGCCCTTTATTTTTTATTTTTTGCCTCAGCACATACCTGTAATAAGAATCTGTGCCACGTGCCTATACTTTACAGAGTATCAGGTTTCCCACTATTCACACCGCTGATAATTCAGTACACTACCACTATAACCAAAGTGTACAGCTAGGGCGCTATCTGCTAATTTTATTAGACGCCCGTTTCTGTTTTCATGACGCTGGTAAATTGAATTACAGTCCGTTTTCCTATATTTTTTACAGCCTCAGATTCAACTGAATAATGTTTTGGTTTTGCCTCGTGGAAGCCACATCCCTCCCATTCAGGGCTGGTGCGTGTCAAACCTCTTCTCCAGCAATGGGCGGGCGCGTTCCAAGCCTCGTCTTGGCTGGACACGCCCACCAGGAAGAACGCGACGCGCAGCTCGCCTGCTCTAATACTCAGTTACCGGCCCCGCTCTCCATCGTCGGGGTCCGGTTCTGAGGGAGATCCTAGGTGTCTAGCGGGCTGTGAGCGTCAAGGGCGTGAGTGTACCTGGATCATATACAACGCCGATCTGCTACAAAACGAAGCTAAGTACCGCCCGGAAATCGGGGACCTAATGGCTAAACCTCTTTTCATTTTCAGGATGTGCCAGGCACGCTCCAACCCCCCTCCCGAGACCCATGGTGCAAGTAGCGCCAAATTTTAAAGTGAGATTTGTGTGTGATACTACCATCCTAGGGGGTCACTGACCTTTGGTCCATTGATCCCTTCAGAAGGAGTACATAGAGTATGTTTTTAACGATTTCTTCCCAGACAATTGAGTTTTTAAGACACCCTTATCACTCCACTTCCCAGAGTTACCGATATCATCCCTATAGGGTTATGTGGATGGTGTTAAACCTAGTGTTACTTTGGGCACACGAATTTTGCCACATTATAAGGAGCACGACAACCAAACGCAATGGCATTTATTAATTGTTGTCTGTTTGTGTTTGTGTTTGTGTTTGTATGTGTACTTTCACTCCACAGGTGCAGAAACTCTCCTGAATCTGGAGGTTTTTTTGGGGATCGAGCCTTTGCTCTCCCTTTTTATGCACTTTTTTCACCCCCTTTTTTCACTTTCACGTCCCTTGGTTAGGGTGGACGATTAGAGAGTCCATACCGCCGGGGTATAGTCCTGATGAATGCCTTGGTAAATTTACGCCTCTGAAATGGCAGAAACATGTTGACTGACTAATTGATTGTATTTCTCTGAATTTTACCATTCCTAAACCTTGGCAACTAAATTCAGACACATAATACTTGTAAATTCGTGTCTTAGGGATCATCTATTAAATTTTTTTTATTTTGATACTCTTCTAGACACTTTTAATTTCACTCACCCTCACAACACGCCCTTCTTCACACAACCAGCTCCGCAGTCTTTCTGGCGTTGTAGCACACCAAAGAGGCACTCGGCCTCTTTGGTGGGGCCCGATGATGAAGCATGACACTGACCAGGTCGGTGTGTGAGGGCTTTCCTATTCACCCAAAGTGAGTGTGTGATCCTTATCTATCTCGCTCCAATGAAGTGGCAATTCTGAGACTGATTTGGCCTCTCTCTTTTTGTTTATATACATTGAACCGGGGACTGAGAGAAGCCTCCTTGACTCTCCCTCCCTTCCCATTGTTGTTTTGTATCATTGAAGCAGGCCATTGCGACCCAATTGGGAATCACAAACAGTGTCTGAGATACTGTTGCAATTTCAATTTATTGAGTCGTAAATTGCGAGCTGCAATACGTTGGAATTTGCGCCTTGCAAAATTGAAGGGTCATACATCTGGCCCAAAGTGCCTATGACAAAATCAATTCTATGACACAAAATCACTCTGGTGCAACTCATCTCCCAGGATGTGTATGTAGAGCAAAAACATATTGTACCAGTGAAAACGACACCTCAAAATAAAGAAGCGTTGGTAAAAAAATATAGGAAGGGCCTCATGTAAGCGACCACCATGAGCCTTTCGATGATGTTTACCTACTACCTCACTCCATCATAATTTGCAGTTTACTATTGTAGCAGGAGGAACTCAAATAGAGTTTATGTCTCAAAACTATCCTGTGTGTATGTGATGGACTGATCAAAATCTCAACAATGACATCAATTTCCAGCACCCAATTGTATACGAGCCCTCAAAATATGAAAGTTAATTCCTTCTTGTCGGTGCAAAAATTCATGTTAAGAACAGCTGACTTGTTTCATTGTCATAATTGACTTACAGCCAAATTCATCAAGGCATGAGGACCCATGTGTCACCCAACCAGTAGGGCATTTCGGTAAATCACCATCCGCTGGAACTGCAGGCGACTCTTGGTCTTTTCATTTAAAAGTACTCCATTCACCTAATAGCTATGTGGTATGGTGCACAGTTGGATGGATGACACATGAGCCCATGTCTTTTTAATCTACATACACACCCCTGCAGATGACCCGACTTTGAGTTGTACCAGGGCAACTTTGTGTCTTAGAAAAGATTTTGTCAGACATACGGACTTTGTCATAAGTGACTAATAGAAAGGTTTGAATGGGGCTATTGACCTTGGGGTTTTGTTTTTTCTGATTTGGTTTTAATTGGAGGGGGCCCCTCTGTCTTACTGTCCCTTTTCATCTCCTCGGTATGTACCTATATGTGAACTGGAAAATGCTTGCCTTCACACAGTTCTGTGAGACTTTTGTCCAAATATTATAGATTTTACAATATCTTCCTCCACTCTCCCATGGTATTCAGACAAAATATCAAAGTAAAAATATAACATGTCCAATATATTGTGATATGGAAATATCATCGCAAAAAATACAGTTGATGGACAGAATGTAGAACAATGTCATACATTCACCCCAGTACAAGGATCTGGGCCTAAATCCATCGTTTTTTTTGCACTCCACACCACCCTGGGTTAGACACTGGCTATATGCAAATCAGCTCTGACCCTGTGCCTCATGGGAACAGTCCAGTCCGAACTACCAAGCCATGTCTTTCCCAGACCGGAATCAAGCATCCAAGGACCGGTTTCTGGCTAACAGCCTTCATCAGCCTGGATAGCTTGACTCCAGTGGTGTGGAGAGCCTGGGACTCACGTCTGAGCATCCCCAGCACACTCAGGGTGAAATTGCAAAAAACACAGTTGATGGACAGAATGTAGAACAATGTCATACATTCACCCCAGTACAAGGATCTGGGCCTAAATCCATCGTTTTTTTTGTACTCCACACCACCCTGGGTTAGACACTGGCTATATGCAAATCAGCTCTGACCCTGTGCCTCATGGGAACAGTCCAGTCCGAACTACCAAGCCATATCTTTCCCAGACCGGAATCAAGCATCCAAGGACCGGTTTCTGGCTATCAGTCTGGATAGCTTGACTCCAGTGGTGTGGAGAGCCTGGGACTCACCTCTGAGCATCCCCAGCACACTCAGGGTGAAATTGCAAAAAACACAGTTGATGGACAGAATGTAGAATAATGTCATACATTCACCCCAGTACAAGGATCTGGGCCTAAATCCATCATTTTTTTTGCACTCCACACCACCCTGGGTTAGACACTGGCTATATGCAAATCAGCTCTGACCCTGTGCCTCATGGGAACAGTCCAGTCCGAACTACCAAGCCATGTCTTTCCCAGACCGGAATCAAGCATCCAAGGACCGGTTTCTGGCTATCAGCCTTCATCAGCTTGGATAGCTTGACTCCAGTGGTGTGGAGAGCCTGGGACTCACGTCTGAGCATCCCCAGCACACTCAGGGTGAAATAGCAAAAAACACAGTTGATGGACAGAATGTAGAACAATGTCATACATTCACCCCAGTACAAGGATCTGGGCCTAAATCCATCGTTTTTTTTGCACTCCACACCACCCTGGGTTAGACACTGGCTATATGCAAATCAGCTCTGACCCTGTGCCTCATGGGAACAGTCCAGTCCGAACTACCAAGCCATGTCTTTCCCAGACCGGAATCAAGCATCCAAGGACCGGTTTCTGGCTATCAGCCTTCATCAGCCTGGATAGCTTGACTCCAGTGGTGTGGAGAGCCTGGGACTCACGTCTGAGCATCCCCAGCACACTCAGGGTGAAATTGCAAAAAACACAGTTGATGGACAGAATGTAGAACAATGTCATACATTCACCCCAGTACAAGGATCTGGGCCTAAATCCATAGTTTTTTTTGCACTCCACACCACCCTGGGTTAGACACTGGCTATATGCAAATCAGCTCTGACCCTGTGCCTCATGGGAACAGTCCAGTCCGAACTACCAAGCCATGTCTTTCCCAGACCGGAATCAAGCATCCAAGGACCGGTTTCCCATGAGGCACAGGGTCAGAGCTGATTTGCATATAGCCAGTGTCTAACCCAGGGTGGTGTGGAGTGCAAACAAACGATGGATTTAGGCCCAGATCCTTGTACTGGGGTGAATGTATGACATTGTTCTACATTCTGTCCATCAACTGTGTTTTTTGCAATTTTCACCCCGAGTGTGCTGGGGATGCTCAGACGTGAGTCCCAGGCTCTCCACACCACTGGAGTCAAGCTATCCAGGCTGATAAAGGCTGATAGCCAGAAACCGGTCCTTGGATGCTTGATTCCGGTCTGGGAAAGACATGGCTTGGTAGTTCGGACTGGACGGTTCCCATGAGGCACAGGGTCAGAGCTGATTTGCATATAGCCAGTGTCTAACCCAGGGTGGTGTGGAGTGCAAAAAAACGATGGATTTAGGCCCAGATCCTTGTACTGGGGTGAATGTATGACATTGTTCTACATTCTGTCCATCAACTGTGTTTTTTGCAATTTTCACCCCGAGTGTGCTGGGGATGCTCAGACGTGAGTCCCAGGCTCTCCACACCACTGGAGTCAAGCTATCCAGGCTGATGAAGGCTGATATCCAGGAACCGGTCCTTGGATGCTTGATTCCGGTCTGGGAAAGACATGGCTTGGTAGTTCGGACTGGACTGTTCCCATGAGGCACAGGGTCAGAGCTGATTTGCATATAGCCAGTGTCTAACCCAGGGTGGTGTGGAGTGCAAAAAAACGATGGATTTAGGCCCAGATCCTTGTACTGGGGTGAATGTATGACATTGTTCTACATTCTGTCCATAAACTGTGTTTTTTGCAATGGAAATATCATCAGCAAGAATATTGTTGTCAAGAATATCGATTTTAAAGAAAGTAAGCCATTAATATTGTTTGCAAAAATATAGGGCCATGTGTATGAAAGCTTGACACACCGAGTTCCTAATTACAATTTCCTGCTAATCACAATTAGGAAATATCTATTTAAGTGTATTAAACTTGAGTTTCAATTGATGTCCCGTTCTCAAATAGGCCTTCAGAGGGTTTTAGATAGTTTCTCTAAGTTTATGGATGACCTTGGTCTAAGAGTTAATACCTCAAAAACTCTTATTATGTGGTGTGGCCATGGCAGTAAGAGGTACAAGGAAATGTTTGTGACTGGACAGGAGATTGGGGTTGCTAAGAGATTTTCGTATATCAGAAATCTATTTGATTACAATGATTCCTGGGTTCAAACTGTATTAGCTAAGAAATTAGATCTTTTAAGATCAACAAGTGCCCTTATTAACTTTGCCAGACAACTGGGAAGGAGACCACCAGTAGAGCGTATTAAAATCTATAAAGCAAAGTGTGTTTCCACTGTGGTATATGGAGCAGGGGTCTGGGGTTTTGCGGTTCTGCTTCCAATTCAACAGGTCGAAAACTCCTTTCTTAGATACATTTTATCTGTACCAAATAGCACTTCATCATATAAATGTCATGCTGAGTTGGGTCTTCCCTTTATCTATCTCTGATTTAATAAAGCTAGAGCCTATACTCTTATGGCATAGGCTCTGGACCAGAGAAGAAACAAAGCTAAATAGAGATATTCTTTTAGACAGTTTGAAACTAGAAGGAGCTCTGAAGATTCCATGGGTAAGATATGTTCGAGACTACTTTCAAGATCTAGGTTGTATTAAATATTTTACTAATCCTGGAACAACCCAGATGATAACGAGAAAAGAGTTTAAAAAAAAGAGGGCCTTTTGCCACCTCTACACAATTAGAATGTCATCAGAGGTTATTAAACCAACGGTTCGACATAATAAGCTGATTTTAACTACTTTTAATATTCCTCCCTATTTAACTTTTGTACCAGGTGTTTACAACAGATTTTTACTGACCAGATTCATGCTGGGGGTGTTCCACAGACTTGTTACCTTTCCGATCATGAACGACTGGGTTCAAGAACTTCAAATGTGCCCCTGTGACAACATCTCAGTACAATCTACTATTCATGTGGCACTTCTTTGTGAGTTTTGTGTTGAATCAAGATAACCTTGTTTATTATCAGTTTTAAAATTGTTAGGGCTTCGTCAATGTAGACCTGCACTCATCGCATTACAACTCTTGGAAAATTAGCACAGGGTTTTTAGGATTGTCACCTTTTTACAACAAGTACCGAGTCAAAGGAAATGCATACGTATTTAAATTTGTGGGTTTCAAGAGTGGAATTTGTGATATTTTTATTATGTACAAATTCTATAATGAAATTAGGACAATATTTTCTGTCTGGTACTTTTTGTAATGATTTATGTGCATGTATTTTTGTGCTTTTATGATTGACTAACATAGCAATCAAATAAAGCTGACTTTGTCTTTGACTTTGAGTTTCAATTGTGATTCCCAGTGGGTCGCAGATAGACCTACCTCATGAATATTAATAAAGTAGGTCTCTGTTTGCGACCCACTGGGAATTACTTAATTCACAAGGATGGTGTCCTTCTGGGGTCAGCAGACCACCAAGTCTGTGATTGCTTTTAAATAAAGCAATCTTCTTTTTTTTTTTTAAATGCAGCCTGTTTTCCTTCAAGGAAAACAGGATGCGTTTCAAAAATAAAAATGAAAAGTTGGACCACAGCCCGCTCTTAAAAAATGCTGTAACACACATTCACAAAGGGGAAGGGGTCTCTGGGGACCCCTTCCCATGTGCGAATGGTTACCACCTACTTGAAGAAGGTGGTAAAATGTGAATGTTTTGCGACCGCATTCACGGTCACAAAACATTCCTACATACCGATGTAATTCGGTATTAGGAAGGGTCGCGCTAAACACGCCCCTTAATAATAGCGAATCTCAAACCCATTTTGTGATTTGGTAGCAAGTTCCCAAATTGCAAAATAGGGTTTGCTTCATCAGAAAAGCATTTTTTGTCTTAGCAAAAATGCTTGATGCATGTGTCCCATTGTTGTTTAAAATATCAGTTTTTAAAGTTGTTAGGTGTTTTTAGTATACCTATATATACCTAAATAGTATATTTTAAATGTATATAATGTAATTTCTTTGTATAATCATTGTTTATTTTTTAATATATTTTTAGTAGTTATTAAAATAAATGTAATACATGTTTGTGAATTTTAGTGCTGTGGCGGGTTCTGGGTTTATAGGGGTACAGGGTGGGCAGTGTTTTAATTATAAAATAAAAATCATAATTTTGTCTTTAATATTATTTATTTGATTGATATTTAATTATGTTAATTGTGCTATAAAAATTGTTATGTACATTTTTTGCGTGGATCGTGAGGTTTATAGGGGTAAAGGGTGGGAAGTAATCTCTTCTTAATTATTGAATAATTAGTTCTTAATTAATTAATTGATAACTAATTATGTTAATTGTGTTATTCATTTTTTAATATTTAATTCATGATAATTCGTATTTTGATAAATATTTATGTTAATAGTGTAAATAATTAACTTTTTAAAGTTAAGTTTTAGGTGCAGGTTATGAGTTTTGTGGGGTTATAGGGTGGAAAGTAACTAAAGAAAATATACCTAATAAATATTTTTGGTTGATTTCCAACAAAAAACATTTATTTGAATGAAACCTATTTTTGTATTTTATTTATAATATTATTTATAGGTATTTGTAATATTTATTTAACATTGTAATATGTTTCTAATTTAAAAAAACATTAACATTATATATATTTATATTTTTTTCAACATATTTATATTTGTCTTTATTTACTTTGTTTTTGAGATTATTTTATTTTGTTCAAGATATTTTGTTTATTTTTAATGTTGCACTGACTGGAGTGGGAGTAATACATTTCACCTCTCCACAATCAAACACTTTCCCTACTGTTATACTGACTGAAGTGGGAATAGTAAATTTTACTCCAACACTATCGAACACTTTCCCTCTTTCCCCACTGTAGTACTGCCTGGAGTGGGAATAGTAAATTTTACCCCTCCGCAATCCAACATTTTCCTGACTATTGCACTGTTTGGACTGGGATTAGCAAATGTTACCACAGTTTCCCTACTGTTGTACTGGCTGGATTGGGAGCAGTAAATGTTATCTATCCACAATTGAGGACTTTCCCTACCGTTGCATTTACTGGAGGAAGATTTGTAAATTTTTCCCAGTTGTATTATTTTTGTGTTGCGTGAAGAGAGAGTAGTAAATATTTAACATATTTACTATGATAGTTTGCTTAGTTTTGTTTAAATTATAGTTGGAACAGTATATGTATTAAATGTTATATTTTATAAATTGTTTTATATCGTTATAATTTATATTATTATGTTTTTGTTTATTTAAAATTATAATATTTCTAATTATTAATGTTTTGAATGTGTAATATATATTTACTACATTTTAAGAATGTTATGTTATTTACTTGCTTTATTTCATTTAAATGGTTTGTTTTGAAAGATCTCATAATATTGTTATATGTATATATATATATGTGGGTGTATATTTATATATATATATATATATATGTTTGTTATATTTGTATATTATTTAATTTAAAAATGTGGAAATTATAACATAAATTAAAATTGTCAGTTTAATAATTGTTTTTAAGTAGCTATATAAACATATATTAATTAATATAAATGTGTGTTTAACTTTTCTAAATTAAGTTTAGTTGGTATTTGTGTTAAAATATATATTAAAACAGTTTTTTTTTAAATTAATGTTACTATTTAATATATTAATAATGTATTATTTTAATGTATTTATATTTAAAAAAAGATATTTAATACAACAATATTTATTACACCAATATTTGTTTCTCAACGTTTTTGTACTTACCATTATAAGTATAGGATGATGATATTTTTGACATTGATATTTTGGTCACAATATTTTGGTATCAGGTTATTTTGAAGGTCTATATTTTGTAAGTGAACACTCTCCTGTGAATCTTCTGTATTGCCAGGTACAGTTAGAGAAACAAGACGCAGATAGCGGTGAAAGAAAGGGACAGCCACTCGCTTCCATCAGCGACTGTCAGCTGATGCTTTTACCTAAATTTCCTTCTTGTCTGTTCCTCCCTGAGACTACAGGAAGCCAGCTGCTCTGATTATAGAAAACCACTTTCAAACTTAGGTGTAAGGGAAAGCAAGGTCAAGGTGTTTTTTGTCTCTAGTTATGGGAGGTACAAGAAACAGAATTGCCTCTGCAGTTGATGGTGGAAGGCCATGCACCTATCTCAGCTAAATTCTCCCACTGGGCTCTTTTCAGCAATTCCACTGACTTTAACAAAACTATCCCTGAAGATAATATTCTGAAGAGTTTTCATAATGACATAAGGCCACGTATAATCCTGTAGCCATGCCAGCATACCCAGGTGTTTCCCTTTTTTTAAGAGAAGGTACATCCCTCTTCCAATCAGTGGAAACACTACCCAGAATGGTTCTGGGCCAAGGACACATCATGGGGAGACAGAAGCCAGCAGTGTTCTTTTGGCATTAACATAGTACTGTCAGAGGGATGTATAACTTTACCATGCATGCATTTACAAAACATGCCTTTACCATGCATCCATTACAATGCACAATGCCTTTAGCAGGCATTGTCTTTACCATATAAACCTATACCCTGCGTTCATCTTTACCATGCATGCATTTACAACACATGGTATGTATGTATAAGGCAAGTGAAATATATTTATATAGTTCCATAGACGGAGCATTTTAGGGTTTGCTAATAACTTTCGGTCAGTTTGATAAATCTTCGCAAAACTTTCCCAAAATAAACGTTCATCCACCTCAGCTCCTCTCTGCAAAGCTTTGAGGTGATCCATCCAGTGGGGGCTGAGAAAGAAGGGGGTACCAAAATACAAAATTCCCATGCATCTCCATGGAATTCTTTACGACAGATTGCAGCAAAAACTGCTCAACAGAATGACATAAAATTTGGCAGGACGCTAGATTTTGGGCCGCCGATTTTGCTTTTTTTTATTTGGTGTAAATCTGTTTGGTAGTTCTTGAGACTGGGTCAAAAATAATTGTATATTTCGGCAGAGGGTCTCTCAAGCGACATCAAGTGCTAAAATTAAAGAATGAAGGCCTGTCATTGGTTGAGAGACCCGTTTTTCCTGTGAGCCTTCCTGCTCTATGTGGGAGCAAGAGGCTCCCGCAAGAGCGAGCACTTTGAATGGCTAGCTTTTGGAATTTTAGAAATGAAATGGCCACCATTACTGTTTACTGAGAAAATGTGGAGGTGTTGTGGAAATGAAGTAAAACAGCCATTTAAGAAGGCAGCAAAAGAATATGCTGTCACCCTAGATTTAGAGAAGAAGGGCCCGATTCACAAATAACAAAATTAATAAGTGCACTTACTCATTTTGGTATCCACAGAATGCACTTACTCATCAAAGGCCAATGGGCATAAATAGTAGACTCTGATAAACACCATCTCTAGTTAGACTCCTTCCTACTGTGACAAGTGTGCATGCCAGAGTGTATTCAAAGATCACCTAGTCCTTCCTACTGATATGATCATGCAAGACTCTAGCAAGATTATAGCATTTAAAAAAAAGATGTAACCTTCTACTCATCACAGTAATTATCTCTTACACACTTCCTCTTAATAACAAGTGCTACAATATACATTCTTACTAGTAGAGTGTACTGAAAACTCATCTACTCCTTTTTACTATTCACGATCCCATGAGAGTCCTACGAGATCATAAACATTTTTTAAGAACAATATACATTTATTTTTATCACAGTAGTTGCCCCGTATACACTTCTGGCCCGATTCACAGAACTAATTTAAGACAAAATCCTAAACTTACTACCATTTTGGTATTCACAGAAGGCACTTATTCATTTTGGTATTCACTGAAGGCACTTACTCATTGATGCGTAAGTGCCTTCTGTGAATACCAAAATGAGTAAGTGCCTTCTGTGAATACCAAAATGGTAGTAAGTTTAGGATTTTGTTTCGGATTTTGTCTTAAGTTAGTTCTGTGAATCGGGCCCTATAACTGGTGAATTTCTGTATTTGTTTTGAGTTCTAAATATTAATGTTGTCACTGACAAATTCACTTAACTGTAACATGAGCTGAACCTTTGTTTTTTTCAGTGAAGATATATATTCACTGAAAAACTAAAGGTTAAAGTAACAGTATAGATATTTGAGATGTCACCAATGATGGTGGCATCTCACTCACTCCTAAACCCTAAAATCCCCCTACCCACCCCATAACCCTAAAAATATCCTTACCACCAAATTCCCTTACCCACCACTATACACCCTAAAAACACCCTTATATAAACTTACCTTTATTATATTTACCACTTTGTTGTAAGGGTATGCATGGGAAAGGCATATGCACGGTAAAAACATGTGTTGTAAAGATCACGCGTGTTAAAGGTAATCCGTGGAAAAGGCATTGTCTGGTCATGGGTAACCAATGAGTAAGATCTTTTGATACATAGCAAATTACAAAGAAGACAAATTGCTAGCATTTACCTATGTTAAGTTAGTGAAATATGAGTGTTATGCTTAAAAGAGGGCTTTCCCAAAAGACGTAGGAGGCTATATATAACCTGTGTAGCAAATAGCACTTTTATATCTCATTAGGTCAGACACAGCCAGTTTCAGAGAGATTACTCACCTAGGCCAAAGGTTGAACAAAGCACAATTTGCAGATGACTTAGATAAAGTTAGAAATAGGCCATTAAGCATGTCAAAAAGGTTTACTGTGACCGGGCACTGCTGCACCGCTGGCCTGCAGTCAGTGTTGGAGGGGCAGCCCCATTGTCATATGTGGCTGGTGCAGCCAACATGTCACTTCTGACTTTTAGGACATTTGTGAAATTTCGGTGCCTAATAGTCTGATAGTCTAGTTTTAGTTAGTCAATTATTTTCAATGTTTAATTGTCAGGTACGTGCTTGGAAGTGTTTAGCAACCTCACAATGCACAAGGTCAAAATATGTCCGTAATTTCAGTAAAAATTGTTAAACCACGCAAAAAAACGCACTTTCCTACACGAGCACACATGACATGGAAGTACAACGATCTTCACACGATAACACAGATAATGCCAAAGGACAATACGGACACGGGATAATATCTTTAAAAAATTGAGAAATACCTAGACGTGGGCTTAAATATCAGAAGACCTTATCCTTAAAATGGCATCTCAGTTTATGGAAAACGCATTTACACTCAATGATATGCTTGCTGCAGCCATGTGAATTACCTGTCCTGTAAACAAAGAATCTTGTTTAATGGAAGAGTATCAAAATCCCATCTTGGAAGAAATGTCGTTGAACTTTCTGAAACATAAAAAAAGATATGGGGACTTTGAAAGCAATTACAACGCTATCAGTTACTTGCTAAATCCACACAGCAAAAGTCGCAAAAACAGAGGCCATGCTTTCTTTTCATGTGCAAATAGAGTCTAGTTCAAAATCAGTGTGTGCTTCCCTCCCTAGTAAAACTGCAGTTGTTAGTTTTTTTTTCTTCAATTTGTTTAAATGGCATTGTATCGATAACGACATGGCTTCAAAGGGCGAATCCCTCTGTGATAAATGAGGATCATAACTGACAATGTTTGCAGACAGAGACCCGGGCCAGAACAATTTTGCTTCCTACTTCGGAATTATTTGGGTATCGGATTGCTGCCTTGCAAATGAGAAGCACTTTTTTTCTCTGGGATTGTGGTCTACTAATATTAATACATTTCCAAAATAGAAACCCGAGCTATTAGATCATTTTTCATTGATTCGGGCCCCTGGGGATAGCGATACCCTATTGCTTGTTTTAATTAAATTACCACATTTTCCATATGATTGAATGCTTGTGCAATGAAAACGTCTAGGAATGAACTGTAAAATCCTATATATGAGTCTGAACAAAAGAAATATGGGGGAACACATGATTTTACTTTGCATGTAATCCCTTAGTTGTACATACTTCCCCCCACGTTTTTGCAGATCATTTGCAAGTTGCCCTGCAGAACAGTCAGGCTGAAAATGAGTTGTATAAGTAGGAACATGTCTCCAGAGAAAGCGTTTTAAAATGCTTTGTGTGGTGAATTGGGCTACATGTGCTCAGGGATGAGATGGGCAGCCCTTGGAAAGCATGTATATTAATGAATAGAAGCACAGGGAAAAAATGGCTGGGAGAGATGATGGTGGGTGAAGGTAAGCGGGTAGGGGAAGCAGGGTAGAATGGGGCAAGGAGTTAAGAAGTTGGCAATAAGGGTGCCAGGATGAGGTGTGATGAGGAGAGGAAGTTCACCCAGACTGAGGGAGAGCAAAGAAGAGAAAGGCGGGGCTGGCATCGGCCCCGCCACAAGTATGGGTATGGCGGGTGCCCCGGCCCCACCCGCTCTCTTTGGTGGGGCGCGCCCCGCCGCGTCACAATGATGCGGCTGGCGCGCCACATTGCGGATTGGACCCCTGGCTTGTCGGTGGCCCGTAAGTGATTGAATCACTTCCGGGTCACTAGGGAGCAAAGGCCAGGCCAGTCAGAACCTGCCTGGCCAGCGAGGGTTTAAAAGGCCGGGGAGTGCGGGAGTCTCCCTCTTTGACCCCCGCGCTCCACGACCTGTCCCCTCCAGCCTCTAGGAGGCTGTAATTATTATTATTTTTTTTTCTCCTCTTGCAGGTGCAGGGAGGAATCGACGTCTAGGGGCCAACGCGTCAGGAGGAGCGGTCTGGAAACCGCTGAGAAATCCCTGTGTGAGAATCTCTGTTGTTTTCTATCCTCTGCAGGGTGTTCTCCATCAGTAGCTGTTAAGCGAGGAGGGACACCGCGAACAACAAGGACCGCCGACCACTTCGGAAGCCGGCAGCTGCGGGGTTGCTGAGGCGATCGGCGTGTGTTTCACGGAATCAGCGGTGTGCGTAGTGAGCCAAGGGACCGCATCACCAGGAGCAGTAGAGGAGTTTGGAGGGAGCCCAGGTATGAGCAGAGATGCGAGCCATCGAAGTGAGCGGGGTAGCTACTTGAATTCCCTCCACTAAGTTTGAGGGTGATGGCCTTTTCAGTCAAGGTGAGTGGGGGGGCGCGTGTGCTGTGTTCCCCTGTAATAGGTGCGGTATGGGTAGACAGAGGCGAGGGACGGGCGCTGCGCTCACCCACCTCCTTGCTTGTGACATGAGCTTGGGAAGGATTCACGCAGTTGGGAAACCTGCTAGCGATTGAATCGGAGGTCTCCCTGAGTAGCCGACAGCATTATTGACATTGGGATAGCGGGGGCTGGAGTGTAAGTATTTCCGCTCCCACCGCAAAATTTTGGGTTGTGTCACGTAGCGGTTGGCAGTTATAAAAGTAACATGTGCTATTTATAGTGCTAAGAGGCTCCTACCCATGTCAGAAAGAGCCCGGTTTGTAAGATGTTTCACTGTAGTGTACATGTAAGTAAGTTATTTATTTATTTGTGGCGCGCTCAGGCACGCTCTTGGTTATGCATTGTTATGTATTGCTTTCCGCAGTGCGCACTTTTGAAGAGAATGTTTCTCTTCAAAAGTGCATCGCTCACGGTACAAATGTTCTTTACTAGTTTAACTGTATTCTTAGGCAGACTCCTGTTAGAGATCAACTAGACAAGACGTGCTCCTGTGATCTGCTGTATTTTATTGGAATAAACTATTTCTTAATAGTTTACATCTGCTTTGACCATCATTACATACTTTACATATTGGCGACAAGGATTTCCAGCAGCATTTCACCAATTTTGCGCGAAAATTAACAAATACCTTCTTTAAAAAATACAACTTGCTGAACCTCGACGCACCTCGCTTCTCCTGAAACACCCGAAAACTGCTTTTCGAGGATCGAGGACCTTACTTCTTCAATTTCTCCGTGTTATTTCGGATTTTCTCACACGGAGCTGTTGATTCGTCGAGTTACTCATGACGACATCAGCTTCATGACTCATACCGCCGTCAGCACGCTCTTCCACGCTCCGGTAGCCATTTTAAGCTCATTTAAGAAGCTGTTTCCATGGTAATACTTTACACGGAGCGTTTTCAAGGGTGATTTCTTCTTTTCCTTACGGAAAGTACTTCAACATTATAAAAGGTATTTCTTTCATGATTTAGAAACGGGATATTTGACCAATTTAAATTAATACAGATTATCTCTCTGGTAAAAATCTTTTTAAAGAAGTTTTCTACAAGATTCCAAATCTGTTTACATTATGGCCACTAATCAGCAGATTGTATATTTAAACCATTTCCTGCCCACCCCAGGTAAACCTAAAGAGGCATGGAAATTATGGTTAAAAGGTTTTGAAAATTACTTAGTGGCAATTGGAGCAGATGAGTATTCTACAAAAAGAAAACTTGCTATATTGTACAGTCATTTGGGAACTGCTGGTAAAGAGATTTTCAACAATCTTCCAATTTCTGGTCCACCACCAGGTGATGGTGAAGGCTGGAATGTGTTTACAGACGCAATTTTAAGATTAAATAAGAAATTCATTGAACAACCCAGCGTCATGATGGAACGTTATAACTTTATGAGAAGGAAGCAACAACAAGATGAATCTGTGGAGGATTTCATCTCCGTTTTAAGAAATTTAGCTGCGGAATGCAATTTTGGGGCATATCTAGATACTGTTCTCAGAGATCAATTTGTGTTCAATTGTTTTCACAAAAAAATACAGGAGAGAATTTTGAGTTGTCGTGACCCAACCTTAAATGAAGTATTAGAAATGGCAAAGAGTGTTGAAAGGTCAATAGTTTCATCAAGATGCATCACTGATGGATGTCCAATTCAACCTGGAAAAGACATTCAAATTAATGCTGTTCTTCAGAAGAATTCTTCATTTAGGCCTTTTCAAAAGAAAACAAACGCATACTGTTTTAGGTGTGGCTCAAAAAATCATCTTAGCAACAGTCCTACCTGTCCTGCATTGGGGAAAAAGTGTACTTTTTGCAGTAAAACTGGTCATTTTAATATAGTTTGTAGAAACAGGAAAACAGTTAGAATTAATAACCTTTCCTCATTTGATGATCATACCAATGTTTCTAATGTTCATATTTCTTCCCTACAGTCCTCTTTTGATGATGTTCACATTAACTCTGTTGAAGATGTGAATTTTTGCCATAATTCGTCTGAGAGAAAAATGTTATTTATTGATTTGGTTGATGTTGCTGATCACACAGAACGTGTTAAAGATCCTACCTGCGAAGTAATTGTTGATAACATAAAGTTGGACATGATGGCAGATTCTGGGGCACCAGTTACCATCATCTCTGATGTTTTATTTAATGAATTTTGGAGTAAAAATGTAACTTTGCTGCCGCTAGATATTATTCCTAAAGCCTATAATGGAAATGGCATCGATATGTTGGGTTATTTCATAACAAAAATTGAATGTTTGAATAGATGCATCACAACAAAGGTTTATGTAGCAATCAATGGCAAATTCATTGTGGGATGGCAAGACCTGGCTAAAATGGGATTAAAATTGGTACCAGGTTCAGATTCACCTGTTCAAGTCAATGAGACTTCAATTTTTAATGTGGCTGATGAAAATAACATGGAAATTCATAATTTAATTTCTGAATTTTCAGAGGTATTCAAGGAATCTGTTGGCCACATTAGGGATTTTGAACACCAAATCAGACTTAAACCGAATGCCATTCCTGTTTGCCATAAATTAAGAAATGTTCCTTTGAATGTGAGGGATGAACTTAAAAAGGTATTAGAAAAATTAGTTTTAGAAGGCATCATTGTTCCAGCTGATTCATCTTTATGGGTTAGTCCTATAGTCGTTGTTAAAAAAAAAGATTCTTAAATTCGTTTGTGTACAGACTTACGCTCCCTCAATCAGAACATCATTGTGGATTGTCATCCATTGCCAAAAATTCAGGAGTTGTTAACGGGTATTTCAGAGTCAAAATTGTTTACACTTTTGGACCTTAGGAGTGCATACCATCAAATTCCCCTCTCGAAGTCCTCTTCTGAACTTACCACATTCATAACTCCTTTTGGGGCATTTAAATACCTTCGTCTTCCCTTTGGCCTAGCGTCTGCCGCTAGTGTGTTCCAAAAATGTATGGACTCAATTTTATACGATATTTCTAATGTACAAGCGTATCAGGATGATGTCCTGATACATTCGAAAGATAAAGCAGAACATCTCAGAGTGCTGAGGAAGGTTTTATCTCGCTTCAAAGACGTTGGCATAACCTTAAGTGTTAAAAAATGTATATTTATGGTTAAGGAACTAGACTACCTTGGTCACAGCATTTCTACTTCTGGTATTAAACCAAAAGTATGTTTAACTAAGGCAATTTCTAATGTTGTCATTCCTAAAGACAAGGATGCTCTTAGATCATTCCTTGGTCTTGCTGAATACTATTCACGTTTTATTCAGAATTATTCTCAGTTTGTTCACCCTCTTCGCACTCTTCTAAAAAAAGACGTAAAGTTTACTTGGTCTGAGGAAGCTAACAACGCTTTTGAAATGATAAAAAAAGTTATTGTTGATGCACCTGCCTTATCATCTTTCAATCCCAGTTTGCAATGCACCATTGCGGTTGATGCTAGTCAAAAAGGGTTAGGTGAAGTACTTACTCAAAGGAGCGCATGTAAAGAAAATACTGTAGGTTTTGCCTCAAGGGCTTTAAATGTGGCTGAATCACATTATAGTACCATTGAAAGAGAAGCCCTTGCCTGTTCCTGGGCTATTGAAAAGTTTAAAACATTTATCTGGGGTTCACACTTTACCCTTCTTAGCGATCATAAGCCTTTATTACATCTTCTTAATGTTAATGATGTTGAATGCGTTGTAGCGTCCATAGAAGAGTTAGTACTTTCACCTTTGTGCATTTCAGAAGCTGATTGGTTGAAGAGCTACTCAGAGGATTCTCTTTTGACTAGTGTTAAAAATTTAATTGTGTCAGGTTGGCCCAAAATTCGTTCACTTCCTGCTTCATTGAAGGTCTTTGCACAAGTTTCTGAAGAACTTACAATTGTTAATGGTGTCATTTTTAGGGGTGATTTATGTGTTCCACCTTTGAGCATTCGCAAGAAACTTTTTAACTCTACTCATCAAGGACACCTAGGTATTGGTGGTACCTCCAGGAAGCTGAAAGAGCATTTTTGGTGGCCTGGCTTGGACAGAGATGTCACTAACTGGATTGATTCTTGTTCCACATGCTTGGTCTCAGACAAGCATTGGAAGACTCCACTATTACCTTTACATATAGTTCCATTTCCTGAGGAGGCTTGGCAAAAATTAGCTATTGACTTTTCTGGTCCTTGGGAAATTTTGTCTCATGACAAACGCTTTATAATATCGTTGATTGATTACCATTCAAAGTGGTGTGTTTTTGAGTTCTGTGAGAATCCCACTTCAGCAGTAGTTATTAAATTTTTGAGTAACATTTTTCTTCTTGAGGGTCCTCCAAGAGAACTAGTTAGTGATAATGGCTCTCATTTTTGTTCTTCGCTTGTGGAGTCATTTTTAAAATCACATGGCATCAAACATCTTCGTGTTGCACTATATTCACCTTCCTCAAATGGTTTAATAGAGAGAATGAATACATTCTTTAAGGAAGGTATCCAAACTGCTGTTTCCTCTAATATGGATGTGGAGAAATTTTTGAGAGAGAAATTGTGGTCTTATTTAGTTACCCCTCATAGCACCACTGGAATTTCTCCCTTTAGGCTGTTAAGGAAAAGGAACCCAAATGGCAATATTTGCCCATCTTGGATAAAAGATTTACAACTTAAAGACGATTCTTGTTTTGCTTGTCATGACAAAGAAGTTGTCAGAAGAAATGTTGCTTCCAAACAAGCAATTCAAGAAAAGAACTTTAATTCGAAAATCAATTCTTCAGATCAACTTTTTAATATTGGTGACTGGGTCATGGTGAAGTTTAACAACAGAGTTAAGAAAGGTTTATCAACCTTTTTGTTACCTACTCAAGTTATGAAAGTATCTAAGGGATCTCTTTTCCTTGACCAAAAAGGTTGGTGGAGTAAACGTGTCATTGTGAAGCTTACTCCAGAACAGGCGAAGAAGATTTCAATCTCCAAGTATGTCAATGATTCTTCTTCTTCTTCTTGTTCTTTTTTCCCTCTAGGTACAACCTCTGATGAACGTTCTTTTGTAAATGCTTCATGTACTCACCATGCAGATTGTAATTCCAATTTTACTGAAGAATCAGATGTTGTTGAACCTCATTCTGAGAATACAAATGATCTTGTACCTCACTATAATAATTCTGTTGGTTCTCATGTTGATACTAGCACCAGCAATGTTTCTTCAATTAGGAATCACAGGAATTGCTCTTTTCCTGCTCACTTTAAAGACTATTTTTTGTCTTGAATGTTTCTTAATATTTTATTTTTAGTTTTCACTTTACCTTTGTAAAAAGGGAGAAGATGTAGTGTACATGTAAGTAAGTTATTAATTTATTTGTGGCGCGCTCAGGCACGCTCTTGGTTATGCATTGTTATGTATTGCTTTCCGCAGCGCGCACTTTTGAAGAGAATGTTTCTCTTCAAAAGTGCATCGCTCGCGGTACAAATGTTCTTTACTAGTTTAACTGTATTCTTAGGCAGACTCCTGTTAGAGATCAACTAGACAAGACGTGCTCCTGTGATCTGCTGTATTTTATTGGAATAAACTATTTCTTAATAGTTTACATCTGCTTTGACCATCATTACATACTTTACATTCACACTCATTGGGGCGGGCTCTCCTCGGAGATTGTGAAGTCCGTAATATACGTTTGCATAAATATTGCAGGGACTGTGGGGGGCTCTAGGCGCAGAGAGAGTGTGAGCCCTGTTATTAAGACCTTTTTACGTGTTCATCGTGATGCTATTAAGAATTTTTCTGTGAAGTGGTTGACAACTTCAAGCGGGCTGTAAAGAGTCTCTGATGCCAAGTGAGCTATACAGAGATAAATACTAATTAGGATGTTTTGAGAAGTTGCAAAATGTGTTTCCTGGGTCATTTTATCTGCTGCTTTACTGAGAAGTGGGCTCCATTTTAGCTTTAAGAAACCTTCCACATGTGGAGGTCAGCATGTCCTGAGCCCGCGATTGCTTTGCAAGGAATCAGGTGATATGACCATGTAGGCTGAAGGAGCTCCGATCCCCGTCATGGTCGGCGCTGCTTGCCTGTTGAGTTTTTCTCAGAAAGGACAGCTTTTCCGTGAATATTTCACAAAAAACATTAACAGAATATCGAATTCTAAATCATCACCAAGCCAATTTCCGGAATTTAACTAGGGCGCTTCTGTTACAAACCAGACTCGCGCCAGATTTCTGGGAAGAGCTCGTGGGCTCTGAATCTTTTCTTTGCCAGCTTGTGCTTCTGTCCAAAGTGACCGAGTTCTGCGATGACAAGAGGCTACATTGAGTTGGAGTAGACGGTCCGAGCCCCCTCCCCCCTGGTGATGAGGGAGGCATAATAGAAAGTTTCCAGAAGTGCTACGAAGCCATAGTAAGCGCTATAACAAAAGTGTGCATACAAGGTCGATATATGGCAACTTATAGGATGCTGGGCGAGCATAATGAGAACACTAAAGCACACCTGAATCAGTGCCCAGGGCGACTCAGTGTACAAAGCGCGCAGACAACGAATTTGGCTCCCTGCTACTGCACTTTTATTTCTGTGTGTCTTTCTTTGTTTTGCAACTTTTAGCACAACAAAACTCTAATAACAACAAATCCATCAGCAGCAGTGTCTTCGCCTTATTTCCATTAGGAACATGCCGCTGTCTGCATTCCTGAAGTTCACAACTCAGTCATGCTCCTCTATCCTCCTCCTCCAGACTCCCCCTATCCATTTCCCTCAAGGCAGATGGCCGGATTACGCAGAATCAAGAAACTGTCGCTTTGTAGACGAGCCCCCCTCAAAAGAAGTGGGACTGGAATGACTGACTATGCTGACTGTTACTTCTGAAATTCACATGAGAGGCTGCCCTGTGGCCCTTCACTTAAGAATAAGATGCTGACAAAAAGTGGAACAGGTAATGAATGATCAGATGGCATGCACTGGACAACACTGGCTGTCTGGCTCTGATGAAAGCAATTGCTGTTTGTTTGTTTTGCATGAAATGAATCCTATGTGTTCTGTTATTATTTAATCTCTCACACACTAAATGTAACTCAAGTCTACTCTGTTTACCTTATTTAATGCAAATTGTACTTCTACTGCTGGGCCACTACGTTGCATTTTTTAATATGGAAAATGTCCTTGGACTCACTGTGTGTAGACTGTGACTGCATGAACAACATTGAGTTTGCCAACACCATGATGATGATGAGTCATAATGACCAAAGTTACATAATATCTTCACAGTCACTCACTGGGATGGATGGATCATCATCGTTGATTTACGGAAGAACTATGGCCATTTCGTGAGCGGCAAACAGGTAAAAAAGTCAACAACAACCATAGCAGAACTACATGTCTGTCTAGTCGTAGTATGGAGTGGTTGATCCAGTGTAGTGTTATGCCAGAGTCCAGACAGTGGTTCATGTAAAATTGTGTCTATGTGGCTTGCTGTATAAAATTAGATCTGCTTTGTCTGTCTGTGTCAAAGAGGTATGCTACATGGAGGGTGGTTCACTCAGTGGTGCCTGCCTTGACCGTCTGCATGGCCCTGGCCTTGTGTGCTAATTATTATTGTGAAAACAGAGACTCAGAGTAGGCACTTAAGAAATGATGCATGTATGTAATACTGTCGCCTCTGAAAGTGAAAGTGTTATTTTTGCACTACACACCGTACCATATATTTTTCCTCCGGGGTGTTTTAATATCCCTTTCTGTTTTTCCATTGACAATTACAGGCCGTCACTTACCCTGTGTGATGGGAAAAACATTAACTCAGGCTTACCATAGCAATCCGCAATTCCGCATCCGCCAGGCAGGCAGTGGACAGTGTGGTCACCCAGATTGATCGACGGAGCGCCCAATGGAATGGGAGAGTGCCGCGAATAAGAGGAATGGCTGGATGCATGCAACTTCCCAATTTGACCAGGACAACTACAACATACAGTTACAGTATCCACTTCACTTGTCCTTATCTTTTAAATAATGCTATTGTTGTGAACTTCCATGAGTGTGACTCTGTGCGTTTGCTCTCTGCTTCAAATTCATCCCTACAGCTATTTCATAAGTTTCTTTGCTATTTTTAAAACTAATGTAATGTACTACTGAGTGTTTATTCTCTCTGAGGGCAGATAGGCAAGTGAAATTGCGTAATTACTGCAGCCATGTACTGTCTAATTGTTTAGTACTAGTTAGTAAGTTGTAGTATAAGTACTACTTTTCAGTAACCTAACCATCTATATAGCAAACAACTTCATGCATGCACTTCCTTTATGTCCCTTAAAAGATGTATGGATATGTTTGTATCCAAAGATTTGTTTTTCTTCATTTGTTGTTTGTCCATGCTGTGTTTTTTTCTCTCTCCAAAAAACTTTCCCAAAAACCCCCATTCCCATCCATTTTTCAAATCCTAATCCTCTTGTGTGGTTTTCATTGAGGTGTGACTAAATGACACCAATAATTCCACACGCCTGCTGGGGAGGATAAGGTCAAAAGCAACAGAAAATCAATTTCAAGGGAGGTCAAGGAATCCGAGGATATATTCTGATTCTGCTTGACACACACCCATGAGTATTTGCAAATCAATTCAGAATTTCATGTCCGCCATTGAGTGGATTCATCAACAACAACATCCTCCTACACATGACGAAAGCTTACGCTGCTGTGTCCTTCTGTATTGGTTCTTGTAGTAGCCATAATCCACGCAACTAGTAGTTAACTTTTGATTGAACACTTTAGCATTGCTTGGGCTACAATTTATGGCACTGTTCCACTGTTCTTGTGTACTGTACTATGTACTATCGTACTGTTCTTATGCTCCTCAGGCCACTCAATGTCTCTTTCCTTTTTTTTCATATGCTACTACTGCCAGTGTGTACCACTACTACTACCACCACAATGATGCCATTTCATCCGTACCGGATTCCATAGCAAACCTTAAACGCCATTTGCCATTCAGCCAGCCCTGTGCCTAGCCCTATTCTCAAACACAAATCACAGGTAAGATAAGCATTTTTGGGGAGGAAGAATAATGGAGTAGGAGGAGAGGAGATACTTATGATAGTACTAGTAAAGTAGTAGGACAATGGAATTCACTAACACTGTCAGTGGCACCTTTGTACAAATTTGGTTCGATTACTTAGACAATTTGAATCAACCAGCCATTTAAGTTTCAGGAAAACAAACGTACAGTTAACCCCCTTCTGCCTCCTCCACAAAACAGTAACAACGCGTATGCTATGTTTAAGTGGAAAATAAATAATTATTTCGACCCTAACAAAAATAAACTATCCCACAAGACCCGACTCACCCCCCTCCCTAACCCCAACCAATGTCCATGAAATATCCCCAAAAGTTAAAAAACCCCAACCCCCAATTCCCACCCCCCCAAAAGTCTTTAAAAAAGGGGCAAGGGACAGTTTCTCTCTACTTTGGCCGGTGGTGTCCTGTGGCCAGGGGGTCATGCAGCTCTCTCCTTAGGGCCTTGAGCAGGGCTTTCTGCCTCTCCACCTCCTGCTCAATGTAGGCCACTCTTAGGGGCAGCTGTTGGTTTCGCTGCTTGGCGGCGGTGGGTGGCTGCCGGACCACGACGCCGTACCGCTGGAGGATTACGCTGGCTGTATGACCCAGGGGCAGCGGAGGAGGATGCAGCTGTTGTTGTTAATGTTGACTGAGAGTCATCCTCCTCCTCCTGAGCCACCAGCCGCCAATATTCGGCGACAATTGCCTCCAGCTTCCGTTGCCTGGCTCGGATAGCCAACTCCTTACTTGATCGTTTAGAAGGAGTATCTATATGAAGAAAGAAAAAAATACTATAACCAATACTCTTTAAGATTAACACAAAATAATTCAACAGAAAGTTGTGTCACAGTAGCACTAGCAACTTGCAAGCACAGTACATAACATTTGTGGCATGTATCTATATAACCTCCCACTTCGTCGGCCTCTGCTCTAACATTAGTGGGAGTTTCAGGAATTCTACTAGCACTATATGGACCCACTACATTAGACAGTACACCAGTCTTCTTCTTCTCTCTTGTTTAGAGAAATTAGTACGTAAACTTGTGGAAGTCGGCATAATGCCAGCGCAGTCAGCTTGCACCCAAGAAATCAGACGCAAGACATGCTGATGCAGACTTGCGTTACTGTTATCAGTCCAGTCCAGTACATGCAGGTGGGGAAGCTCTTACTTTTCTATTACGGGTGGCACTGGCCATACTCTGTTACAAGGGCTACTGCTCAAATAATTTAACTTTCACCCTGCCCTGCCCCTGACTACTACAAAAGGAAAATGAAGAAGATAATATAATCATCTATCCCTTCACAAGATATTTGCTTACTTTCACCCTGCCCTGCCCCTGACTACTACAAAAGGAAAATGAAGAAGATAATATAATCATCTATCCCTTCACAAGATATTTGCTTCTGTAAGAGATGACTTTAGGTGCTTTGTTTTTATTGATTGAGTGAACATCGATAGGCCACACATGAATGACACAGGTGAAATCTTTTTTTTAACATAGGTAGTGAGTGATCCCCGTAATCGCCGGAGGAAGGCACTTGTGACTTGACTTGATAATGTGAACTATACAATATAGATACACAATATATGCTGTGCTTGCAAACTACTGTTAGTCAAGGGAGTATTCCGAAAAATGACAACTTCTACTTTCCTCGGCTTTGCTACTCTGGCACGGACGTGCGGTGTTACATGCTCTTCAAAGTAACACTCTTCATCCAGTGACTGTCTACTCTGTCTACTCTACATACCCTATGCTATCTTTGAGGAAGATACCATCCAGGCATCCATCAATTCAAAGTAAATGTCTCAACTGGACAAACCTTACTTTTTCGCACCGAAAAACACCCTTTTTATTTTATTTTATAAACCGCCACCCATGCATCCGTGCTTGACTTGCATTTGAATTTAACTCAAAGGATATATTGCGCACACATACAGTTTCTTTTTCGCCCACCCAGGCAGTCCTCTTTTCTTTCTCCTTCCACTCATTCTTGCTTCAGCCTTCAACTGGCCATGCATCAGATTCCCAGCCACCTGTGCCTGCATTCAAAAACACGTATCATTCCTTGCCAGTCATTAATTTGACTCGCTCGTCCTTCACAGTTGAAGTCAAATTTAGAGGAGGCGATTGGTTACTCGTCAACTCCCGCCCCTAATGCTATTGATAATGTGAAGTCAAGGGTGACTGTATTCTACCTGGTTGACAAAAACTTAGTTCTAAATTCATAAGTCTTCTTAACAGTAAAGTGTACTTGTACTGTACAACATATACACCCCTGCATCGAGCCTACTCTGCAATCTCAATAAATAAGGAATATAATAGCTTACTACTGCCCGCAACTACTGAGGCATACCCCACAGCAGTTCTTGCTGGCACCGCATCCACCCCTGGAGTGACCACCTCCGCGCTGGCCCTGGCACTGGTGGTGGGCTGTGCCTATGGGTTCTGCCTAGAAAAATAATCTCATATTTTTAGATGCCATATACACCACTCCCTATTTTGTCTAGGAATTAAACAAAATGTTAATACATAAACAAATTTAATTATTTGTGACTCTAGTCTAAACTAAAAATTCCCCTTTCGGAAGGGGAGGGTGTTTTTATTTATGCTTAGCCATAACATGCTAAAACAACAGTTGATGGACAGAATGCAGAACAATGTCATACATTCACCCCAGTATAGAGATCTGGGCCTAAATCCATTGTTTTTTTTGCTCACCACACCACCCCATTTCAGACATGGCCATATGCAAATCAGCCTTGACCCTGTGCCTCATGGGGACAGTCCAGCCCAAACTGCCAAGCCATGTCTTGTTTGGACAGGAATCAAGCATCCTAAGACCGATAGCTTGACTCCAGTGGACCGGTTGGACCACTGGAGTCAAGCTATCCTGGCTGAAGACAGCTGATAGCCAGAAACCGGTCCTAGGATGCTTGATTCCGGTCCAGGGAAGACATGGCTTGGCAGTTCGGGCTAGACTGTTCCCATGAGGCACAGGGTCAAGGCTGATTTGCATATGTCCATGTCTGAACTGGGGTGGTGTGGTGAGCAAATAAACAATGGATTGGGGTGAATGTATGACATTGTTCTGCATTCTGTCCATCAACTGTTGTTTTTGCATTAGCCATAACATGCTACACTTTTTGGCACAACTGATGAATGCACGCACCATTTTTCTCATAACAGACAGTAGCTTCCCTTCTACGAACAAGAGCAATATGTTACTCATCGTCATCACCACCAGTACTTTAAGATCCAACCAGGTGAGGGGTCTCCCACAATTAGGGGCTCATTAGGATGGCGGACGGACTTGCGTCCGTCCGCCACCCTAGAGGACGAGGGACCGTCCGCAGGGGCCGGGCGGTCCCTCCAGTGCAATTAGGATGTGACCGCCAGGGTGGCGGTCACATCCTCTATCTTTAACATTGCGGCGGGTGCAGCTTCAAGCTGCACCCGCCGCAATGTTAAAAATGCATGCACCGCATTTGCGTGCACAAAGTGGCAGGCACTGCGCGGTGCCTGCTGCTTTGTGCACGCAAATGCAGGGGGGTACCATAGGTACCCCCCATGTGCACCCCCCACCCCGCAACGGGCCCCCGAAGTGAAGGTCCGTATGCTTTTCCACGGCGGAAAAGCCGCCGCGGAAAAGCATACATTTTACACCATCCTAATATGGCTGGCGGTGTCTGATAGACACCGCCAGCCATGTTACAGCTTTTCCGCCGCGGTTGTAAGCCAACCGCGGCGGAAAAGCGGCGGACTGAAACCAGAACCCACCAGCCATCCTAATTTGGCGGTGGGTCTTTGGTGGGTCCGTAGAGGATTTTCCGCATCCGCCGGGCCGGCGGTGGCTTCCGCCGGCCCGGAGGATGCGGAAAATCCTCCATCCTAATGAGCCCCTTAATGTGTAATATCAGCCACTGTTCAATTTTCTAGAGTTCTCTTTTTCTCTTCTATGAAGTTGATTTTAATAAATGTTTTTATATAATGAAAATTAATATACAGAGTACACACAGAGCTAGTTATTTTACTTTTAATAAAGCTTTAAAACTTACATATACTCTGAGGTTTTTTGGTCATGAGTGAGTGAGCGAAAGGGTTTGCAATTTGCAAGCATGATTCCGTGACTCTGAGAAGTCAGGACTCTGACTCCGTAGTCTTATGTTCTGGGTTGTATAATCATTGGGGATCATCGCTGCATTTGTGAGCTAAATGATGACTCTGACACACTAGCTAGTCAGTAAGGAGATTGGGGGTTCAACTTCTGTTATAACTGAGGTTTGTGGAAAATCTAACTGCACCTATTAATACCAATGCCCTATTTCTTGTCCATAGTTCTGTATGTGCACAATAATCCCTGCAACAGTAGTAGTATGTCCTCCTATCCAATCAAAAAGTAAACTAGTATCTTATTCTTGGTGGCCATTGACATTTTATTGTTGAGAATTGTCAAAGCATAAACATTAAGAAGACTACAATAGACATTATGGACAACACAGAAGACTGCACTCAGTGCCTCGAGCAATTGCTGTATAGGAGTTTTCTTTAACACCTTTTGCGAAATATGCAAGCTTAGCTAGCTACACTGACAGACTAATAATAATAAATAGTAGTAGCACAGAGAGTCATAGTAGAGTCAGGATAAGAATTTAGAAACAGTCTACAAGAAGATAAAAGACGATTTAGGAAAAGATAGAATTATGATGAACGTTTGGAAAAAATAGGTGCTGTAAAAGTTAAGGAAGTATAATTATTAATATTAACAGGAAAACTTACTGGAGCCAGCAGAAGAGCCCTTGGCAGGGCAATCCTGGCCTTCCTGCTCTGCTGGCGCCGCCACCGCCACCTCTGTCCTCTTGTCCCTGGGAGGTGCTGATGTACATGAAAGAAAGACACAAACATGGATGATTGTTGTCAACGAAATCAAACATTTAAAAAAAACAATAACAAATTATTTTGGGGATATAAACAACAATTGCACTCAATTTATTGACCAATCTAATGTCGTCTACTAGGATATTAGTATTGCTGGATTCGCGGACCGTCTACTTGGAAAGTTATGTTACTCACTAAACCAACTACAAAAAGGTTCTACTAGGACTGGCAGCACTCAGCAGCACGCGAAGTGACAGACACAGTCCGTCATGATTGCAGACCACTAAAAAATTTCCTACTAAATGACAAGTCATAATATACTCAACCTATCAATCCACCACCACTATCTCTTCTTAGTGGCAGTGGTACAAAGGAAGGACTGGGCTTGAGTCTCTAGTCTCTAGCATTACGCAGTTCTGTAAAGTACAATCATAATCACTCAGGCCAAATGAGCACAAAATTGAAAACAAGTAAGCATAGTAGCACCGCCACTCAGCAGGCGAGCACCTCCAATCACAGAAGCTTTTGAAACATAATTTACCTGCAATGTAATCGGCAGCATTCTTGCTCTACGGAAAAAACATATATTTGCAATATAACACAGAGCAGAAGAAAACAAAGTAGTTATTAAATAGCTACTAGTACTCACCAAGCCCAGGGATCTCGACGCCAGGCAGGTCGAGCAGGTCTTGCTCCCGGTCCAGTATGTCGGGCCACCGGTGCGTCACCTGGTTGTAGGTGCGCCGGACCCCTGACTCCCGATACATGGCCCGGCACACCTTACCTCATAGCTGGCATACACTCCCGGAGGCCGTACCCGGTACCAGGCCTTCCGCCTGCTGCGACGGTCTTGGGGAGGTGGCGCTGCACAAAGAAGACCAGTGCGGCCACTCCACCGCGCTGAAGATCTCCTTGGGACATACAGACACCCCCCGCAAGGGAGCTTGCTGCGGGGTGCGGGAGCAGGACTCTTCCCCTTGGACTTGCTGGCTCCCTTTCCCATGGTCCTGGGTTAAAGAAAGGAAAAAGAGGAAAGAATAGGGAAAAAAAGTAAATAAAAGAAAAGACAGAGTTAAAAGAAAAACTAGTTATTAAAGTAACAAAAAGTAGAAAAAAACACAAAATATAGATGTACAAAAATAAAGAGATAGATAATGAGTAAAAAAGATTTTTAAAAAGTTCAAAAAAACAAAGGATTACAAAGATTGAACCTGGATAGAAAAGGCATGCCCAGAACCATAGCAATGAATGAAAAACAAGATGGTCGTGCCCATTGCAACCACGTGGGTAAGTTTGCGCAATATTTTCCTCGCAAGCACGCAAAAACGACGCGAACACACAACTGCGGCCCCGAACAGGAAAAGCGCAACGCGAGCATGCAACTAGCGACCGGAAACGGAAATACACAACGCGAACAGTGAAAACAAGATGGCTGCGCCCATATACGACCGCGAACACGCAAAAATAAAAAAATCCACAATCTCGCGAAAGTTCGCGGATTTTGCGGACCACAAGCACGCTTTCGCACGAATTCGCGTACTGCGAATTTGCAAAATTTGCCCAAACTTAGCGGGCCACCCGGCCCCCACCCGCTCTCTGTGGTGGGTCACACCCCGCCGCGTCACAATGACGCGGCTGGCGCGCCTCATCGCGGATTGGACCCCGGGCCCGTCGGTGGCCCGGAAGGGATTGAATCACTTCCGAGTCACTAGGGAGCAAAGGCCAGGCCGGTTAGAACCGGCCTGACCAGCGAGGGTTTGAAAGGCTGGGGAGCGCGGAAGTCTCCCTCTTTGACCCCTCGCTCCACGGCCTGCCCCCTCCAGCCTCTAGGAGGCTGTAATTCTTTTCCCCACCCACCATCCCCTAAAGCAGATGATTGGTAATGTGTTTATGAAGGTTTTTTCACATGTTTGTTCCAAATGTATATGGATGACAGGCGTTTCGTACCAATATGTTTTGTTCCTTAGAACTTTATCCTGTTACAGGTCATCAATCGTCGTATTTATTGCTATTCCTTTGTCAGGCTGTAAGGTCATGATTGGTGAGCAGTAAATTTAAGGTCCATAGAGGGCAAGCCATTCTTGAATGGGGTCGCCCAAGGGAGTAAATAAAAGAAAAGACAGAGTTAAAAGAAAAAGTAGTTATTAAAGTAACAAAAAGTAGAAAAAAACACAAAATATAGATGTATAAAAATAAAGAGATAGATAATGAGTAAAAAAAGATTTTAAAAAGTTCAAAAAAACAAAGCAGGATAGAAAAGGCATGCCCAGAACCATAGCAATGAATGAAAAACAAGATGGCCGTGCCCATTGCAACCACGTGGGTAAGTTTGCGCAATATTTTCCTCGCAAGCACGCAAAAACGACGCGAACACGCAACTGCGGCCCCGAAAACGGAAAAGCGCAACACGAGCATGCAACTAGCGACCAGAAACGGAAATACACAACGCGAACAGGGGAGGGACAAGTGGTCTATCCTAGAACTCATGGGGCAGTTACAGCCTGGTGGCTAGATGGGTGCGGGGGAGTGGGAGTCACGCTTTCTCTAGGCTGGTTGGCCACCCCGCACATGCACAATGACACCAGTAAACGGCGCAGAGATGCAAGGTCCCCCTTTAATAAAGTTAATAGACCATTCGGGGGTAACCGGGGGGGAAGTACCCTCACAGTAAACAGGCCCTCTGTGCATGCACACTCAGCTGGGAGGGCGTGGTTAATAGAGCGTACGGGGAACCGGGGAGGGAAGTACCCTCATGGTAAACGGGCCCTATGCGCATGTGCACTCCAACTGGAGGGAGTGGTTAACTGATAAGGATCTGACACCAGTTAGTGTCCTTGCCGTAGGCCCAAATAGGATATGCAGAAAAGTAATTACTGTATGTTTATGGTGCATATGTTAGATTCGGATAGGAAATACCTTGTACTAGAATTATGTTGAGGTTAGCCATCTGATATCTGCATGTATCATTTGTAATCAAATGTCATGAAACGTTTTCTGCGTAATTGTGTAAGTATTGTTTATTTCACTTTTCATTTTATTTTATATTTTAATAAATACGGTCGGGGTTGTACAACCCCCGCCTCCAAATAAATCCCTCTCATGTCAATTTTTAATAATGCTGGTGAACACAAAGTTGGGGGTCTTCCAGAAGTCCCTGACCATACTAAAAGGGGACTTGGGGTTGCACGAGGGGCGGTGGTTTGAGATGTGTTAAGGGGAGTAGAAGGAGGGATTGAGGGGTGAGAGCAGCAGTGGAGCAAGGGGGGAGTGGAGTGAGGCAGTGTTGAGAGATAAGTAGTTTACATAAGAGATCCAATGAGAAAAGTTTGAAAAGCTAGGTGAGGTGGTGTGGGATGGGAGGAAGTGCAACATATGTTGTGAAGAAGGACAAAGTAGTGATGGGAATATAATGGAGTTCTGATGTGGATAAGAGAGTGGGGTGTTGGTGGATGGACATATAACCAGAGGGAATTAATGGAGGCGAGGCATGGTGATTAGAATTGGCGCTATGAAGGTATGAGATGGTTTTTTAAGATTTAATGATACATTAGAATAAGTGATTATCACAAAATAAAACTGTTCATTTAAATAAAAACTGAACAGCATATTACTGTATAGGATATATTGAATGCAATATTTCAAAACAAAGCATGCATAGCCTTTTTTTTATATGTTTATTTTTTTAAGGGAAAAATAAGAAAGAAAACTCAGGTAGGAGGAAACCTTTTGAAATAGTGACAATGTACAACAGAAACTGATTGTGATATCAATGAACTAATTTCTAAATCTAAGTTTGCTGAGACATATAAGCATTATTGCTAAAGGATATCACCTAAACGGTGAATATAATGGGTGCACAATATCATTACAAAAATAAATATATTTAAGATTGTTTGCACGCTTCTTTCTGTTTAACTTGTATATTAGAAGTGGTAGATTAATTGTTAAGGAACATTGTTAATGCAAATTGTTGGTTCATTTTGGGGTTAGGGAGGTAACACAGGGCTGTCACAGGCAACTAGACTCATACCATGGGTTTTGGAGGTAGTTTGTCTGGGGTCTGTCATACGATGGCTGTTCCAAACTCAGCCTCTTCTACACTTGACTCTCAGAGTTGTGAGGTCAAGACGTCACAGGCTTCTCAGGGATGTAACACAATATTAAAATAATAAAACACAAAATTACAACCCTCCCTACATAAACATCCTGAACACAGTCTCCCAGCCTTAATTTAATCAAAGAAGGCACCCCAAACCTTGTTGAATTTCTTAATCCCACCCACCCATAATGAGAAAATGCGTTCACTTTTCTTAACTAATTTCATCTTATGACCCCATTCCAGAACAGAGGGAATCAGATCTGTTCACCATTTTTGCAATAAAAGCAACCTAGCTACTGCCATTGCTATATATAAGAACTTTATCATTGGATCCCTAAGAGGAAGATCAGGATCAAAGCCAAAAAGAATTATTTTATCATTCACAGGCAATTGGATGTCGCATTCATACTCCAAATAGCTAAATAGATCTATCCAAAATTTGTGAATTTTGGGACAACTCAACATAATATGGGACCAATTAGCTAATGGATAAGTCAGGCACTGAAAACAGTGAGAGGATTGGTTGGCATACATTTTTGATACAGAGTTCGGAGTTCGGTACAACAACCATTTGCTAAAAAACAACATCCTTCGCCAATTCGCCCCTCTCAATGTGCTAAAGTTAAGTTTATTGATAGTTGACCAAATATGAGATGACATCTCTAGATCTTCATGATCCGACTATTTTTTAATAGCCTTCGGCTCAATATCCACTCCCTTAACTGAGGCTAGATATTTCTTCCAGGCGCTTAGCTTTTTATCCAAAGTCCTCACCAGCAATTCTTCAACCAACTGGCTCCGTTCAACCAAATGAGAGGCATCTATTTCTGATAAAAATGTATACAATATGCTATAGGAATTTAGCAAAATAAAATCATAAAAAATCAATTGCAACATTTCAGCTACAGTTAGCCATTTCCCATTTCTCAAAAAATCCGAAGCTTTTATGAATCCGGCCGCTGCCTATTTTAGCGCAAGATGTGCTGATTGTTTAACCCCAGCCAGAGACAGGATCCCTTCTAACAATGTAGCTGAATTGATTGCAGGAATAGAATATCTTCTGAATAAAGCCTGTTGTTTTTTTTTAAAAAAACAGTGAAGGCACTTATAGCAAACGAGTTTCTGGGATCTTAAAATCAACAAGGGAAATTGATTTGACGGTCTTAACACATTAAATTCATAAAATTATTACAAAATAAGTTGGATTGCGGTAACACTTTAAATCTAGATACATTTTGTGCAAAGTACGCATGGTAATAATCCCTAAAATTTGGAAGAGCTTACCCTCCCTGATCCAGATCTTCATATAAAGTGCTGAGTGCTATACGGGGTGTTTTTTTTGCCCATAGGAAAGCTGTAAACATAGACTCTAGCTGATTAAAAAAGGAGCCTGATAAAGTGCATGGAATAGTTGAGAAAAGAAAATTAAACAACAGAAGAACAGACATTTTAATTAAAGCCACTCGCCCCAAAATAGAGAGGGGGAGCAAGCTCCACTGAGAGAACAAACTCTGAACTTTCCTAAGCAGAGGAGTATAATTCAAATGATATAGATCGCTGACAGATTCAGTAAAAAATACATCTCTTTGGATTAGTATTGACAGAGTTATGAATATCAGGGTGCAGATCTAAAGCTACCCTCCCGCATTGCAGAACCTCGGTCTTCCTTTTATTATTACGGTAGCCGCCGAATGCCTCAAAGTCTTCAAAAAGCTGAACGACTTTGGCTTGGACCTCTATTTTGGGTTTAATTATGAGCATGATGTCATCCGCATACAATTTCAATTTTGGCATTTATTGGAACTGGGGGACAGATATCAGCGCAGTTCCTAATTGCTATTGCCAATGGCTCGATGAAAAAAGCAAATAGGACTGGCGATAGAGGGCACCCTTGTCTTGTGCCACGTTTAATTTTAAGCGTCCTTGCCACAGTTGTATTAATAACTACATTAGCTACAGCCTCAGCATAAAGATTGCGGATCAAAGATATAATCTGCAGCGGAATACCAAAATGCTGCAAAATTGTAAACAGTGTCTCCCATACAACGAGGTCAAAAGCCTTCTCGGCATCCAATAATAAAGCTATAGCTGGTATCAGGGATGTAATTTGGTGTTCTCATGTTTAGCAGTGAACACTCAATCAACAGACACTGTAACTCCAATATCCAGCCCGGTGCCTATCTTTTAAAAGAAATTAATAATTTTTAATCACACAGTTGTATTAAAAACTACACAAGGCAATGCATTATTATATCTTAATGTCCCTTGCTGAAGTTCATCTTTGTGGTTTCAGACTTTCCCTGATCATTCTACTGATACTTTCCCAAGGGACCACCTAAGCGCTGGGTCTTCTTTCTCCTCCTCTTTCTGTGTATTCAGTATATAGCATAAATCAAGCCCTGATGCAGCATTTTTTGCTCATGGCCAAATGTGCACTCAGGCCTCAATTTCTTAAAGATCTCTGACAGTGCCACGTAACGTTCTACAAATGAAATAACTTCCCAACGCGAAACTTATTTTGTTCTGAAAATGTGGCCTTTTTGCAGCATATTGAGTTATTTGCACTGTTTTGTGTCATTTTGCTTCAAGGTGGCATTACTGGGGTGTAACATTGGAGGATCCGTTTCAAACCCTGTAGTTTATTACACAAGACCCAATCTACTAAGAGAGGCAGACTGAATTTTGCTTAAAAAATAATACATCCTTGAAACAAGTGTTAAAACAGGAAATTCTTCAATTTCTGCTAACAACCCAGACAATACATTGTTGCTGTAGTGTATAGTACATAATCAATGTGTGGTATGGTTCTAAATTTGTCTAAGGATAGGAATTAGCAATGGAAAGGTATGCTTTCAGTACGCATCCTATGCTAAACAGCACACACTTACCTCTGCACCTTGGGGCAAGGCTGTTTGTCATACAATGTGGCCTTTGTATTGCACCAGCACATTGAATGCCAGCAGCAGGCTATTTTTAATGAGTATGTCTCTGCACTGTTTGTCTCAACTTTGATTGCTGTGCTGCATCTCACCAAAAATAATAAATATGGACCTCAGTGTTCAATCTTATCCTATTATGATACTGAGAAATCATGTTCAAGCCCTTGTTTTGCAGGCTCAGACAGCCTTCTTGCTCATCTACTACAGTAGTCGCGGTCAACAACATGGTAGCTGGGCCACAGGGGAAGTTGCGTGTAGGCCATATCTGTCTGTGTGCCTGCACTGGCATTGTCCTTTGAGTTCACTGTGTACTGATTTGGACGCTGCAATATTGGATGGATGTGGTCTTGTGGCTCCGGCAGTGCTGAGGACAGTCCCGGCCCAGCCCAGATAATGGCAACCGTGGGCAGTACTGGTGGGGTCAAGTTGGTACTGAGGTAGGTGAGGTCCTGGGCGTACTACAATGAGTGGGTATCTGGCATACACCAGCCCAGATTGCACAGCAAAGGCAGTTTTTTTAGTACTCTACAGAGCGCTCCCAATCTGCACAACTAATAACGAAACTTCACACAATGTTGCGTAAAAGAAAACCTAGAAAAACACTACTTTAAGAAACCAAGGGGTATATTATCAAGGGGTTTATCTCCGCTTTTTTGGCTTTAAAAGCCAAGAAAGCGGAGATAAAATTATCTCCCTATTACCAAGCTGTCGCTAACACCAGTTAGTGACAGCTAATAGGAGATAGCGACCATCTTGGGCCCCGCTTTGCATGTCAGTGATATTTATCACTAATGACATGCAAAGTGGGCGTGCCAAGATGTTAGCGACTGGAAACAGTCGCTAACATCGCTATCTCCTATTACCAACTTTTGGAGATATTCGCGCTAAGCGCGAATATCTCCAAAAGCTAACACCTGCCCTGAGCAGTTCTTCACCATGTTATCCAATGGGAGGTGGATAACATGGCTAAGAGCATTTGCTCGATAATGCATGAATATCGCTGACTTTTCAGCGATATTCATGCATTGCGGCCGTTTTTTATCGCATTTGCGATAAACCTTGCTAATAGCAAGGTTTATCTGCGATAAAAATCGCCGATGTGCGGCGATAATTTTTGTCTCTAAACAAGTTAGAGACAAAAATTATCGCTAGTTGTTGGTAATATACCCCCAAATCCTGATTAGCTTCTTTAGCCCCCAAAAAACTGGCCCTATACCTAATGAACATATTATCCAGGTTTTTGTCTGAGTATACTGTTAATCATATTCTGCTTCTGATTCAGTAACCACATATTCTTGACTACAAAGTATTTGTGCTCCAATTTTAACATTTTAACGTTTCTGTTGGGGTAACACATTTGTTATTCTTTTGTCAAATACATCCCTGAACTGTTCAAAACAAGAAGGAAGGGAAATTGCACAATGACTAAGAGGTGATACAGCAATTCCTTAAACAGCTCTATCCAGGTGAACATATTGTCATACAACTAATTTGACAATAATCTGAATTAAATTGCACTGTAGCCCAATCAATGCAAAGTTAAGTAAAGACAAGATTACTAACTGAGAAACATCTAGCAGATCAAAGTGAATTTTTTCATGTCTGTATGAATTTGTACTGGGCCACAGGACAGAACAAAACCATCTGCTGCCTTGACCTCCTTAGCACTATTTTTCTTTATTAAAGGAATTTGCAAAGATAGAGTAAACTCAATGTCTATGTGGTTCCCCAAGGTTCCTGAAATAAATAAGTCAACTTTCTCTTGACAGTGTAACAAAATCATAATAATGGGAAGTATCAAATGCGTCATGTGAGAGGAGAGCATGCCATTTAGGAATTGACTTAATACCTTCACTTGACAAGGCTACTTTTAATCTTAGTAAGAAGCATAATTGACGCTTAATTATTAGAGGATTTAAGTTTACTTCAACAGTGTTTTCGAAATTTACCTGATCTTACAAAGTATATACATAAACTCTATGCATGTCTTCTTTTGCTCTCTTCTTTAGAAGTAGGTCCTCCTATATGGCTTTGGGTATCCCAAAAATATGTCTGCATCTGGTCATAGACAGCTGAAAAAAATATATAATAGGGGATAATTTCTCTCTACCAGTAGACCATTGAAAGAGCCCCTTGTAAATATATTAAAAAAGGTTATTGATCATCAGGGAATGTCATAGGTGTTCACAAGAAGTGTAAAAAAATTAGTTTTCTCACGGCAACTTTATTTTCAGAATACCCTTCTGTATTTCCAATAGCCTCCAAAAACATCCAAAAAAGCACCTGTTCTTTGCCTTAAAAAATAATCTAAATCCCTGTAGCGAGGTCCTGGCTTCAGTAAAATTGAAGCATGACTGCCTGGCAATGACACTGTGACACACTAGAACAGAAATGTTTAAAAACTCAAGACGGCTGCTGCCATCTCCAAACAATTGGAGAGCTCAGGGTCTGCCAGGGAGAGTAGCTGATAGTAAGGGTGCCATCACATCAACGCATGCAAAGTTTAATACCAGACAATATTGACACTATGTGGGTCCACCATGCTTTCTTTCCGTGAAATAGACCTATTTGCAAGAAAGTGATGCAGAGCACCACAGCAAGCCACCTTGCTGCATTGCAGCGTGACAGGGAAAGGGCAGGTATGCAGCGTATTTATGACAATACAGCCCATTCATGCCTCTTACCCTGTGCTGGTGCCCTTTTGGCAGCCTAATGCTAATGCAGGAAACCCTTGCACCGTAGTGCAAGAGTGCCTGCTTTGAATGTAGGATTGTGTTTTTGCTGGAAGGGGCACATTCTTGCACAAAAACAATACTGGCAGGCATATTCCTCTTTCTGTGTGTGCTGCAGCACACATAGAAAGAGGAAGTAACAAGTAGAAATAACGATATTTCTCCTTGTTACGCCTCTCTTGGGAAGGCATATCTTTTTGGCACATTTCCAGGTCTGCCAGTTCTGGAAAATATGGGAATGTGTCAAAAACCATGGGAGTTGAATGGGAACATCCCTGAAACTCCCATGGAAGGCCTGCCCAGGGAAGACCAAGGCAGCGCAGTGATTTGCTCAGCATTGCCTTACTCCATCTTTATGGAGCCACTCAGAGCCACACAAAGTGGCCTTGCGTGCCTACATAAATCTTACTTAAAGTTTGCATTGTGATTGTACCATGTTGTGTGGTGCAAACACAAGGCAAACCACCACGTAAATAGGCCCCCAAATGCAGAAAGCCATGCATCCTGACAACGTTAGATAAATTACCCAGAAAAATATTAGGTAATGAAAAAGGAACATTCGCTTTAAAAATTCAATTTCTTTTGTGAACATTTATAAGCATTTATTGTAAAAAGCATATATAATAAAACAACTTCAACAATGAGCAAACACTATAGACTTATAGACTGCTGTCACAGGCTATCTGATTGTTAAATGCCCTGAACTGGAGTTATAGGTCCTAGCCATGGGCGAGGGCCTATAACAAGGGAGAGGGCCTTTAACAACTGGTATAGCCAGATGCAGGACTGCTATAAGTCTATTAGATCATTCCACCCACTAAGGATAGAATGTTCTAAATTAAAAAGGGAGAATCATAAAGACAAATATTGGAAAATTTGAGCAAAAGGATTATACGAGCTATAAACCAGGGGCTACTTTGTCTTCAATGGAGTTCTCAACATTTGAATGTTCTAATACCATTCAAACCTTCACCAAACCTACTTAATAAACCAGGAGTAATTAGCAATCTGTTGTACAGAAAGATCGTAGCAATAGCAATGAGAGAAGATCCATGAATATTGAACCAAATAGCAATCCACAATTTTATAGACAAAGATACATTTAAATATTTTTCCAATAATATTTTTGTTTTGGACTTTAGTCCTTCACTTGTCCTAAGGCGTTTACAGGTGTGTGACACCTTTATGAAATCGGAAAAAGACTGCATTATGTGAAGTGACATTTATACTATCCTCTCATTTATTAAACTCATTAAAAAATGTTTGAGACGGTTTAAAAACAAGGTTTTAAAAAAATGCTGGCAACCTGAAGGCATTTTTAATATTATAGAATGAGGAAATAGAGCTTTCCAAACTTAAACAAAATTGATGCTTTAGGGAATTATCTTTTCTTTAGAAATATTTGGTAATAGAACAGGTGCCAATTATCTGCAAGTAATTTAAAACAAAAATGTAAGCATCTGGGATAACTAAATATATTCTTCAGGAGAAAAAGTTGCAATAAAATAATTCTCAATATCTAAGCAATCAGAAGCTCCTGTAATAAGACAAAACTTTTTTTGCAGTCAATGATGCTCATCTCAGACAGGGTGAAAAGAATGAAAATCAGAAACATCATAATCCCTAACTAATGTAGATTTGACATGAGCGATTTCTTTTTATTTCTTAAAAATATTGTCAATATGCAATCAATCTTCTTGAAAAAATGCTTGGAAATATTAATATGAGGTATTATAGTACAACTTGAGACAACATTAAGTCTAAGCGAACAACATGATAGAAATAACGTATTCTGTCTTGCTACTGCTGTTTCTAATATCTGTATAGTAACATTTAGATTGTGTTTAAGCATATTCCTCACTAAATTTGAAAAACAAATGCCTAAATATTTCATTTGATGCTAATTCAAGCCAAACCAAAAGCATCAAACATGCAATTAAAACCTAGCTTAATAATAGGCAACATTTCAGATGTGTCTAAATTTAGTTTAGACTAAATATGAGAATAGTGCACAGCCTGAGGTTTGTTGTAAACAAACTTTGTACCGCTTGCATCAAAGTTTTATGGGTGCTACTAGGGTAACGTCTCTAGTCCTGGACGTCTATATTAATGAATCATTCATGTGTTCCTAATAGATCATTAGTCACATCCCCTTTGTGCACACCTTCTTGCTCTTAGATATTAATCCAAGAACTCCATGGAAAGTATGTAGTTCACTCTTTTTGTATTTGAAAAATGAAATATTTATTCAATTGCTTATTTTCATCTTTAGAAAGTTAATATTTGTGAAATTATTTCATAATTTCAATAACATGACATATGGCATCTGGCTTGAGATCCTATGCATTTCGGGCATGGAGCCCTTCCTCAGGAACCATCGCTAAAATAATAATACAAAAAATAGCACATTTGTGTTTATGATCAATTCGTTGTAATGTTAACACCAAATCAATGTTCAATTAAACAGTGAATCATTCGTGGGCAAGGTGAGTAGTGCAAATAACATATAAAGTGTGTAACCAAACGTGATAACACAATGTGCCCGGTGTTCGTGAAAACGCATTTGTGGTGTTCTCTGTGACTAAAAAAACACACGTTCCACAGACACTTACATGCCAGTCTGGTGGTTACGACTATAATGCCGATTAGGAGAGAAACATGTCTGTAAAACAAAACATGTCAAATATGTTTAGTTTACCGTTATGAATGAATGCAGTTCTCGAATGGACAAATTTAGTTTAGGAAAGAAATTTGAAATGGACACCAAAGGGTTTGGACGTTGAAGAAACGTATCATCAGCATATATTGGCATTTTTATTTGCTGATATTCATATTTCAACCCACTAATATTATCACTCAACTGAAAAGCTATGTGATCAAGAAGATTTACCGTTCCTTATTACATTTAAAGGGCTGGTAATTTCCCTGAGAGAAATATCACTCTCCATGGAAGATAAATGAACTCCATGGCGTTTTATTAAAGAAAAGATAATCAATTCACCTCCTCTCTGGGACATTACCAAGCATGTCAAGATTGCAATGAAAGTCTACAGAGACTTTTTAAATGTCAAAATCCTTAAAACTGTGCCTGCCTTCCTCATCCCTAAGTGAAACTACCTTTATACCGTGCTTAATTCTTTTATGCAATCCGCTATTAGCCTACCTGCCTTATCTATACTACTATTATTTCTTACACTAGTCTTGAGAAGAAAACCACGAGCATCCTCAATGTTGGTTTTTGGGACACCTAACAGGAGGAAACAGCAAGTGCTACTTGTGCCCCCAAATATGTGTGGCGTTAGGGCAATCTTATTATTTTGATATATACCAGACCCAGCAAGGCCAAAAAAAACCCTAAGAGGATTAGGAAATGGAGAAACATAGATGGCAAGACGCTGGAGGGTCTTCTGAAATCCTCTCTAATGCCTACCTCAGGCAATGTGGAGGAAGCAGCTACAGATTACACGAATTGGCTAGATACCGCCTGCGTGCAACTAGCGCCCCCAACTATCCACCATTCCACTCGTACAAGCCCCTCCGCTCCTTGGTTCTCCGAACAAATTAGGAACCATAAAACCCTTTGCAAAAAATTAGAAAGAGCATGGCGGAAAAACTATAGGGAAGAGGATAAAAAACTGCTCAATGCAGAGTTGAGAGCCTACAAGGAAATGATTCGCCAGGCTAAATGTGAGTTCTTCTCTAAACGCATTAAAGAATCTAACAACTCTTCTAAGGAACTATTCAACTCAATCTCTTCCTTGGTTGCCCCTAAATCAGTTGATATACCACCCAGTCGCCAACTTTGTGAAGACCTGGCCAATTTCTTTTTGAGCAAGGTAGAGAAGATCTTTTATCCCCTGGACAGCCAAATCATGATTAACGCCTCAGACTACACTACCGATACTCATTCAGAGACTAATAGGATACTTGATACATTAGACAATTTCTCCCCTATTAGTGAGGAGGAGGTATCAAATCAGCTAATGAGGATTAAATCAGGCTCCCCTCATGACCCCTGCCCCACCGCTATTGCTAAACTAGCTCCCGCCATTATTGCTTCAGTTCTCACCCCTCTGTTCAATGTCATGCTGGACAGAGGAGAATTTCCCTTGTGCTGGAAACAAGCCTCTATCTGAGGTACTGGGTTTTTCAGAACCGGTAACCCAGTGGTGTCAGGGTACACCCTAAGACCTTGAGTACTTTCCTGATTCAGACCACAGAAACTCAGAGTCGTCTAGGTGAAGTCAAAGATCGAATTTATTGGCTGTAACCAAGTAACAGGCGTCCTAGAAGTACAACAGCACGGTGTGTATATTCTCAGGAGACTGCTCAATCTTACAAAGCCAGGCTCCTCTTTTTATACAAAATATTATGCTTCAGGCAAACATTCTTAAATTTACTGTAGACCATTCACATATTTTCACTACAAAAAAAAAAAGCAGAGTCATGATGACAATCCCACATTTCAGTTCGTCCAGCCCAAAACAAATTACCCGGCAAGGCCCAACATTTTCATCAGATATCGGTGGACCCCCAATAAAAACGGGCACCACCTCCTCATAAAACAAGACATATGTAAAGAAGCGGGGACAGGTGTGAGCAAGGTTAGGCAGGGTGTGTGTGCGATGAAAAGGTTTATGGCATGTTGTGCCTTGATGCTATCTCGCTCGGCCACTGGGAAAGAAACTGGTCGGGCAGGTTCGGCCTGGGGTAATGGTTTCAGCTTGCCCAGGTCACAGAGAAGTCAATTAAGGTGTATGTGTCCTTTGGAATCGAATTTGGCTGTATTATAAGCCTATGTGAGGGCAACTCTAAAATGGTTGCCGTACACAAAATGGAAGCCAAGGGTTCAGGATGAAAATTACGAATTCGAGGTGAAATCGTCACTCGAATATGACGAAAATGCTTGTACATAGTGTACTAGCCATTCTCGGTCTTTTGAAATAAAAATCGCCATGCTACGACGAAGTTTTATTAATGAGTCCAGAATTTTCAGAACTACATATCCTGCCCCTTTTAAAAAAGCCCAACTTAGACATAGCCGACTTGAACAACTTTCGGCCCATCGCCAGACTACCCCTCCTAGCTAAAATTATGGAGGGCATCCTAAATAAACAGCTTAGCACCTTCCTGGGAGCAGGAGACATGCTTGACCCCTCTCAACACGGATTCAGGGTGGGACACAGCACAGAATCGGCGCTGACTAAATGAGCCGAAGACATTCGAAGGGTGCTGGATGCAGGGGGCAGAGCCGCCCTGATCCTGCTGGATCTATCAGCGGCCTTCGATACGGTCCACCATACATTATTGGTGGACCGATTGAGGGCCAGCGGGATTCAGGGAAAGGCACTTGACATCTTGAAAGCCTTCCTCTCCGGTAGGACTCAGTCGGTGGCCATCAGGGATTTCGAGTCGGAGCTATTTAAGCTCCCATGCGGAGTCCCACAGTTCTCATCCCTGAGTCTGACTCTTTTTAATGTCTATGTCTCCACCCTGGCGCCAGTAATTAGATCCTTCAGATTTGATCTTACATCCTACGCTGACGACACACAGATTGTGGTGTCGCTGCGTCCGGGTGAACTGGACAGCACAGCAGATCGGTTTACATGCTGCATGCGGGAGGTGAGCAATTGGATGGCAGGAAACTGTCTTAAGCTCAACTCTGCTAAAACAGAAGTGCTGCTGTTTGGAGCAAGAGACAATTTCTGGTCCCCACGTTGGTGGCCGGAGGAAATGGGGGCTCCTCCCTCTCCGGTGGCAAAAGTAAAAAATCTGGGAGTTCTGATGGACGACTCCCTGTCCTTTAGGCCACAAATCAACGCTCTGTCTTTATCCATCCATTATGTGCTCAAAATTATCCGGAAAGTTCTGCCATTTCTGCCAGTGGAACACAAGAAGACAGTAGTGACAGGGCTTGTAATGTCGCGGTTGGATTACTGCAATGCTCTACTACTGAATGCCCAGCAGGGACTTTTAGATAAACTTCAAATCCTGCAGAATGCAGCAGCACGTTTGATTACAGGCACCCCCAAGTTTGCCTCAGTTTCTCAGGACCTGGTAAACCTCCATTGGATGCCAGTTCGCAAGAGAATCATGTTTAAATCACTCTGCATGATATTTAAGGCACTGCACGGTCTGGGCCCCCAATGTATGATCTCTCTTTTCCAGTGGTACAAGCCAGTACGGGCCCTAAGATCAGCCGAGCAGAGGCTGGCCGTAGTCCCGAGAGTAAGGAAAGCCCGCTGGGGAGGCAGAAGCTTTTCCCTGGGAGCCGCCAAGGCATGGAATGCGTTGCCTTCCAGCCTCAGACAGATTCCCGATCTGCTTAAATTTAGGAAAGCACTCAAAACCCTGATCTTTACCCGCTAACCCCCCTATCCACTCCCGCTAGTGATCAATCAGCGCCAGGACACCTCTGGTTAGCAGTGCGCTTTAGAAATGTCAAAAATAAATAAATATAATCAAAGGACAAGAATCTAATTTTCCTGATATTACACATTATGCATTGTGAATCTACATCAGAACTTCTAGTTTTGTTCATGCTTCAGTTTCTTAGTTCTCACAGTACAAATTAACGTACTTGTCATGGGTTTCATGAAATAATATGTGTTCTCAGTGCATGAAAACAAAATGAAATAAATGAGGATATATTCTTTCTTTAATGCTAATTTATATAATCAATAACTGTTCACTTGTCATTCTATAACTTCTTTTTAAAGGTTAGACAAGAGACACATTTTGTGTACCTTTTATCAGATTTGGTCCTGTGTTCTCAAATGAATATTCAATTATGTGTTTGCTGTGCAGCCCAAGTAATATTTTACGACAAATGATAATCTGCCATCTCATTATTAGTCATACGTAATGTTAATATTAGCAAGTTTCAGGAAGTGAGAGAAGTCATTCAAACATCTTAGCCCAAATGTGTTGATCCTATTACCATTTAACACAATGACTATAGTGTACAATAGTAAGACTAACATATGTATTAATTAGATTTTAAGTGAGAGATCTTAGTTTATATAACTTATGAATAACTATAACATATGCTATTTTTATCTAAGTCATATTACAAAGTCACTCTTTCTTCCTTACTATCTACACATTTGAATTGATATAAGGATCAGTGATTAAATTAAGGCGGAAAGTGCATTGAACTGAATGCAAACTTTTTAATGTGACTCCTATGATGCAATCCGTAAGAGTCAGGCTGTGGTGCATTTGCATGTAATATTTAAAGGAATACATTTTAATTTGCTATAGTAGCTGTCTAGTCTTCTTGACCCCTAAGATGCCAACAGTTACCCTCCTGAACTCCTTCAAAGTATTCCAATGTGTTAGACCTAGCATCTTTCGGCGTGTTTATCCTGTTTTTTTGTTTTCTGACCTCCTGGTTGTGACTCTGTTTTTGTTGGTTTGGTGTCTCTGCACACTATTTTGCTGCTGTCTAATGTTAAAGTGCAAGTGCTCCTATTGTAAATTATGTTATGTATTGGTGTTTCCATGTTTAGCTTACTGGTAAGTCCCTAGTAAGGTGCACTGGGAGTGACAGGGCCTGTAAATCAAATCCAGCTAGTGGGCCTGCTCGCAGCACTGGTTGTGCCACCCACTGAAGTAACCCTGTAAAAATATCTCAGACCTGCCACTGCAGGGTCTGCGTGCAGTTTTGACTGCCATGTCGAATTGGCAAGGGCAGCCACTTGCCAAGCCTCAACCTTCCCTTTTACTACAGGTAAGTTACCCCTGAGGTAGGCCCAAGGTACCCCTATGAGCAGGGTGAAGAGTGGGTGAAAGGCAGAACATGCATCAATGTGTGTGACATATCCTGATGGTGAAATACAGTGTATTTCATTATTCACTACTGAACGGCTATCTGTCCCATAGGATAGAATCGGAGTTAGTTTGTAACAGCTTACAAGTATAACTTCCCATTTGGCAAGATTGAAAAATGGAGGTTAGTATGCCTGACCTCAGAATGTAAAAATGCATTTTTAGTAAAGATGTTCCTTATATTTCGTGGTTGAAAATGCCACTTTTACCCATTTTCTTTCTTAACCATCCTGCGTCCTTCTGCTGGGTTGTGGATTGACTGTCTGGCTTTGGAGTGACAGGTGCTGGGGATGTGTATTCACTGTAGACAACCACTGGGGTCGTTGAGGTGTGTCCTACCTTTCCTGGATGAGTCAAGGCTGGGCAGAATAGACCTGGACTGCATTTAGAGTAGTGGTAGGAGATTTCCCTTGAACCTGAATAGACCTGGTCTGCCTTACACAATGCCGTCTCCACCTCCTTCCAGGAAACTGAACCAGGGAGCAAAGAACTAGTTTGGACTAAGCACAGAAACTCTCTGCCACAAGAGAACAAAGAAAATACTGTATAAACATTGGGGCACAGACCCCAGAACTTTAGAACTCTTTTGGACTCAGAAACCTGCCAAGAAGAAGAGCTGGAGAAGCTGTGAGGAGGAACTACCACTCTGCTGTGTGCTTGCAGAAGCTGCTTCTGTCTTGGGCAGAGAAAGGGCTGGACTGAACTTTCTTCAACTTCTTTGTTTGAGTTTCTCCAAGGGATTGAGGTAGAGCTTGCCCCCTGTTCAAGAAGTCTCTGAAACAGCAAAGACTTCACCATCCTCTGGGTCCACATGTCTTAGTAGCCACAAAGGGAAACCGTAACCCGATGCTGTCACCAAGACCACTGGCGGTTCCATGACCTGAAGGCACTGCAGAGGGCACCGATGCACTTCGTACCCCAACCCTGGTCTTAACAATGACACCGAGCCGCTGCTTGCACCGCAACTGTGGGCACCACACTCCGAACCGCCGCACTTCATGGTCTCACTGATGATGCAGTTGCCAGCTAACACCACCACCGTGGTCTTCCCATGGTCTGGGGGCACTGCTTGTAAGCTACTTGCAGCACTGCCTCATCCCACACCACAGCCGTAGCCCACCGGCGCCACCCCCATTTACCGCCGATCCTCGATGGCCGGCAAAGCTTGCAACATGATGTCAGCACTGTGACAAGCATCACCCCGATTCACACCACAGCCCTGGTCTCACCGACGCCACTGGACAACCGGCACCTAGCTGCTGCCTGCACAGCGACCTCAGGGCACCGCACAACGCTTCACACCAAAGCCTCGACAACCACAGCCGCTGGAACACACCACCATAGTCGGCCAGAACAAAAGGTACTGTTTACAAGTCTTCTGACACCAATGCCGGACCGCACCATCGTGGTCGACCTACACTGATGGATTTGGTTGTTTTCAGCACTGCTGTAGAACCGGTCAGAGCCACCGACCTCAAGGATCTGCATTTCCAAGGTTATTCTTGCAAAGTAGAGATTTTGATTATTGTATGCTCGTCTTTTTACGTTTTGGTCTTGTTTTACACAGATAAATATTGGATATTTTTCTAAACTGGTGAGGTGAACTTTTGTAGTGTTTTCACTGTATTACTGTATGTTTTATGCAAATGCTTTACACACTGCCTCTCAGATAAGCCTAACTGCTCGTGCTAAACTACCCTTGGAATGCGCAGGGGTTATTTCAGTAGTGTATCAAACTTATCCTGACTAGGGATAAGGGTCCCTACTTTGACAAGGTAAAAACCTGCAAACTGGAGACCCCTATTTCTAACATTCCAATATCGTTCAATATTAAGTCTAGTTTTCAGGAGCATTCTAGTGTCAGAAGGCTGTTTCCCATTTGGATTTCAAAATTCATAGTTACTGCATTTTATGGAATTTCTTGTCTGTACAATTGAAGTTGGAGATCCCACTTGAATAGTGTATTTTCTTTTCCTTTGCTCTGTGATTAACACATTTTGCTGTGCATGTGCAAACAAATTTTGTCAAGAGGATTATTTCATTTCTGTCAGCTCTGTTTAGAAATGAATCCTTAAACTTGTTTTAATTACATTCATCCAAGGGGCTTTCTTCTTTTAATTTAGGGGGGATTGTTTTTTCAAAGGATGTGGCCATCCAGTTCAATATCTTCCATATAGAATGTATTGCCTCCATTTGTCTGATTGGGGTTAGAGTGAGCTGTAAATTCTCTATATTCAGCATATTCTGCAGCTGGTAGACTGCCACTCAATGTGATGAGTTAGATTGCAGTCTCTAAGGGATCTTATGCTATAAGGAAACAAAGTGATGACCAGTTCATCTGATGGGAGAGTTTTCATTGAATATTTTAATGTCAGCATTGTAGAAGATTGGGGTTTAAGGTTGGTTTGATGTCAAATCTGGTTAGGTTGTGATAATGTCATGTCTGATGGTATATCATTTGGTAAAGGCATTTTAGGCCTGTCATACCAGATGTTTATGTCCCCAAGAGTCCATAGGTTAAATTGTGTGATGCACAGGTTTGATACTGCATCTAAGAAGGTATCAGTAAAACCCCTAATATTTTGTGGACGTTTGTACAGTAGACAAAGTTGCAGCTGAATATAGCATTGGGGTTACATCTAATAAGGAGAGCTTGGGTCTTTGTATTTGAGCCTGGTATAAATGTTATTTACGCTGGTGAAATTTGCGAAATTCCTGAATATTGCACATATAAAACTGTTAAAAAGATATCAAATTTTGTACTACATAATTTTGCTTAGTTTTTCACATGAAAGCAACATTGGGGCATAAAATATCTTACTGTGGAACAACTCATGTGAGATTGCAGCACACCACATTTTACTCCAAATGGTACATTTACTGAAATTTGTATGGAGTTTTGTGAAATTTGGCAGGAAAGAAATGTGACAATTTTGCCTACCTTGACTTGTATTACAGTATTGTTAACTTTTGTGGGTTTCGTGTGGTTTTCTTAGAAATTATTGGCAGCCTACTTTTTTTCTGTCAAGCATGAGTAAAACATTGGTATACTGCTGGGATGCATTCATGCCGCCGAAGCCAAATCCTCTGCTAACAATGTGCTTTGAGATAGTAAGAAGGTCAATGACATTGTGCCCATTGATCGGGAATTGACCAGTAACCAATTTATTTGGTGTTGCATGTGTTTAAGAACAGAATGGGATGGTCAGGTTAGTGTTTGTGTAGTACATTGTACATTTCTTTGTGTTCATAGTCAAAGTGTTGTGCTTAATTGGTGGATAGTCTAGGATAGTGGTCTTCTTGTGAATTGGAGGCTAATGAGGCGGTTTCGATAGACAAGATATTTATGGAACAGTTGGTTCTAACATCATTGCTCACTGGGAGTCACTACCTTGTTCAAAGAAAATGAATAAGGATTTAGTGGGATCTTTGTAAGAGGGTGAGTAAGAGCCTTTGTATATCTGGGGATGAAGGTGTTGGTGGACCATTATGGTTTGGAGATGTGCTGAGGTAATTTTGGAATCTGTAGTGTTGTATTGCTTGGCATTGTAAGGAGATGCAGATCCTGTGGAAGCGGATGTGATTTTATGTCATTTGCTGTAAGTGGATGGGTTGTGTGTTAGTGGCGGAGTGAAGTGTGAGGGTCTGACTATGGAGCACTACAGTTTGCAAATGAGGTTATGTAGCATTATTGTGAGACATGGAGTGCTGTGTGTTTGATAAATGATTTGTGATGCGCTGTTTGATGGGTTTGTTTAAGGTGATTGTGATTGTTGATTAAATGCTAGTATGTAGGTGGTTTATGAGATGATAGAGGTCACCTGGGTGAGAGGAACATGAATGAGTTGTTTAGAAATGATTGTGTTTGAGACTGTATCGGTGATAGCTGGTGTGGAAGGAGGAGATGTAGGTTGGTTTTCTGGATTTGAAGTTGTAAATGTTAGCTCATCAAGCCTTTAAGGTTGCTGTAGTGAAGGGAGTTTTTTTGTTTTCAGCATTGGAAAAATCTTGGTGATTGAGGGGGGAGTATGAACTACAGAAGAGTAGAGGGGTGGTGACAGTTATGTAGCTTAGGGTATGATATAGCATTGATGGTGCAAAATATGGTCACATTACCACAATCCTAATTGAACTCTATTGGCTCCCCTTGCTAGCCCACACATTGCCATATTTAGTTGGATCATTTACAAAGCCATCACTGCCACAGCCTCGGTTATTTTGCAAACAGCTTTACCATCTCTGCTGGTTCTCAGCATATCCGCAGCCGGGACACTATTAGACTGCAATACAGATAGATTTTTCTTTAAAGCAGGTCTTCGTCATGTATTCACCCAACAACCTGGTCTGCATCAGTTGCATCAGGAGAGCAATGGGATGTGCAGCATTAACATGGAGAAGAATGGAATGTTCTATGGGGAATAACAGAGGAATAGTTAGTGGTATTGCCTGTTTGGTTTATGTTAACATCAGGGAGAAATAAGCACACCATTCATGTGGAGGGGTAAGGGAGGGAAAGACTCCAGTGCAGTATTTTACCTTTGTTGGTTAGCGAGAGTGACAAGATTTTCTGGTCCTGGGCCCTTGGTAGTCCCTAAAGGTCATAAAAGACAGCACCCTTAATCTTTCAACCTTTACCTGATTGCTCAGACTTGATAACCTAAAGGCTCGGTTTTAGTAGGAGGACAAGCCTTAGTGGTCAGTTTACCAACCCTACCATTACGGTGACCTGGGTCCATTGTGAGCCCTCACCCTAAAAGTCAGGTGACCTCGATCCAATGAGAGACATAGTAGGGAGAGCCCTAGTGGTCTAATGACCAACTCTAAAAATCAGACAGCCTAGGTTCAGTGACAGCCCTACCTCCAGAACTCAGATGACCTTAGCTTAATGGGAGCCCTAGGAGGTGGCGCTCTATTGTTCATGTGACCAACTCTAATCAACATGTGGCCTAGGTAGCCTAACGTGGCCCCAGTGGCTCCATGTAAGTTACTATGAGGTGTGGGAGATAGGATGACAAAGCAGTGAATATAGGAAGCCCGGTTACCTCGGCAACACACAATATATGAAAAGCATGGCAAAGCAAAACAGACAAAAACAGCTCCCTAAAATCCCAATGTGTAAAGCAAATGTTCCATTTCAAAATTCCTATTAGCTCAGTCATAATTAGCACGCCTCGCTGTTTTTATAAGTTTCATATTCTTACATAGCTATGTCCAGTCTCATGTATTTACTTTTCAGATCAATGCAACATGGATGACCTGATTAAAAAGGCTAAGGGTCCAATTTAGAGATTGACAAACAGAGAACTCTGTCACAAACATTACCGAACACCCTATCAAACTGCCAGTCCGTCAACCCAGTTTTGGATAAAGTGGACTGCCACCTTTCTGTCTGCAGTGTCCTCGCTCGGTCTGCCATTGTAAAGCTTACTCAGGCAGACAGACAGTATTGTAGCCATAGGTGTAGAAACATTAGATCTATTTAGACTGAAAGGGCTGATGTATTTCTTTTCTGCCCATTACCGCCAGCAAAAAGCTGGCAGTCTCAAACCAAAAATAAGAAAAATGTTCCCTACTCACTGGGATAGTACTCTCGGGGTGCAGGGGTCATTAGTACTTTATTTTTCAATTACAAACTCTCACATTGGGATACTAATTGATCATCATTAATTCATTAAATCATTCATGTTGAAGGTGTTTCCTGGCCCCTTGCTATAGACCATTGATGTATTCCATGTGAGAGTGCACAGGTGTGGTTGCTGTTTGAGCTTTATGTGGGAAGCCTACGTAGGGGGAATCCAAGATTCAGAGGATCTTTGTTGAGTATTTCACTAAAGCATCTGTTTGTGACACTAGGGGAATATCTGAATCTAGGATGATTTCTATGCTTTTGTTGTATTTGTTTGTTTGAACTTCTCTTATGAACTGTAGACCTCACCATATGCTTTTGTCCATATTGCCAGTTTCTACTTATAAGGATTTACGTTTTTTACGGTACCCAGGCATGGTAAGAATCTAGATGTTGTGATGTCACTGGGGGTCATTACATTTCAAAAGAATCTGTCTGTCCACAGCATAATTGTAGCAAGACTAATCAAAGGACAGGCTCAGTTTAGGCAAAACCCAGAGGCCGATGTCAGAAAGAAGGAGAGAGATGGCTGAGTGCTAGGGGCGCCTGTATTCAATGGGTAGGATTAGAACGTGAAAGGTGGGAGTGATATGGCTCCAGTTCTTTAGGAAGGAGCCAATCCAATCCAAGGATTTACTCTGGATGCCCACATTTTCCAGTCTGGTACTGAACCATGTTGTAAGTAGTGTAGAGGTTTGGTAGAATTAGTATTTTGTTATTCCATTGTAGAGGCCAAGATTGATTCTTTCCCTCTGAAAGGATAAAAGCCAACCTGTGCGTCTTCAGATGTAATTTTTCAATGAATATACACAGTTGTAAGTAGGCTGCCTTTTCAGTCAGTTAGTTTAGCTTACTACTATTCACTTGCAATTGGTGTGTACTTTGCCTAGGTATTTTCATTCAGACCAGTTTTCTTAAGAAGCAGTTTGATAGATGTGCATTTTAGCCTTTTAGGCATGAAAACCGAAATGAGCAATGTATTGGTAATTATTTGTGTGGTTTCTATCTAAGCAGCAAGATGATCAAATCTGGTGGCTAGATTGTGGGTGTTTACATGGGATCCCAGAGATTGATTGGGACTCTGATAAAGTGTTGTGACCACACACACAACTACCAATCCTGAGTCATATGGAGTTTTTCCTTTCAGGAGGGCTGCAGGGCATCTGGACAGAATCAGACAAGGCTAGTGCTATATCCAGGCCATTGTAGATCAGTACCAGAAAAGTCCACAGGTGGTGTGAAAATACAACAAATGGCCTCAAAAATGGTTTTGTTGCTAATGGAAAGAAGTGCTTGAAAGTCAAAAAAATATTTTGCTTAGAACACTGAATGTTCATGCTGTTAGGATACCTAGCCTTGACAATGCCAGTAGAATTTGCTCTACCGTACTAATAGATGTAAAAAGTATTTCTGCATGACTCTATTTCAGTGGTGGCCGGCACAGGTAAACGCTGTGAGGCGATGGGGTATTATTGGGATTCTATGTATATTCAAAGGTTGGTACTGCTTATGTTGTGTTTGTTAGCTTCCTTTACAAACTTCAACCCATGCTGCTGCATACCCCATGAAAAGTAGCACATTTCATTACCATTCTAGGGAAAAACAAAGTATTACCATTATCACAGACCAAAACATGTCACCACTTCAGCTCTACAACTTTTTACTAAACCCATTAACCTAAAACCATGTTACCAACAATGCCATATAATAGTGCTTCCAGAGTTCACCGTGTAATCCAGCTTCTGGTCTTACCCTAAATAGATGTTATTTTATTAACTTTATATGAGGTAAAAATAAGTGATTATGGAATTTTCAGTACTTGTCCGGGATCCTAACTCCATCATTATTTTTTAGGTCTATCGTGACAGCTCCACAGTCACCAACCTAATGTGATCAACCTACAAAAGAGAGTTCAAGAACACTACACAGATATTGGTTCATCCACATACAGATTTGATTCAGAAAAAGAACTTCCCTCCCCGAACCCGATCTGAAACCATTACGAATAGGAATCGGTCGGAATGATTTCCAACCTACATCGTAATGAGGCCCAAATTGTACACAGTCAACTCCTCCTCCCTGAGCCACCAACCACGACGCCCTAACCCAGCCCCGCAGAAATGAAAAATTAAATGATAATAACCTTGTTATTATCATTTTATTTTTCCCTTTTCCACTGCTCTGAGAGCAGTGAAGTGATGCTCCTCCACCTTAGCGGATGAGCCACACCTGTTTTTGCATCTAGTGATATACCCATGTGAGTGAAGATTGAGAAGTATGTCTGTCTGGGGACAGGGAGAGTGGTGTGCCTGGGTGAGTGAAGGGGAAGGTTTGTGCCAGCGCTGGGAGAGAGGTATAGCTCTGTCAGTGCAGGGTAGCAGTGTGCCCTTGAGAGGGTAGAGTGAGCTGTGTTTCCATGTGATAGCGCGTGGGAAGTGGGATCGGGTGTGTGCAGGGAAGAAGGTGCACCTGTGTGAATGCAGGGAAATGGTGAAAATCCGTGAGTACATTGATGAGTGGTGTATCAGGGCTGGCTAAACACTGCCTGAGTGAGGAGAGTGCAAGTATAGGTGCTGATGCTGATTGTGCTGCATGCCTGGGTGAGTGCAGGGTGAAGGTCATGCTTGTGTGGATGCAGATTAAGAGCTGTGCTACATGAGTGAAAGATACAGTACATTAAAGCCAAACCTATTGGCATTGCCAATACTTGTTGTTTTGTTTTCTAAGGATGTTGCTATACATTTCTACAGATGTTCCTACATCTGAATATCTGGCTCTGCAATGCTTCTGTCAAATATTTTCACATGCACAAAAACAATACTGCCTGCAACAAAGGCACCATTGCACAATGGTGCAAGGGTGCCTATTTTGGCGCTAGGTAGCAAATTGTGCGCCAGCACACAGGGATGGACAGGAATGCACTGTGTACGGTGAATTCCTGCCCTAACATAATGGCGTAGGGCAGCGCAGCAAAAAGACTTGCAGCGACGCCTTGTGCCAATTCCTCATAAATGAGGCCTTGAGACTCCTCAGGCCATGAAATGCATGTGTGATGAATGTGTGCAGTGATGCAGAATGACATTGTATCCCTTCAAGCCCAGTGCTGTATATGTGTTCTTCTCTGTAAAACTGCAATGTATTTCATTATTTATACCTAAAAATTGACCTGATTAAGTTTGCAAACAGAAAGGCTATTAAGGGGGTTGAACAAAAGAAAAAATAGTGTGGATTGATCAAACATTTATCATACTATCTTAATAAGTGGACTGGGACAAGAAATAATAATCTATGTGCAGTACATATGATTCTTGCCGTCTCGCTTTTTTTTAGCAGCCATATTACAGGCATATGATCATAAATTTTAATTGTTTTTGTGGTATGTATATTCAAATATATATATCTATCATTCTATGCATGTTTCATATTCTTTCTGTTTTTACAAGGCCTTTAGTATAAACTCCCCAAAACAAACTGCACTAAATTAGCTATACTAAATAGAAACATATGGATAGATTTATTTTGCTTCTGGTGTCATCTGTAGTAGTAAGGACAACTTTTGTGTGGGAAGCTTCTTACAGAGAGGAGGACATGGTTGTATATCGGCCACAGAATACACCATCAGCATTAATATACTCAACCAATCCAAATGAGAGATGATGCCAGATATTTACACCATTCCTAATCCTACCAGTCAGATTAACCCTACATCCCACTTTACAGAAGATGACTTTCCATCAACGTGATTGTCGTTTTCATGTAAAGTCACACCCCTGCTCCACTGCCTGGAATTTGGGAGTGCAAGCCGGGATTCAGCCTTTCATCTGAAACACATTTTATGGGAACGTTTTTCCCCAAGATAAAAATGCGAGCTGATGAATACATGTAAAGGGAGTCCTGCACACAGCTTGTCAATGAACTGTGTGACTATGCAGCATTCTTGTGACAATGTGGCAAAGTCAGAGACCAGACGAACAGTGTGCCGTGAGATCCGTGAACAATCCATTCGCCATCCATTCAAAAAAGAATGCTCGACTCAGACATTTGGGTCCCTGATTTTAGTTGTTCAAATCATCATTCATTCATTCTGAGCCAGGCATTTAGTCACTGTGCGTGCCTAAGGATTTCAACAGACAACCTCTTTTGTCAGGCAGAGGAGGAGGAATGTGGCCAGGTTTCAGCAAGCTCAGATTGTTTCAAGTCTGCAGAAGGCAATATTGTCGCACACTGTTACATATACAAAGAATTTGCCTTTGCATCGGAGATTCTTCAAAATTGTTCACTGTGTGTATAGTGGTCTGCGTTCATGCTCACAAACATGGCAGAGTTGTTTTACTACTGTTTGATGTTTGAGGATACTCCAATGAACATTCACACTATGACCAATTGCAGATAGTGAGCAGTTCCACCCACAAATGTGGACTTCTTTTGTTCCTTTAAAAATTCCCTATGCTTTGGGCTTGGCGCGGAGCTAAGATGGCTGCTAACCTTTGAGCTCCGCAACACCCCCGGTACAGATACTTTGGGGCATATTATCAAGGGCTTTATCTCCGCTTTTTTGGCTTTAAAAGCCAAAGAAGCGGAGATAAAAATATTTCCCGATCAACAACAGGGTGCTAACATACAAAATCGCATGTTAGCACCCTTTTCCACTACGCTTCCCTTTGCATCTCTAATGAGATGCAAAGTGGGCGTTCCAGAGCAAAATAATAGGAGAAATGTCGCTAAGTGACATTTCTCCTATTATCAAGCTTCATGCTAACCCTGTTAGAGACAAAAAAAGCAGCGCTAACCACGGTTAATGCTGCTTTTTTACGTCTGGTAATTTTCAGACTTAGCCATGTAATCCAATGGGAGGTGGATTACATGGCTAAATCCACCATGGGCTATCAACAAGGATATCCCTACCCTTGTAGTTTTATCGCTTCATTACCAGCAACAACCTCCCAAAATGGCGCTATCGCTCGATATTTTATCGCCTAGGTGGTTAGCATTGTTAATAACCCGATAACCAGGCGATATTATCCAGTGATAGCCGGCGGTAATTTTTTTTACGCTAGGCGCCCTTATCGTTAATTTTCCCTGTTCCTTGTTAATATGCCCCTTTGTCCAGGACATTTGCCATGTGACACAAGATCATGCTCAGACGGCGGAACATTGCGGACTGTGGGGACTACAGAGAAGTGGTTGAAGGCACCCGGACCTCTTCGGAAGGAACTCTGACCACAATCTGTTCTGTCCTCAGCGGCTCCACCAAAATGAGGGTGGGTGACCACTGAGGGACTCCCATTAGTAACCTGAGTGAACCCCTGTTCCAGTTACGGCACACAACAAGCACTATTGAGATCTGGCATTGTGATAGTGCTACGCAGGCTTATGCTTTCGCTTATGATGGTGTCCATACTTTCTCAGACCTGACGCACGTCTCCCCAGTGAGTCAAAATGGCAACCCCCTTGATTTCTCCTCAGAACCATTTCGAGCGCAGGCTACTGCTACCTGGCAGACGTGGTTCGTACTAGTCGTCATGGTCTCACATGGCTTTAAATGGACCGTGCTATTGTATTGGACCCCGGAATGCTGCTTGCCACACACAGCGTTCCCACATGGTTTTGTTTGCCTGGATGTCGCCACATATGAGGTCTCCTCGTGAAGTGTGGTGTGTAATTGTCCATGGATGTAGGTTGCCCACCTCAGTTGATGAGCCTGCTCTTGGGGACTGAAGGGACATAACGTGCATATAATTACACATAGAGCAGATAGTGCACCTAGGAAAGCTCCTAGGAAATGTCAATAGAAGTGCGTACTGGACACACAATGGATTCAGATTTGCCTTGGGGACTGATACCACAAAGATGAAGTCTCAGAAGTAGTCCCACATAAGAGAAGCTGCCTGCAGTAAACCCAGGATAACGCTCTGCCTGCGCTGCTGATGGAGTACTAATTATACTCTCTGTCTCCAAGGCTGTGTGTATTTGAGTACAGCTCTCTGTAGGCTCGTCTCTCCTCAGTTACCAATTAGAATTTGCTATCTTGCATAATACCTCCTACAGTACTGAGGACCTAATACTAAGGTGCAAGTCATCTTCAAGCTCTAGGTACCTGTTTTTTTAATCCAAGTTATGCAAGTGCACTGACTATATAAATCCTGGCCTGTCACTACATGAGGTGTTAGACCGCTCGAACCTGTTCCAGGTGAGGTTGCCCCACCTCCGCTGCTCCTGCCCGCCGTGGCCAGGACCCTGCCCTGCTGAGTGCCGCGCACTGCCTTGCACACCCTCGTTTCGCCGCTGTCTGTCTTCTGCGGCGTGCCTGCTTCCCCCCTGTGTCTTCTGTGCGCCTGCTGCTTGTACTATCCACTAGCCCCCCTGGTAAATTCTCCTGTTTGCCTCCACTCGCATCTTCTCCTTCCCCCCGTTGTGTAACTTGCCTCCTCTTGTTTTTCTGTCTCCCCCCGGTTTCTACCTGTCCCCCCTCGCCTTCGCTCACTTGCCTCCCCCTTTTGCCTTCTGTACCCCTGTGCTGCCCTCCCCCTCCCGTTCGCTCCCTCGAGCCGCCCTCCTTCCCGCCACTGCCCCCCGGTGTCTCCACCCCCCTCCTGCCCATTGGCCGCCCCGCTCCCGCCACCCAGCTGACCCGCCCTCCCGGCTCCTCACTTATGACGCCCCCTGAGCGACCGCGCAGCGGACGCGCGCAGCGGGAGCACCGAAAGAGCGCCGAAGGTGCGCCAAAGGTAAGCCCGTCTGCGCCTGGACCGCGCCCAGTGCCAGGACCCCTGGCCCCCACCGACGGAAGCCGACCCGACGGACCTACGACGCCACCGAACTCAACGCACTCAACACCGGCCGAACCCCGGGTTGCTACCGAGCCACACCGAGACGCACCCACGGACCCTTCAGCTGCCACTCCTGCAAGTTCACCTGCAACCGGACCCACGCCAAACCAGCACCCACCAAGCCGACCTCCAGCAGCACCCACCTGAAGTGCATCCTGCTCAACACCCGCTCCATCCACAGACACGCCGTCGAGCTCTGGAACCTGCTCGACACCACAGACCCAGACGTTGCCTTCCTCACGGAAACCTGGATGAACGCCTCCTCAGCGCCCGACATCGCCATCGCCATCCCAGAGGGTTACAAGATCTCCCGGAGAGACCACGCCAACCAGACCGGAGGAGGCATCGCCATCATCCACAGGAACACCATCCGCATCACGACCAACACCGACGACACTCTCGCACCCGCCGAACACCTGCACTTCCAGATCCACGTCAACCCCAAGACCACCCTCAGAGGCACCCTCATCTACAGACCCCCGGGACCACGCACACAATTCAGCGAAGACATCGCCGACTTCATCAGCCTGCACGCCCTCCCCTCCGCCGACTACATCCTCCTCGGGGACCTCAACTTCCACCTGGAGAACAACAACGACCGCAACACCACCACCCTGCTGGACAACCTCGCCAACCTCGGACTCAAGCAACTGGTGACCACCCCCACCCACTACGCCGGACACACACTAGACCCGATCTTCTCTTCCAGCAAGGACATCGCCTTCAGCCACGCCACGGGACTCCACTGGACAGACCACAGCTGCGTCCACTTCAGCTTCAGAAGGACCACGCTCCACCATCACCAGCAACAGGCTCCCCGCAGAAGCTGGATCAAGATCACTGCAGACCAGCTCGCCACTTCCCTGAACAAGAACCCTCCCACCAGCACAACAAACCCCAGCCAAGCAGCCACCAACCTCACGAAATGGATCAGCAACTGCGCAGACGACCTCGCCCCGCTGAAGACCCCGCCGAGCAGACCCGGCAGCAAGAAAGCCCCATGGTTTAACAACGAACTCAAGAGCTCCAAGAAGAACTGCAGAGCACTCGAGAAAACCTGGCGCAGAGACCCAACACCGGACAACATGACTGCCCTCAAGCTCGCCACCCGAAAACACCACCAGCTGATCCACGCTACCAAGAAAAACACATTCAAGGAACGACTGGACAACAACGCACACAACAGCAAGGAACTCTTCAACATCGTGAAAGAGCTCTCCAACCCCAACGCCGGAAACAACGACATCACCCCTTCGCAAGACCTCTGCAACTCCCTCGCCTCCTACTTCCACAACAAGATCGCGGACATACACAACAGCTTCATCACTCAACCGACGCACGCCACGACCGAACCACCGCCCCCCACCACCACCCTCCGCGCCTGGACCCCGATCAGCACCGAAGACACCATCCGCACGATGAACTCCATCCACTCCGGATCTCCGACAGACCCCTGCCCTCACCACGTCTTCAACAAGGCCGACGCTGTCATCGCACCCCACCTACGGGACATCATCAACACCTCCTTCGACATCGCCACCTTCCCGGAGAGCTGGAAGCACGCCGAACTCAGCGCTCTACTAAAGAAACCATCAGCAGACCCAACCGACCTCAAGAACTACCGCCCCATCTCGCTGCTCCCGTTTCCGGCCAAAGTCATCGAGAAGACAGTCAACAAGCAACTGGCCGCCTTCCTCGAGACGAACGGTTCCCTCGACCTCTCGCAGTCTGGCTTCCGAGCCAACCACAGCACCGAGACCGCCCTGATCGCAGCCACCGATGACATTCGAGCCCTGCTCGACAACGGAGAAACCGCGGCCCTCATCCTCCTGGACCTCTCCGCGGCCTTCGACACTGTCTGCCACCGTACCCTAGTACAGCACCTCAGCAACGTCGGAATCCAGGAGAAGGCACTGGAGTGGATCACCTCCTTCCTCGCCGGAAGGACACAGAGAGTCCGCCTTCCCCCGTTCAGATCGGAAGCCACCGAAGTCATCTGCGGCGTTCCTCAAGGCTCCTCGCTCAGCCCAACACTCTTCAACGTCTACATGAGCCCCCTCGCAGCCATCGCACGCCAGCACAACCTGAACATCATCTCCTATGCCGACGACACCCAGCTGATCCTCTCCCTCACTAACGACCCCGCCACCGTCAGAGCCAACCTGCACGAAGGGATGACAGACGTAGCCAAATGGATGTCGAACAGCCGCCTGAAACTGAACTCGGACAAGACGGAAGTCCTCATCCTGGGATCCTCACCCTCCACCTGGGACGACTCCTGGTGGCCCCCCGCCCTGGGCAGCGCACCCAAACCAACAGACCACGCACGCAACCTGGGCTTCATCCTGGACTCCTCCCTCTCCATGACCAGACAAGTCAATGCCGTCTCCTCGTCGTGCTTCAACATCCTGCGCATGCTACATAAGATCTTCCGATGGATCCCCACCGAGACCAGGAAGACGGTCACCCAGGCCCTCGTCACCAGCCGTCTGGACTACGGCAACTCCCTCTACGCCGGAACCACCGCCAAACTCCAGAAGAGACTCCAGCGGATCCAGAACACCTCAGCGCGACTCATCCTGGACATCCCCCGCCGCAGCCACATCTCCGGACACCTGAGAGACCTGCACTGGCTCCCGGTCAACAAGAGAATCACCTTCCGGCTCCTCACCCACGCACACAAAGCCCTACACAACCAAGGACCAGGATACCTCAACAGCCGCCTCAACTTCTACGTTCCCAAACGCCAGCTCCGATCGACCAGCCATGCCCTTGCCGCCGTCCCCCGCATCCGAAAAGCCAGCACAGGAGGAAGGTCCTTCTCCTACCTGGCTGCCAAGACTTGGAACTCCCTTCCGACCCACCTCCGCCTGACCCAGGACCACCTCGCCTTCAGGAAGCAGCTCAAGACCTGGCTGTTCGAGCAGTAGCGGACCCCCCCCCCCCCAGCGCCTTGAGACCCTCCGGGTGAGTAGCGCGCTATACAAATGCTCTGATTGATTGATTGATTGAACTCTTTACAGGAGCAGCACAGGGCTCCACTGTCTTTTGTCCACTATTGCATGACAAAGATAACGTGCTATTGACCAAATCTCGACAAGCCTGTTGGCCACCCTGCTTGACTCTCTCTCTACTTAAGTCTTATCGGTTCCAGTGAATATAACGGCAGAAGGCATGTGAGGCAATGCAAAAGACAGAGACAAAAAAGTGACTCTGAAAAGCTCAAACCATTCTCCACCTATCCTGGAATCGCCGATTAAAGGCAGCCAGATTCTGCCTCGACCCTGAAGATTATGCCGCTTAAGGTCAAACCGCGCATGGTATAGCTCAAAGCACGAAAACCAACACTGATCCTCTTCAAGATGAGGTGGCAGAGATTCCCAAAAACTTTAAAGAACTGTCAATTAAGTCTGGGTGGTGAACTCCGCTCCGTTCACGGAGTTTGCAAAGTTTTCAACACTCCGCATTACGCAGAGCTTGCACAGTTCCAGAAACACTGCTCCGCATCCTATGCGTAGCCAAGTTTTTTCCCTCGCTCACGTTTGTCAACATCAAGTTCCCGGCAAGATTTTCCTCATTTGTGATCACCAACATCAAGTTGGCGAGCGCGAGCATGTCAACCTCCTGGAGAGACTTCTCAATGCGGGCGATCAGATTTCTCATTGCGATTGGACGTGTATGTTCGAGGTCGCATTGAGAAACCATCAGTTCACGTTGAGAAAGCTGCAGCTCGAGTAAAAATCTACTCAAGCGGCAGAAAGGAAGCAGCACCCGCTTGCGCTGTGCATGGTGTGGCTTGCGATGATTGCAGAGTGCCAAGAAGCACCTGCCACTGACAATCACAGCAAATGACATGCGCACTCCCCCTCTTGTGGATCTCTGCGTAGCGCTGCAGAGTTCTTTTTGCACTCAGCTCATGTTTACTGTTAATACGTGTGTCTAATGCTGAAAAAAGAATATGCACAGTGAAGTACTACACAAATAGCCTGGCTAACTACATTCAGAGCCTAGAAAGTTCTATTCATCCCTAAGGAGAGATCCTAGAGAGCAGCAAGAACGCAATCGGAGAAGTAACCTCTGCATTTTTGGGGTGCCTGAAGGGACTGAAAACTCTTCCACTTTGGTAGTCAATTTCTTGATTTCTTAGATCCCAAGTGCTCTGCAACTCTATTTCAGAAAAGATTTCAAGATAGAACGGGCGCACAGAGTCTCAACTTTTAAACCAAAAAACATGACTGTCCCAACATCCTTGAGCTTCAAACCTCTGCAAAACCAGCACATGAATCGAATCCTAGCCAATATGAGGAAGGGTATGATGATACAATATCTCTATCTCACAGGACTATGCCTGAGATAATGTAATTTGCCGGAAGGGGTTCCTTAACCTACGCAAGAGACATATTGACATGGAAATCCCGTATTCCTTCTCATGCCCCTCAAGATTCCGGATAACTTTCAAAGGTCACTCACAAATCTTTTATGAGCATGCGGACCTCTCAGCCTTCCTGGATAATCACAATGAATCTCGGATGGACTCAGATTCTTTACCTGGTATTTCACCGCTTTAGCAAAGATCCTGCCCTTGCTACTCAGTGGGATCCGGTAGGGTCTCCAATACCCCACTATGGATCATAACCTTCAAACGTCTAATGGCTAATTGTTTTCTCTCTGCTTAGTTTGTGTACTAAAAGATTTGCTGTCTTTCTCTCTGCCTTACTGATCCAAGCTCACTAATACTTCATGTTGTGTCTATTTTTCCCGGTAGGGCTGCTTGAAATGTGCACTTAGCTGTTGTTACCTCCCTGACTTCTTTTGATTCCTACACATGCAGTGTTTGGATACATAATTTGAGGTTGTATATTGTATGTGTTGGGAATGAGCACCTGTTAGGGTTACACTTATTAGGGTGCTTATTTATGTGCTGGCGTAAGTCAGGAGGGTGCATCATGTGCTGTCATGTACAGACATACAAAACTTTTCGTATGTAGTTTGGCATGTATTACTCTCTTTACATTGCTGGTATCACAGTAAGGAAGAGGCAGTACTTATCTTACAGTATTTATATTTTAACTTATGAAATGTTTTTATTTTACCGGTTCCTCTTTTTTGGTGTTTTTGGTACTACAATATGAATAATTTATCTATAGTTTACTCCACAAACGTTCCACTCTACAGGTTCTGCTCGTGGACAACACCATTTGTCTTGGCCTGTTGCTTACTCTCAGTAACTGATTTGACTCTTTATCAATATAATTCCCCCTCCATTCAGTTTCTTGTCTACTGCCCCTTTTTTCTTCAGTTCCCCTATCGGAAGTTGGCTTCGAATTGTTACTGACTTTTTAAAAGGTACTCTTCACCCCTCAAGAACCTCTTTAAGACAACTAACATAAAGATTCAGGGAAGTATACTGTACCTCGAATAAGCTAATAATCACTCACAAGACTGTTCACACTTATGGGTATATGTGTACAGGCCAAGACACATGCTTTACAGTCAAAATATCTATTTATGGCTAGATTTATCATTTCATGAGTGAGATTTTGATATTACATTTTAAAAACTGACCGACCATGCTAACTTTTGCGAGACGCTCGGATTGTAATTAGAATGTCTTTTGCCATTTAACATGTGATGTTAAACATATGTCCTTAAACATATACCCTTTAGACATAAACTTACAGTTTTTAGTGTTAATTATATAGCTTGTTACACCCCTCTAATAGTGGTGATGTTGTTACACTAAGAGTCGGATGTGGCACTTCTGGTGGCCATCCTTGTTCTGCTATTCACCTAATACTCCCAGATGGAGTCCTGTGTACCGGTTGTAGCAGAACTTGCTGTTGTCCATCCACATTTGTTATCCCATGCAACATGTCTCTTACAGACATCCCCTGATGGAAAGGGGCCTTATGGTTTCTCTGAGTGCGCCTGGGGGACTTGTGGGTTCTCATAGTTGCTCCTCATTCTTAAACCCTCCCCTTCCATTTATCCTCTTCTGATGGGATATCTGCTTCATTATATCTGCTCCTAATACACCCTAAGGCTTATACTTACTGAGCCTCTTACACCAAATGGTCCATTTTCCAGACAGTACTTACGCAAATGTCTGGTTTAAACATAGTTTCCCTGAATGTCAAGGGGCTGAATTATCCGGTCAAGAGAGCCAAGATCATGGATATATTAATAATTAGAGAGGCGGTCAAGTGTGCCGTAAGAGGCCAATTCATTAAAAAAATGTCTAAAAGGAATGGCGACATTAAGAGAACCCTTCAATCTTTGGGAGAGGAAATTAAAAAAGAAAGAGGAACTATGCAGACATTCCAGCAACAAATCTGTCCTCCAAGACATTAAACAGTTGAAATACTCATTCAACTCCAGTCAAGAAAAGAGCCTACCTTGGGGTGCACGCTCAGAAATCGCGTCAAGTATTCTTATTTTCATAGAGCTGGTAAATCATTAGTTTCCAAACTCAAATACTGCAATACCAACACTACGAAAATTATCCACATAACAGAGAAGGAAGGCTAAAAAATGTCCTCACCCAGGAGATCCTCAAAGTCTTTAGGGAATGCAATGGAAAATTGTATACCCCACAAAAGAACTGCGCAAAATTGGCATGTTAAAAATGTCTCAATTCTCTTCCCATATCCACTGTGTCGGAAGAAAACCAATTGTGTCTGGGTAAACCAATTGAAATTGAGGTGATTATTAAGGCAATTAAGGCCACTAGCTCAGGGAAAGCACGTGGCATTGTTGGCTACCTAATTGCCTTCTATAAGGCTTTTATTACTTCAATTCTCAAGTATCTTAATACTGTTTTTGACCATTACCGCTTGTTGGGCAAAGTTTCGGGAACAGCCGCAGAGGCCACTGTAGTGGTTATACCCAAAAAGGGTAAGGATCATTCGGAAATCTTCTGCCCTATTCCCTTACTGAACAGGGAAGCAAACAATTTAAAAAAAATTCTTGAATATAGATTAGAAAGGCACATTCCCCAGCTCATCCATAATTCACAGATGGGTTTTGTTAAAGGTAGGCCCGCAAGAAATAATATTCGTACTTTCTGTCATATCCTAGAGAAAGAAAGACGATCCTTGTTACCGACTGTGATGTTTGCTCTCAACACAGAGAAGGTATTTGACAAGGTGTATTTGCCTTTTTTACACGCAGAGCTGGAGTTGCATAACCTCAGTAACTCTTTTATCAACATGGTCATGGCGGTCTATGAGAACCCAAACCTAACATTCTAACTAATGGTAGGACATCCTCTTATTTTGAAAACCACCAAGAAACGAGACAAGGATGCCACCTTTCCTCTCTACTCTTTCTTTTATTCAATGATCCACTACTTTGGCTTTAAAATACAGATTTCCGAAGCAAAGGAATACAATTTGGAACACGCAAATTCCAAACGGCTGAATACATTTGAATTTGTTTTCTATATGTTTTCTCTGAAGATGTTGAGTCAATACCTTCTATAAATAACATTATACATGCATTTTCAGAAGTCTGCGGATATACACTTAATAAGGACAAAACTGAAGTGTTCCCCTTGAATCCATTTTGCCTTCCCTCACAGCTAGGTGACTCTGGCTTTAAATGGCAACCCACATGCATCAAATATCTGGGGATGTGGTTTTGTAGGGACCTCACGGAAACTGTACTCTTTAACAAATCTTATACAATAAATAAAATGAAGGACCTTTTAATGGCCTAGTCACCCAAATACATCTCCTGGTGGGGAAGATTACAAATACTAAAATGATGATTACCCCAATAGTAATTATCTGTTGTCTATGCTTCCCTTAAAAGTTTCACCTTCTTTCTTCCAAGAAATTGACAAACTGTCCTCTAGATTTCTATGGAGTGACAAGAGGGCAAGGATCTCCTACAAATCCCTTAGGAATTTGCCCACATAGGGAGTTGTACTCTTTCCTATACCAATTAGCCTTCCTAGCAGCCCAAGGGGAGACCCGGTTTCTCCCATTACACCCTGCCATGGGTGCATATAGAATGAGAACTATGTTTTCCTTTTAATACACATTCCCTTGTCACAATGACAGAATTTACAGCTGCACACTCTCTCAACACATTCTTTCTGATATGGTTTGTGCGTTAAGACACCTTGACAGACAACTTTCCAAACCAATCCATAAATCCAGATGGGCATCACTATGGCTCAACCCCAAGGCCCTTACTGTCATCGATCCTAGCACAACATTTCAGTGGTCTTCCAAAGGTATCAGATTAGTTAGAGACTGTTAGGTCTGGGAGTCTCTAGTTGGCAGAGGTAGGTACCAATGTCCCAATAGGGACCCTTGCTTCTAGTCAGGGTAAGGGGGATACACTCTTAAATAACTACTGCTCACCCCCTTGGTAGCTTGGCATGAGCAGACAGGCTTATCAAAGGCAATGTGTAAAGTATTTGTACCAACACTCACAGTAACACAGCGAAAACACCACAAATGGACTACACACCAGTTTAGAAAAATAAAGTATCTTTATCTAAACTACACAAGACCAAACCAACAAAAATCCATCACACATAGTTCCAGAATAAGTCTTAAAAATAGTTCTAAGGTTTGTTTCAAAATAATCTACAGTTGCGTCACGTTTAGCCCAAAATACCTGTAGATGAGACAAAAGTTCCAAATGGAATCTGCAGCATTGAAAAACAAGCGATATGTCACTCCTGAAACCCTGGGGAGGCGATGCAACAGCCCCGCTGAGGAATCCGGTCTGTATAGGGAGGGATACGATATCTTGTATGGATTCTGGTGCGCAGCTTCGGTAGGAAGCGTCTTGCACAGGCACGATGCGACGATCTTCGGGACGGCGACGATCTCAGGTGTGGGGGCGATGCATTGCGCAGCGTCGATCTTCTCCTTTCACGGCCCCTCGATGCGATGAGTCCACGACGATTATCGCAGCAACGTGATGTGGTCCGCAAGCAAGAGGTGCGACGATCTCCCCAGCGACGACAGGTTCTGCGACGATACTCGCAGCAACACGAATCTTCCCGCACCGGGGCAATGCGCTCCGCAAGTGAACGATGCGTTGGTTCTTGCAGCGATAACAGGCGCTGCGACAATCTTCGTGGCAATGGGAATTTTCTCACACTTTCGACGATGCGCTCCGCAAGCGACCGATGCGTGAAAATTGCAGAACTTCTTCATTTCTTCTGTTCCAGCTCCCCAAACAGCAGGCACAACTTCCAGAGGCCCCACAATTGGATCAAGCACTCTACGAAGGGCAGAACTCATACAGCAGAGTTCAGGGGGGAAGTTCTCGCACAGGCACGATGCGACAATGTTCGAGACGGCGGCAATCTCATGTGCGGCGGCAATGCGCAGCGTCGATCTTCTCCTCTCGTGGCCCCTCGATGCGATGGCTCTGCGAAGATGTTCGCAGCGACGTGAAGCGGTCTGCAAGCAAGTGGTGCGACGATCTCACCCAGTTACCACAGGCTCTGCAACGATACTCGCAGCAACTGGAATCTTCCCGCAATGGGATGATGCACTCTGCAAGCGAACGATGCGGTGGTTCTTGCAGCGGCAACAGGCGCTGTGACGATCTTCGCGGCGACGGGAATTTTCTTGCACTGTCGAAGATGCCCTCCGCAAGCGAGCGATTCGTGAAAGTTGCAGATTGTCTTCTTTTCTTCTTGTCCAGCTCCCCAAACAGCAGGCACAACTTTCAGAGGCCCCACAATTGGATCAAGCACTCTAGGAAGGGCAGAACTCATACAGCAGAGTTCAGGGGGTCCGTTTGTTCCTGGGACTTAACAGGAGGCCAGCTCTCATCAGGCCCTTGGAGATCTCTTCAAGCAAGGGGACTTAGCAACAGCAAAGTCCTTCCCCTCTCCTTGGCAGCAAAGCAACTGCAGGTTAGTCCACAAACAGACAGCAGGACAATCCTTCCTTCAGTCTTCCAGCTTTCTCCTTGTCAGAGGTTCCTTCTTGATTCCAGGATGATCTAAAGTTCTGGGGTCTGGGTATCCCTTTTTATACCAATATTTTCTTTGTTCTCTAAAGGCAGAGAGGACTTTGCCTAGTCCAAACCAGTTCTGGTCAGTCCTGGAGCACTCTGTTTACATGACTACTTCTTTCCTTTGAGAGAAAGGGGCAGGGTCGTCAGCCGCCCAGCAGGAGGGGGAGCCAGCATTGTGGAAGGCAGGCACAGCCCTATTCAGGCCCCAGTGCTATCCCCTCCCACCACTCAAGATGCAGATGGAGCTATTCAGCCCACTGCTGACTCATCCAGCCTCCTGGAGCCACCCCAGCCCCTGGCACTCACAAACCAGACAGTTAATTCACAAACTGGCAGAGGTACACAGAAATGTTAGACAAGAAAACAGCTACTTTCTAAAAGTGCTGTTTTCAAACACAAGATTTAAAAACCATCCTTCCTAAAGGATGGGTTATTAAATTCTGAGTTCAGGGATACCAGACTTCAATTTTCTATCTTTCTCCTATGAGAGGACATGGAGGTAAACATTATACACAGCGTTCCCCATTATAGCCTACTAGCAGCCCGTCCCGACGTTGTCTGGGTATGAAATAGAATGTGTGTAATGTGTGTATTCAGATACGGTCATTCGCGTGTTCCCCCGCTTGAGGCCCAGCTGCAGCCCTGGTTGATGTTAGCAGGTGCGTGTCGCCCCGCTTGAGGGCCAGCTGCAGCCCTGGTTCATGTTAGCAGGCACATGTAATTAGTGTAGTGATCAGCCGCCTGAGCCCGGCTACAGCCCTGGCTGATGTTAGCAGGCGTGTGTAATTTGGTTTAATGTGATAGTTCAGTAACAGGCTGCAGTAATTGTCCCCGCAGACACGCTCAGTCGCGTGTGCCCCCGCTTGAGGGCCAGCGGCGACCGTCTAACAATTAGAATTGTGTGAGTCTTGAATGATTGTTTCCCGCTGTTCTTATTTTTTTATGACCCACACCGACGCTCTTCGGCCCAAGTGCTTTTTAGACGCACCCAGGCCAAGCCACACACTGCGTTCGGCCCTTTCAAACGCACCCAGGTCATAAAAGTAAGTAGTGAAAAACAATTTTAGGACTTTTCACTACCAAGACATGTAAAACTTAAAAACCCATGTCCTACTTTTTAAATACAATGCACCCTGTCTTGTGGGTTGTTTAGGTCCAACTTGAAAAGGTGGCTTATACTTATTAAAAATGTAGTCTGAGGTCTGGTAAGGTTTATTTTTCCTGGTCAAATAGTCTAATTAAAACTGCACTACTGTTACAATTGCAGGTCTAAGACATGTTTTAAAAGGCTACGTTCATTGGATGACACAATGAGTACTAATCCCCACTAGTAGCAATTAATGTACAGGCCCTGGTTTCCGGCCAGTCAGGTGTAAGTCAATTTTAGGGTACAGCAGAAGCACTTTACAGCAAAAGCACTTTAGTACTGGTTATCAGTGGTAAAGTGTACAGAGGCCTAATAGACAACAAAAACAGGTTCAGAAAACAGGAGCTGCAAAGGCAAAATGTTTGAGGTGACTCTGCAGAGAGGTCCAAGTCTAACATTTACACTTATCAATAGTTCCATATCAGAGGTGCGGTGGTATTCTGCTTTTTTGCAGAAATTTTCTGATGTTCATGATACTTTAGAAATCACAAGTGTAATATAATGCGTATAGCTGAGTTTCTGAGCTTAATAGGAATGTGTGCTAAATTTGTTGCTCATTGTAGATTATGTTGTGCACTTTCTAACATTTTAATTCACATTTGTACTGTACATATATATATATATATATATATATATATAGTCTTGAGTTATTATTGTTATTGTACTCGCAACTCTGGCTATATATAAACATCTTTGTTGCACGTGTGATAATTGTGTTATACTGCACCTAGCTGCACCTAGACTCTCCCTACTCAACCCCTTTTGTACTATGCTTTGACTGTTTGTCGTTGTAAACCCCGAAAGTCATGGAGGCTTAATCTTAATGTGCCTCATTAGAGAGCAAGTGCCTGGAGCCCTTTTAGTGGGGGCTGAGAGAATTATCACTTTTAGAATGTTTGATGGCTGCTGCAGCTGCAGGCCATGCAGAACAACCTTGAAAGTGGGGATCATGAAATATTAAATCCACTTGCTTCAGCAGTACATTCATGACTTTAAGGAAATGCTGGGAGAGACAATATGTGCACCCTGGTCTCTGTATGCTGCAAAGAGAAACTCATAAGTCTGCAGTACCATCAGCAGTTACACTGACAGAGGGATGGAAATCCTGATGTACGTCTCTTGATTCAGTACTCCCACAAGTACATTTTTGATGGCATTGATGATGTTCACATTCAGATAATAATGCTTGTTGAGCACCTGTGCACCTGCTATCTTGTGGGGATTTGTCCTAGAGTGGATAGATAGAGTTTTGACAGGTGTGAATGAATGAAATGCGAGTACCGCTAGCTGAAACATGGATAAAACTTTCAGGAGTAATTTGTTTCTTCATTTCAACAACTCACAAACATCCTTTCTTTCTATACATGATATGTAATTCAGCAACTTTGGAAATATTGAATCTAAAAATGCACTGCTTAAATTGCATTGAAATCGTGCATCATAATGCCAAAGTACTCATGAAGAGAGCATGCACAATTTCTATTTGATAGTGCTATTAGTGCATGTTATGGGAATACAAAAAATAAATTTGAACAAGGTGTTAGGAATATTCTTCTCTTTGCTATGCTATTTTAGTTGCACTGTCTCATGGTTTTATTGAAGAGACAATATTTTTATAAACAGATACATTAAATTTTTTCCAGCATAATATTGAAGTATGTTTTTTCCATTAGATTTCTGTTGGGGTGTTTCCAAAAATGGAACAAACAGCACAATCGTTGTAAAATTAGTTCATGTTTTTAACAAAGATATCAGCATTACCTGATTACCTAATTTCTCTAACTGGAAGTTTCTCAAATTTACAAAATAGGTTTTATTTTTTTTTAATAATTATACTATCCCTGTTGTAACAGAAGGTTCATTTGTATGTTATAGATAGATCAGGTAGTTGTAACTGCTGAATTAAATGGTTTTGTATGAGTAAAATCTGAGCCTAACTTTAGTTTTTTTAAATTCTATTTCCTAAATATAACATCCCTATAACCTGTGGGTTTTTCAGTGAATTTCTAATGTTTTTAAAATTCTATTATCTAACTATAATGTCCCTGTAACCTTTGTTTTTATTTGTGTTTCCATGTTTTTTTAAATTCTATTTCTATACTATAACGTCCCTGTAACAGTTTCTTTGTGATTTTTGATTATTTTTTTACATTGTAACATTTGAGAGTGGGTGTGTAAGTACCTGTATTGGTAGGTAAATGCATTTGTGAGTGGCTGCGTGGGTCTGTGAGTGGATGCAACAGTGGAAGAATGGGTGCATAAGTGTCTGTCTGAGTGTCTGTGTAGGTGTATCAGTACCTCTGTGAGTGATTCGCCCAGAATGGAATCTAACCTGTTTCTTTATCCAACAAGATTCCACAGTTTTGCACAAAATGTCTACCTAATTGGAGTACTTTCGACTTGTTAATTAGTAACTACTACGTTGTTGGGAAAATATGTTAGTGCATATTCTATAGTACAACTGTGTAATGGACCAGGATCAAATGTCTCTTGAGACCTGGTTTGCATTTCAGCAATGTGATTGTTCTTCATGCGTCTTTATCCAGAAATGCGTGATAACACGAATTATCCTACAGAGAAGAAAATCAGTCTACAAAGAGTTGTTTCTCCCCCAAACAAGGGTACCTCCCCTCTACTAGATTAATTAGGTGCATCTTTGTTTGGTGGAGATGTCCTCATATTCTTCTGCATCAAATACGCATCACTAAAATCAAAAGAAAATGCGCTGGGGGTCCATTTGGTTCACAGTCCATCATCCTGGCAAAAAGTGGAAACATGGTTCTGTACCACTAACGTCAATGGGGCAGTTCCAAAGGGGTGAGGACAACAAAGAACCGACTCATCACAGGCATTACAATTTACACTCTGATAGCTCAATGATGCAGTCACATCCACCATTGATATCATTTGTTAATGTTGAATTGCTTTGCCTTTGCCCAGCCCAATAAGTTAAAATCATTCCTATTTTACAGAATTATTCTATTTTGCGAGAAACATATGTGCCCAGTAGACTTTTCTTATATTTGTGAATTCATTGCTAAAAGTTGCCATACGTCATTCTGGTACCGCAGTTATTCGCAAAATCAGCTTGGTTTTTAGAGCGTCTAAAAAACATATCTACACATTTTGTAATTAATGTTTGTGGTCAGTAGTTTGCTAATATAACAAATAAAGTTAGATTTTATTTAGTAATTTTGTTTTAACTAATTACCTGTAATTGCGAATATGTCAGCATTTGTAAATATCACAAAACTACTGAATAAAAGGATGTATGACATTACAACGCATGCTTTTACCACGCATGCCTTTACAATGCGGTATTTACAACGAATACCTTTACAACGCATAGCGCTTTGGGGCACTGGATAGTGAAAAGTTTAATTTACTATTCCAACTCCAGTCCCCGTGGACACTAGGGAAGGTGTTGGATAGTAAATTAAACGTATTCCGTATCCTAGAGCGCCCCCAGCGCAATGCGTTGTAATGGTTTGCGTTGTAAATACCGCGTTGTAAAGGCACTGGGTGGTAAAAGTTACGTTGTAAAGGTTGTTCACCGAATAAAGGGATTTCATTGAAAAAAACACTTTTCATTATTGTACAAAGTCCCGACCCAGTTTTCTTCTCTTGAATCTTCCATTGCTGATATTGGAGGTACTGATTTGAGCAGCTCCTATTCTGATTTTTGAAAAACATTTTGGACTTTTTAAAAATAATTTTCAAATAAAGTGGCGTTTGGTGGCAGTGATGAACAGCAGCCACACAATGTTCATAACAGTTCCTCGGATGAAGAAACTGCTAATCAATAGCATGGGAGTGTTTCACCATCCACTCCAGGGGAAAAAAGGGATCGCAAAGCTTGTCAAGTGCTCTTTATGTTAGACAGCCCTCTCAAAGGTAACCTCTAAGAAGTACTCATGCAGGACCCCAAACCTACCACTCAAATGACTTGGCCAGAGCACACAGGGAGCGTAGCACAGGAGTTCCATCTACTTCACTGCAACGCCAATTGATCCTGGCCTCCCTTTGTCATCTGAGGTACAGCAATGACTCACAGGAAGAGCACCACAACTACAGAGAATTAGCACTTTTTGTTTGGACTGCATAAAGTTCTTACAGTTGGGGAATATTATGTTGCTGCAGTTTTATTTTAGAATGGCCCTTTTTACCCCAGTTTTACGTTTTGTGAGTTAAAACCTTTTCTTGTTGCAATTTTATTTGGAAACAAATAAGCCAAAAATACAAAATATTAAAAAACTAAAAAAAGAGAAACATTCTAAAAAATCGCAAAAAACAAAAGTTCTAAGTAGAACCACATCTCTTGGTTTAAAAAAGAAAAATGGTATGTGTCAATGTATGAGAAAGAGTATCAGTGACATGAGTTCTGGTGTTAGTGGGTGAGTTAGTGATTATGTGGAAGTGGTTGAGTGAGTGGCTGTATGGGTGAGTGACTGGCTGTGTCATTGGCTGTATGGGTGAGTGGATACATATGTGAAAGTGGCTATATGAGTCAGTGGTGCATGTGTGAAAGTGGCTATATGAGTGAGTGAAAGCGTGCATGAGTGGTTATATGGATGACTGAGTGGGTATGTCAGTGTGTGTATGGGCGAGTGAATGCATGTGTTAGTAGCTGTATTAGTGAGCAAGTGGATGTGTAAGTAGGTGTATGGGTGAGTGAAAGGGAGTGTGAGTGGCTGCATGAGTGAGTGAGTGGGTGTGTCAGAGAGTGTATGGGTGAGTGAGTGCATGTGTTGCTAGCAGTATGAATGAGTGAGTAGGTGTGTGCCTATTTGTATGGGTGAGTGAGTCGATGTGTGAGTAGGTGTGTGGGTGGGTGAGTGGTTGTGTGAGTGGCTGCATAGGTGAGTGAGTGGATGTGTGAGTATATATATGGGTGGGTGAGTGGGTGATTGAGTGACTGTATGAGTGACTGAGGAGGTGCATGAGTGGCTATATATGTAAATGAGTAGCTGCATGAGTGGCTGCTTGGGTAATTAAGGGGATGGGGAGCAGGTGTATGGGTGAGTGAGTGGTTGGCTATATGGTTGAGTGAGGAGGTGCATGAGTAACTGTATGAGTGAGTGAGTGGCTGCATGCCTGCTGTATAGGTGAGTGCCTCTGTGAGTGGTAATACTGGTGACTGAATGTGTGTGTGTGACTAGCTGTATCATTTAGTGACTGGATGAGTGAGCGGCTGTATGGATGAGTGAGTGGCTGTGTCCGTAACTGTATGGTAGACTGAGTGTGTTTGTCAGTAGCTGTATAGGTGACTGACTGGCTGTGTTACCATCTGTATAGGTGAGTGAGTGGCTGTGTCAGTGAATACATGCATAGGTGAGTGGGTGTGTAAAAAGCTATGGTTGAGTTATTGGGTGTATCAATGGTTACATGTGAGAGTGATTGGTTATGTTAGTGATTGTATAGGTGAGTGAATGCTTATATGAGTGGTTGTATGGGCGAGTGGGTGCTTGTGCCATTGGATGTATAGGTGAGGAGTGTGTGAGTATCTGTAAGAGTAAGTGAGTTCAGGTGGTAGTAGCTGTATTGGTATGTGAGGGGATGTATGGGTGAATGGCTGCATTGATGTGTATTTGGATGACTCAAGAACTGTATCAGACTCTCCCTTGGTGTGTACCTTGACAATGTACATTTGTTGAAATACACAGAAAGAAGTCATTAGGAAGTTACCTTACTCCAATGGATAGTGTCTGTTAGAAACAGGGGTCTCTAGTTGGCAATGGTTTGCACCTGTGTCCAAATAGGAACCCTTCCTTCTAGTCAGGATAAGGGGAATACACAACTGAAATATCCCCGCCTTACCCTCTTGGTAGCTTGGCAGAAGCAGTCTGGCTTATCTCTGAGGAAGTGTGTGAAGCATTTGCACAAAACACACAGTAATACAGTGAAACCACTACAAAAGGACACCACACCAGTTTTAGAAAAATAACCAATATCTTTCTGCGCAAACAAGACCAAAACAATAAAAGAGCAACATACAGTAATCAGAAACATGCACTTTACAAGAATGACTTTAAAATGCAGTTCCTTAAAGCTGGTAGCCCTGCGGTGCTGAAAGCAACAGAATCTAACAGTCATAGCTGACTGTGCCGGTGTGGATCAGCATCAGTGTCAGCAGACTCGTAAACAGTACCTTTGTTTGCAGCCGATCATGTTGGTGTGGGCCGGTCATGGCAACCATCGTGGTTACGATGTGAAGTGTTGCGGAGCTGCATGTGGTACCCTCAAGTTGCGGTGTAGGCAGTGGCTCGGTGACGGTCATCCAGCTGCATCAGTGAGACCAGGGCTGCGGTGCAAAGTGGGGCGGTGTTCATTGTGGTACTGACAGTTCATGGTTCAAGCAGTAGTGCCAGTTGATTGGAGCAGCATCAGTCAGCCCAGACTGCAGTGTGGGATGGGGCAATGCATCGTATTATTTATGAATGGTGCCTCCAGTCCATGGTGCAGACAGGGGTGTTGAGGTCAGCGGGCAGCGACACCGTCAGTGAGAACAAGGCAGCAGAGTGAAGAGAGGCAGTGTGGAGTGTGGTTCCCACAGGTCGCGGTGCAAAAGGTGACTCAGTGGTGGTGGCGGTCGGTGGTGACACAGTGTTGCAGTGCAAAGTGCGGCAGTGTCTTCTGTGGTACCGTCAGGACATGATGCCAGCAGTGGTGTCGGTGACGGCTGCTTTTTCCCTTTGTGGCAACTGAAACCCACGGTTCCAGAGGCTGTACCAAGAGGAAAGTGATGTATTTGCTGTCCCTGAGACTTCTTGAACAGGAGGCAAGGTCTATTGCAAGCCCTTGTAGATACTCGGCAACAAGTGAAGATAGTTCAGTCCAGTCCTTTCACTGCCCAAGGCAGAAACAGCATCTGCAGGTTAACCCTCCCAAGTAAAAACACCGCAAAGTGGTAGTACTCCTCTTGGCAGTTCTTCCAGCTCTTCTTCTTGGCAGATTCTAAAGTTCTGGGGTCTGGCCTACAATATTTATACTCAGTTTCTCTTTGTTCTTTTAGGCAAAGTGTGTCTGTGCTCAGCCCAAACCAGTTCTGTCCTCTCAGGTCCAGCTTCCTGGCAGGAGGTGTAGACAGCACTGTCCAAGGCAGACCAGGCCTATTCAGGTGCAAGGAAATCTCCTACTACTTCTCTAAATGCTGCCCAGGTCTATTCAGCACAGCCCAGACTCATCCAGTAAAGGCAGGACACACTTTGACACCCTCAGTGGCCGTCTACAGTGAATGCACTTCCCCAGCTTGTGTCACTCCAAAGAAAATTGCCTACTCTTTACATTACACAGAACATAAGATTGACTGATTCATGACTCACCAAATGAACGTGCATTTTGCACATGAGAGTTATGTGTCTTTATGATTCTTGTACGCATTGCACCTGATACTGCTGATGCAGAGTCTTCATTTTAGAATATTATATTTCCTCACTTAGAATGCATACTTAGACTTGAAAGAAAATATTTTGAAAATGTATCAATTCATTAACAGTTGAAAATGTGTGTTTTATTATTGAAGATTTACACTCGATGTATAAACAGGTGCAATTCTGTCTGTAACTGCTAGAAATGTCTGTCTTCGCTAGAAATGATCTGTGCGTGTCTCTTATACTAAATTTGTTTAAGCAAAAATGTTTCATCAATGTATGCATTAAGGTTACACATAGACTTTTGAAAATGTAGTAGGTGAGCATACTAAACATTGTGCAATGTGATTAACTGTTAGGTTTGACATTTCCATTCCTGCAACGCACTTGTTCCATGCTATATTAGGTTAGCAGTGTGTGACTAAATAGATGCGATTTGTATTCACCTTATGCAACCCACTGAGTTATCCCCGTAATGTGTAGGCTTCAGTTAGCGAGTGTGACTCCATTTTGTATTTCATAATCCCTAATAGGCTGCTTAGACTGTGCCTGAACTAGACCCTATTACTCGTATTGCTTTCCTCAGCAGAACACTGTATTTCGTTATTATTTTCTCTACTGTTCAAGGCTGTTTCTCGACTTACTAATGAATAGGCCATTCTGCTCTCGCATACCTATCAGAGTGTGTAGTTTCTGCTCCCACTTTAGGAGACGCTGAGGCTAAGCACAGTAACCATGAATTGTTGATAACGTTTACACATCTGGCAGATAGTAGCTCATGCCTCTGTACCCTCCTTGTTCATGTTTGGCACAGACCGGTAACTTTCCACTGTGGGCGTGGTTGGAGTCTATTGGGAAGATTCATTATGTGTTGTAGTCTGTTGGGGGGTCAGTCCCTCGGCAGACATCTTAGGGTGTAGACACCTCTGCAAAGTATTGCTAATAAAGCATATATTTATATTCTCTACTGTTCGACCGACTCTTCATTCTGTGTATTAATGAAATAATGCTGAATGGATTGGGAATACTAAAGAGACTAATGCTCAATGTACATTTGAACACACCTATATAGATGTGTATATTGCTGATTTAATGTCTTAACTTAGCTGGGTATTCACTCAAAAGGCTTACATTTTAGGCTTATGGGAACCAGCTGTGTTCATGTATTTTTTGCTGACTTGCTTTCTTTGCAGGAGTTCTCACACTTGTTACAGTCAGAAATTATACATTCTTGTAACAATATTAGCTACTTTGCCTGAAAGAGAACTCTGTCGATGAAAAATTGACTGAGATGGAGATCCCATGTCTAGTGTGGGACCTATTTCCATTGTTGCAGAAGATACTATATGGAAACTATATGAACTTTTGAAACAAATACAATGGACTACTATTGATGATGTACCAAAATGGTAGTTAAAAACGTACCTTGTGAATTATAATATCGGCTGCCCTGGAGTAAGGAGAGGAGATGTGGTTGAGTACAGACGAGAGTTGATCTGAAGATTACTTTGAACTTTCTTTAAGACCGCATGCCGAACTTTCTCTGGTCCTTTCCAGAGTTTTCCTTTGGACTCTGAACTGAACCAAATTTATCCCAAATTCCCATATTCCATTGGCACTTTGAAATAGACTTTTGGAGACATTTCCAATGTCACTTTAGATTTCCGAGTACTAAACTTCCCAATCATTCAAGACTCTTGATAAATCTTTATAATACTGCTGTTAGTACTTTTTGCACTCTTTTGTCTCATCCCTATTGTCTATTGTAGGTTTGTGTTATGAGCCATTCTGTATTTTAGTCTTTATTGGAAAGGATTTGATTGCTAATGCTGATGAAGGATCAGAATAGACAGCACTCTGAATATCAGATTTTTATATTATGTTGCATAGTGGCTATTGCGCTGCTTGTTTGCCTGATTCTCATACGTTTAAATGTCTTTAGGAGGCTAGACCTCCCATTTTATTATATCTTTATAACTTAGTTTTGCAAAATTGTTTAATTAAATTTAATCATTAATTTGTAATAAACCCTTATGACATTGGCCACAAATTTCTGTTCCTCATTGTGTGACCAGGTGGTTCCCCTTTTAATTATTTGATTGGACTAGAAATTCTAGCTCTCTTTCCCCTCAGTGCTAAAGAGGAAAGTTCATCGGAGGACCAAGTTACAAAGTAAGTAAAGTTTAGATGAAAGACCCATCCATTGGAGTATCTCCTCACAACAAAAATGTGGGCACAGTATTTCGGGATTTATTCTGATGGATTATAACTGAAGTAATCTCAAAAAACATATATTAAAAATACCTCTATAAATATTAAAAGTGGTGCAATACTATTAATAGATATAAAGCACTCTTGAATTTTAGAGACCCTTTTCAAAACATTCCCACATGTAGGCTAAATGATGTCTTCAACATTGACGATCCAAGTATAGCAAATACCATATACCACTTTTTAAACAGTAATCCTCCTTTGTATTTTGGGTGAAGAAACAATAGATACGAATTTAGTAGTTTGAAAGGCAGTTTGAATTTAGAGTTGCAGTCATTGCATTCTGTCCATCCAGTTTCACTCTCTAAATAGACAGTATAGTGTCCAGATGTTACACTAAGCCCTCCGTGCAACATGATAGCCATAGTAGCATATGTTTTTCCAGAAATCGATATTTGTCCAGCTTTTAAGCTTGTAACTTCTGTTTCCATTTTAGATCCACGCTGCTCTGTATCATTGCAGCATTAATATAAGGTATTTCTTTCTATATGCAATGTAGACATAACATCTGATCTACAATTTGGGCACGTTGTATTTCGATCAGCCTTTTTGATCAATTTATCAAATGATGCAGTTTGGGAATCTGGTACTGTTAAATACAGAAATCACTCAGAATTGATTTGAGTGGTAGACATAAAAGAGAAATCTTCACACTCATGGTTTTATGTGTAACTCAGTCCAAAAAAGCAGTCAATATTTATTTCTTCTTCTTCTAAAACTCCAATGCCCATTATAACGTCCAGTGTAACTTGTTGACTGTTTAAGTTATTAGCACTGATGTACTACATATATCTACTTGCTCTCAAGTGGCTGAAGGACAATGTATTACAGTCCTATCACTATGTACACATTGCAGAAAACCAAACACTGCATAACATGATCTCTTCTGTGGTTTCTGTTCAATTGCATTTATAAGATGTGGTAAATAGAAGAGTACATTGAGCACATTTGAATAGCACTTGACACCAGAAGTATTTGACAGCTGGTAACCTACAATATCTCCGTCATTCTCCAGTTTTTTCTTCTAACACCTTCCTTGCTCTCCTTCCTTCCAGAAAAATCCGTAGATTATTTTGTAAGCTTTCATAAATGGGATACTGTTCTAAATAAGGAGCTTATAAACTTTTTTAACTGATTGTACTCTTTGACACAACTTACACAAGCACTTACTTTGCTATCATTAAAATCAACCAAAAATAAACCAACCAATCCTTTAACTTGAAACAATTGTATATATGACATACCTTCTTTAAATAGAATACTGCCAATATTAATAAAAGCTGTGTCTACATTTAGACCTTGAGATTTATGGATAGTTGTAGCATATGATTGCGAATGGCTGCTGCCGGACACGTCTTTTAGAAGAAAAAAACATACAATACATCTACCAATCTGATTCGCACCATCAATATGATCATATTTGGAAAGTTAATGAAATCAATCACTTTACCCATAGCACAATTTACTACTCATTACTCAACATTTAAATTATGCTGCAAAATCACTTTAAGGTTTTTGCAAATGTGTCATCACATTGCTACTCCCGCAGCTCTGGAAATAGATTTCTCCAATGAATCCAATTTTGCTTGAAGTTTTTCACTTAGCAGTACTATCAAGCCCTGGTGTTTAATTTTGTCAATATAGGGTAATTTACAAAATGTCTTTTTTTTCCAGTTTTAGTAATAGTTTGTTAAAATTTTAGCACTCTTGAAGTGTAGCATTGGGAAGACTATGGATTTCCCTACTTCAATAAAATTGTACATTTGTTGTACTGCTGTATTGTTTGAGTTTATTGATAAGTTGACTTTCTAGGCTGCGTTTTCCCTCTTTTGTCAAAACTCCTACTACAATATCCTTCAGAATATTTCCATATTCCATGCCAGATGCTTGATGCATATTCTCTAGTAGTTGCTAGTACTGGAAGTTTAGCCAAATGTTTGCGTTTGCAAAACTTTTCAAAGAATTCAGAGTTTCATCGTGGAGAAGTGTCTTTAACACAGGCTGTCCTTTGACGGGGTAAGTTGTAGTAGGTCACCGAAGACAATTAAGTACTTTCCTCCAAACAGTTTTGTTTTTAAAATCTGTTGCATTCTCAAGTGAATGGAGGCAAGCATTAAGTTTAAGACTATGCTCACCTCATCGATGATTAAACGTTTCAGTTTCTTCAGTACTCTTGAGACTTCATGACACGCTTCACTGTATAACTTTTGGTACTCCAGTTCATTGTAATTTTCATCAGGTAGCATAAGTACTCTATGTAAAGTAACATCATTATTGTTGTGTGCAGCTAATCCAGTTGGTGCTGTTACTACACAAAACAAATTTGATTATGTAGTTCTCTGTAGGTAAGTCGGGAGAGCTTCAATTAAAACGTTTTTCCCGGTGCCAGCTTGACCACTGACGTATAATAGTATTGGCTTAAATATTGAGCATTTACATTCATTCTTCTTGTGGAGGGAATCTATGCTCTCTTTTCTCTTTTGCACTACCTATACATTTCTTTCTGTTCATTGTTCAGTTGTCCATCTAAGTGTTCTAAATCAATACTTTCCTGTCTCCCTTGTTGCTTGGCACTTTCCACCTCATTCATGGCTAATACAGGTTCCTTTTCAATAATTGGTTGTCCAAGAGGATCTTGACCCAGTGGTCCTGAACTTTGGCTGCTTTGTAAACTCTCCTTAGCAATCTCCGCAGCAATTGTTTCTTCCTGTTCAATCTCATCATTTAACATTTGCAAATAGTTTGGAAACACTGAATGCTGTCTTTCACATCATTGAAAGTGTCTTTGTAGCAGTTATAGTGTCCAAGTAATTCTGATTCAAAATGCCAAGGCTTGAAGAGTTGGAGAAGTGCCAAATGCAAAAACTCTCAATTGTCTAGAGGTTGGCAACTAAGTTTCCTGTGGTTAATTGTATTTCCTTTTGTGTGTCTGACCAAAAACAGTCACAACCAACTACTGCATATGTTCCTTCATCTACAATTTATGTTACATTGCTTCTATATCAGTAGTTTTAAAGTATTTCATAAAGATACATATTTTCTAGATGTTTACACCTTCTTCGATAGTATGTGTCCAACATATTTGAATTCACAATGTCTGTACTTTCCAGGTCAAACTCAGCTAGTTACTGAATTTCTGGGAAAGACTTCAACACTCTATTTTGTGTGCTAGCAAGGCCTAGACTTACCCAAACAATTCCCCTTGACTTCGAGTACAAACTGACTGAGCTCAACCAATTACAGCATTTATAGGAGCCTATTTCTCTATGGTAAAGCATTTTCAAGCTGAAGCTGTACAATTTTTTGGTTAGAGTCCTCTCTGCCAAACTCTCCTGCCACATCTTCTTCATCCCTGTCTTCTCTGATTTTGGACAGTACGAAGTCACATAACGAGAAACAGCAATGGAGTTGTCTGCAACAAATTGTATATCCATATTTCCATTCCACATTTTCAGAATCACAGTGTTATAGTCATTACTATACTTGGAGGCCTCTGTTTTCTTAGGGTGTATGTGTTTTTCAGTGATTTTCATTGTAATATATGTCTGACTTCAGATAAAAAGCTATTCAATCAATCAATCAATCAATCATGCCATTTGTATAGCGCACTACTCACCCGGGAGGGTCTCAAGGCGCTTGGGGGGAGGGGTATGCTACTGCTCGAACAGCCAGGTCTTGAGTTGTTTCCTGAAGGCGAGATGGTCCTGGGTCAGCCGAAGGTGGATGGGGAGGGAGTTCCAAGTCTTGGCAGTCAGGTAAGAGAAGGATCTTCCTCCGGCGGTGGCTCTTCGGATGCGTGGTATGGCTGCGAGGGCGAGGCTGGTGGACTGTAGCTGGCAGGTGGGCATGTAGAAGGTCAGGCGGTCGTTGAGGTACTTGGGGGCCAGGTCATGGAGAGACTTGTGTGCGTGGGTGAGGAGCCAATTCTTAGCTAACCAGGAAAACCCAGGGATCACTAGGGACCAAGGGTAATACGTAGTTCAAGGTCCAATGGTCCCCAAGCATAGAATATGAACACAATACTTTTGAAAAAAAAATAATTTTCCATTTGCTATATGCAAATCAGTCTTGACCCTGTGCCTCATGGGAACAGTCCAGCCTGAACTGCCAAGCCAGGTCTTCCCTGAACCGAAAACAAGCATCCTGGGACCGGTGTTGGTGTAACACCCCACATAAGCCTGGCTAGCTTGAATCCAGTGGCAAATTGAGCAAGGGACTAACGTCTGGGCATATCCTGCCAACTTAGGGCACACAAAGCAAACACAAGGAGATGATGGACGGAGCGCTGAAACTTTTCAGATTCTCACCCCAGTCACATATCTGGGCTGAATCCATCATTGTTCTTTAACTCACTTTGCCACCTCAGTTCAGACCAGCTGTATGCAAATCAGTCTTGACCCTGTGCCTCACGTGAACAGTCCACCCCGAACTGCCAAGCCAGTTCTTCCACAAACTGGAAACAAGCATCCTGGGATGGGTTTCAAGGTAACACTCCTCATCAGCCAGGTTAGCTTGAATCCAGTGGCAAAATGAGCAAGGGACCCATGTCTGAGCATACTCTGACAACTTAGGGCAAACAAAGCTAACATAAGGAGATGACAGACAGAGCATTGCAGCTGCCTAGAGCGATTATCTCTCCTGTCTGTCCTGACATGAATATGATGTATCTCTCCTAACATACGGTATGACAGTATCGCCAGGCAATGTTCTTTCTCTCCTCAGATTTTTGTTCAAATCCAGGTATTGGCACTGTAAATATGGTATGAGAGGGGAGTTTATGTAATTCAGGTCCTTCACTTTTTAACTTTTAAACTTACATTATGGCATCAAACATGTGTCCCACACGCTATAGATGTTACTGCCAGTGTCAGTGTATTTTCACGTAGCTGCCATTGTCAGTGTAATTGCATGTATATGGGTCTCTTTCAACCTCAGGCATCGAAACATTTGTACACATTACTCTGTACATGTTATGTGGAGGAACAGATTGTCCTCGACTTTATTACGATTGGAATCAACTGCATTCTTTACTTTTGGCTTCATTGGTCTGGCACTGAATATTTGAATTACATGTTATATGCGGTCACTCATAGTCCTCTGATGGATATCATAGGTTGGTTATAATAACGATACATATGAATGCTTCTCTATACTCTGGCTCCACACATGTAACTGAGTGATATCCCTGACTGTAATATATTCCCAACTGAGATGATTGTACCTATCAAGATGCCCCTGTTTCTGCCCTTTTGAAAAATATTGGACCCTACATGGATGGTTTGGGGTCCTTATTTATCAGGATTATTTAGTTGATTGGAGCTAAGTGCCAGGTTATTACAACTTTTACTTGAAGTAGGTATTCCTTATTCTTTCATTCATAGTTCAAGTTTTTACTCCATTTTGCACTTACTCATGATAGCTTTCCCATTCGCAGAGATGGGTTGTTATTCACCCAATTGAGCCCCATTGTTTTTCCCTGGATTTACCTGACACCAGGTTAGTAGAGGGATTTCTACACAGCATGACTTTGCATGGGTCTTGTTCACATACAAGTATAAGGTGTACCACATTTTACTTGCCTAATATATGGCTTGTTCGGCTCACGCCACTCTCCTAGACCTTGGCCTGTCTGCCTGCAATGGACCCAAACTCTGACCCGCTAGACTTTGCATAAATTTCCTTTTGGGTGCAGAAGTGCTTTGTTTTCTAAATATGTGACCCTAATTTTGTATGTAACTCTTGGTCACAGTTTGTTCTTTGCCTGCATGTTTTTTGTTATGTCTGCTTTTAAAACTTGTTTTGGGTTTACCCGGGTTGGGGTAAATTCCTTAATGTGTGTTTTATTTAAAAATAAATCAATTTCTCATCATAGTCTTTGGAAACATTTCTACGAATTATCATTTTTCCAAAAGTATTGTGTTCACATGTTATGCTTTGAGATCATTGTTACTTTAACTACATCTTGGCAAATGACAGGTTGTGGAAATAAAAAACGAAAACCTGTGTAAAATGATCCCTTACATCTGTATTTTCAAAGGTAGTACTTGCCACATTTATGTGTTTGAAAGCTCAGTACTTGCTGTCTTAGACCATTTTCATCACTGTCTTTCGGGATTGTGTATGTAACATACTGTTCTATGAAAGAGAGTGCAGAGTTATAACTGTTTATTCCAAATGTCGGTGCATCTTGTATTTAAAACAGCATGTGAATATGGGGAGCACCTCTTCCTTGGTGCTCTTTACTCTAAAAGAAATCAGTAACTTCACCAAGAGGAGGATTTATTTTGGTGTAGATGAAAGACAGCATGACTTGAAACATTTGGTTAAAATATTTACAAACTTTAACAGGATCCAGAGAACAAAGTTCTCCTCCTGTCTCACATTGATGTCCTTAATGTTTGAGTTTGCTTCTCTCAATAATACTCAAGTAAGTCATCCCATGCATACTCTGCACAACTGTGTGTCACAAACCAAGTAGGTGCACCTAGGCTTCTCATCATATATTACAGTTCTCCATGACAACTATACCAGCACTCATTGAAACCACATTGGCATGCCATCAAATTAATCAAGTTGTATTCCAACTTCTTATCGTTGCCGTTCACTTTGTCAACAAATAGCCATGCTGAGATTCTGTACATTAACTCCTGTCTTCAGTATGTGGATTACAGCATATAATAGTCCAGACAAGTCACTCTCAAATAGAAGATAGAATATATATGGAATAAATTGGCGAAATCTAGGATCCTCTGAATACAATCTGGTTGACCAGTATTAAGCTGGTGGTATTTGTGTAGGACGTTCATCATATAGACCACCTGCTCCATTGGGAAATAGTTGTGGAAAACAGTGAGCCTCTAAACTTTTCTCTCAATCACGCATGGGAACCCTTTTAGCTTTTTTCATTTGAAAGATATCAACAACATCACCAAAAGCTTCTTTAGAATACAGTGGATGGATCCTATAGTGTTGATACATTTTATTGTGATCTTGATTGATCCACCTTTTCAATCTGCCTACTTGATGGTAATGTTTCATCCTCCATACAAGTTACATCTTGAACAACATCAATATTTTTCATATATCATGTATAATGTTGCTTTATTTTTTACTTTATGAACATCCACTAACCTTTGCCAGATTTTTTTGTTCTTGGTAAGCACACCATTTACTAGAAAATTAGATGGTTCATTAATATCTATCTCTACCCCTACAGTTTCAATATTCCATTTAAAATCTAAATGTAAGTAGACAACCCTTCCTTTACGGACTTTCTGTAGCTCAGTTGGTGGCAGCTTCCCTGTCTTTGGTTCCATACGTAATATTGCCTGAAATGGGTGTATATATTGTATATGAACTGATTCATCAGCATTAATTCTCCAAGTTCTTATGGAATTGATACCAGCTCTAACTTGAGTATGTATTGCGCTAGCTGGCATTTTGTTATCCCCTAACCTAGCATAGCAATCCTCACATATAATTTGCCGTGTTGACAAATCGCAGTGTTCCTCTATGAATAAATATACAGCAAGTTCCTGCCGCTTATCTCTATTCTCTTGTTCTGTTTTAGAGAACAAAATAACATTGTAAAGTTGGCTTTTGTAGTGAGTGTGTCAATAATAAACACAAACGCAGGTTGGTTTCTCTGAAGAAGCTGCGTTAAACTTTGCAATCTCTTGTGCAAAGTTATCAATACTAACACCTGTGTCTTATTTCTCTACACCTGCACATACAAACTCCTCATTTTCCCTAGACACCTTTTCAGGACCAAATAAATAAAACTGAAAATCTTCACAAACTTTTGATACCTTTGCTACTGTGCTATGCAATAGAGCTCTATTAATTTCTCCTAAACACAAAGCAGGAGTTTTCACATAGTAAAGTCATCTGATTTTTTTTTGCATTTAACAGTGATAAACAGCTAATGTTCTGAAGTGATAAAAAGTGCTTCTGCACACTTTCTTCAATAGACATGTCAGGGAATGTCCCTGCAAATTAGTATGCTTCCATACTTTGCATGTATCTAATCCTTGCAAAATGCCACTTTTCTTATTCAGACATGTGCACGGAATGTTACGGAGGAAACATCTCATTATATCAATTGACCACAATCTCCACATTTTGTTTCTTTTCTCTCTCAGTTTTAAGGAGCTGGTTTCCTTTCTTCTGTTTCTTTCTTGTTTCTGTTGTCTTCTGCATGTAACTCTCTTTAAGTAGCAGTAGATGTGGGGAAAGAAAAACAATACAATATATTTTGTTTTCATTATGTAGTATTACATTACATATTTTAAGCATTTTACTACCAACATAAACAGTTATGTCACTATGTTATAGCCACTCTAAGTCTGGTATGTTTCATGTTGTAATCAGTGTGTGCCTGGCTGTGTCTGCATATTCTTCAGTGTGTGACTAGGTGTATCACTGTATGTGTCAGTGTGTGCCTGGGTGTATTACCGTATGCATCAGTGTATATCTGGGTATGTCAGCATATGCTCCAGACACTTGTAAATACATATGTGAACTATAGTATAGGTTGTTGAGTAGATGTTTAAGTGGGCATATGAGTCTGCACATATGCATTTGATTCATTTAAAAGTCAAAGTGCATGTCTTACCTTCTAAGCATAAAGCACCCTGCCCTATGACCTAACTACTCCCTACCTATAGGTGACTTACATGTATTAAAAAGGAGGTTTTAGGCTTGGCAAAGACCTTTAAATGCCACCTTGACCTGGCATTAAAACTGCACACACAGGCTCTGCAGTAGCAGGCCAGTGGCATGTTTAAAGGGCGACTTGTCTTGATGGGTGACTAGGAGTATCTGATAAATTAACAATTTGCATCACAGGAGGAACTAGGCAGCTCTGGAATCACAGTCTCTCCAAACCTAAAATACCAAAAAAGTCCAGCTCTTGGTCATGGCTCTCTGGCAATTTAAATTGCAATAGGCAGGAAAGAGGAGTGAAACTTCCATTTTAGAAAACACAACTCTAGTAGGAACATAGATATTCTAGCTTGGAAAATTGTCTGCCTCCAGGAAACATGGTCTATTGAAAAACCTAACCAAAATAATTATTTTGTTTTTTAAATCCCCACAATGAGGGTAATAAGGGTAAGCCATAGATATGCAAAGGGTGGCCTTATGATTCTGCTAACGGAATATATAAGTGGGACTTCAAAATAATTCACTTGACCAGCAAAAACGTTCAATGAAGCAAGATAAATATCTAAAAAATGAGTTCCTACGCTGTCAAATCTGTATTAATTTTCAATATTTATGTTCCACCCGGCCACATTTAATCCCATGCTTGTAAAACATTTTTACCAGATCGAATTTGCTCTTGAAGCAAGTAGTAAGTCCCAGGTCATTTTGGTGGGAGATTTTGATACATACATTTTTTATCTCTCTATAAAATCCTGCAGGAACAAAGACACCAAGGAATTCTTGCCAATGCCATGTCCTCCTTTTCCCAAGTCCATAAAAGCAGAGAAAAGGGGGGAACATTACTGGAGTTAACCAACGGCATCTACGGTGCAATCCTGAATGGTAGATTGGAAGGCAACGTACTAGCAAGTTTCACTAGAAAGGGTATCTCCAGCTGTTGCATATCAGACTACACAATTTGTAGTCCACATCCTTTCCAAAAATGTAACAACCCCAGTACCCACTTTACAATAGGAAGTGACCACGTTGTAATTTACCTAAATATAGATCTAAATCTTCAGAATATTTCCACCTGAACTTTATCACATATGAATGGTGTCACTCTTGTAGAACAAAAACCTGGTTGAATAATCTGGAACACACATGAGTACAACTATTAACCATATCAGCCTAATTTTTTATTTCGAGCAGCCTCTTTCTGCTATAACACATGCACTACAGAAAAGGGTTGTCCCTTACAAATCTGCTACCACGAGTAAGAAGAGCTGTCTTGGGGGGACATTTTCTACAGATTAGGGGGTCAATTATGATGGCGGATGGACCTGCGTCCGTCCCCCACCCCTGAGGTGGAGGGACCGTCCGCAGGGGCAGCGGAGTTCTCTCCGCTGGAATTAGGATGTGACCGCCACCCTGGCGGTCACATCCCGTATATTTAACCTGCTTTAAGCAGCACCCGCCGCAAAGTTAAAAATGCATGCTGTGCATTTGCATGCACAAAGCGGCAGGCCCCGCACGGAGCCTCCCGCATTGTGCATGCAACTGCAGGGGCGTACCATAGGTACCCCCCATGTGCACTCCCCACACCCCTTTCACCCTGGGGACCCAAAACGGGCCCCCAAAGCAAAGACTGCATGCCTTTCCACGGCAGCAATGCCACCGTGGAAAGGCATTGGACCGCCAGCATCTTAATATGGTTGGCGGTGTCTCGCAGACACCGCCACCATATGTCAGCACCTCACGACCGGCGGAAAAGCGGCGGACGGTCTTGCTGTCTGCCGTGGACCCCCCATCCATCCTAATGTGGCAGGGGGTCATTTCAGGGAGAATGGCGGACGGATTGCCTCCGCCAGCCCTGCAAAGGCAATCCGTCCGTCACCATAATCGACCCTAAATAAGCTAATTAGGCTCGAAAAGAATCAAGATGGAAAATGACAAAGAAATAATTAACCCTGGGCATAAAACTCCGCTCAGCTTGTGGAGTTTGTGGAGTTTTGGCAACTCAGGGTTCCACGTAGAAAGCAGAGTTGTCTAAAAACTCTGCACTCCACAACATAGCAGAGCTTTTTTTGTTTTTTTGCATGCGCAGGGGTGACTTACCGGGTGCCTGTGATCGGCAATGGGATTTCCGGAGCCGTTCGTAAGCACTACTAGCTTTGCCAGGAGGCTGCATTATCCCACGAGATTTTGCGATCGCAAACACATCATTCAAGCTTGCCAGTGGAGTTCCAGTATGGGTTTTGTGAAGATCACGATCTAGAATGCAGAGGATCTTCCGCAACTACAATCTGGGGAAGGTTCTCTAACTATGCAGCATCGAATCCTTCTTGAAATGACCATTTGGAGTACAAAAAACTCTTCAAATTGGCATTTGGCTATACTTTTTTGTGCAAGGCGTCCTTTTTCTTTTTTTACTATTTGTTTCAAGTGGAAGGAAGTGCCCCAGAGTCTCCAACTTCCTGTACCTGTGCAGCAGGCTCCTCCCAGTGCTTTGTCCATCTCCTGGTCACTTTTCATTTGGATTTGGAGCTGGAATAATGACTATTTGGGGTTTATTAGGATGGTGGGCGGGCATTGCCCGCCCGCCACCCTTTCGGTAATGTGGACCGCCCGCCTACAGGGCAGGGGTCCCGATGTTGGCATTAGGATGCGCCCGCCACACAGACGGGCACATCCTGTATATTTACCATTGCGGCGGGCGGAGCTGAAAGCTCCACCCGCCGCAATGGTAAAAATGCACGTTGTGCATTTCAAGGCACAACATGACAGGCACCGTGCGGTGCCTGCCATGTTGCACTTTGAAATACGGGGGGGTACCAAAGGTACCCCCCATGTGCACCCCCCAAGCCCCGGACTCCCAGGGTGCCCACAATGGGCCCCCGCAGGGAGTCTTCGCATGCCTTTCTGTGGCGGAAAAGCATTTGTAAATGCCCATAGTAATATGGCGGGCGGTGTCTAACAGACACCGCCACCATGTTACTCATTTTCCGCCCCAGCCGCAAGGCAACCGGGGCGGAAAACAGGCGGGCGGTGTTTGACACCACCGCGGTCCCCCACGCCATCCAAATATGGCGGGGGGAATTGGGCAGTGGGTGTTGGGCGGATTTCCTCCGCCAGGCTGGAGGTGGCCACCGCCAGCCTGGCGGAGGAAATCCGCCCGACATCGTAATGGACCCCTCTGTGTCGGCTGCACAATATATAATTGGATTTGAGGACTTTAAATGTGAGATTTCACAAGTTAGTTGGATACATTGTTGTTGTTTGTTTCATTGGGGCCATGCTCCTAGATGTATTTATACTTTTCATCATTTTTAAAAAATGTATTATGGTGGGTGGCCTGTAGTTTCAGTAGGGGCCTAGTTGTGTTTTTGTAACTACTTTTTCTTCTTTTATAAAGGAAACACATAGTTCTCTACATTTTTCACCATGTTTTGAAATCAATTTGCAATATTTATTTAATTCACTATGTAGGCAAGTAGGCAGCCCAAAATAGGCCTTTCGCAGAAAGTGGACCCAAACCTACTCATGGGTGCAGGAAACAACTGTTTCGGCGGTGTCTGTTGAATTTAACCATCATTTTGGCCACGGATGGCGTTGGTTTAAAAATACAAAATGTGTTTCTTGTGGTATTTCACCTTTTTTCATGTGTGTTAAATTAAATGCCTTTGTTGGATATGTGTGGTTGTTACTTGCAAACCTTTTTAGCCTTGTGGATTTTCATTTTTGGCATTGTTGCAATAAAGATGTGTTGTTTAGCATGCCTCATTTGTCTGGCCAATGTGTGAGTATGTTTGTAATAGTGGGCCAGCATTTGCCTTGGCTGAACCTCCCCATGTGGCCAGGGGTCATTTTGTAAAGTTTGTGTCCATCCATATAGGCCTGCTTGAGTTCATTGTTTTCCAGTCCTCCTGCTTGTTGTTGTGACCATGTGACCATGTGGCTGTTGGCCTTATTGTGAAGGCAGTCAGTGTGCTTTTGACATATTGGCCTGAATGTCTGTTTTCCCGTTGTTCCCCTTGGCTTATTGCTTCTATTGTCGTTTTATCAGATGCAACTCCTGATTGCTGCATCCCACGTGATGCACAATGCCAAACTGTTACATTTGTATTTTTGTTGTTCTTCTGCTTCTTTCCTATCCTTCCGAATGTACTGTACAGTACACCATGAAAGTCCTTGTTGTTGTCAAAGTCTCACAAATGGTTACACTGCATTGTTAATTGTTTTAAGGTAATAAGACTAGCAAGTGTGACCACACACTAAATTATATTATATTTGTTTGTAATGGTAATTGAACCACAACAGCCATGTTTCACTGATGTTCTTCTTGCTTTTTTGCTTTTAGGTGCACAAAAGAGGAGGAGACATCACCCATTGTACTTCCAGACAGAAGGCCTGCGCGGTATACAGACAAAATATTGATTCCAAAATATAGAATTGCAGTAATATCAAAGTGAAAATATAGAATGGACAAAATATCGAATGGACAGAATATAGGCAACAAATTTAATATCGATTTTCATAAATATAGAAAGTTAAAATATCGAAGTATATAATATAGGTATTAAATATATCGAATTTTTAATAATATTGAATTTTTTAAAGTGTTTTGTATGTTAGTATATGTGTGAAAAGTGTAAAATTATTTTATAATTTATTTTAAGTAAAGAATTTTATGTTATTTATTTTTGCGTAATTTAATTCTGTAGCTGGTTGTGGGTTTATAGGGGAACAGGGTGGGAAGTAATTTAATTATAATTAATTAAATATTTACATTTATTTATTGGTATTTATTTTTAATCAATTGTTAATTAATTTTTATTTGGTACATAATTAAATTTAAATTGGCAATTAATTTTACTTAATTGATTAATTGATAATTATGTTAATTTTATTAATTTATTTTCCGTAGCGGGTTGTGGGTTTATAGGGGAATAGGGTGGAAAGTAATTTAATTATAATTAATTAAATATTTTAATTTATTTATTGGTATATATCTTTAATTAATTGTTAAATAATTTTTAATTGGTAATTAATTAATTTTTAATTGGTAATTAATTTTTATTAATTGGTTAATTGATAAATATGTTAATTTTATAAATGTATTTCCCATAGCGGGTTGTGGGTTTGTAGGGGAATAGGGTGGGAAGTAATTTAATTGTAATTAATTAAATATTTTAATATATTTATTGGTATTTATTTTGAATTAATTGTTAATTAATTTTTAATTGCTAATGAATTATTTGGTAATTGGTAATTCATTTGGATTAATAGGTAATGGATTTTAATAATTTATTTTTATTTGTATTTTTAATTGATTAATTATTATATTATATTAAATTGGTAATTACTTTTAACAATTTTTTTATTGGTATTAATATTTAATTTATTTTTATTAATATATGAAATATTTACTTTCCCTACTGTTGCACTCACTGGAGTGTAAATGGTAATTTTTACCTCTCGCTATCCAGCACTTTCCCTACTGTTGCACTCTGGAGTGGGAATAATAATTTGTACCCCTACGCTATCCAACGCTTTCCCTACTGTTGCACTCTCTGGAGTGGGAATAGTAATTTTTACCCCCACGCTATCCAACGCTTTCCCTACTGTTGCACTCTCTGGAGTGGGAAATAGTAATTATTACCCCTATGCTATCCAACGCTTTCCCTACTGTTGCACTCTCTGGAGTAGGAATAGTAATTTTTACCCCTACGCTATCCAACACTTTCCCTACTGTTGCACCCTCTGGAATGGGAATAGTAATTTTTACCTCTACGCTATTCAATGCTTTCCCTACTGTTGTAGTTGCTGGAGTGGTAATAGTAAATGTTACCCTCCCGCTATCCTACAGTAAAAATATTGTATATTATTAATTAATATTATGTTAATATATATATACTAGCAGCCCGTCCCGAACTTGTCCGGGAGCAATCAGGCTCTCAAACTTCCCCACTCCTCCCCGCGCTCCTGTCCGCTCCACGCTGCAACCCACACTCACCTACGTCAGCCCACCGTGGGCGCCGCCGCTCCTCAGCCTCAAACTTCACCTTCCTCAGCCCGCCAAAGTTAACCGCCACCTTCAGGGCCCCCAATCAGCCGCACACGGGCCGCTCCAGTCTGCCAAACTTTACCGCTCCTCCCCGCGATTCACCTTCCTCAGCCCGCTCCAGACCGCCACCTTCAGGGCCCCCAATCAGCCGCACACAGTCCGCTCCAGTCTGCCAAAGTTTACCGCTCCTCCCCGCGCTTCACCTTCCTCAGCCCACTCCAGTCCGCAAAAGTTCACCGCTCCTGTCCGCCGCTCCTGTCCGCGCTCCTGATGATGTCAGCATGTTAGAGCACACGGCTGGCGCTGCTTCCAAGGGACTACTTTTTTTTAACGTCTATTTTTTAAAGAACGTATATTTTTTTGTGGTATATAGCCTATGTCACTCTGCAGACCCTGACAATTCCAATGATGTATTGGGTGTTTGGATTGGCGCAGTGGTTCCCGAGTTTACCTGCCTCAAAAGTTCACAGTTCTCTCTTTATAACAGTAGTATAGATGTGTTAAAAAAGTTAATTGTAATTTTTTTTACTTAATTATTTAATACATTTAAAGTTATTTAAGTATTTTTAAGTATGTTTTAGTTAATTATAGTTATTATTTCATTAATTTTAAATGACTTTTAAGACATTTTAAAAAATTCGATATTTTGACTAACTATATATTTTTTTTCGATATTTTTGATTCTATATTTTTGTACTTACCTGTTTGTAGATAGGACTTCGATATTTTTGCTTTCTATATTTTTACTTCGATATTTTTAGTATTCTATATTTTTGTATTCTATTTTTTGTCAGTGATCCGGCCTGCGCACTGTGCACAATGTCACATGACGTGTTACCACAGACATCGCTTCAACTTGTAAACCTAAGACAAGTGCTGCTGCGTGCTAACTGACATCTTCAAGATAGCCCCAAAGAAAGGTATCAGTACCAAGAAAGTCAAAGTTTTCAGTGAGAAGAAGGCACTGTCACTTGCCACAACCTGTTTGTCGCCCAAGACCTTTTTTGGGAAACCAAAAATTGCACCTGCAGCAGCAGAGCCCGTGGAGCAAGCTGGGAGCAGCAACCCCGCATCAGTGGACCCACCCCACCAACCTAGGCCCAAGCCCATGTTTGTCGCAGTGGAATCCAGTCTCATCATGACAATGTCGATGAGCACTGATGATGAAATTTGACTAATCGTTATCGCAATCAATCAATCAATCAGAGTACTTGTAAATCGCGCTACTTACCCGTGAGGGTCTCAAGGCGCTGAGGGGAGGGGTGCCGCTACTGCTCGAAGAGCCAGGTCTTGAGGAGTCTTATGAAGGCGAGTAGGTCTTGGGTCTGCCATAGGTGGGAAGGGAGAGTGTTCCAGGTCTTGGTGACGAGGTAGGAGAAGGATCTGCTGCCGGAGGTTGTTTGTTGGATATGGGGGACAGCAGCGAGGGCGAGGCTGGCAAAGCGGAGCTGGCAGGTTGGGGTGTAGAAGCTGAGTCTGCTGTTCAGGTAGGCTGGTCCGGCATTGTGGAGTGCTTTGTGTGCGTGGGTGAGGAGCTTGAATGTGCTCCTCTTGTCGACGGGGAGCCAGTGTAGGTCTCTCAGGTGGGGGGATGATGTGACTGCGGCAGGGGACGTTGACGATCAGTAGGGCGGAGGCATTTTGGATGCGTTGTAGTCGTCGTAGGTGTTTGGCTTGGATTCTTGCATAGAGTACGTTGCCATAGTCCAGTCTGCTGCTGACGAGGGCCTGTGTCACCGTTCTTCTTGTTTCCATTGGGATCCACTTGTAGATCCTGCGGAGCATGCGGAGGATGTTGTAGCAGGAGGAGGAGACGGTGTTGATCTGTTTAGACATGGAGAGGGAGGAGTCGAGGATGAATCCTAGGTTGCGTGCATGGTCGGTGGGGGTTGGCGCTGTCCCCAGTATGGCCGGCCACCAGGAGTCGTCCCAGGCTGAGGGGGTAGGTCCGAGGATGAGTACCTCCGTCTTGTCCAAGTTCAGCTTCAGACGGCTGTTCCTCATCCAGTCGGCGACGGCCTTCATTCCCTCGTGGAGGTTGGTTTTGGCGGTGTGCAGGTCCTTGGTGAGGGAGAGGATGAGCTGGATGTCGTTGGCGTAGGAGATGATGTTGAGGTCGTGTTGGCGGGCCACTTGTGCGAGGGGGGCCATGTAGACGTTGAACAGCGTCGGGCTGAGGGATGAGCCCTGGGGGACACCGCTGATGATGTTGGTGGCCTCGGATCAGAAGGGCGGGAGGCGGACGCTCTGGGTTCTGCCGGAGAGGAAGAACGTGGACCAGTCAAGGGCCATCTCTTTGATTCCGGCTTCTTGGAGGCATGTCTTTAGAGTGCAATGGCAGACCGTGTCGAAGGAGGCTGACAGGTCCAGGAGGATGAGGACTGATGTTTCGCCATTGTCTAGTTGGTGCCTGATGCCATCTGTGGCGGCGATGAGGGCTGTCTCGGTGCTGTGGTTGCGTCTGAACCCGGACTGGGACGGGTCCAAGATGTTGTTGTCTTCCAGGTGGCGGGCCAGTTGCACGTTGACAATTTTCTCGATGACCTTCGCCGGGAACGGGAGCAGGGAGATGGGCCGGAAGTTCCTGAGATCCTTGGGGTCCACCTTGGGCTTCTTGAGGAGGGCGTTGATTTTGGCGTGTTTCCAGCTTTCCGGGAGTGTCGCTGTTTCAAAGGAGATGTTGATGACCTTCAGTAGTTGGGTTGCGATGGCAGCGTCTGCTTTGTTAAATACGTGGTGTGGGCATGAGTCTGACGGAGATCCTGAGTAGATGGAGTTCGTGACCTTGCGTGTCTCATCGTCGTTGACGTTGGACCAGGAGGTCAGGCGGTTGGCGCTGGTGGTGTTCACAGGGGAGGTGGGGTCTGGTGTGGTCGGGGGGGTCATGGTGTTGAAGCTGTCATGGATGTCAGCAATCTTGCAGTGGAAGAAGATGGCTAGTGAGTTGCACAGTTCTTGTGAGAGCGGTATGTCGTTGGCGTTGATGCTGAGGTTGGAGAGTTCCTTTATGATGCTGAAGAGCTCTTTGCTGTTGTGTGTGTTGTTATCCAGGCGGTCTTTAAAGGAGGATCTCTTGGTTAATCTGATGAGGTGGTGAATGAATGAATGAATGAATGAATGAATGAAAATATTTGTAAAGCGCGCGATGGCCAAAACGGCTTCCTGGCGCTGGGAGCTCTAAAGAACCGGACAGACAGGGCCAAGAGGATTAGCGGGGGTAGGCCAGGGCAAACAGAAAAGTTTTTAGCGCTTTACGGAAGTGTGAAAAGATAGGGATCGAGCGTATAGAAAGAGGAAGAGAGTTCCAGAACCGGGGGGCAAGAACAGAGAAACGGGTTCCACCAGTGCGTGATTTGTGAAAACGGGGAACAGTGAGGAGGGCAGAAGATGATGAACGGAGAGTGCGGGCAGGGGTGTGAAGGGAAATCAGAGAATTGATGAAAGCCGGTGCAGAGTGATCAAGGGCCCGATAAACAAGGCAGCCCAATTTGAACAAAGATCTCTGAAAAATGGGCAACCAATGAAGGGATTTGAGGACGGGAGTGATGTGATGGGTTTTGGGCAAGTGAAAGATGAGACGGGCAGCCTGATTTTGGATAGCTTGTAAGCGGCGGGATTCATAGGCAGGAATGCCAGCGAACAAGCTATTGCCATAATCAAGGCGGGAGGTAATAAGGGCAGAAATAATGATTTTAAGGGAATCAAAAGAAAAGAAACGAGAGATTTTCCGGATCATCCGGAGGGAGAGAAAACAGGAGGACACCACGGCACTGACCTGGCCATGCATGGACAGGTCCTGTCTGACCTTGATGCCCAGAGTTTTAACGGAGGGGACGGGGGTGGGAGGAGGGCCAAGAATGGAAGGCCAGAAAGCAGGGGACCAGGGGCTGGATGAGCCGCCAATCAGGACAAGCTCAGTTTTATCTGGATTGAGCCTGAGGTGGTTGGCGCTCATCCACCCAGAAATAAAGACCATGGTGGAGTGAAAAAAGGATAGAGAGTGAGAAGAAGAGGAAAGATCAAAGACGAGCTGGAGGTCGTCAGCGTAGTTATACACAGAGACCCCCAGCTCAAGAAGGGAAGAGATAAGAGGGTGAATGTAGAGGTTGAAGAGAAGGGGAGAAAGGGAGGAACCTTGGGGAACCCCACAGGGCACCGGGAGGGGGGAAACAGAAAAGCCAGGAAGGTGGACGGCTTGAGAACGACCTGTCAAAAAGGAAGTGATCCAGGAGAGGACAGAGCCTCGTATGCCCGCTGCGCTGACACGGTCCAAAAGAATGTTATGGTCGACCGTGTCAAACGCAGCGGACAAGTCGAGGAGGATCAAAGCTTGAGGAGAGTTGACGTCGGCCTTGGCTTTAAGCTCGTCAAGGACGGCTAACACCACGGTTTCGGTCGAATGACCCGAACGGAAACCGGCTTGGTGAGAGGCCAGGAGCTGGTTCTGTCAACATAAGCAGAGAGACAGGAAGTAACATAAGATTCGAGAATTTTAGAAAGATAAGGAAGAAGAGAGATAGGTCTAAAGTTAGAGAGAAAAGAAGAATCGAGACCAGGTTTTTTAAGAATAGGAGAGACAATAGCAGATTTAAATGAAGAAGGGACCAATCCAGTGGAGAGAGAGGCATTAAGAAGGGAGAGAGGGGTGTCAGGACAGGAAGAAAAAAGGATTTTAAGAATGCGGGCAGGGGCACAGTCCGTGGGGGAGCCAGACTTAATTTTAGTGAGCAGAGCTAGGAAAGAGTCCAAGGAAAGGGGGGGAAAAGAAGAAAAAGAAAATTTAAGCGCAGAGGGGACAGAGTGAAGAGGAGTAAAAGGAGTGATCAAGATGTTAGATTTAATTTTAACAATCTTCTCGATAAAGAAGTTGTTAAGAGAAGAGCAAAGAGCCTGGGAGGGAGTGAAGTGAGGGCAAGCACGATCAGAGGTGGCCAAGTTGTTAACCAAAGAGAAAATTTCTTTAGATTTGTTAGCCGAGAGCGCCACTTGTTCGGAGAAATACTTGATCTTAGTGGCCAAGATGGCCTTCTTGTACTCCTTAAGAAGAAATTTATATTTGGCCTTGTGGTCAGGGCAGTAACTACGGCGCCAAAGGCGCTCTGAGCGTCTAAGCTCCAATTTGAGAGTCTTGAGCTCCGGGCTAAACCAGCGGTGAGCCTCGTGAGGGCGAATGGACTTGATTAACTTGAGGGGGGCTACTAAATCACATGCGGAAGAGAGCCAGTTACCAACTGCAGCGGCCTGTGAATCAAGGGGAATGCCAGTGAGGTCAGGGGAAGAAGAAGCAAGGGAGTGAGAGAGGGAGGCCAAGTCAACACGATTCCAACTACGGGAAAAGACATTCTTGGGACGAAGGGGCTTGTGGGGGGAGCCAGTAGTGATAGAGAAAGAAATAAGAGAGTGATCAGACCATGTACATGGGAGGATGCTGGGGGGGGAAACTATGTCCTGGGATGACCAGACTTGGTCCAGGATATGTCCAAGATTGTGGGTAGGGACCAAAACATGGGACTTAAGGTTGAGACAGAGGAGAGTGGCCGTATAGTCCTTGGATGCTGGGTCCTCCCTGGGGTCGCCAGGCCAGTAGTTAAAATCCCCAAGCAGGAGAACAGAGGAGTTATTAACCACCAGCGTGGCGAGGAGTTCCTGCAGGGAGGCCACAAAAAGGGGCATGTTCAGGGGAGGGCGGTAGACAAGGACAATAGTAAGAGGTGCAGACAGATTGGAGGAGCGAGCGACCAGGAAGTCCACTCCAGCGATAGGTGCTTGGGGGAGTAGCTGGAATTGAATAGTGGATCGGACAATCATGGCAACACCCCCCCCAGTCTTGTCCGCGGGGCGGTCGGCCCGGAGGACGTAATAAGAATGGGGAAGGATGGCAAGAATGTCGGGGAGGGAAGCCTCCGAAAACCATGTTTCCGTTAGGAACAGAAAATCTGGGGAGTCTGTAGTTAGAAGGTTAAACAGGTCAAGTTGGTGTTTGCCTGCCGAGCGAGTATTGAGGAGATAGGCAGAAGCAGTGTGAGGGGGTGATGAGGGTCCAATGGGGGGGGAGTCAATGTCCGGCGTAGGCAAAGGAATAATTGGATGTGAGAACACAACACGGTCTGCATGGGGGACATAAATATCTAGTGCAACAAGATGCTGATATCAGGTGATATCTGTGGGTGGCGTCCTTGTGGGCTCCGTGGTTGTCCGGAGTGCGTTCGTGGAGCCATATCTTCTCCAGTTTCTGGCAGGCGCGTTTGGAGGTCTGCAGCTCGTCGGTGAACCAGGTGGCTCTCTTGCTGGTGTGGTTGTTGGAGGGTTTCTTGAGTGGGGCGAGGGTGATGGATCAAGCCCTGATCTTTTGACTGGGTAGGAGTGTTCTGCTTAATTCAGATACTCTGTCCATCACCACCCCCTTTATGAATCGTTTTTGCCACCACAAGCGTGGAAGGGTATGCTCAGATGTGAGTCCCTTGCTCACTGCACCATCAGGATTCAAGCAAGCCGGGCCGAAGACGGCTGTGATTGCCAGAAACCGGTCCCCGGAAGCTTTTTTCCTTTCCAGTAAAGAATTGGCTTGGTAGTTTGGTCTGCCCTGTTCCCATGATGCACTGGGCCAGGGTCAGACTAATTTGCATGTAGCCAGGTTCTGAGCTGGGATGGTGCAGTGAGCTAAAAAACGGTGATGGATCAAGCCCTGATCTTTTGACTGGGTAGGAGTGTTCTGCTTAATTCAGATACTTTGCCCATCACCACCCCCTTTATGAATCGTTTTTGCCACCACAAGTGTGGAAGGGTATGCTCAGATGTGAGTCCCTTGCTCACTGCACCATCAGGATTCAAGCAAGCCGGGCCGAAGACGGCTGTGATTGCCAGAAACCGGTCCCCGGAAGCTTGTTTCCTTTCTAGTAAAGAATTGGCTTGGTAGTTTGGTCTGCCCTGTTCCCATGATGCACTGGGCCAGGGTCAGACTAATTTGCATGTAGCCAGGTTCTGAGCTGGGATGGTGCAGTGAGCTAAAAAACGGTGATGGATCAAGCCCTGATCTTTTGACTGGGTAGGAGTGTTCTGCTTAATTCAGATACTCTGTCCATCACCACCCCCTTTATGAATCGTTTTTGCCACCACAAGTGTGGAAGGGTATGCTCAGATGTGAGTCCCTTGCTCACTGCACCATCAGGATTCAAGCAAGCCGGGCCGAAGACGGCTGTGATTGCCAGAAACCGGTCCCCGGAAGCTTGTTTCCTTTCCAGTAAAGAATTGGCTTGGTAGTTTGGTCTGCCCTGTTCCCATGATGCACTGGGCCAGGGTCAGACTAATTTGCATGTAGCCAGGTTCTGAGCTGGGATGGTGCAGTGAGCTAAAAAACGGTGATGGATCAAGCCCTGATCTTTTGACTGGGTAGGAGTGTTCTGCTTAATTCAGATACTCTGTCCATCACCACCCCCTTTATGAATCGTTTTTGCCACCACAAGTGTGGAAGGGTATGCTCAGATGTGAGTCCCTTGCTCACTGCACCATCAGGATTCAAGCAAGCCGGGCTGAAGACGGCTGTGATTGCCAGAAACCGGTCCCCGGAAGCTTGATTCCTTTCCAGTAAAGAATTGGCTTGGTAGTTTGGTCTGCCCTGTTCCCATGATGCACTGGGCCAGGGTCAGACTAATTTGCATGTAGCCAGGTTCTGAGCTGGGATGGTGCAGTGAGCTAAAAAACGGTGATGGATCAAACCCTGATCTTTTGACTGGGTAGGAGTGTTCTGCTTAATTCAGATACTCTGTCCATCACCACCCCCTTTATGAATCGTTTTTGCCACCACAAGTGTGGAAGGGTATGCTCAGATGTGAGTCCCTTGCTCACTGCACCATCAGGATTCAAGCAAGCCGGGCCAAAGACGGCTGCGATTGCCAGAAACCGGTCCCCGGAAGCTTGTTTCCTTTCCAGTAAAGAATTGGCTTGGTAGTTTGGTCTGCCCTGTTCCCATGATGCACTGGGCCAGGGTCAGACTAATTTGCATGTAGCCAGGTTCTGAGCTGGGATGGTGCAGTGAGCTAAAAAACGGTGATGGATCAAGCCCTGATCTTTTGACTGGGTAGGAGTGTTCTGCTTAATTCAGATACTCTGTCCATCACCACCCCCTTTATGAATCGTTTTTGCCACCACAAGTGTGGAAGGGTATGCTCAGATGTGAGTCCCTTGCTCACTGCACCATCAGGATTCAAGCAAGCCGGGCCGAAGACGGCTGTGATTGCCAGAAACCGGTCCCCGGAAGCTTGTTTCCTTTCCAGTAAAGAATTGGCTTGGTAGTTTGGTCTGCCCTGTTCCCATGATGCACTGGGCCAGGGTCAGACTAATTTGCATGTAGCCAGGTTCTGAGCTGGGATGGTGCAGTGAGCTAAAAAACGGTGATGGATCAAGCCCTGATCTTTTGACTGGGTAGGAGTGTTCTGCTTAATTCAGATACTCTGTCCATCACCACCCCCTTTATGAATCGTTTTTGCCACCACAAGTGTGGAGGGGTATGCTCAGATGTGAGTCCCTTGCTCACTGCACCATCAGGATTCAAGCAAGCCGGGCCGAAGACGGCTGTGATTGCCAGAAACCAGCCCCCGGAAGCTTGTTTCCTTTCCAGTAAAGAATTGGCTTGGTAGTTTGGTCTGCCCTGTTCCCATGATGCACTGGGCCAGGGTCAGACTAATTTGCATGTAGCCAGGTTCTGAGCTGGGATGGTGCAGTGAGCTAAAAAACGGTGATGGATCAAGCCCTGATCTTTTGACTGGGTAGGAGTGTTCTGCTTAATTCAGATACTCTGTCCATCACCACCCCCTTTATGAATCGCGAGGGTGTTGGCACAGTCGTTGATCCACTGTCTGAGGTTGAGGGATGCAGTGTCTGGGTTGGTGGGGCGGTGGGCGGGTTTTGGGTGAGGGTGGTGATCAGCTGGTCTTCGGTGATTTTGCTCCAGCAGCGGCGAGGCAGCTGAAGGGTGCGGTGGTGCGTGGTTGGTTTGTTGAAGGTGAAATGGATGCAGTGGTGGTCAGTCCAGTGGAGTTCGGTGGTGTGGTCGAAGGCGACATGGGTGCCTGTGGAGAAGATGGGGTTCAGCGTATGGCCAGCAGCGTGGGTGGGTGTGGTGACAAATTGTCTGAGGCCGAGGTTGGCGAGGTTGTCGATCAGGGTGGCGGAGTTGGCGTCGTTGTTGTTCTCGAGGTGGAAATTCAGGTCCCCGAGAAGGATGTAGGTCCGTGGAGGCGAGTGCTTGGGTGCTGGCGAGGTCGGCGATAGAGTCGCTGCATTGAGCTCGGGTCCGGGTGGTCTGTAGATGAGTATTCCTCTGAGGGTGGTGTTGGGGTCGGTGTGGATCCGGAAGTGCAGGTGTTCGGCGGTGTTGAAGGTGTCATATGCGCGGGTGGCAACCTTGAGGGTGGATTTGTGGACGATGGATATTCCTCCCCTGATTCCGTTGGCGTGATCCCTGCAGGTGATCCTGTAGCCGTCCGGGATGGCTATGGCGATGTCAGGCGCCGAGTAGTTGTTCCACCAGGTCTCGGTCAGTAAGGCCACGTCTGGGGCGGAGGTGTCGAGCAGATCCCAGAGCTCGACGGCATGTTTGCGTGCGAAGCTGGTGTTGAGGAGTATGCAGCAGAGGTGGTTGGGTCCAGTCCTTGGAGATTTGGTGGTTCTGTCGCAGGTGAAGCTGCAGGTGTCACAGGAGAAAGGTCCATGAGTCCGTTTCGGGGCAGCTTGGAAGCAGGTGTGGTTACTGCCGGCGTTTAGTCCGTAGAGGGTGCTGGCGTCGTAGCGGAGTCAGGTGTTGTGGTGTTTGCGGGGTCCAGGGTTTCTGGCGCTGGGCGCGGTCCAGGCGCGGACGGGCGCAGATGGGCTTGCCTTTGGCGAAGCAGCGGCGTGCCGGCTGCGCGTGTCTGCTGCGTGCGCCGGCTGCACGGCCGCTGCGTGGCCTCCATAAGAGGGGAGAGGGAGGGAGGAGCAGCTGGGAGCGGGAGCAGGGTGGCCAATGGGGAGCAGGGGGGCGGTGCCGCAGGGACGTAGCAGGGTGAAAGGATCGGAGATGGCGGGAACCAGGCGGCGGCAAGAACCAGGACACGAGGCAGCTGGCAGCTTTGTGGTGGCGTGGGGAGCGACCTGCATGCGAGCAGGGTCAAAGGTCGCTCCTATGCCACTGCGCAACCCCTTTAAGAGGGGGAGAGGGATGGAGGAGCAGCTGGGAGGTGGGAGTGGGGTGGCCAATGGGGAGCAGGTGGGTGGTGCCGCAGGGACGCAGCGGTGGGAAAGGATCGGGAGATGGCGGGAACCAGATGGCAGCAGGAAACAGGACATGAGGCAGCTGGCAGCTGTGTGGTGGCGTGGAGATCGACCTGCCTGCAAACAGGGTCAAATGTCACTCCTATGCCACTGTGTGGCCCCCTTAAGAGGGGGAGAGGGAGGGAGGAGCAGCTGGGAGGTGGGAGTGGGGTGGCCAATGGGGGGAGGGGGCGGGGCCACAGTGACGCAGCAGCGGGAAAGGATCGGGAGACGGTGGGAACCAGGAGGCGGCATGAAGCAGAACACAAGGCAGCTGGCGGATGTGTGGTGGTGTGGGGAGTGACCTGCCTGTGAGCAGGGTCAAAGGTCACTTAGATAAGTGGGAAACAACAGCTGCAACCACCCCCAATAGTAGTAGTTCCTCCCGTAGGAGTGGCAGTTCAGGAGATCAAGATTCCTGCTGAGGGAGAAGAAGAGCATGCCACTCTTTCAGAAAATCCATTGTCTTCCAGATCCCCAGCAAGGAAAAGGAGATTTAGTCCATCAGCTTCTTCTATAAGCCCCTCTTCTGATGATCTAGACACCATTTGGACCCCACCTCAGTCTGAGAGTGAGAGACACCACGAGACAAGGCTTTGGAAAAGGAATGCTCCAGAAAGCCTCAGAGTTATGGAGGTAGATGTAGAAGAGGAGGATGATGATGAGCCAGTCATCATGGAAATTAGCCCACCCCAGTGGAGGCCAACATTACCCCATCCCGATTGCAGTGAGGGATATGGGACGGATACAATCAACACAGATACCACCCACACTACCTCAAGCTGCCATATTTACAAAGTGCCAGCAGTGACCTAGATCCACCACAACCACCTCAGTAGAAGTAGGCACTGCATAGAGTCAAACGTCATGCCCACCTACCAGTTCATCCAACATTGCAAGTGGCACCAGCAGTATCAGAAAGTTGCCCTCCCTGGTTTGGGACTTCTTTTTGGTTAGCCAGAGGAGGTGAACATTGCTATATGCTCCCTTTGTGGAGTAGCTATTTATTGTGGTAAGTTTGAAACAAACTATGGTACTAGAGGTCAAACAAGGCGTCTGAGAAAACACCACTTGATCCAGTGGAAGGGGCACCTTAGCGGCCAAAAAACTGCAGGTGTTGTTGCTGGTGGAGAGGATGAAGATTTGATCATGGTGGAAGGTGAATAAGAGGGAGACACTTTCTCTTGTAGACAATGCAGTTCTGTCCCCAGCAGTGCAGTAGTACCACCCACATCATCATCTGCAACATCGCAATGGCACAAGAGTAAGGACGAGACACCAAGGGGTCCAAGGAAAGAGATTACAGCAACAACAAAAAACGTGCATTGAGCCTAACAATATCTGGTCTCAAGAAGTCCCCTGCAACAGTGGCACAGAAAAAAAAATGGCTACCATTCTCAGAATGTTTAGGTCGGAGGGGCAGTACAAACGCAACCACCCAACGGCACAATGTACAAGGAGAAGCTGGCAAAAATATTAGTGCAGGACCTCCAACCATTTTTTGGTGGAAGAAGAGGGCTTTCTTAAATTTGTGGCAGCCATCTGCCCGAAATGGAAGGTTCCTAGCCGGTCCTAATTCACCAGAGTTGCTGTACCAGCACTACATCACGACGTGCTAGAATTGCTTGGACAAGCTTTGCAGCAGAGTGCTGTTCACACTATCCACCTAACAACAGACAGGTGGAAAAGTTGCCAGGCCACTGATTACATGTGCATCACTACACACTGGTTCTCTTTTTTGGGGGTTAGAGAAAATATATCTTCAGGTGTTGACGCTGCTGATATTTTTAATGATGCTCAGAAGCAGGCTCAAGCAGGCATGTTCACCATGGAGAAATCCCATACTGCTGTAAACATTTTGGAAGACTTTAACACTAAGGCTTTGAATGGCTGCGACCAAGAGGGCTTAACATTGGTTTTGTTGCCACAGACAATGGCAATAATATAGTTAAATCCATTTCCGATGGTGGCTATTTCAGGTTCCTGGGTTTGGCGCATGGCATTAACATAATTAGATTAGAGGGCCGATCCTCCGGGGCACAACAAGTACTACAGGGCAGCCTTCAAGCTCAACTTCTGGGCCTAAGGGCAGTGTGGTTGGCTCAGAGCAGCCAAAACCATCAACAATATGTAGAGCAACATCAACAACCACAATAACAGGAGTATCAGCCCCAAAATTGGCAAAGGAATGGTTTCTACAGGCAAGACTTAAGTCTAATGCTGACGCAAAGGCAAAGGCAAAAAATGCCAGGCAAAGCGGAGCACCCATGACCATTGAGCGGATGGTCCAGGCCTATCTGGATGTCCCAACAGAGGTCTACTTTGATCAAAACCCATTGCTGTATTGGTACGGGAAAAGGCGCCAATGGCCAGTCCTCATCAGGCTTTTCGATAAACTATCTGGCTTGACCCATAGCAAGTGTATCTGTTGAGCGTGTTTTCAGTGCTACTGGTGCCATTCTGACCGCGAGAAGGATGAGTCTCTCGCACCAAAACAAGGAGAGGTTAACCATGATCAAAATGAATCAGCACTTTATACCACCGGATTACACCTTACCTGAAGTAGCACAGCAGGAAGATGATGATTTTGAGTAGAGACAAGTCTGGTCTCACTCCGGACACTGTTGGTATGGAGTTGGACACCATACTCTGAGTAAGGGTGGGCGTAGTTCGCGAAGTAGCGCTACGTGAAGCTACGCGAAGTGCACTTCGCACTACGCCAACTTCACGTAGCACTACGTGAGCTGCGTAATAGCATGTTCGCACTATGCAAGATGCGTTTTCAATGATTGCACAGTGCGGACAAGCATCCGGCACTGTGCAAGCATTGAAAACGGCATCTTGCACAGTGCGAGCTGTAGTTTTCTGCTGCTCGAGTAGATTATTACTCGAGCGGCAGCTTTCTCAACGCGAAGAGGTAGTTTCTCATTGAGAGCGGTCGCGAGCATGCGCAACCACTCACAATGAGAAACCTGACCTCCTCGCGTTGAGAATCTCGCCGGGATGTCATTTTGCTTGCTCGCGGTCGCGAACATGACGTTCAGGACCACGAACAAGCAAAAAATGACCTCTGCACTACGCTACGCTGCACTACACATGTTCGCACTGTGCTACGTGCTGCTCGCGTAGTGCGAAGTTGCGAAAACTTCGCAAACTCCGCGAGCGTAGCGTAGTGCTTCGCCCAGGGTTAACTCTGAGTCAGAGTCAGGAGGATCAGAGATAATTGATGGAATGACTCAGGGTGTGGGTGTGAGTGTGATTACTTTGACAAATGCCACCAGAAGAAGATGGAAGTTTTCAAATTCACTGAAACCAACTGATTTGAATGATGATGATGATTTTGAAGTGGCCTAAAGGTAAACGGCAACCTGCATGTCTGTGTAGTGGTGGTGGTGATGACGAGTGTGGTGTGACTGACACCGGTGCATTGATTTTTTACTTCATTTGGAAAATGCTATGTCGCTGTGTGTGTGCTCACCGCTGTCTGGCTCAAATTTGAAGCAAAGTGGTAGATGGAGGTAACTGTCAGAAATGGACATGATTTTATTTAGCCATGCTGCCTCTGAAAGTCTTCTACTTGCACTCCTAATGCAGTTTAGTTTTTCTCCTTGATTTTTCAATATCCTTTTTATTTTCCATCTACAGGCCCTTTACCCAGTGCCATACTGGAAAAACAACTCACACTTACCTTACCAAACCGCATCCGCAAGGCACCAGGAATGATTGACGGACAGTGGAAGAGGAAGGCAGAGATGCAACTCCCAATTTGACAATACAGATAGTATAATTTTTTTACTCTTCAATCATTACGAATATGTGTGTTGTTTTATGTTTGACTCCTACAGATATTTTAATATTATTGGCTATCTTTCAAAGCCCAGTACAACAAAACCAAATGTATGTAACTTGGCACTCTCTGGGGGCAGACAGACAATTGGATAATTATTATAACGCCCTATACTAATCTAGTTATGCTACTCATCATCATGCATCTTTTTCCTTTTCCTCCCATAACAGATTTATGATGGTCCACTTTCTCTCAAATCTCCCTTCCCATCCATTCATCGAACCCCTAACCCTCTTCCCCTGTGCTATGTGATTTATTGAGGTGTGACTAAATGAAATGTATTCCATTAATTGATCACACACTTGCTGGGTCAAATGTGGTGAAAGCAACACAAACGCAAGGCAGGGCGAGTGTCTACTTCTACTCTAAGTATATATATATATATATGTAGCCCACACTGGCAATATATAGATTAGATTGCCCACCCCTGCACAGTATTAGATATTCAATTTTTTCCAGAGGAACATAATCCATCATAGGTAATTACCAGCATCATCATCCTTCCAGCACTAAAGGTTAAGCTTGTCCACTTCATAGCTCAAGTCAACTTCAGTTTGTAACTTCTACTAGGCTAGCCCACTATTCTGTTTTATTTTATTTTAGCATTTTTTATCATCATGGTTTCTCGTTTGGCACTCTTCTTCTCGTGTACTGTACTTCCACTAGTCGTTCTCTATTCTCCCTCAGGTGACTGTCTCATTTTCCTTTTTTGAAACTGTTACTGTATACTACTACTACCACCACCATGGCACCTTGGGAAACCAAACCATCATCATGCAGCCATTGTTTCACCTAATCAATCACAGGTAAGAGAAGAAGTGTGGGGGATTCATTGAAGAAGCAATAATAATCTATATACTATGATAATTAATTAATTGACACACCCACACTCCTACCAAGTCCATGGGGTTATATAAATGTATATAGTTGCAGACTACATAGAATAGGAGGAGAGAGTGGTAGGACAAGTGAGAGTACCGCATCTATCTGTTTGTGTGTTACACTATATCAGCAGATTTAAAGAACTGGATACGGCCCTGCTGCAAAGAAAACAGTACCAAGTAAAAGAGTAAACCCCCCCAAAAAAGATTTACATCATATGTATTGTAAAACTAAAAATGTATTCCCCTAAAAAATATAAAACTAGAAACGCCCACAACACCTGACCACCCCATCCCTAACACCAACTAATGTCCAACGAGAGTTCAAAATCCAATTTCCCCATCTACCACATCCCACCTTCTCCCCAACAGGTCCCACCCACCAAACAAAACATTAAAAAAGGGTGCGAGGGATACCTCGCGGTGGGCTATGGCTAGAAGGAATCGGATCTTCTTCTCTACTCTGTCGACATGCTCCTCTATGCAGTTTTCAAGGCGCGCCATCATAAGGAGCATGCAGCACTCAAATGATCTCACTCTCGCTGTCAAGGGGGTTGCAGCAGTAGAAGATGAGTAGCGGCGGCCATCTGCCAAACCATGGCCCCATAGCACCGGAGGCACTACTGGGGCCTGGCTGGGGCCCGGTGCATTGGAGGCCGCAGCTGCTGCCCCCTCTTCCTCCTGGACCACCAGCCACTGATATTCGGCCCTGATGGCCTCCAGCTTTCTTTGCTGGGTCCTGGCTGCTTTCTCCTGCCTGTCAGATGGTTGTTTGGCAGCAGTTGCTATATTAACAAAGAAAATAGATCAATGGTAGCCAGTACTCCTATCAAAGCAGTAACACATACAATTATATAGTGGCACAGTAGCACATTTGTTGTATCCTCGATTTTTCTGCCCCTAAGATTTGGATGAGATTAGAGTTTTAGGCATTAGGCACTTTGGAGTAGACAAGTAATCTTTTTCCCTCTCTTGTTTAGCTAAATTAATCTTGTAGTTGAAGGCATGCCAGCTCAGCTTGTGCCCTGGACAGACATACTCGTGTTGCAGACTTGTGTTACTTTACTACTGTTTGCCGGTGGGGCATCTGTACTACACAATTATCATTTTTTCTATTTTAGCAACTATGTTAAATAAATGGCAAATGCTCAATTTCACTTTTACCCTGACTACAACAAGGCAGATGATCTGATTAAATGAATGATAATATACGGTACAACATCACGTGACGTGAGGTACTTCTATTGTAACCAATCATGTAGCCGATAGGCCACCCATGGCTGACACTGTTGAAATGATGACATGGGTAGGGATGGTGTGGGCCTCAGAGTCGGAGGGAGGCGATTGATGATGGGTGGGTACATATATAATATATATTTTGTGCTTGCAAACTACTGTGAATCAAGGGAGTAGTCAGAAACACAACCTCAAACCTTCGATTCAAAAACCTTGGAAAACATTTTTTCCTTGTTTATTACTTTTCACAGGGATTTTTCCATTTATCATTGCATTGTTCTTTTAGCATTATTTTTTATTCTTCACCCTTGCCTTTGCTACTCTGGCATGGTTCAATTTTGTTTTACATACATCCAGTCTTCACCTATGATTGAATACCGTCCAGGCATCCATCCATCCAAACATGGCTATTTTTCTCAACAAACCTTTCACCAACATACATTTGTCATTTAACCACCCATGTGTGCTTGCTTTCCTTTAAATTTGACCCATCGAACCCCTGGAGGATTCCTTTCACACATACAGTTTCACTCACCCAGGCAGGCATCCTTTCTTTCACCTTTCACCCATCCTTCAACCACAAATGCATCCTATCAGCCACATATATGCATCTTGTGCCCCCTTCACCCACGCATCCTTCTCTGCTAGTCATGTATTACATGTCACTCGTCCTTCCTCCTTGCATCCTTCTTTCCGTTTTCCATCAAACCATCAAGGTCTGACACTTAGTCTTTTTCATAACACTTTCTCTGCTGAGTTAAAGAGAAGATGCCATCAACTCCTGCTAATGCTAAATAAACTGTCTTCTTCAACTGTTCACAACTTAGTCTCAACAGTACAAAGTTCAGTGACTGTACAACCTTGCAGCGAGTGTATACATTTGATTGTTCAGTGTTAGACCTGGCATTTCTTGGCGTGAATATCCCTGACTTTTTGCCTCTACCTCCTCTATTTTTGATGTTGTGATGGATTTTGTTTTACTGGTTTAGATGCTTTGGGCACTTTGCCACTGCTGATCAGTGTCAACGTGCAAGTGCTCCCTGTGTAAAGTTAATAGTAATTGGTTGTCCATGATTGGTATGTTTGCCTTACTAGTAAAGTGCTCTATGTGTGCCAGGGCTAGTAATGCAAATGCTACTAGTGGGCCTGCAGCACTAATTGTGCAACCCACACAAATAGCCTTTAAGGGAGAACTCAAGCCTGCCACTGCAGTGCCTGCGCGCAGTTTGTTAAACTGCCATGTTGTCCTGACAAGGGCACCCATTTGCCAGGTCTTACCCTTCCCTTTCTATGCACATCAGACACCCCTGTGTTAGGTCCAAGGTACCCCCTGGGCAGGGTGCAGTGCATGTGAAAGGTAGAACATGTACAGAGGTGTGTACCATGCCCTGACAGTGAAATACTCTCCATTTCGTTTTTCTCTGTTTAAAGACCATCTTGCCCATAGGACAGAATGGTGAGGCTGTGTATATGTTTTCCAGCCTATCTTCCCAAAGGCTTAAGATGAAGAGGTGAAGTTTAGTGTGCCTGAACTCACAATGTAATAACACATCTCTTTATAAAGGTGGTTTTTGCATTGTGTGTTAAGAAACCACTCTTTTAGAAGTGGTTGAGTGTTTGTGCTCTGACATTTCTGTGTGTCTCTGCCTGGTTATGGATTGACTTTCTGGATTTGAAAGTGATAGGATCTGTGGACTGTCTTGACCTAGGGGAGGAGGTGAGACAGCAACAGGCTGATCTGGAGTGTAGGGGGGAGGAGTAGCCCTTGGAGGTGAAGAGGCCTGTGTTGCTGCCATAAAAACAATGGTCCCATCTCCTGCTGAGTGATGGAGAATCCAGACCTCCACTAATCAAACGAATAAGGTGTCACTGGTAGGGAGGCACCCAGAACTGGTTTGAACAGGGGTCAGTGCCCCCTGAACACAAAGACTTCAAATACATTTAGGGGTATAATTATGAGAGCTGAAGCCCCTGAACTTTGGGAGAAATTAATTGATCAAGACTGAAAAGGATTGAACCTACTTCGTGGTCAAGAAGAATCTCTGCCAAGGAAGAAACAGCTGAAGAGACTTAAGGAAAGGACTGACCCTTGCTGTGTGTTCTGAGGATGACCTGCAGTTTGCTGCTTTAACCAAGGAGAGGCTAAAGGGTTTTTACTGTGTGCTGTGTCCGGGAAGTAACTTATCCTCAAGGGCCTGAGGTGAGCTGGCTCCCTGTTGAGGCAACTTAGGAACACAAACGTTTCCAGGAGAGTCTCAGCGATGCTGTGTGCGTGTGCTTTTTTCAGCCTGAGACCCTCGTAAGAATTGCCCTGTAATTGTGTTCACCAGAGTCCAAGCGAGTCTCAGCGATGCTGTGTGCATGTGCTTTTTGCAGCCTGAGCCTTTTGTGAGGATTGTCCTGTGATCGTGCGCATCGGAGTCCAAGTGAGTCTCAGAGATGCTGTGTGTGTGTGCTTTGTGCAGCCTGAGACCTTTGTGTGGATTGTCTTGGGATCGTGCACACTCAGAGTCCAAGTGAGTCTCAGCGACGCTGTGTGCATGTGCCCTGCTGCAGCCTGAGATCTTCGTAGCACCAGTGGCCTGGACTGGCAGCCCCAGAGGAGCTGAGCCGCTGGCCCAAGCCCGCAGTTGCCAGAGCAGGACCTCAAACCAACCCCGTTGAGAGAGGACCCGAGGTCCACTGGCTGGAATCCACAAAGTTGCATCGGAGGCCCAAGTCGCGGGAAGAGGAGAGGAGAGCGTGGTCGCACCCCCATATAACGTGTGTCGTATCGCTACCCGTACTTGCCAAGAAGTGGCAGTACCGGAGCCGGAGTGTGGAGCTGCTCCTTGGTTTACATCATACCCGTGTGGAGGCATCTGTTGAAGGAAGCTATCCGTGAGTCAGTACGAGTGGCAGAGACCCCGCCTAAGGCACCATGATCAGTGCTTGAGTGTATTACGCATTGCATTATTTCTGCATTACGAACTACCTGATTGTCATATTACGCATTGCATTATTTCTGCATTACAAACTACCTCACTAGTGTATTACGCATTGCATTTTTTCTGCATTGCGAACTACCTGATTGTTGCATTACACATTGCATTGTTTCTGCATTACTAACTGCCTGATTGTTGCATTACGCATTGCACTATTTTTGCATAACCAACTACCTAATTGTTGCATTGCATCTTGAGTTAGGTTGCATAACAAACTACCTGATTATCACGTTGCGCATTGCATTATTTTGGCATTACGAACGGCTTGATTATTGCATAACGAACTGCATTATTTCTACATTGCAAAGTGCATGATTCTTGCAGTACTAACTGCATAGCATTGTATTAGTACTGCAGTGGATCATTTAGAATTGCTCATTAATATCGCCATAACTTACAAGGGCTGGCTGGCCTAATAACCGGCCAGGAGGAATATTACAAATACACATATGTTGGATTTATATCGTGTGGTCTCATCGTATATCTTTTTATATAAATGTTTACTTGTTTTTATGAAACTCGCGTGATGTCCATTTGTGGTTTTATCATTGGGTAATTGATAGCGTGGTTGCAAATAATTTACACACTTGCCTTGAAGATAAGCCTGACTGCTCGTGCCAAGCTACAGAGGGGGTGAGCGGGGGTTATCTGAGAAGGTGTCCTTCCATTCCCTGACGTGGAAGCAAGGGTCCCTATTTGGCCTAAGGTACCTACCACAGCCAACTAGAGACCCCCGGGTCTCAGAATGAGGATGAGGGCACCAACATTGTTTCTTACGCTGACGACACTCAGCTTATCTTCTCTTGTGATAAAAGCTCTGACTTTGACAGGCCTAAGATCAAGTCCTGCCTCACAAATGTTTTCAACTGGCTTAAGGTCAATCAGCTCAAGTGTAATCTGGACAAAACGGAAGTTGTTTTCTTTGGAAAACCGGAAACACTCGACAGGAGTTCCTGGTGGCCCACGGATCTGCCATCTCCTCATACAGAAAAAGAGAAAGCAAAAAATGTAGGAATTGTCATTGACAACACACTCTCGATGCGCTCTCAGATCTTAAATCTCACTGGCGCATGCTTCAGTATACTCCGAATGTTGAGATTTCTGCAACTACTACATCTGGAGATTAGAAAGATAGTGGTCCAGGCTTTAGTGACATCAATACTTGACTACATCATCTGCTTGTATCTCGGTCTCCCCAAATCCTTAATCCAGGGCCTACAAGTGGTTCAAAACATGGCAGTCAGAGCCATCCTAAGTTCTGAACCCAGATCTAGCATGACTCCTTTTCTCAAATCTCTTCACTGGCTCCGCATTAAAGAGAGAATAAACTTTAAAGCTATGACCATCTTCTTTAAAGCGTTCCACAAGGGTGGAGCCAGCTACCTAATCAAACAAGTGAACCATTATTCTACATCAAGACCCCAAGGCACTTCCAATGAGAACCTGGTTATTGTACCCACTGGAGGCCGATTCTTTGGTTTCTTGGGCGCGGAACCATTGAATAGCCTTCTGGAGTCCTTAAGGCTAACCACTGGCCTACTTTCACTTAGAAAGAATCTAAAAACGTGGCTTTGTAATCAATAACTGGTTCCTCCAGTCTTCTCCCTCTGCTGTCTATGTGCCAGGACACTCTAGTTTGAGTAGATGTGTACTTTATTTCATTTAATTTCATGTAAATAAGCATGGAATATGACTTACCACAGCACACCACAGCTGCTGGCTCACCCCCTGCAGCTACTGCATCTGCTGCTCCTTACTGGCTGGTGTCGCATTTCCTGCTGACCCCGGCACTGGTGGTCGGTGCATCTAGAAAAAACATTACACTTTTTTAGATTCCCCTATTTATTTTTTTCACTAGCAAGATTGAAAATACAATACAGACACCCCACACATCACTGCATTCCTCATACTTCTTTCCAGCCATGGCCAATGGGAATCAGTTCACCACCAAATGCTTCTAATAATACTAGGCCTAGATGAGACGAAGACACAACTTTGGGGTGTCCAACGTGACCATCATTTACTGATTTAGCATGAGAAAGTAAAGGAAAGTCTTCTCATCTCAACAAACATGCATAGAATACATTACTTGGGCATGCAATCTGCACAGCAGAGTACTAGTACTAGTAGTAGTAAGGACCAATGGGTTCTTTCAGTCTTACAGTACCACCACTAGGCAGTCCACCAGAAGAAAGCAAGCTACAGACAGACTAATACAGAGTTAGAGGCAGTTTGAGGTAAAAATAAAACAGACCCTAGAAATATATAAATAACTAAGAAGTTAATGCAGGAACAAGAAGAATTTAGAAACAGATACATCAAAGAGGATTTGTGGCAAAAATAAAATGAGGAAACAGAAATAATAGTTCAAAATAAGGAGCGGTAAAAGTTAGGGAATATATATTAATATTAACAAGAGGATAGAGTATTTACTGGGGCCAGCAGAGCCACGTGAGGACCGTTCCTGTCCCGGGGGGACCCCTCCAGCTCCCGCACCCGCTTCGGAAGACCTTGTTGTATTCGCGCCCCCGGATGCTGATGATCATGTAAAACATAATTAAAGAGACAAAAAATGATTGGTGTTAAATAAATATTAAGTCTGTCCAAAAACATTTTTTGACAGGAAATGGCAAATGCAATAACACAGACCTTTCTTAAATCAGATGGAGTAGTAGTAGACTAGTATTGTGGTTGTGGACCATTCTATCTTTATCATTCCACAGTTCCATTCCGATTCCTGAATCCTAAACCTCCTAAGCCTTCATATTCCAAAGACTTTGGAAGAAATTGAAAAAAATGATATTTGCTTCTAAGTTCGGAATCGCCGATCTCATTCGCAATCATCTCAACAACCTTTGACAGGCCAATGCATTTAGTCTTCTTAAATGCATAGATGGACACATGCATATTGCATACACCAAATTGGTTGATAGCTATTCACTCACTATACAAACTACAAAAAAGGTTCTACTAATGACTAAGGAGTCAAGGATGGAAGTTATGTGAGAAAACGAATACCTACTACTAAGTTACTAGCTAACTACCACTATCTTAGTGAAGGAACAAAGGAAAGGAGTCTCTTTTGTCTGTATTACCTAACTTACGTTCTCTAACTTCTCTTACATAATCAGCCCAAGTGAGCGCAAAAGTTGCAAACAAGTATGATTAGTAGAGCTGAGCACCTGTCTAGAAGTATAACGAACACACAATATAACATTTTTAAACGTAACTTACCTGCATGCAGGCAGCAGTATTCTTGCTATTTGGAAAAAAAATAATACTCGCAACAATATGGAATGCATAATAATAAAAGTTAGCTACTCACCAAGCCCCGCGACCTCAACACCCACCAGGTCCAGCAGGACCTGCTCTTGGTCCAGGATATCGGACCACCAGTGCGTCACTTGGTTATGGGTTCACAAGACCCCAGAGCAGCGATACATTGCCCAGTACACTCTCGCCCATTGCTGATGACGCTCCTGGTGCCCGTACCTCGACCCAGGACTGCCGCCTGCTGCCAGGGTGGAGGGGAATGGTGCTGCAAGAAAAAAAAAGCTGCCACCTCCACCTCTGAAAACAAGGCCCACGGTTGCATCCCTTCCTGGTGCCGCCTTCTACAAGAAAGGTGGCTCCTCTTTCTCCAGTCGCATTCAGTGAGGATTCAAAACAGGCCCCAGAACCATAAAAAGAGTACCAAAACAAGGTGGATGCGCCCGGGCTCATTCGCGGGGTGAAGTTTGCGCGATATTTCGCCCAAGCACGTAATTTGTGTTGCTGTATGGCAGAAATGTCACGCGAACGGGTGGAACAAGCTACTCCGCCTACTTGCGGAACTCCGCGTAGCACCACAGAGTTATTTTACAGATTTGTTGAGTTACACATAGCATCGCTACGCGAACTCAACCCAGGCTTAGAAATAATGAACAGAAAGTGGATTGTGTTGCATATGGCAGCCCTGCAAAATAATAACAAACAATTCTGGCGATTAATCGCAAATAGAATCGGAAGCAGGAAATCACCAAACGCCACTCAGGCCTCACAGAAAGAATGAAAAAGTTATCTGCTTGAGCTCTATAAAGCAAATCCTGATCCTCATAACAACAGTGTAGTTGGCACCACACTGAGGCCTCCACTTGAACTAGAAAAGCAGGTAAGACCACCTTCAGAAAAGCAAATCGAATCATATATCAAAAAGGCAAGGTCCTCCGCAGATATGGGCCCAGATATGATCCCAGTAAAAGTGCTCCAAAGCAATCCAGTAAGATGGAACAAGTTCTTAGCACCTCTTATTTCTCATTGTTATGACTCAGGTCAAATCCCCAACTCAGGGACAGGAAGTATTGTCACCCCCCCTTCTAAAAAAGGTTCTCGCCTCAATACCAGCAACTATCATCAGATTGCACTCCTAGATGCTACAGGAAAAATCTTTGAGGCAAGTATTCTAGAACATCTGAAAGACTGGGCCGCCTCAAAGGACATAATTCCGATGGTTCCAGCAGGATTTCGGTTGAAACATTCTGCGATGGTTAAAATTGGCATGTAACAAGCAAATCATAGATGGTTTATAGTCTGTTTATCCATTTTTTTAAGCAGCATTCAACAGACCTATCCTGCGGAGAAAACTAAGGAGAATGGGGATACTAGACCCTCTCTTGAGGTTCATAGTCGCCCTCCATTCTTCTATGTGGTGTAAAGTTCAGATGGGGAAGGGAGGTATGATTCCCAGCTTGAATGCTCTAAAGCAGGCTTGCCTTATAGACCCTTCATTTTTTGCTTTTTCTATGTGACTTACCTGACAGTTTCAAAAGAATAAAGAATCTTCCCACCTAAAATAGCATCCGCTAACATCCATGTGTTAATGTATTCCGATGATGTGGTTCTCTTTGATATCACACCGCTCGGTTTACAGCGCAGTATAGACGCTCTTAGTTGGTTCTCAAAAGTGATTTTTGTAAGTAAATATCTCCAAATTAAAAGTGGTGCCATTTAGGGGGAGGAGCAACTTTATCAACTGGAAATTGGATGGGTTACCCATTGAGGTGGCAAAATCATATACCTATTTAGGCAGAGCAAATACACATTCACTTGAAACTGCATCCCATTTCCACCAAAAAGTGATTTCTCATATAAATGCCCTTGAGAGATTTTATTCCTCATCTGATAAGAGACAATTTCATCCTCTTCTTGAAGTATATAGGGCAAAAATTCCCCCTACCATAACTTATGCAACAGAATATTTCCCCACAAACAAATAGCACATTCAAAACACAAATTAAGTCAAATTGCTGTGGTAAAATATTGGTTTTCAACCAAGCTACACCGATTCAAGCACTACGTTTAGAGCTCTCTATCAGTAGTGCCTATTCAAGAGCTATGTGCAATGTAATCTGATGGGTATATATCTTCCTAGATGCAGAAGAATGCTCTTTAAGGGCCTTACTTAATCATGAAACCTTTGAGGTGGGAACAAACCAATATATTTTTAACAAACATCTTAAGATAGCCCTCGAGTACTTCCAACGCACCGAAACTATGCTGCAATCCTGTTCTCCGGCACACCTGAAGCTATTTTTAAAACATATGACCTGACAATTAAGCTTCAATCTCGTAATGGCCCATTGTTCACATCTATCTTACCATCTAGTCTTTTGCTTCCACTATTGGGGTCAAGATGCATCAAAAATGTTGGAGTTTTCCCTTAAGCATGGTGTCTGATGATGTATTACTATGCTGCGCCTAGGGATATTACCCTTAAATGCTTATACAAAGAATGGTGTGACGCAAGTGATAGGACAGGATTATGCGATAAAGTCCAAGACTCAACCCATGTGCTTTACTTCTGCTCGAACAAAGATCTGTTAGAGGCTAGAACTAGTTTTTTAAAACCCATATGTTTTAGGTATAACCTCTCCACTACTAATGATCAGCTTGCCTTAATGAAATCTCCACCGAATGAATTTTAAAAATCTTTTTTATCTATATTTTAAAAGGAATGTATCATCATGCTTTATTGGCGTATATTTTATACAAATCACAATGACAATGTATTTTTCACTTTATATTGTTGATCTCTGTTGAGTTCTAAATCAGTACAAAATTACTTGACTTGACTAGGAGTATCAGTACTTCAGTACATCTTTAAATAAGTGTATCAGTCCCTCTCTCATTGTATCACTGGATGTGTAAGTAACTATGTCACTATATGGCTGAATGTCTCAGTATCTCTATGGGTCTGTATATGTGTATGTAAGTGGCTGTATGGATTGCTTACTGACTTCATTAGTGAGTGTACAGGTATTTAACTGTGTGTGCAACTCTCCCTTTACTGCTGGATATGTACGTGCTATGTGAGTGAATGTGTAACTGCCTCTGTCGCTGTCTGACAGGGTGTTTGAGTTGCTCTATGCTTTCATAAATAGGTACGCGAGTCGCAGAATGGGTGGGAGACTATATGTTCAAGTGGGCATATTGGTCTGTAAGTGAATGTGTCACCTTTTAAACACCTAACACCCTGCTCTATGGCCTACCTTAGGGATGACTTTTAAGTAGAATTAGGGTATTTTAAGGCTTGGCAAGGGCTTTTAAATGCCAAGATGAACTGCCAGTAAAACTCCACACAGAGGCTCTGCAGTAGCTGACCCGAGACCTGTTTAAAGGGCTACTTGTCTGGATGGGTAACTAGGAGTGTCAATACTTGAGTACATATGTGTGTGAGTGTATTAGTACCTCCCTGGTGTGGTACTGGTGTAAGTAACTATGGGGCACATGCATCAAGCTTTTTACCAGTCGCAAAAGGGCCGATTCGCAGAATCGGCCCTTTTGCAACCGATAAAAAGCCATTTCCGATGCATCAAACCTAAACGCATTCGCAAAATAGGGTATCACAATTTTTCCGATTACCTATTTTGCGAATGCATTTAGGGAATTGCAAATTGCGATTCCCTAAATGCAATTCATGTAGCATTTTAAAAACTGCGACTTTGCATTAAGGATTCACAAATTACCAATAACTTCAAGTTGATGGTAATTTGGAAATCCTTAGAAAAATGCATAAAATTGCATTTTTCAAAGTGCTGTGTGGCGCATACACATGTGCACACTTACCTCTTTTGGGGGGGCATCAGGGGGGCCTTAGGCCCTCTAGCACCCTTGGAAATGCATTCACAATTTGCGATTACCTATTTAGAAATCGCAAATTGCGAATGCTTTCCCATTCATTCCTATGGGTCTTTAGGCCCATAGGAATGAATGGGAATGCATTCCCTAATAGCGAATCACAATTTGTGATTTGCTATTACCAAATGTGTAGGAATCGCTATTTATTTTGCGATTCCTACATGCATGAGGAATTACGACTCCTAAATAGCGATTCCTTAAAAATCGCTATTAAGGAATCACAATTCCTTATCATGATGCATGTGCCCCTATATTGGTGTGTGACTGGCTGTCTAAGTATCTCTATCGGTCCGCATGTACGTATGGCTGTATGGATTACTAGTTGCATTAGTGAGTGTAGTGGCATGTAACTATGTGTGCAGCTGACTGTTTCTGCTGGGTACATAACTGTTGTGTGAGTGAATGTGTAAGTGCCTCTGTCGCTGTCTGACTTGGTGTGTTAGTGAGCCTATGCTTTTGTATATAGGTTTGTAAGTTGCAGTATGGGTGGGAGACTAGATGGATAATTGGGTGTATCAGTTTGTAAGTGTGCAAGTAGCTCAGTGAAACTTCAAAGTACATATCTTACCTGTGAAGTAACTTGCCCCCTGCCCTATGGCCTACCTCCAGTCTACCTTACAGGTGACTTACATGTAGTAAAAGAGAGGTTTTAGGCTTGGCAAAGAGTTTTAAATGCCAACTTGACCTGGTAGTAAAACTACACAGTAGCAGGCCCAACATGTGTTTAAAGGTCTACTTCACTGGACGGGTGACAAGGAGTATCAGTGATTGAGTACATGTCTAAATACTTCTATCACTCCCTCTCTCGTGTGCCAGTGAATGTGTAAGTAACTATGTCACTATACCATAAGCTATCATAATAACTCTTTGGGTCTCTATCTATGTATGTAAGGGGCTGTTTCGATTGTATACTAGCTGAATTAGTGACTGTAGGGGGATGTAGCTGTGTGGAACTGGCTCTGTTATTGTTGGATACATAATTGCTGTGTGGGTGAATGTGTGAGTGCCTCAATCACTGTCTGACTGGGTGTGTTAATGGATCTGTGCTTTTTTATATAGATTTATAAGTAATCTGGGTGGTGAACTCCACTCCATTCATGGAGTTTGCAGAGTTCTTTATGCTCCATAGGAACGCAAAGTTCCCAAAACTTTTTTTCCTCACTCGTACTCCCCAACATCAGGTTGACAAGCGAGGACAATCCAACTCCAGGTGAGATATTTCCTTGCTCATGCTCCCCAACGTCAAATTGGCAAGTGTGAGCGAGAAAAATCCACCTCCCGGTGAGATTTCTCAATGCGGGTAGTTGCAGGTGGTCGTGAACACTCACGTTGAGAAACCTTCCGTTCACATTGAAAAAGTTGTAGCTCGAGCAGTAAATCTACTTGAGCAGCAGAAAAGAATGCAACACCCTCTTGCACTGGGCATGGTGCCATTTGCGTTGATTTTTCAGCACAAGACAAACATACAGCTCTGCAAATCAACGCAAGCTGGAGTGACTAATTGCATTACGCTGCTTTCGGAACTCCACATACCGCGCCAGGGTTTTTTGGTCTCTGTGAACTCCGCCCAGGCTTATTTATAAGTTGTAGTATGGGTGGGAGACTAGATGTATAACTGGTTGTATCGGTCTGTAAGTGCGCCTGTAACTCGGTGAAACTTCAAAGTACACGTCTTACTTTTAAGCACGTAGTACTCTGCCCTATGTTCCACCTACATCCTACCTTACAGGTGACTTATATATAGTAGAAGGGGAGTTTAAGGCTTGGCTTGACGCTTAAATTGCTAACTTGACCTGACAATAAAACTGCATACAGACTCTGCAGTAGCAGGCCTGAGACATGTTTAAAGGGTTGCTTTTCTGGATTGGTGACTTGTTTGTGTCAGTTCTTGACTACATATCTGAGTGAGTGTATCAGTCCATCTGTATGTGAGGCACTGGATGTCTAACTAACCATATTGGTATATGAATGGCTCTGTTAGTAACGCTATAGGTCTCTAAATGTGTTTGTAAGTGGCTGTATGGATTTGTTTCTGCCTGTGCTAGTGAGTGTTTGGGTATGTAGCATTGTGTGCAATTGGCTCAGTTACAGGTGGATATATTTGCGCTGTGTGGGTGTGTGAGTGAATGAATAAGTGTCTCTGTCACTGTCTGACTGGGTGTGTTAGTTGTTCTATGCTATTGTACATAACTATGTGAGTTGCAGTATGGAAAGGAGACTCCAAGGGCACATGTAATTCACTGAAACTTCAAAGTACGTCTTTCTTTTAAACCTAGAAAATCTGCATAAGCATCAGAAAAATATGTGGCACCCTCTTGCGCTGGGCATGGTGCTGTTTGCGTTGATTTTCCAGTTTCAGGACAAACACCCGGCAAGGAAAATCAACACGAACAGGCATGACCCAGCGCACTCTGACGCTTGCGAAAATCTGCGTAGCACAGCAGAGATTTTTGGTCTCCTCGAACTCCGCCCAGGCTTTCTTTTAAGTTGCAGTATGGATGGGAGACTAGATGTATAACTGGGTGTATCAGTCATTAAGTGTGCATGTAACTCAGTGAAACTTCAAAGTACACATCTTACTTATAAACACATAGGGCCCGATTCACAGAACTAACTTAAGACAAAATCCTAAACTTACTACCATTTTGGTATTCACAGAAGGCACTTACTCATTTTGGTATTCACAGAAGACACTGTTAAAGATCAATTCAAAATGGTCAGGCGATTTCAGTAGATGTTTCCTAAGTTAAATTTGCCCGGCGTAAAACGCCTCTAATACCATACGAAGTTATTCAATAAAGAGGCAGGCGCTGGAGACAGGAAGACAGGAAACAAGTTTATTCCGTCGGAGTAGAACACATCAGATCAGACAACAAGGTATCGTCTCGAGGTGCTCTCCAACCTCTTTGAGACCTGGTCTTTTATACACTGGTTTAAGGCATGTGAACGTCCTTTATTACAACAGGGACATTGTGAAGTATGAGAACGACATCACCGGCACCCCCCCCCCAGTTCCGGCCCATTCCAACACATGACAACAGTAGAGGCCCTTTCCCCTCATATGATTGGGAGGGGCCATCACGCAGCTGAGTGTTCTGCCGATTCCTTTGGAATGTGTGCGCCTGATCGAATCTCAGGGGGTGGGGACGTCATGATCAATAGTGATCCCTTTCAGGAGAAGCGAGTGCATGCAGTAGTGGGCAATAAACTGTATCCTCGGGCTAAGGGATGACCAGCGGTTCGTACAGGCAGTCGGGCTCGGAGGAAGGGGTCATCAAAGGAGGGGTATTCATGGGCGGAAAGGAGGTGTTGGTCAGGCGCGGGGTGTGATTCCCTGAGACAGAGTCATGGGGGGGGTTTCATGGCTTGTGCATGTGAGCGCGGGGGCAGCCAGGAGGCGCGGGGAAGGCTTGCAAGGTTCAGGGAAGTGTGCTGACGGGCGATCGTGAACAGGGAGACCATGGTACCTAAAATGGCAGTCGTGTATGCTCATACGTGAGTCTGCAAGATGGCGTAGATGATGTTCAGTACACGAACTAAAATTCCACAGTCCTCCCTTTAACATGTCTCGCCAGCTTGTCAGTTCGGTTCAATCCCCATGAGACCACGCACCTCTATCTCGTATAGGGGACTCATGTGCTCAGGTTTAAAGTTCAAAGTCTTTGGGCACATACTGTTGGAAATGAGTGCACATAAAGGTGGTAAACATTGAATACCTAAGCAACACCCACATAGTATCATGATTGGTATCAATAAAAACGTGAACAATCTCCACCCCCAGTTCTTCAAAGTGTCCCAGAACCAGCCTCCAAGCGACCATCCTTCCTGCTCCTGGTGAACCTCCGAGGACAGTCTGTGGAGGTGTTCGATTGCTTTGTAGACTGAAGGTGAGTTATCTGGCACGTAGGTGCAACAGCTGGAGCCGATGATGCGGCATGCACCTCCGCGGTCGGCCAGAACCACATCTAGAACAAGACGGTTTTGAAGAGCCACCAGGCGGACGGCCTGAAGCTCAGCCGTGTTGTTAGCAAGGATGCCAGCGGTGATGTTAATGGTTGTTTCTAATGCCTGAGTCAGGTGCCGGATAGCGCGGCTATTTGCCATTGGTCCCCACAGAGGAACAAGTCCCTTTGCTGCATCCAGGAACTGTGCTCCGGTGGAGTCGGCTTGTTCAACATCTCCGGCACGCTTTTGCCGGTGGTGGTTGGCTGAAGCCACATACGTGGGAGGAAGAATGAAGGCGATGTAGCACGTACCCCTCCAGCCTCTTGGGAGCCAAGTGTAAGCTTTGGTGCCACAAACAAAGTACATATTCGGGGAAGCAACAAAGGTGGGGGGGTCAGCTGAGACCAATGTTTTGGTGATGCGACAAGAACTGTGACCCACCAGCTGCGTTCCTTGTCCTTCGAGGCATACGAGTCCTATGACATTGATGACAGACAGGGCCACGGTCAGGGTGGCAGCCGTTTGTTTCCGCAGGTGGGAGAAGGTGGGTCTGGCTGGATTGTGGAGCACTTGCATTTCGACCCTTTCTTTGGCAGGGATGTTCGTAAGGAAGGTTGAACCTGAAATTGCAGGACAAAAGGGCTTTCCTGTCTTATTCAGCCAGAACCCATAGTAGAAGTGTGACACGGTTTGACCAGAAGTGGCGTTGTCCTTGTGGCTTTCCTGCATGAGGATCAACCAGGCGAGGCAGGAGCCGTGAACTGAGAAAGGAGAAGGGATGAAGGGGATGGAGTGTCCGGTAGCATGTGGGAGCAACCCACAGATCCAGCAGTTCGTGGCATTTGCAGCAAGGTTGTGCTGGTGCAACAGTTGTACAAAGGAATTGTTCCAGAACTCCCTACGCCTTTCTCGGAGCTGAGGTGAAAAGGGTGATCAGGTGGTGCTCTTTCATGGTGGTTGGCTGGACAGTGGTTGGCAACATCTGGTGAGCGGGTGTGCTTTCCTCCAAGATCCAGAAGGAAGTCATGAGGAGGAGGCAAAAGAGGAAGACAATGAAGAGAGCGATTGTCTTTGATTTGTGCAAATTGTCAGTCTTTGGGTTCCTGTAGTGGGTATTTCCTGTTGCTTCCGACGTCTTCTTATCTGGCGCTTCCATCATCTTCTTATCTGGCGCTTCCATCATCTTCATCTTCAAGGTGCTCGGTAGTGGGCAGAACCACAGACTTCGTTTAGCTTCTCTCCGGGTAACCCTTGGTTGCTTTGGGTCACCGTTCTGAGATTTTTAACTTAGTCAGTGGCCTACTTAGCCGAAGCTCCCTCCTTTCGATGCAGGAAATACCCTTCTCGGGATGGCACAGTGGGATCAGAGTGTTTTGCAAGTTCAAGTGCCTCGGTATCAGGATAGCAGTTCAGTGATGGTCGGTCTTTGTTGATGAGCTCTTCTTGGGTGCTGACGTTGTCTGTCGTGGCCAGTTTCGAGGACATTTTCTTGCAGTGGTGTGCATGCAGCCAGTTCTTTTTCCCCTCCACTCGAAGAGCCGTCCGAGTGGTGATCAGTACTTGCCAGGGGCCCGTCCACCGGGGTTCCAGACTCTTCGCTCGTTGAAAGTTCCGGATTAGGATGTAGTCCCCCGGTTGGATATCGTGACCGGGACCCCTGGAAGCATCAGGGATGGCCTGCTGCACCTGTTGATGAATGACAGACAATGTTTTAGTTAATTTGTACAAATAATCTGACAGCAGGACGTCGGGGACGTCGTGAATGGAGGTCGGTTTGGGGGCAGTCCAGAGGTTCATAGGCCGCCCAAACACAACTTCGTAGGGGGTCAAGTGGTGCTTAGTGGGAGTGGAGCGCATCGATAGTAATGCCAGTGGAAGGGCATCTGGCCACTTAAGTCCTGTGGTGGCCACTATTTTTGACAGTTTCAGTTTCAGTGTAGCGTTGTGTCGTTCAACCAGGCCAGCAGATTGGGGGTGGAAGACTGCGTGGAATCTTTGTTTTACCCCCAACCCCTTCAGGATTAGTTGGATAACTTCAGCTACGAAGTGGGGGCCATTGTCGCTCCATAAAATTTGACAAAGGCCGTAGCGAGGGAAAAACTCTTTCAGTAGTACTTTGGCAGTAGTCATGGCAGTGTTATCACGGGTCGGATAGGCTTCCACCCATTTGCTGAAGGCACATACAATGACCAATACGTACTTCAAGCCTTGGCACCTCTCTAGCTGGATGTAATCCATCTGAAGGACCTCAAAGGGGTGGTCGGGGATCCCAAACCCTCCCCGGGGTACCACAGTTCCTTTCCCGGGGTTGTGTTGTAAGCAGATGAGGCACTGCTGGACTAGGCGTTTGGCCGAGTCGGGGATCTTGTTGTTGTGCCAAACTTTGGAAATGAGTTCAATCATGGGGGCAGAGCCTATGTGTGCAGGGGAGTGTGCCATTGTCAGTATGGGGATCAAATAGGCATCAGGCAGCAACCATTTGTTCGTGTCTTTTGTCCGCCAGCAGCCTTCATCGTCCCTTAGACCCACCCGCGCCCACTCAGTCAATTCGTGTGGTGTGCTGGCCGATTGGATGTCCCTGATTGTTTCCCTAGCGTCGGTCCATTTTTCTGCTTGTGACCTGGTCACATACATGCGTGTCGTTGTCCTATTCTCAGCTGTGGTTCGGGCAGTGGTGTCGGCTAGTGCGTTTCCCTGTCCAACTAAATCTGTCACCTTCTTGTGTGCCTGGCATTTGATCACTGCTAATTGTCTGGGGAGAAGAACTGCTTCAATCAGGGCGGAGACTAAATCTCCGTGAAGGATGGGTGTACCGTGGGACGTCAGGAATCCCCTTTCCCTCCACAGGAGCCCAAAATGATGAACCACCCCGACGGCGTACTGGCTGTCCGTGTAAATGTTTGCCGTGGTTCCTGCTGCTATGATACATGCTCGTGTGAGGGCAATTAGTTCTGCTGCCTGTGCGGATCGTTGTGTGATGCGAGCGGTTTCAACTACTGTTCGAGCTGTCGTCACCGCATAGGCAGCAGAAGTGGTGCCGTCTGGGAGTTTGATACAAGAGCCATCTACCCATAGTTCTCCATCAGGATCTGTAAGAGTAATGTCTCGGAGGTCAACTCTACTCCTGGTCTGTTCGTCCGTGAGGGTCACACAGTCGTGTATAGGGGGCACATCGGGGTCATTTTCGGGCAAGGGTAACAGTGTAGCAGGGTTCAATGTCGTGCATCTCTTCAGGGTGATGTGGGGTGCAAGTAGAGTCAATTCGTACCCTGTTAGTCGTGCGCTAGTCAGATGTTGAGTCTTAGTCTGGTTCAAAAGGGTGTCAACTGCATGGGGCACTAATACCGTGAGGGAGTTTGAAAGCACAATTCCCTCACTCTGGCGGATAGAGACAGCAGCAGCGGCTACTGCTCGAAGGCAGGCAGGTAGAGCTCTGGTGACTGGATCAAGAGTGGCAGAGAAGTAGGCACAAGGGCGTTGTTTGGCGCCGATGGGCTGAGTTAGAACAGACAATGCGCATCCCTCCCTTTCGTGAGTGAAGAGGGAGAAGGGCTTGGAGTAATCTGGTGTTCCTAGAACGGGTGCCGAGCAAAGGGCATCCCGCAACTCCTTAAAGGATGCTTGGCATTCGGGAGTCCAAGGGAGTGGGAACGGAACATCTTTGGCCAACAGGGAGAGTAGGGGTTTTATAATGAGACTGAAATTTGGTAACCATTGTCGGCAGAAAGAAGTAAGGCCCACTAATGAACAGACTTGCTTCTGTGTTTTTGGAATGGGGGTGTCTAGGATGGTTTGGATTCGGTCGGGCGTAAGTTTCCTCCCTTCTTTGGACAGGAGATGGCCTAGGTATGTTACTTGGGGCTGGCAGAACTGCAGTTTCTTTTTGGAGACTTTGTGGCCATTCTCCACAAGAAAGTGCAAGAGTTGGATAGTGGCTGTGATTGCAAGTGGAGTGGTGTCGGCCGCCAGAAGGATATCATCGACATATTGGATCAACACCACTCCATCTGGTAGCTGGACGGCGTCCAGCTGTCTTTTGAGGGCCTGGCTGTAGATGCTGGGACTTTCAGTGTAGCCCTGGGGAGCTCTACAAAATCGGTACGAACGGTTTTTTAAAGTGAAGCCGAAGAGATAACGGCTGTCTGGATGGATCGGGATAGAGAAGAATGCATTTTTAAGATCAATAACGGTGAAGGTGGTGGCAGTGGACGGGATGAGAGTCAGAATGGTGGCGATGTCTGAGACTACGGGGTACTGTGGTACCACCACTTTGTTGACTTCTCGCAGGTCGATGATGAAGCGGTACGCTTTCTCATCTCCCTCACCTTGCTTCTTAACAATGGGTAGGATAGGGCTATTGCAGACATTACTAACCACTTCCTCTACCACTCCTGCATCTACCAAGGACTGAATAATCGCTACCAATGCCTTCTCGCCTTCGGGTGATATCCGGTACTGTGGGAGTTTCGGGAGTATTGCATCTGGTCGAACAGTTATGTGTACAGGATCGATCATCATTCGTCTTACATCCGAGTCGTTTCTGGCCCAGAGGTACAGGGGTAGGGTATCGAGCAAGGATAGGTCAGCATCTGTTATGGCGTACATATGTCGTGCGGGTTGGGGTCTGGACATGCTCGGGTTGTCGTACAGGATGACTCGGACTCCATCCGGGGAACACCTAATAGTAGCTCGGAAATGTTTCAGTAAATCAATACCCATAATGGCGTCAGGGGAGCTGGAGGAGAGCAGAAACGTTGTGTCAGTGGGATTGTTTCCTAGGTCAAAGGAGATAGGTACAGACAGGGGATTAGTGGAGGGCGTTCCATCGAAACCTATCGAGGTAATGTGTGAGCCAGACAAGGGTGCCCTTGGAATCAGTCGTTTTGATAATACACTACGTGTCGCTCCAGTGTCTACCAAAAATGGAGACTTTGTACCCAGGACCTTAGCAGTGACGTAAGGACCTTGCTGGTCAACACAGAGCTCGACTGGATCCCTCCCTTGCCCCTGGCAGTCCTATGCAGAGTCGTGAGCATTGTTGCAGTCGGACTGTTGGCACTGATTCTGTCGGGCGGTCAAATGTGTTTGGTCTGTCAGATCAGTCATTGGTGGTGTCGCGGGTCTGCCCTCGTCCTTGCCCTCCAGTTTTGGAGCCATTGGTTATGTCCCTTGTTTCTTTATTTCTAATCATTTCCCGAAGGGCCAGGCATTGAGACTTCCAGTGCCCAAATTCTTTGCAAAATGCACACTGGTTCTCATCGAGGTCGGTTCGTGGAGCGCCAGGTATGGGGTTGCGGTCTCTAGGGGCCGAATTCCTAGGGGCATTCGACTGGTAGTTTCCCCTATACCGTTCCCTTCCTGTAGTCACTCCCTGCAGTTGAGCAATCATTACTCGTTCCTTTAAGTCCTTTTTCTTTTTCTCAGTTGCCCTTTCGATCTCGTTCTTTTGGTGTTTGTAATACTGAGCCATCTGAAGGATAGCTGCAGGTTTAGAGGCTCCCCAACTACTCTCGCTAGTCTGTAACTTTTGGGAGACCTCTTGCGATAGCCCCTTTACGTAGTTTTGCACGAATAGGTGTTGTCCGGTTGCGGTGGTCATATCTTGGCCACTGTAGTCGGAGAACACTGTTTCAAATCGTGAGAAGTATTCTGATACATCTTCCTGAGGCTTCTGGCGACAAGCCGTGACTACCGACCAGTCTACCTTCTTTTCTGGGATCAACGTCTTTAGCTTCTGCACTATTTTGTCGGGGAGTTCCAGTATGTCTTTTACAGGTTTCTTTCCGGGCTCTCGTTGCCTATCTAGGTCATCGAGTTGTTTCCAGGTGTGTCCGAACAGGTCTGTGTGGTCGGCTTTCCGGATTTGCTTCCACACATCAGCCGGCAGACACAACCCAAAAAACAAATCAATGTCCGCTAGAGTCATTATGGTTGAGCCCAAGGCTGTGCCTAGTTCTGTATAAAATGCCGTAGGGTTCTTTCGCAGATCGGGCAGGGTTTGCCTAAAGGTTAAAATATCTTGCCGATCCCATGGTTGTTAACCCAGTTGTACACAACCCTCCCTTTTGCATCTGCGTGGTTGATATCATCGTTTGTTCCCTGACCTCTTGGGGGCACCCAATAGGGGGCGGCTTCTCTGATGGGCATCATCGTGTTGGCTGCTTCTACTGAGGGCTCAATTGTCTCAGGGACTGTGATCTTGACCTCTGGTTTCTGTTCCGTGAGGTGGCGGAAGACCTCAAGCGTTTGCATGAAGAGGTCCGTCACATCGCTCTCAGTTCCATCTCCAACATTGACCCTTCTATATAGAGCCGTCAATTTAGCAGGACCTTTATTCTGGTACCTATCCTCATACGCGTTCAGGGTGTGGTAGCTGAACCGTAAAATGAAATGCCATCTGTGACTACCGGCATGTGAATTATGCATATTCATCGTATATTCCTCGCTCTCCTTCCGTTCTACCAATGTTTTTGCTATCTTGTCGATTCCATCCCGCTCATCTTTGCTCAACCTATTTGGTCTGGCTGTTAGGTGCCTGCTAGTCTCATGTTCATCTGCTGTTGTTACCAATGCGGCTGGTGCGAAGGCCGTAAGAGCCGGGGCACTAGCGCTAGAGTCACCCACGCCTGCACTTTGGACTGGTGAGTGTTGTGCTAGAGGCTGGCTGGGAGCATAAGGAGGAGGCATGTAGATAATTGGAGGACCGAGTAGTAACTCGTCATTTGCCCGCTGTTTGGAGGGCATCTCCGGGTAGAGCGCAGAGGTGGTCCTGACAGGGCATTGGCCTGCCATTCCTGATTCTTGCGTTTGTTTAACTTCCTCTCTTCTTCTTATTTCTTCATCTAGTTATTTTGCGGCCAGATGGGCTGTTTTTCGTAACTCTTTCACTATTTTCGCTTCCTCTCTTTTCCTGCGATGTTCTGCTTCTTTGCGCCACATGCCAATACTATCGAGCATAGTGGGCGTTGCCTTGTTTATTTTTACAGCTGCTTCTAGTGTTTTTATTTTATTTTTATCAAAAGAACCTATCAGTGGCCACTGATTTTTAGGATCCTTTTTTGTATATTTATGCTATAACCTACTATAAGCTATAGCGACTAGTCCTTGCTTAGTAAACATGTCCTTATTAGGGGTGCCTTCCAGTGAAGCTGGATGGTTCATCTCTAATAAGCGGTCCGGGTTGACCCAACTATGAACCAATGGGGAGAAGATAGGCATGACGGATTACAATGGGGGCAAAAGCCTGCACTACCTATCTTTTCACTATTTGCAAAGACTGGACAGAATATTCTATTCTACGCTATTTGCAAACAGAGAATACCTCCGAAAAGAACCAATTCCCAAAACAGTCAATGTTCGGGCAAACAATCAATCAATGAGGAACGAAATAGGCACGACGTGTTAAAGGTTTGCGTTACCTACCCTTCACTATCGGCAAAGGGAGAGAGAATATTCCTATTCTTCCCTGTTTGCGGACAGAGAAGATCCTTAAGAGAACCAACTTCGAACAATTCAATGCTCGATTCAATCAATCAATCAATGAGGAGAAAAAAATAGGCACGACGTGTTAAAGGCTTGCGTTGCCTACCATTCACTATCTGCAAAGACTAAACAGAGTATGGCGATTCTGTACTTGTTTGCAAATAGAGAATTCCTCAGGAACAGTCAATAAGTAATACTAGCATTTTCAAACAATCAATCAATCAATTTCGCAATTCGTCGTGTATCACGACCTTACCCGGACCGCATGGACAGTTTCTCGTCTTCCGCTTCCAGCGCCCGATCGTCCTCTACTCTCTGTTGCTATCGCGGCACTCCTGGTGGTTCCCAGTCAGGACCGTAGATCACTCGGGAGAGGTCAGCTCGGAATCAGTGAAGTTCAGATGATCGGCTGTCAGACGAGGGTCTATCGGACAGGAGCTCTTTCCGATCGTTGCAGTTGTTCACTCTGTCATCGGGACCTCTCCCACTGGATCCACGTGTCGCTGATGGGCCCCGCGTTTGGGACGCCAATTGTTAAAGATCAATTCAAAATGGTCAGGCGATTTCAGTAGATGTTTCCTAAGTTAAATTTGCCCGGCGTAAAACGCCTCTAATACCATACGAAGTTATTCAATAAAGAGGCAGGCGCTGGAGACAGGAAGACAGGAAACAAGTTTATTCCGTCGGAGTAGAACACATCAGATCAGACAACAAGGTATCGTCTCGAGGTGCTCTCCAACCTCTTTGAGACCTGGTCTTTTATACACTGGTTTAAGGCATGTGAACGTCCTTTATTACAACAGGGACATTGTGAAGTATGAGAACGACATCACCGGCACCCCCCCCCCCAGTTCCGGCCCATTCCAACACATGACAACAGTAGAGGCCCTTTCCCCTCATATGATTGGGAGGGGCCATCACGCAGCTGAGTGTTCTGCCGATTCCTTTGGAATGTGTGCGCCTGATCGAATCTCAGGGGGTGGGGACGTCATGATCAATAGTGATCCCTTTCAGGAGAAGCGAGTGCATGCAGTAGTGGGCAATAAACTGTATCCTCGGGCTAAGAGATGACCAGCGGTTCGTACAGGCAGTCGGGCTCAGAGGAAGGGGTCATCAAAGGAGGGGTATTCATGGGCGGAAAGGAGGTGTTGGTCAGGCGCGGGGTGTGATTCCCTGAGACAGAGTCATGGGGGGGGTTTCATGGCTTGTGCATGTGAGCGCGGGGGCAGCCAGGAGGCGCGGGGAAGGCTTGCAAGGTTCAGGGAAGTGTGCTGACGGGCGATCGTGAACAGGGAGACCATGGTACCTAAAATGGCTGTCGTGTATGCTCATACGTGAGTCTGCAAGATGGCGTAGATGATGTTCAGTACACAAACTAAAATTCCACAACACTTACTCATTTCGGTATTCACAGAAGTTAGGAGTCCTAACTTTAGGACTCCTAAATGCCTTCTGTGAATACCGAAAGTACTAAAGTTAGGATTTTTCTCAATTTAGTAGTAGTAAAGTTAGGACTCCTAACTTTAGGACTCCTAAATGGCTTCTGTGAATACTGAAAGTCTTAAAATTAGGATTTTTCTCAATTTAGTAGTAGTAAAGTTAGGACTCCTAACTTTCGGACTCCTAAATGCCTTCTGTGAATACCGAAAGTCTTAAAATTAGGATTTTTCTCAGTTTAGTTGTAGTAAAGTTGAGAAAAATCCTAAATTTAAGACTTTCGGTATTCACAGAAGGCATTTAGGAGTCCGAAAGTTAGGAGTCCTAACTTTACTACTACTAAATTGAGAAAAATCCTAATTTTAAGACTTTCGGTATTCACAGAATGCATTTAGGAGTCCTAAAGTTAGGAGTCCTAACTTTAATACTACTAAATTGAGAAAAATCCTAACTTTAAGACTTTCGGTATTCACAGAAGGCATTTAAAAGTCCTAAAGTTAGGACTCCTAACTTCTGTGAATACCGAAATGAGTAAGTGCCTTCTGTGAATACCAAAATGAGTAAGTGCCTTCTGTGAATACCAAAATGGTAGTAAGTTTAGTATTTTGTCTTAAGTTAGTTCTGTGAATCGGGCCCTAAGTGCCTTCCCTATGTCCCACCTATGGCCTACCTTAAGGGTGACTTAAATGTAGTAGAAGGGAAGTTTTAGGCTTGGCAAGGAGTCTTAAATGTCAACTCGACTGCATAGTAAAACTGCACAGTCACAGACTCTGCATTAGTAGACTTAAGAAATATTTAAAGAGCTACTTCTCTGAATGGGTGATTAGGAGTGTCAGTACATCAGTACATATCTGAGTGACTATATTAGTTTCTCTGTGGATGTGTGACCGAATGTACAAGTAATGATCTCACAATATGACTGGCTCCCATAGTAACTGCATGGGTCTGCAAATGTGTATATGTATGTAAGTAGCTGTATATAATGCTCACTGGCTGTCTTAGTAACTTTTGGAGTATATAACTGTGTGTGCAACTGACTCTGTTACTGCTGGATATAAAAGTATTGTGTGGGCTTGTGGCCTAATGTGTAAGTGTCTCTGACTCTGTCTGATTGGGTGGGTGTCTGATTATAGGGTTATGCACATAGGTGTGTGAGTCACAGTATGGGTGGGAGACTGGATGTATAGTTGGGCACATGGATTTATAAGTGTGCATGTAACTCACTGAAACTTAAAGCTACATGTCTTACCTATGAAGCAAATAGCACCCTGCCCTATGGCCTACCTATAGTGACCTTTAGGGGTGACATAAACCTAGTAGAAGGGGAGTTTAAGGCTTGGAAGGAGTCTTACATGGCAAGTCGGCCTGACAGTAAAACCTAACACACAATCTCTGAAGTAACAAACCCAAGACATATTTAAAGAGCTGCTTGTCTGGATGGGTGACTAAGCTGGCCAGTCCTTGAGTATATATCTAAATGACTCTATCAGATCCTCTGTGGGTGTGTCAGTGCATGGGTAAGTACCTGTGTCTCTATATGGCTGCCTCTTGTAGTAACTCTATGGGTCTGTAAATGCGCATGGAAGTGGCTCTTTCTTTTGCTCATTGGCTGTCATAGTGAGTTTTAGGGTATATAACTTTGTGTGCAACTGGATCTGTTACTGCTGGATAAATAACTGCTATGTGGGTGCCTGAGAGCATGTGTAACTGCCTCTGCCATCTAACTGGGTGTTTGAGTGGCTCTATGCTTTTCTACATAGGTACGGGAGTTACCGTATGGGTGGGAGATTGGATGTATAACTGGGCATATGGGTTTATAATTGTGTATGTAACTCACTGAAACTTCAAAGTACATGTTTTATTTTTCATGCAAATAGTACCCTGCCCTTTGGTCTACCTCACAAGTCACTTGATTATAATAAATGGTACTTTAAGGCTTGGTAATAGGTTTTAACCACATCGGTGCTCGATGAGGTCCGCTCCTGCGCTGAGTTTTTTAAAAACCCATTATTCATGACGAGCTGGGCTCGTCATGAGCGTGCTGGGAGGCTACTGCATGACGAGCCCAGCTCGTCATGAGCGTCGAAGGGGTTAAATTCTAAGTCAACCTGGTAGTAAAACTGCGCACACAAGCTCTGTAGTAGCAGGCTCAAGACATTCAGGGTGGAATTTAGCTGAACCTCCTACAGAGATTATGTGAGTTGGGGATCACCTGCCAGATGGAATATGCAGGGAGGAGTTAGATGTGTGAAAATAGATCTAGAGGGGGCGGTAAGGTTCACACAGCTAGCAAAGTTCATAATGATCACCCCCACCCACTCACATCCTCACCGGCATTTGTTGAACATTGGACCTGATGGGATGAGTGTGCTGCAAGTACCCCAATAGATATTAAGTATTGGTATTCTATTATGGCCATATTATGGGGAGGACCTTGGAGTACGAGTAGCAGCCCCATTCAGGACAGGATATGGTTGATCCTCTGGCAGAGATCATATAAGTAGAGGGTCACCTGCAGTGTCAGATATGCAGGGACAAGATAACTGTGAGATTGCACTTCAAATGCAATATACCCGTTTTTAGAAAAATTCTTTTGAGAATCGCTCCCATCTCTAATATTAACTGCTGCTATCCTCAGCAGTGAGGCAACATCAAATGGTATATGTAAGATCTTTCTCTATACCTGTTTTCAAGAATTGTTTGAGAAACACATCTATTCCCAATATCAATGTATTATTATTATTATTAATTATTATTAATAACATTTGTTAAGCGCATGGTTGCACAAAGAACAGTGCGTCCCCGCGCTGAGAGTCCCAGTAATCCTCACACAGCAGACTAGCATAGGGACAGCCCAAGGTGCTGTAGAAAGAAAACTACACTAATAAGCTTTGGGGAAAAGAAAGGTTTTCAGCCTCTGTCTGAACCTAGCTTCAGATGGTTCCATCCTCCAGTCGATGGGCAGGTCATTCCAGTCCTTACTGGCCAAGTATCTAAACGACCGACCCCCCATCCTAGCTCTGTGGATCCGAGGGACCACTAATAGCATACAACCCATTGACCTAAGATGGCGCGAGGGACGATAGATGGGAAGCAAATCCTGAAGATACAAAGGTGCCTTTTTGTGAGCTATGCGATGGGTGATACACATAGTTTTGAATTTGATGCGCTCCCTAACTGGAAGCCAATATAGGCATCGCAAGGCATTCTTCCCAGACGCCCTCCTAGGGAGATTCAGAACCAGCCTAGCAGCGGCGTTCAGAACGCGTTGCAGCTGTATAAGGCCTTTTTGACTGAGTCCACAAAGGAGGGAGTTCCCATAATCCAAATGGGAGGTAACTAATGCGTGGACCATTGTTTTCCTGGAGTTGGGAGGCAACAGTATGTGTTGATGTATTGATTGTGTCACATTAGGCTGTATTATCATGTAATTACCAGCTGGGTCTTTAAGATTAATGTGAAATTCTCATACCAGAAAATGACTTAATGATTGTTTTATGCACCTTCAAAAATGGCTGTGATATTTATTAGAATGAGGACAAACAAGTCGCTTTTTAATGTCCTACAAGATGTGCTGCTAACCAATGGGGTGTTGACATATAAGAGGGTCAATAAAAATTGTAAACTGACAACTATGAAGGCCAGGAGGCTGAAACGCTTTAAACAGTTTTTTGTTTGTCCGCCCCTCATGATCAAGTACACATTTAACATAAAAAAACATAGGTTGTTGTGGTTGGGTGCGTTTCTAGTTGGAACACACTATGGGTTGGTCGTGAAATAAAATATCAGAAAATGTACTAGCCTGGAGTGCTCGAGGTCTTCTTTTGGATCCAATTACAGGTTATGCGAGGCCACTCTCGTGTGTCGAAACACCCACTGCAAAAGTGAGCGGCTTGGAATTATTTTTACAAATTTTTGAAACATTTCTTTTTAAATGTGTGAAGTCCTATGAAATACTGGGGTACTTTAAAAAAAAGGAAAAAAATATATGTAAGCATATTGAAAATACACTCTACTACACTATATTTTACATGTTCTACACTATATTTTACAAATATAGTGTACTACGGTATATTTTCAGTTTTTCCCACATTTAATTTTGTGCAAGAAAGTGTACAAAGTACAACAGAAATTCTAAGAAATTACTGCCCTGCTTAAAATTTTTTTTTTTAAAGTATATTTGTTAAAAAACACTGTATTTCCTAACTATCAGCTCGGTACTCCATAACCTTTTATTAAAAATATATAGAAATATATATATATTTTTCATTACCCATTACCATTTTAATAAAGTGGTAATAGGTAGGGTACAACAATGAAACTTACTACTCATGTATATTTAAGACCTTTACCCAGAACACAGCTAAAGTGTAATAAAAAGAATATGGCTGCCATTAGCCAATCATATACACTGGCTTGTCATCAGCATGTACCGCGGTATACCATGGCACAATATATCACTAAGGGACAGATTCATCACTGAATTGCATTGCCCCTGTGTCACACGTAGTGTCCCAAAGGTACAACAATACTTAAGACAGATTTACCAAGCAAAACAAGGCCACCATGCGTCCCCTTCGTTGCTTGGTAAATCTGAAGAAATGCAACGCAGCACAAATTGCCTTACACACCATATTCTCCATTCCTACACAATTTCATGTGCATCCATTTAGCCATTTTCACACTATGTGTCTTTAAATTAGACTCTACAATATGACATGCCATGCCGCTCCACTCCATTGTTCGACATGACACTCCACTGTAAGGCACACCACTTCACTTAACTGTATGGGAAAATACTCCACTCTATGAAAACTCACTCCACTCTACGATATTCCAATCCCCTCTATGATAGATAACTCCACCCTATAACACTCTATGCCACTCCACTCCACTCTACAATACGCCGCTCCACTCTTTTCTACACCGCTCCACTGTAAGCTATTCCACTGAACACCACTCCACTCTATGCCACTGCAATCTTTGCAACTCCAGTGTACACCACTCAAATCTACAGTATCCCACTGTACCTCAATACACTCTACATCATTTCGCTCTACTCTACACCACTCCACTCTGTTATTCAACTGTAGACCACTGCATTCTATGCCAGTCCACTCTACGCTATTTCACTCTATACATCTCCACTTTACGCTGCTCCACTATACACTTCTCTACTGTATGCCAGTCCTCTCTATACCACTCCACTCAATGCCACTCCACTCCACACCACCTCACTCTACATTATTTCCCTGTACATCACTTCACTCTACGCTACTCCCCTCTATGCCACTCCACTCTATGCTACTCTATTCTACGCTATTCCATTCTATGACTTTCCACTCTATGCCACTACACTCTACTTCACTGTATATCATTCCACTCTATGCCTATGCCACTACACTCTACTTCACTGTATATCATTCCACTCTATGCCGCTAAATTCTATGCCAGCCCACTCTATGCTTTTCCAGTGTATGTCACTACACTCTACACCCCTCCACTGTACGCGATTTCACTGTTTGGCACTGCACTGTTTGCTACTCCGCTCTACACTACTCCAGTGTCTGCCACTTCACCCCACAACACTCCACTTTACTCTATTGTAATGTTTGCCTCTCCACTCTATGCCACTCCATTCTTTGCTGTTCCATCGTATGCCACTCAACTGTACACCACTTTATTATATGCTACTCCACTGTATGCTATTCCAGTGTACGCCACTCCACTTTTGGGGACTCCACTCTACTCCACTTCACTATATGCCATTCCACTGTCTACTGTACAGCACACTACTCGACTCTATGCCACTCCAGTCTTTGCCACTTCACTGTACACCACTCCATTTTACTCCACAACATACCACCTCACTCAACACCACTCCACTCCATGACACTCCACTCCACTGTACATCAAACCAGTCTACACCGCTCAACTATATGTTACTGGACCGCACACCACTGCACTATATGCCACCCCAGTCTATGCTACTCCACTTCTCGGTATTCCACTCTATGCCACTTCACACTATGCCAAAACATTGTACACCACAACACTCTATATCATGACACACTTCCCTATGAGACTCTGTGCTGCAGTACTCTACGATATGATACTGTGCAACACTCCAGTCTAATCTGCTCTTCAAAACTATACTCCACTCTATGCCCTTCCAGTCTACCAAACCCTACCCCACCCTATGCAACTCTACTGTACAACACTGTACTCCAGTCTGTGTTACTGACCTGGAGGCCCATAGAAATGATTGGGAACTACTGATTTGGTAAATACTGATTCGGTAAATACTGAATCGGTAATAGGGGACCATGTTCATGGGTGGCAGGGTGTCACATTGACACCCTGTTGCACCCCTGAATAGTGCATGGGTGCACATGTGGCACACATTCATGCCCTAAGGGCATGTATGTCTGCCACATGGCACAGTAAAAAAAGCACAAAATCGCTTTTTTTTAAGGTTTTCGATATTTACCACCAACCTTTATTTGGTGGTAAATACTGAATCCTTAACTGTGCAATGCACTCATTTGAGTTCTCCCTACATTTCAGATTCGGTAATTTACAGAATCGGTATTTTTAGGAATCGTTAATTTACCGATTCCTTAACTTACAGATTCGGTAAATTACCGAATCTGAAAAGTAGCCACCTACATTCCAAATGCCCAATACCGGTCGGTAACGGCTGAAATTCGGTAATTTCGGACGTTACCTACCGGTATTGGGCCACCTACATCTGGCCCTTGGTGTCCATGCATGAACTAATCCCTCAAAATGTTTGCTACGTAAATTACACAACAAACATCACATAACTATTATAAGGTCTCAACAAACTTCAAAAAAGTGTATTTCTTTACCATGTGGAGGCTTTGACATTAATGAGTCACATTTTACCACTGCACTGTGAAGTAAATATTAAAAGTAATATTTTTTAAACCTGAATTCATTGTGAACTAAGAGGCAAGACAGTTGTCATAAAAGTCCTGTACGTAGCCCAGAATATTATGGAGGAACATTATAGTCTATTAAATCAAAACAACAGGTGTTTGTACAACTGGTATTCTGAACACACATATGTGAAAGTGATTTCATTTGATGATGAGAAACAGAAGTTTTGGTGAAATACAATATATGCCTCAGATCACACATTTTAACTGGGGCAGATGTGGTTTATCCGTGTTTTCTGGTTTCCCTTCATACAAATCAGCCACTAAATGGTACAATTTTGACTTTATTAATGTTAAGGGTTTGTTTTGACCTCTTTGTCAATTTTCTGCAGTTTTTTTACAGCTGTACTTGGCCGGAAGGTATTGGAAGTCTTTATCAGTATGGGTAGATTTAAGTGATTTGCCCAGAATCACTGGATGTTGAGCTTGCATCGGGACTTAAAACTCATTCCCCTGTTCCATAGTTGGCAGCCACATCCTGGGTAGAGGGAGGGTGGCAGGCTTGAGCCACATGAAAGCCCGACTCGTTATGGGCTCAAGATTCCAACAGGATCTTGAGTTGAGCCAGACATGCTTCAGGCTTGAGCTGTCAGTGGCTTGCCCACGTCTACCATTATAGGTAGGAAATGATGGACTTTGCATAAAATTAAATCTGAGAAATTAATGGAAAAAGGTTAAATGGACATATAGTTAGGTGAAAATGTAAGTTTAAGCATAATGTTTTAAAAAAACAAAACCACTGACATTTTCCAGTTATAATTTCCTCATGTAAATAACTCATGCCCTACAGTAACTATAACTTGCAGTCATTGAACATGCCGTGTGATCTAATATGTTAGGGTACAAGTAGTCCATGGCGAAGGTGCGAGCTTTGTCTACTTCAGGACACAAATTGTAGTTACTTGAGATACCTATTACTGGTCTCCAATGTGTTGTTTTAATTCGGACCTAGTTACCATAGGAAATGTATTTTTCAGTTTGCTAATAACTTTGGCACCATTTGACAAATCTTCAAAAAACTTTCCAAAAAAACAAAATAAGTTCATTCTTCTCAGCTCATTCCTGGAAAGTTTTAAAGTGATCTGTCAAGTGAGAGCAGAGTAAAAGGGGGTTTCAAAATGCAATTTCCCCTGTGTCCTCAAAATGAAAATGAAATAAAGCATAAGAGGACAGGGGAAGGGTATTCTGACCCACTGGACCTTGTGGGTGGGGAGCAGGGAGAACCCCTGGGGTTAAAATAATAGGCTGTGGTGCCGCACTACCGTGGAACTCTCATGGAAGCCAGCATGTCCCCTTACTCCCATGAGAGTCCCAAGATATCAAAAACTATTTTTGAAAAAGTGTGGGGCATGTCCATTGGGGTAATGTAGGAAGTTTGGGAGCCTACAGTTCATCCACCTCAGCCCTTTCTTGGAAACTTTTGGGGTTATCTGTCGAGGGGGTCCGAGAAAGAGACTTATGACTTGTACTGCTTATTACCTCACATATCACATCACTTTTTACAAGTTCAATGACATCATTTGCTAGGATGGGTGAATACTATGTCAATGAATGCCATGATATGCGCAGGATCAACCATGACAATATCAGTAAATGCTGTGTGAAGGTATGGCACCGCTTGTAGCCGCACAATGCCTGTCAATGCCTATTTTTTCCAAAGTCCTGGAGAGACAAATTCACGTACACTTGTCTCAGTACGTTGCGCTTAACAACTTGTTACACCCTTTCCAGTCCGGCTTCCGCCCGGGATTTTCCACCAAGACCACTCTCTTAGGTGTGACTGAAAATCTACGCCTGCTTCTGGATCGAGGGGAAACGGCTGCACTGATATTGCTTGATCTCAGTGCAGCATTCGATACCGTATCCCATAACATCCTCATCAGAGCCCTTGCAAACATTGGCATTGGGGGTAAAGCCTTGGATTGGCTCTCGTCCTTTTTGAAGGATCGGACGTTTCAAATTTTTTCCCACCCATCCACTTCTAAAATGTATTCTTCCCCACATGGTGCACCCCAGGGTTCTATCCTGAGTCCTCTTTTGTTCAATCTTTATGTTACCCCCTGGCTCATATTGCTCAAAGGTCTGGGTTGAATTTATTCACTTATGCCGACGATTCACAAATTGTTTTTTCCCTATCCCAAGCTGACCCCACTTTGCCATCCCATTTGCAAACAGGACTCCGTGACATAGCTTGCTGGATGAACAGCAACCCGCTTAAATTAAATGGCGGGAAGACGGAGGTCCTGGTATAGGGTATCAAACCTGATCTTTGGAGCCCGAGGCATTGGCCTTCTGCCATGGGTGCCCTGCCTGTCCCGTCCGAACATGTGCGTAACCTTGGAGTGACCATCGACAAGGGGTTATCTATGAAAGACCAAGCCAACAAAGTGGCAGCCACCTGCTTTACCATCTTGCGGTGGCTCAGAAAAATCTTCTGGATGCTTCCCTCGGACACCCAGAGATCCGTGGTTGACGCCTTGGTGACCTCCAGATTGGACTATAGTAACGTGCTCTATCTGGGATCCACCAAGGCGATCACTCGCCCCCTCCAATTAATTCAGAACGCCGCTACTTGGCTCCTTTGCGGTTGTCGAAAAACGGACCATATTACGGAGCGTCAGAGGGAACTCCATTGGCTTTGCATCGAAAGCCGTGTAAAGTTCAAGGCACTAAGCTACATGCACAAGAATAAGGCGGGTGTAGCTCCCCTGTACCTTCAGTCTCTTGTGAAGCCCTATCAGCCACATGCATCATTGTAGGATTTTGCAATTCCTAAATTGCGAAAATTAAGGAATCGCAATTTAGGAATTGCAAAATCCTATGCATCAAGAAATCTTAAAACTTTTTAGGATATCTTAATTCTCTGTATTTGCGATTCCTTAATTGCGAATCGCAATTAAGGAATGGCATTACATTGATTCCTATGTGCCTAGAGGCCCATAGGAATCAATGCCTTTTTGCATTTTTTTATTTTGCGAATCGCAATTTGTTGATGCATTTCAAGGGTGCTGAGGGGGGTCCAAAGGACCCCCCCTGCACCCTTGAAATGTTTTTTTAAGTGCAAGTTTCACACACACATGTCCAAAGGACATGTGGGTGTGTAACATGACACTTTCAAAAATGCTTTTTTGAGCATTTTTGAAAGATTTCGCAAATTAACACGAGGGTCAACCTCGTGTTAATTTGCACCTCCTATTTCCAAATTAGCATTTTTTAAAAAAATCATGCATTGCATTTAAGGAATCGCACAAATGCGATTCCTTAAATGCAATCACATTTTTTGGAAATGCAAAAAATTGCGGTTCTTTAAAAATTGTTTCATGCATACCAAAAAGTGATTTTGGAATCGCAAACGGACGATTTTTCCGATTCGCACCGTTTGCGACTCCAAAATCACTTGATGCATGTGGCCGCAAATCCCTTCTCGTTCTCTCCGCTCTTCTTCTCAATACCTATTCTGTGTACCCAAGTTCAGACTGTCTGGAATGGGTGGTAGTTCCTTTGCTAATCTAGGACCCAGACTTTGGAAGTCCCTTCCACTGGCTATTCGTATGGAGGACAGCCATGCTCGCTTTCGAAGAGCAGTGAAGACCTGGCTCTTTAATCAGTAGTTTTTTTTTCCTTGTTTGGTGTTAGGTTGCTTTGGTCAATTAGCGCCGGGAAACCCTCACGGGTAGCTGTCGGGCTCTATACACGTAATAAATAAATAAATACATATAATGTCAATGTATACCGTAACTTGTGCCCGCACAGCAGCGCTGACATCAACAACAATGGCACCAATGTTTTCTATGATCCATTATCATTCCATAACATTGTTGTTGCAAATATGAATAATGTTAACGTGTGTTCAGACCAGAGCAAGCATAATCTCGTTAATACCAGTACAAAAGATATCAATGTACAAAATGGAAATGTATGCGAGATGATGATAATGTTGAGAAACACTATTCAAGTAGCTGCCATATTATTTTTAGGAGTACCAATGAACCAACATTATTGCTGTCGGATTCACCCAATGTGACCTCTCCATCAACACTGAGTCAGAGATATGTGGTCAGGCAGATCCGTTGATCCATGCCCACACCTATTGATTAACAGGTCACAGGTGGGGTCCCACATAAAACAAAGACAAACACACACCCTGGGAAAAGCCTCATCGATTCCACAGATCGATAGTTGCACCTCAAACAAGTCTGAGATAATTGGCCGCAATAAAACCCATTTGGCCAAAGGCTTTTGTTCCTGAGAAATACCACAAAGCTAGATACCACATGTAGATAGGCACACTCAACCAATCAGGACACAACAGGCACACTGCACGCTGTGATCACATGTTCCTAATGCCGGACAGCTGGACCCATACACATTGGCCCACGCTAGCTCTCCCCCCAGGTTGAGTGCCATCTGTGTCTTTCTCAGTTGCCCATGTGTGTTGATTTAGAACTGTAGTACTTTTTGGGAATTTAGCAAAGTGTTTTATTGTACCCTCATGAACTGTAGAAATGGACGGCTGAAACTTTATACATCGAGAGATTTTGAGCAGATGCATTCTGTCCAGGCTCCCCTGGCTGCAGCGTTTATTTAAACCAACTTTTTCCTGTTTTGCCAAATGCCTCTTGTCTTTTCATTCATTAAAGGTAAACTGGTATCCAAGCAACACATTGGTGACATCATGGATGAGATCTCAAATGACATCATTGATGACATTACTGATGACACCATTGATTACATCATCAACCATACCGCTCCTCCTCTTTAAAGTTAGATAATTTAAAACAAATATGTCTCAGTGGAGAGGCCTGTCCTTCAACGCACCTTGCTATGCAGGTATCCCTTCCTGCATAGAGGTCTCAGCAGAGAGGCAAGTCCTTTACCAGCCACTATTACTAACAGCCATCGCCCTGCACGAAGCTCTGACCGGCCAGGCCAGACCCTCACCACATCTACTACACACAGCCGTTGGTCTACTAAGATGTTTCAGCAGAGAGAACTGTTCCTGAGCAAAAACAAATACACAGCAGGGAAGCCAATCCCTTACCACACACTCCTATGCATAGCCATCACCCTACACAGAGGCATGAACAGTCTAAGGGTACAGGACAGCCCCTGACCTCAACCTACTATGCACTGCTGTCACCCTATACAAAGATGTCAGCAGAATGACCAGTCTATCACCACACCCTACTACATACAGCTCTCATCCTGTACAGAGGTCTCAGCTGAGAGACCAGTCCCTCACCACAACCAGCTATGCACAGATGCGCCCATAGAAAGATGTCTTAGCGGAAAGGGTGCTTCCTCACCACACACAACTATGCAAAACGTTCGCCCTGGGCATCACTCTGTATAAACATCCCATTCCTTCCAAACAGCTAAATCCCATTAGGTGGACTAAAGTCACTACTCCGCATAGCTTCACGTTGTGCACAGCTATGCACAGAATCTACTCTTTCCAGACAGCCAAGCACCATTAGGTAGGCACGTCCCTACTAAGCACAGTGTTCACTCTGTCCACTTGTATTTCTGGAGATGTTAGCCTGTCCAAATTCCCAAACCCAATTATTTGACCAAGACCTGCTAGTTCAGCCTTTGCCATGTGCACAACTCTTCATGTATAACACACTTCCTCCAAACACCCAATTCAATCTTAGGAGGCCAAGAATGTTAAAAAAAACGTACACACTTTAGCAGTATACATGTATAGAAAAAGTGCCTTAGATGTAGCTCAGTAAATGCGTTTCAGTGTCAAAAGCATATATTAACAAACTGTCACACTCACTAGATGATGTGATGTGTCATTTGAAATGTCATGAATGAAATAATCTATGATGTCATTAAACATGACTGATGTAATGCACGAGTTCATAAGCAGTGAATGCCAGGTGTGCAGGTATAGTTAGGTCACTTAACTATAACTGGCGAATTTCAGTGATTTTTCGAGTTTAAAAAATGCTAAATTAGTTATATATTTACCCATCTATGACACCACTTAAAAAATGTTTCCTCCAATGATTATATATATGTATATAGATATATATGTGTGTGTGTGTGTGTGTATATACATACATATTTATATAGATAGATATCTATATGTGTGTGTGTGTGTGTGTGTGTGTGTGTATATATATATATTTATATATATATATATATTTGCAACATCATAATGCTAAAATATCAAAAATATCGTATGATTGAAGTATTTAAAAACTATAGCAGTCACATGGGATGGCAGGATAACTCCACCATGCAGTGCCTTGCATTGGACTACTGCATACCACAATTCTATCACCTTGCTAGCCAATTAACATGCAAAGCATGCCAGGGATGAATAGCTCTTTAATTCGAGAGTGAATATCATGATCTTAAAGAGGACTGTAGAGAAAGAAAAATGCGGACGTAGAGGACAAGAAAAGGCATTCAGTGGAGATTTAAGACAATCGTGAAAGAAAGCCCCAAGTTAATGTGCACGTCCTTCGATTAGACTTATTCTAATGAGGAGGCGGCCTAATGGAGTGTAAAGTACGGATTAAAAGGCCAAGCAAAGGGGAAGACACAGCTACCCAGTTACTTTTCTGGTTCGACTACTGCTTAAGCTACATCAGAGCAAATGTGACTGCTCGGTCTTTTCTTCTTTCTTGAGAAAGGGAAAACCTGGCAATTAAGCAGAAGCTGATGGAACAGGAATTCTTGGGGCCCCCGGCTCTTCTTTGTAGAAATTGGCATTGATGGGCACGGAATGAGCCTCAGACAAGCCAAGATCTGTTCCGCTGGCTGCTTTTATTCTCTCCGAGCAACACTGGTAGAGCAGACCGCAGCTTCAGCTGGCACACCCGGAATGTTCTTAGGTGAGGGCATACTTTGGCATCGCCCCAATTTTATTGAATTGGCCTTATTGTGCAAAATAACTGGCTCGGGTGTGCTAGTATGCAGTGCGATTACCTAAAGCGATGTGCGGTGGAACGTGGAGGTTATGCCACATTGTTCTTCGTGCATTACTAAGATGCCGAAGGAAGGGGCGTATTACTGCTTCCTGCGTGAGTGGTACCCGAGGCCACCGGGCTTCCTCTGGAGCGTCCTTGGCATCGCTGGCAGGAGCGTCGAAAGGTTTGACTATGATGGAGACGTTTTAAGCTTTTTTGCAAGATCGTTTGGCCACAGCACGTCATCAGCCAGGGAGACATTGTGGTGGAGGTGGCTAGAAGAAAGCTGACAGCAAGGATGGTGTTGGGACGGACGGCCATGGGCACAGATGCTGATGTCACTGTGCTCTGCCCAGTACCACGCTATTAACACAGGGTCCCTGTTTTATTCAGGCCTTAGGGACAGCCGGCTCCTCTTTCAAGAGCTGACTGCCGCAGTGACAGGGTACCTGTTCTGTCCAGCCAACGCAGAAGGGCTCGGCCGATCGTTGCTGCACAAATGCAAGAGAAGAGGTGGCACTGCGATTAAACCAAGTTTTGAGGTTTTATGGCAGGCGCTGTGGGGCGGTTCACGTCACTGCCAGCTGGGGCCTTGCTTCTATTGGTACAGCAGGAGCAGAGGCACCGGGGACCAGAAGCCTGGGGGCCCACTGAACGCTGATTATTGCTGTATTTTATATTTCAATCAGCCACCAGGGGGGCCTATTTCCTTGTAACACTAGGAACCTGGACACACTGGCTGCTCTGCTGATTGCCATAGTGTTTATAGTGTTAATGCCAGTACAGGGACGTTCTTCACAGGTTATTCAAGCCATACAGGGGACTTTCGTCACTTAAATAGAAGCAGGCCTCTGAATATTCTGGCACTAAGTCCATAGGAATACTAAATACTATGGGCCAGATGTAGGTAGGCTTTTACCGGTCGGTAACGGCCGAAATCGGCCGAAATCAGCCGTTACCGACCGGTAAAAGCATTTTCCTATGTAGGAGGCTATTTTACCGATTCGGTATATAACGAATCGGTGTTTACCGATTCGGTATTTACCGAATCATCATTTACCGATTTGGTATTTACCGAATCGGTAAATGAGATGTAGGAAGCACTGTAAACAGTGCTTCTGGGCTTTAAGAATTCGTTATTTACCACCAACTATTAGTTGGTGGTAAATAAGGAATTCTTATGTTAATGCATAAATGTGCATTTACACCTGTGCCATGTGACAGACATACATGCCCTTAGGGCATGTATGTATGCCACATGTGCACACCAGCACTAATCAGGGTTGCGCCAGGGTGTCAAAATGACACCCTGCCACCCTTGAATTTTTCCCAATTTTACAGAATCCGTAATTACCGATTCGGTAAATACCGAATCTTACCGATTCTGTATTTTTTACCAAATTATTATCTACATTGCAATTACCGATTCGAGAATACCGAATCGGTAAAATTCGGTATTTTCGAATCGGTAATTTACAATTACCTACATCTAGCCCTAAATCCCATCATTGCTTTCTATTCTAATAATTGGGTTCAAGTCAAACTCCGCAAGGATGGCAACTTGTGTAAGAGAATTTACATTGATAAAGGTCTAAAATAGGGCTGTATTCTGGACCCATTTATCTTCACTTATTCACCATTGAAACAGCGGTAAAAAAAACACAACTCTTGTCCGCAAAAACTCAATGGCCAAACCCTCAGTTGCAGCCGGTACAGTACAGGGTGGCGTTGGGAGTGGGGTGGGGTTGAGATGGAAAAAAAACTGTAATTCACGTACCTGATGTTGCCGCGTCTCTCCTCTGTCTCTCCCATGTTGTGTCTCTTTCAGGAAGCACCCAAGTTCCTCACAGTCAATTGCACCGCTGCAATGCAGCGTTGTGATTGGAAAGCACCCAGACTTCCCTGAACCAATCAACCAGGCTGTAATGCAGCCTAGGTGGGGATCATGCAAAGCACACATGATGCTTTGGCCGGCCCGAGACAGCCGGCCAAAGCATCATGCGCACTTTAGAGTGCAGCAACCACTCCTCCTCCCCGGGGACAGGGGAGCCAGGCCCTGCCTTGCCAGTGACAATGCTAAAAATAAAATTATACCAACTTCAGTTATTATCATTTTCTTTTTCCTTTTACACTGCTCCGTGAGCGGCTGGGCAACGGTCCTCCGACTTAGCCCCCACTGCAAACCCTGCACATGATGCATGTTGCAGTTGACAGTACTGCTGGATTTTTCTGCAGTAGGGCTCCAAACGTCTCTCAAAAATGTGCTTGCCCATTGTAAGACCACTGAATTAGAAATGAATCCAGGAAAATAAAAGTTCCCACATTTACAAAGATACGCAAGCAGCATCATTGGTCATGGAAACTAGGAGAGCACATAATTAATACGTCTAACTCTTGCAAATACCTGGGCATTGAATTTCAATCTTTTGGCGCATCTAGCACTCACACAGATGCTCCGCAAATCGGGCCTCAGGGATGGCGGCAAGACTCTATAAAATAGTGAGCAACATTACAGGCCCTCTCTCTTACCACTATTGCAAGTCATTGAAAAGATAGTTTTGCCTTCATTAAGCTATGGTCTTGAAGAATTCCCATATTCATGGGCTAGTTAAACAAGTAGGGATCTAGATTATTTCGCCAAATATTCAGGCTCCCAAATTCCACAAGAGAACCCTAGATAAGAATAGAATTTGGTCTCATACTACAAACATTGGCAGAGAGTGCTCAAATTCCAGTTTAAATCAAAGAAGGCCGTAGCCGGGATTTTAAATTTCATCTGGGCAAAGATCTGTTAACTCCCCTGCATCTCCCTGGAGGTGAGTTTGGGAGGGGGACTTTCGTGAGAGCTCGAATTGAACCGTCTCGGAGATCTGAAAATCTGAAAATATTGTTTGGGGCCCTTAAGATGCTTTTAGGGAAGGCTGTAAAAATGCTGTCAGCAAGTGCAGAACTTAAAGCCATCAGTCAATTTCCTTTTTAAACGGATTTCAATGCAGTGATTATTGGCTATATAGATCTGTCTATTTCAAACGGTGAAACAAGCATTAGGTTCTTTAACAATGCACTTGTCTGCATTATATTTTTGATACTTCAAAGTGAGCTGCAGCAATTCGATGGCTTTGAGCTTTGGGGAGTTAAAGATGTATGAGATTTTTAATGGAATGTATTCAAGATCAACTAAATGTTATCCTGGTACCTTTGAAAGAATGGATGTTAAACTACCCGTCTGTTTAAGTAATACCTCAGGTATTAAGGAATGAATGGGGCATATTATCAAGGGGTTTTATCTCCGCTATTTTGGCTTTAAAAGCCAAGAAAGCGGAGATAAAATTATCTCCCTATTACCTAGCTGTCGCTAACACCAGTTAGCGACAGCTAGTAGGAGATAGCGACCATCTTGTGCCCCACTTTGCATGTCAGTGATATATATCACTAATGACATGCAAAGTGGGCGTGCCAAGATGTTAGCGACTGGAAACAGTCGCTAACATCGCTATCTCCTATTACCAACTTATGGAGATATTCGCGCTAAGCGCAAATATCTCCAAAAGCTAACACCTGCCCTGAGCAGTTCTTAGCCATGTTATCCAACGGGAGGTGGATAACATGGCTAAGAGCATTAGCTCGGTAATGCATGAATATCGCTGACTTTTCAGCGATATTCATGCATTGCGGCCGATTTTTATCGCATTTGCGATAAACCTTGGTAATACCAAGGTTTATTTGCGATACAAATCGCCGCAACTCAGCGGTAAATTTTTGTCTCTAGCCAAGCAATAGCGATAATTATCGCTATTGCTTGGTAATATGCCCCGTATGTTTTTAAATTTTCATGGCTTTAATTAACTATCAAATAAAGATTTCAGTTCATTACATTTCGACTCCACCGGAAGAAACTCTCCAGGCAAATTCTTTCCTTCATGAAACGCGTGACGCTCACTTTCCTCTCTCTGCATCCGAAGCCTTAGTCCTCTGGGCTGTTTTATTTTTGATCTTCCTTTCTGTCCCACTGCGGCACCATCTTTGTACAGTGTTATAGATACACCAAAGCTACTCAAAGGCCAAAATAAATACTGTAGCTTAGTTTCAGTCCCTTGAATTGCAGATTTTTAAAAACATGCATTAGTTTATTCCATGTGCATGGTTGGGCTATCAAATTCAAATTCAAATTTCAAATGTTTTATTCGGAATATAAAATATAACCATAGAGCATACAGAGGAAATACAAATAATACATCATAAACCTTATTTTATATTTTTAAAAGGATCCATTATCATACGAGGACAAGGACATGTACTTAATTTCCTCAAAATTAGATAAGTAAAATCAATTTTAGGGGACAGAGTTACGGTATTTCACCCAAGATACTTTGCAGACAATTAATTGCATTATTACATTGTTTCTTTTGAATAAAGTGACAAAATGCATAATCCCAAGGTTTATCAGATAAGGATAGAATAGCTCATAATACTTTTAAAAGTATATTTACAAATTAAAAACATGTTAAAATTAGTAATGTATGGTAATTGCATCTAGATAAAAAAGTAAATTAATTTATAATACAAAAACCAGTATAAACAACAGTATACAAATTATTAAAATTGCTGGGGTCATTATAGGCTAGATCATAGAATGATTGATTTTCTGCTGGAAACACATTTTAAAATGTAAGTGGCTACGTGGAAACATACATCCGTGCTATTCAGGTCGAACGTTAACTGCAAAGCCTCTTTAGTAGTTCTTATGTTAAGTTTTAAAAACAAAGGCTTTAAGTACATTTTCCTATAAGGAATATAAAATTTACAGAAGAGTATAAAGTGGCAACAGCTCTGTTTAGATATCCCATCGCATGGGCAGGGCAAAGTGCTACTCCTTCCGATCTGAGGGAAGGACACTAGATGATGCACGATGCCTAGTCTCAACCGGGTCAATACAAAGCGGTGAGAACTTCTGGTGACGGTTATCAAATATTGTTGGGGACCTTCTGTAATATTGTGTTCATTATAGAAGGCGTATGTATATTGGTTTGCATATCTGGTAGTCCTAACCTTCTTTACAATTTCCAGGAACAGATCTTTGAGCTCTTTTTTGGAAACCTGGACACCCAGTTCTGGAATCAAAAATGGATCGTGGTCAAAGACTGCCTTGAACCAAAACCGGATATGCCTAAACCAGGGAATGCGCATGTGATGTTCTAATTTTAAACACTCCTTAATTACAGTTTGTGTAAATTCTGTTTCAGCTTTAGACCAGATGGATCTCCATAGGGAAAGAGGACGTAATGCAGCCAGGTCTTCAATGTAGGCTAAACCTACTTCCCTGTGTGAGATCTCTATGGAAGCGGATGCCGGGGTACATAATAAGTGGTTTAGGAAAAGATTTTCCTGATGTTGAAGCAACTTACAACTATTAGTATTATGTTCCCAAACACCGGACCCATACAGTGCAGATGACAGACACCTCACAATGTAAATATGGATCATTTCTTTTATTCTACGGTTCCCCAGCTTAGTTGCGAATCTAAAGATACTGTTGATGTTCCTCATCAGTTTTAGATGTACAGACTCCTGTTCGCCAGCCCAGCCCCCGTCCCCAGAAAAAGTTATCCCTAGGTAACAGAATTTCTTGACGGGTTCTAGCCTGACATTGTCTAAAAAGAAGGTCCTGTTTTGCTTGATCTTTTTCCCACATACCATTGTAAACGTTTTGCCCTTATTAATTACCAGTTTCCGGGTGGCTATAAAAGCAGAAAAGTTGTCAATGAGGTATTGCAGACCATTTTGAGTACGCGATAAAAGTACCGCGTCGTTTGCATAAAGCAGAATTGGAATGGGCTTACCGTCGATACAGGGTGCATCCACCGCAGTGGTTCTAAGTATCATGTCTACCTCATTGATAAACAATGAAAACAGTAGTGGTGCTAAAACGCAACCTTGCCTTATGCCTCTGTTTACGTTAAAATAGGGGGTGCATTCGCCGGTCGTCCCAAAACGTACCTTGCATGTTAGTATTTCATATAGTCTAGCGAGAAAATATATGATTTCTTTAGGTGCTCCCATATCTATTAAAACAGGCCATAGGAGTGAGTGTTCGACCAAATCAAAATCAGAACTGAGGTCGGCAAACATAAAAAAAGGTTTCCTTCCTTAACTGTTGTATATTTGTTGATAATGAGATCGAGATTGACGCATTGCTCCATCGTACCAATCCCCCTCCTGAATCCATACTATACTGATGATAAAATGGATTCCTCTTCTGCCCAAGTTTCCAGTCTGGCCAGGAGGACCCTGCTTAGTATTTTAATGGAAGAATCAAGGAGGGAGATAGGTCTGTAGTTGCATGCCTTAGCCCTAGAACCCTTTTAAGTGTTACAATAATTGATTGACCCCATGTCTGAGGAAGTTCAAATTCGATGGCAGCGTTGAAAAAACATGTGAGGATGGGTGCCCATAGTTGTTTTTCATGTTTATATAGGTCTATGGGCACACCATCCAGACCAGGGGCCTTGCCACCACTACTCTTCTCAATTCCTGCCATGACCTCGTTCAGGGTAATAGACAGCGGGATGATTGGCCATTGGCCTGGACTACGTAAAATCAGATCATCTGAATTAAAAACCTTGGAGTAGTGTTCTATCCAATCTGCAGAGCTGACATTTGAAGTTACTGCAGGTATAGTGTCATTCTTTAGAAAAGGGCAACTAATTGTCTCCCATAGTAACTTACTGTTTTTTAAGGTTGCCACCATATCTAAATTTTCCCATGCCTCTTCTTGTAATTGTTTTTTCCTTATTGCTAGCCTGGTTTTATAGACATGCCGCTTTTCCCTAATTTGTTCAATGTCTCTTGGTTTGATTGACATCACGAGTTTTAATGAGGATAGAGCCTTGATACAGTCTTTGTCAAACCAGCCCGATTGATTGGCTCTATGTTTACGATTCTTGCCAGTCAGTAGGCCCTCTACGGTAGCATGGAACCTAATGATCATGGGTAGCATAGTTACCGGGTTATACACATCTTTGAGGCAATAGCTTATATCCTCTCCACATTTATCTTTTATTTCCGCTAATAGTTTATAGGGATTGATTTTAGCCCATTTAATTCTAGGGCCATTGGGTCTAGAGGCCGTAATTTCTTGTGTCGGCTTGCTATATATTTGGGTTTTAGGGCCCCAGCCGAGTAAAATTAGTGAGATACTGTTGTGATCACTCACGACTTGCTCCTCTATCCATAGATCATGGTACCACTCGCAGTACCACTCGATAATAGAATATGATCTATGTTGGAGTTAAAGTTCCTGCCCTTAAAAGTTGGACATCTGATATCTCCCCTTTTTTTGGAGCAATCTAAAAGTTCAAGGTCTAATTTGGCTGCCAAAATATTCAAAGCCAACCCGTATTTGTAAGTGATTTTGAGATTGTGTACTTCTATCCTCAGGATCATGAGTGGTGCCAGAAATCCCTTTTTGGGCATCAGCACAAGCTTGCAGGTTAAAATCCCCAGCCCAGAGAATAACAGGACAGCCTCTATAGTTGGTGAGTAGATTGTCTATTGCTGTTTCTATTTCCTGTACCACAAAATCTCTATTTGCGTTAAAAATGTTATTATAGAAGTTGACAATCATCAAATCATTAGTTTGCTGATGTTCAAGACAAATTATTAAAGCATGAGGGCCGACTTCTATATGTTTACCTAGTTTGAATTCTGTTAGCCCAGTAGAGATCAGGGTCAGTAAGCCACCCTTTGCCCTGCCAGCAACCGATTCCTCGGCGTTGATATAAAAGGATGTATAACCTTCAACAGTGATTTGATCTCTATTCCATGTCTCTTGGAGACATATTATGTCATGCCCTTGTGAGATAAAATCATTCCAAAAAGGAGTGTCAAATTTGCTATTAATGCCTGCTATATTCCAGGTAATAAAGTTCAATCCTACTCCAGTTACGTAAAGTGGTTGATGGAGTGGTGATAGCCTGTGGCTGCCTATGTGTGTAATATCGATAGTGGGCGTGTTATTATGGTTCGATGGGACGTGCGTCTCTGTATTTAAGGTTCTTTCTGGGTCGCTTGGGTATCGGTCTTTCTCCAAATTTACAAGAGGGTCCGCAACCTGGGCTAGATCATTTATAATAGGTCTTGTGTTGACTGTTCTTCCCTCAATAAACTGCTTATGAACGATGTCCACAACCTGCCCTTCTTCTTGACCTTCCTCACTGCCCTCCTCCTTCCCATCATTTAAAGTTTCCACAATCATTCCATAATTGGTACCCCACGGGGACATCTTATCAGATTTGCTAGTTACAGGAGAATCAACATTACGTAACAGTCATTCTACTCCATCTAAATTTGAGAAGGGCTCGAATGGATTTGATAAGGGTAGGTGAAACATAGCCCTGTTAAGAATGTTTGCTGCATGTGGCTCCCTTCTATAAGCATGGTGCGGGTGGAAAGGTGGGCTGTGTCTTATACCAGGGTAAAAATAGTGTAAGTCTAATGTTTGGATGTCCCCCTCTCTGCCGAACCTTGATTCCCTGCGGATAAAATCAAGCACCCAGGGATCTTTAAAGCTCACAATGACACAGTCACCTTCCAAGTCCTTGGTGGTATCCCCTACCCAGTTTACCCTCCTAGCATTAAGTATCTCTGTATTAGAGAAGGGAGGGAGTATTCTATTACTGTTGAGCCAGTAGATGACTTTGTGCTTCAAGTCCCCATGCATTTCCCGCTTGTCGGGTTTGATCCCGTGTACTCCCACCATGATGATTGTGTAAGGTATTGCTTCCGGTGGGAGATTTACACAGGGGGCTCGTTGGTAGATATGTTTGTGGTTCGTATCTCCCTGCACCTTGGGCAAGTTGTCTGCTGTATGAACATGGGACTCAGGTTGGTTCTTAGGCATGGCACCTACCCTTGCGGCTGTGTTTCTGGCAGGCCCCTTTGAGTTGGGATCTGGGGTACTTTTGTTCAACGTGGTTGTCGCGGGTCGAGTAACCAAGGCTGTGTTGCTGTTAGGTTTCATAGTTACATGTTGTTAGATCTGGGGGTCTCTAGTTGGCAGAGGTAGGTACCACTGTCCAAATAGGGACCCTTGCTTCTAGTCAGGCCAAGGAGATAACCCTCTGAGATAACCTTCGCTCACCCTCTAGGTAGCTTGGCGCGAGCAGTCTAGGCTAACCAGAGGCAATGCGTAAAGTATTTGTACCAACACTCACAGTAACACAGTGAAAACACCACAAACTGATTCCACAACAGTTTAGAAAAATAAAGGTATTTAATCTAAAACTACACAAGACCAAAACGATAAAAATCCAACATACACAGTTCAAATATGGTTTCAAAAAGAGTTCTTAAGGTTGCGTTAAAATTCTTCAAGTTACGGTAAAATAAACCACAGATGCGTGAAAAGTTCACAGTTGCGTCACGTTTACTCACAGTACCTTTAGTTGCAACAAAGTTCCAAAAGCAGAAGCTGGTGCGGTGGAAAACAAGCGATGCGTTGCTCCTGAGACCCTGGGGAGGCGATGCAACAGCCCCGCTGCAGCAGCGGGCGTGTTGCGACGAATCCGGTCTGTATGGGGAGGAAGGCCACTTGTATGGATTCCCGTGCGTAGGTTCCGTAGGAAGTCTGTTCTCGCAAAGGCACGATGCGACGATCTCGTAGGTGCTGCGACGATCTCCGGGGCGACGATGCGCGGTCCAGCGGCGATCCCTTCTCTCGCAGCTCCTCGATGTGATGATTCTGCGACGACACTCGCAGCGACGTGATGCGGTCCGCAAGCAAGCGGTGCGGCGTTCTCACCCAGCGACGACAGGCTCTGCGACGATACTCGCAGCGATGTTCGATTCTCCCGCACCGGTCTGGTGCGTCCCGCAAACGAAGGATGCGACGTCTCTGGCAGCGGCGTCAGGCGCTGCGACGATCTCGACCTCCGTAGCGGCGGGAAACTTCTCGCACTGTCGGGGATGCGCTCCGCAAGCGAGCGATGCGACACTTTTCAGATTCAAAAGTCTCTCAAGCTTTAGTCTCAAGCTTCCCAGCACAGGTCCAACCTCCAGAGGCCCCACAACTGGATCAAGCACTCTAGGAGGGACAGAACTCTCTCAGCAGAGTTCAGGGAAGCTGGGGGTGAAGTCCTTTGTTCCTGGGACTTCAAAACAGGGAGCCAGCTCTTCTCAGACCCTTGGAGATTCCTTCAAGACAGGGGACACAGCACACAGCAAAGTCCTTCCCCTCTCCTTGGCAGCAAAGCAACAGGTCAGTCCAGCAGAGCAACAGCAGGACAATCTTCCTTCTTCAGTTTCAGCTTTCTCCTTGGCAGAGGTTCCTTCTTGATTTCCAGGATGATCTAATTTTCTGTTGTCAGGGGTCCTGTACTTATACCCCTAAAGTCTTTGTTCTCTCTGTGCATGTGGGCCCTGAGCCCAGTCTGAACCAGTTCTGGGTGTTTCCTGAGTACTTTGTTTTGCTGGCTTCTGACTTCCTTTCAGAGTGAGGGGCAGGGTCCTCAGCCGCCCAGCAGGGGGGTGGAGCCAGCATTGTGGAAGGCAGGCACAGCCCTATTCAGCCCAGGTGCTAACTCCTCCCACCACTCCAGTTGCAACTGCAGTCATTCAGCCTAGTGCTGACTCATCCATCCTGCTGGGGAATTCCCCAGCCCCTGTCACTCACAAACCAGACAGTCAATACACAAACAGGCCCAGGCACACAGAAGGGTCAGACAAGAGAACAGCAACTTTCTAAAAGTGCTGTTCTCAAACACAGGATTTAAAAACAACCTTTCCTAAAAGATGTGTTATTAAATTCTGAGTTCAGGGATACTAGATACTTATGTCCTATCTTGTTCCTATGGGAAGAAATGCTGTTAACCACTGTAGCCAGCATCCCCCATGTTAATCTATGGAGCAAGATAGCCTTACAATAGTGAAAAACGAAAATGGCTGTAATTCACTACCAGAACATGTTACCTGCACCAGTACATGCTCTACCTTTCACATACACTGCACCCTGCCCAGGGGGTACCTTGGGCCTTCCATAGGGGTGACTGATGTGCACGAAAAGGGAAGGGTTAGGCCTGGTCAGTGGGGACACTGACCAGGAGGACATGGCAGTTCTAAACTGCCCATAGGCACTGCAGTGGCAGGCCTGAGTCACCATTTTAGAGCTACTCCTGTGGGTGGCACAATCAGTGCTGCAGGCCCACTAGTAGCATTTGTCATCACCCGCCCTGGCACACCCAGTGCACTTTACTAGGGACTTCATGGTGATACAAATATGCCAAACATGTATATTCAATCAGAATAACAATTTACACAGAGAGCATATGCACTTTAGCACTGATCAGCAGTGGTAAAGTGCGCAGAGTCCTATTGCCAACAGCCACGGGTCAGGAAAAATAAGGGAGGAAGAAGCAAAAAGTTTGGGGATGACCCTGCAAGAAGGGCCAGTTCCAACACAACCCCCTTCCAGCCTAAAGCCAGGGTAGACCAAACGATACCTCGATGGGATTCCCTGCTTGAGGCGATAGAACACGGAAACTGGCCCACACAGCAGGGCAGTCCTGTTCTACGCCGTCCTAAACCCAGTTGGATCACTCTATCCATACTCTCAGAGTCCGCCATGCCAATCCATGTGGAAACCTTCTCTTCACCTGTGGACACCACCTGTGCAGCACCTAACCTTAATTTACCCACAGGTGTGTCCCAACAGATTGACAGCAAGCCACAGTGACCACCAACAGTGATCAGGGATGAGACCCAGGCCTCATGCCTCTCAGGGCACTCAAACCTCTGTGGCGTCAGAGGGTGGGGGGCAGTAGCCCCAGGTGCTTGGCACCCTTTGTCCACTCCCTCTCTTGTCATGTCAGGCCTAACATCCTGGCACTGACCCACCAGTCCCGGACCTGTATCCGGCGGCTGGACAGGAGGCTGGGGTGGGCTTCCCCACACCAGGTCCTCCTCTTCCTTGGGGCTCTGTACCCTCCCACCTGGAGCGGTACCCCCTTCTAGAATAGCCAGGGCACCTGTGGCAGGTGTCCCGCACCATTCATCCACCAGTTCAGGGGTGCTATCCTGCAACTGGTTTTCCAGGTCAGGGGGGATACCCCGGGCCTGGCCCTCAAACCTAGGCTCCAAAGCCTCCAGGTCAGACAGTACCTGAACCTGGCTTCCCCACCCAGGGACTAACCCCTGCAGTGGAACACTTGCCTGGCGCACCAGGACTTCACTCACTGAAGTTCCTATACTGGTAGACAGTACCCACCTGGCCAACACAAGGTTGTGGCTTAGTCTACCCCAAGGTTGAGACTCCTGCCCTCCATCCAGGGGCAACCCTGTCCACCAAGACAACCAGGAACACAACGTTCCTACCAGTTCAGGACCTCCCTCCAGCAACTGGTCTCCCAACCTAGGGTTTAACCCCTCAGGTTGTACCGGGGTCAGGGGCGAGGACTCCCTCCCTCTGCACCCCTTTCCAGAGCGATGCACCCTCCCTACTGGAGGGGTACCCCTGGGAACCATATTGGTTAGGACACTAGTTACAGATGTCCTTCCTTCCAGGTCAGGCAAATCCTGAACCTGGTCTCCCAACCCAGGGACCAAAACCTGCGGTTGTGCATTTGCCTGGCACGCCAGGACTTCTGGGGACTCACATAGTACCCCCTTGAGGGTGACACACAACTCATGTGTCCTGTGACAGTCTGCCTGGCGCAGATCTCCCGACCCCTGTCTACCTGACAGCGCGGGAAGATCCCCCAGGACAGAAGTGAGGTCACCATGGTCACTCACTGGGGACTCAGCCCTTCCGACTGGTCCCTGACCCACTGGTTCTCCCACTGGGGACTCCTTCCCCCTCTCACCCCTCAGTCTGGACTTCGGTACCCTCCCAAATGGAGCGGCACTGCCAGACACCAGAACTGATGGAGGCCTGGTTACAGGCACTCCCTGTTCCCCAGACACTAGGAGATCCTCCTCAAATGGCCTACAAGTACAGTCTAGGTCCCCAACCTGGTGTTCCCTTAAGGAACCCTCCAGGCCCTGAGACTGGGTTTCGGGCATCGTGAGACACACCGTCCCACACTCACTCCTTCTCCACTGAGACCGGACATGAGCCCCTACCCCCCTCCCACTACACTGGGACCTAACTGGGCTACACTGAACCTCTTCCACCTCACAGGTCTGGAAGATATCTAAGCCACTCCTTTTGGGATCACTCCCCAATGCCTCCTCAGACTCTCTGGAATCCACCAAGAGGTCTGCCTCCAACGCAAGTTTTCTGGGATCAGAGAACTCACACTCCACCGGGTGTTGGCATAGCTCTGGAAAACAGGGACTTAAAATATGCTCTCCAATAAATGAATCACACAGCCCCCCACAGTTGTTAACCAAGCTACCCTTTGCCTCACCCTCCAGTGCCTCACACAAGTACCCCACACCACTCTCCTGAGACTGGCAAGACAGTATCTGACTGCCTCTGTCACACAACCCACACTCTTCTGGCTGGTCTTCACACACACACACCAAGGTTTCTACCATGGGGGAACCCCTCTCCCTGTACCTCTCATCTAGAGTCAGTAGAGTGTCCCTCCCACCACTAGGAATATGGTCCCCTGTGCCAGTCCCCCAATCTACTTCAGGGACACTGCACTCCACTGGAACTACATCATAAACCTGAACCCCCCGGTGTATGTCGACCCCCTCCCTCAAGTCAGGCGCCACATCTCTGGGTGTTTGTACCTTTCTTTCCACACTAGATATCATAATCATGCTGCCACCCTCTGAGCTGGACTCCACCTCCAACTCAGCAAAGCTCACCTTTTGAGCTACCCATGTTACTTCTTCAGCTGAGACCCTCATGGCCTCACACTTCTGGAGCTCCAACTCAAGCTTCCTCATTCTTAATTCATGGGCCAAGGTCAATTTCAATTCTTCCAGAGCACGGGCATTTTTGCTCTCCTCCGCCGCCCTTTCCATTTTCATGACTTCCAAGTCATATTCTCTTATTCTCTGATTTTCTTGTAACTCTTCTGGGGTGAGGCCCCTACCGGAGTGGTTGCTGCCAGCTCCTGAGCCTACTCTGCCCACTGGCAGATCCTTGCTGTGAAAACTGTTTTCCACATCCACAACATCATCTCCCTCTTGAGCCTCCCAATGGGCTCTCAAGATTTTCTGCAGCTCCTCCTTTCTGTAGGCGCTTTTTATGGGGCACTCAAACTCAAGGCAGAATTTCCTAAGTTGCTCAACTTTGTATGAACACAAATCTTCAATGCAAAACTCTAATTCTTCTTCTGCCTCCTGACTGGGTGCCTTTCTTTTCACAGACATGATGCTTGGAAGAGTTACTCAAAAATAGAAAAAATCAAAACCAAAAAATCAGTAGTATGCGGTGGCGTAGTGGTCTGCACTCACTAGTGATGTACACCAATTACTGTGGGTCAAGTACAAATACAAGTTCAAATCCCACCGCCTGACCACCAAGGTTAGATCTGGGGGTCTCTAGTTGGCAGAGGTAGGTACCACTGTCCAAATAGGGACCCTTGCTTCTAGTCAGGGCAAGGAGATAACCCTCTGATTCCACAACAGTTTAGAAAAATAAAGGTATTTAATCTAAAACTACACAAGACCAAAACGATAAAAATCCAACATACACAGTTCAAATATGGTTTCAAAAAGAGTTCTTAAGGTTGCGTTAAAATTCTTCAAGTTGCGGTAAAATAAACCACAGATGCGTGAAAAGTTCACAGTTGCGTCACGTTTACTCACAGTACCTTTAGTTGCAACAAAGTTCCAAAAGCAGAAGCTGGTGCGGTGGAAAACAAGCGATGCGTTGCTCCTGAGACCCTGGGGAGGCGATGCAACAGCCCCGCTGCAGCAGCGGGCGTGTTGCGACGAATCCGGTCTGTATGGGGAGGAAGGCCACTTGTATGGATTCCCGTGCGTAGGTTCCGTAGGAAGTCTGTTCTCGCAAAGGCACGATGCGACGATCTCGTAGGTGCTGCGACGATCTCCGGGGCGACGATGCGCGGTCCAGCGGCGATCCCTTCTCTCGCAGCTCCTCGATGTGATGATTCTGCGACGACACTCGCAGCGACGTGATGCGGTCCGCAAGCAAGCGGTGCGGCGTTCTCACCCAGCGACGACAGGCTCTGCGACGATACTCGCAGCGATGTTCGATTCTCCCGCACCGGTCTGGTGCGTCCCGCAAACGAAGGATGCGACGTCTCTGGCAGCGGCGTCAGGCGCTGCGACGATCTCGACCTCCGTAGCGGCGGGAAACTTCTCGCACTGTCGGGGATGCGCTCCGCAAGCGAGCGATGCGACACTTTTCAGATTCAAAAGTCTCTCAAGCTTTAGTCTCAAGCTTCCCAGCACAGGTCCAACCTCCAGAGGCCCCACAACTGGATCAAGCACTCTAGGAGGGACAGAACTCTCTCAGCAGAGTTCAGGGAAGCTGGGGGTGAAGTCCTTTTGTTCCTGGGACTTCAAAACAGGGAGCCAGCTCTTCTCAGGCCCTTGGAGATTCCTTCAAGACAGGGGACACAGCACACAGCAAAGTCCTTCCCCTCTCCTTGGCAGCAAAGCAACAGGTCAGTCCAGCAGAGCAACAGCAGGACAATCTTCCTTCTTCAGTTTCAGCTTTCTCCTTGGCAGAGGTTCCTTCTTGATTTCCAGGATGATCTAATTTTCTGTTGTCAGGGGTCCTGTACTTATACCCCTAAAGTCTTTGTTCTCTCTGTGCATGTGGGCCCTGAGCCCGGTCTGAACCAGTTCTGGGTGTTTCCTGAGTACTTTGTTTTGCTGGCTTCTGACTTCCTTTCAGAGTGAGGGGCAGGGTCCTCAGCCGCCCAGCAGGGGGGTGGAGCCAGCATTGTGGAAGGCAGGCACAGCCCTATTCAGCCCAGGTGCTAACTCCTCCCACCACTCCAGTTGCAACTGCAGTCATTCAGCCTAGTGCTGACTCATCCATCCTGCTGGGGAATTCCCCAGCCCCTGTCACTCACAAACCAGACAGTCAATACACAAACAGGCCCAGGCACACAGAAGGGTCAGACAAGAGAACAGCAACTTTCTAAAAGTGCTGTTCTCAAACACAGGATTTAAAAACAACCTTTCCTAAAAGATGTGTTATTAAATTCTGAGTTCAGGGATACTAGATACTTATGTCCTATCTTGTTCCTATGGGAAGAAATGCTGTTAACCACTGTAGCCAGCATCCCCCATGTTAATCTATGGAGCAAGATAGCCTTACAATAGTGAAAAACGAAAATGGCTGTAATTCACTACCAGAACATGTTACCTGCACCAGTACATGCTCTACCTTTCACATACACTGCACCCTGCCCAGGGGGGTACCTTGGGCCTTCCATAGGGGTGACTGATGTGCACGAAAAGGGAAGGGTTAGGCCTGGTCAGTGGGGACACTGACCAGGAGGACATGGCAGTTCTAAACTGCCCATAGGCACTGCAGTGGCAGGCCTGAGTCACCATTTTAGAGCTACTCCTGTGGGTGGCACAATCAGTGCTGCAGGCCCACTAGTAGCATTTGTCATCACCCGCCCTGGCACACCCAGTGCACTTTACTAGGGACTTCATGGTGATACAAATATGCCAAACATGTATATTCAATCAGAATAACAATTTACACAGAGAGCATATGCACTTTAGCACTGATCAGCAGTGGTAAAGTGCGCAGAGTCCTATTGCCAACAGCCACGGGTCAGGAAAAATAAGGGAGGAAGAAGCAAAAAGTTTGGGGATGACCCTGCAAGAAGGGCCAGTTCCAACACATGTTTAGTACTTGGGACTATAGTTGGTATTATGGTAATTGGGTGTGGGGCCTTTGGGTGCTTTAAAACTGTAGTAATGGTGTCTAGTCTGGTTGTGTTACCAGAGACTAATTTTTCTATGCGATCTAATTTAGAGTTGATCTCTTTCGACCTTTCAATTAGTGGTAACATTAATGACCTAACCAGCGTTTCCATTTTCTCCATTAGCCTCGCTTCACTACACCCTTGCAGGACTAGATGGGGGTTGTCATTAACTAATAGAGGTGAAGTAACATGTGGCACAGACTCTCGGGCTACCCTTAGCGCTTTTTTGCGCCTCTTTACTGTCACCTTCTTTGGTGGACTAACGCCTCTTTTCCTTTTACCTAGTGGGTCGGTAGTACTAGTAATACCAATGTTAGTGTTCTCTGGTGGTTCTAAATTTATATGCACAGAGATCACAGGTGCAGAGGGCAAAAGTACTGGTGATTTAACAGTGCTAATGTTGGTGGTCTCATGTGTCTCTGTAACGTGTGCAGAGGTGGCGGGCAAGGATGGCTGCAAAGGTGAGATGGATAATACGGGTGACGAGACATAAGAAGCACGAGAGGTCAAACTGATGGGGGTAGAGTTCAATAAAGAACATACCTCGGTACTATCAATTTCCCCTTGTGTGTGACTAGATACTGGGCTCAGGGTGACTAATGGAGTGGTGCTTGGTGCGGGTTCAGGAGCGCTTCCCAGTTAAAAGGTCTAGCGACAAGCGCTTCTCCACTAGCGCTATCTCTTTCTCTATAACCACCTTTGCCCGTGTCAAGAATTGGTCAATGGTGCCAGTTGCAACCCCCCCAGTGGATGCGATGGTGACCTTACGGTCCTTCCTAAGTGTCCGCACCATTGTGCGACGAAGAAGTCAATGATAGTACAAGGGACGGTGTGTTAGATGACGTGAATCTGAATACCGGTTTATGGGATCCAGCGTCCAAACACGACAGGGGGAGGCCCAGCCCGGCCTCCTCTGGCCTCTGAGGGCCTAAGAGGGCCCGCCCTTTGCCCGGGCTTTGCCCTGGGCGCTCCCGCGATGCGGGGGCAGTGCTTGATTATATGCGCCTCCAGGCGCGATCGTCACGCTAGGGTACTTCCGGTGCTGGGGAGGCTGGTAGTTGTAGTTCTCAGTCTCCCTCCACACTGCGGCCGCGATGCGATGGTGTCTGCGGCGGCGGGAGGGATACTGCCAGCGAGTGCAGCAGCAGGAAGAGGGAAAGCCTCCAAAAGTCAAAAGCCCGGCTGCAAAATGCAGGTACTCGTGTCCAAAGAGCGTCACCCGCTCCCCCGGGGCTATGCTTGATTATATGCGCCTCCAGGCGCGATCGTCACGCTAGGGTACTTCCGGTGCTGGGTAGGCTGGTAGTTGTAGTTCTCAGTCTCCCTCCACACTGCGGCCGCGATGCGATGGTGTCTGCGGCGGCGGGAGGGAGACAGCCAGCGAGTGCAGCAGCAGGAAGAGGGAAAGCCTCCAAAAGTCAAAAGCCCAGCTGCAAAATGCAGGTACTCGTGTCCAAAGAGCGTCATGGAGTATAATCTCAGAAATGAAGTGCAATTTTAGAGATTTTTATGTATTTTTTGCAGTGTTAGACAGAGCAAATTCGGTCCAGTAGCATTAGAGTGCTTTACACGAGCATTGGATTACATTCCTCAAGGTCAGATTGTTTTTTTCGCAGTAGTTGCACCAAACAAGTGCATTCTAAATAATTAGTACTGGAGCTCATTGATGCTAATATGTGTAAGCTATTGGAGCAGTAAACTCACCCTGAGTCATGTATAGGCATTGTTTGGTTACAGCCCATTTAGTAAGGAGTTACTTATTGTGATACAAGATAGAAATATATCAAGCTCCTAAACGGCAACAAAAAAGTCAGAACCTGGGCACACCATTTTTTAGTGCTATGTTGTGGTATTTTGTGCATATCTGTTGATGTTTTAATTTTAAATGTATTGTATTGACTATGCACTTTTCTGATTATTTTGACTATGTTTGTGCTGTATATGTAAAAACGTGAAATTGTTCTTGATTGTTCTAAATAGACTCTAAAAAAAATCTTCAAAATTGCGCAAGTAAATGGTGATGGCAGTGATTCAGTTGTGTGAGCACGAATATAAGTGAGTTCGTGGATGTGTGTCAGTTCTGGCAATTCTGAGGTTGTTAGAGTTTTTTTTTTCTTTGGCACAATTAATCGATTTACCCAGAATCACAGAATGTTGAGTTGACGCTGGGGCACACACATGGTTCCCAAAGTACAAAGTCTGGTTAAAAGGGGAAAGCAGAGAGCCTGGCTTGAGACATATTAGCATAACACCATTTGGGGGCAGATTTCCAAGTCCCTTGCAACACTTTTGCGCCACAGTTGCGTCACTTTTGTGACACAGCGGCAGCGCAAACAATGCAGCCAATTTACAACATGACGCTTCTAGGGAGACGCGTCACTTTGTAAAGCTGTGCGTTACATTAACATTATACCTTATACCTGCGTCAGGTATAATGTATGCAGGGTTGGGGTTCCCACGCAGGAAGGCCTCGTAGAAGTAATGCACTGTGCCACTTCTAGGACGTCAATGCCTCAAAATCCTACGCCTGCTTGAAGCAGGCGTAAGAGTGACACAATGTATTGCGAACAGGTCTCCCCGTGCATTGCTGGAGTTGTGTTGTGCTTGCAACACAAATCCAGCAATGTGTGACTTTTGCGCCAACTGATGAGTCAGAATTACTGACGCATCTGTCAATCCTTGCGCCATGTTGTGCTGTATTATAAATATGGCGCATCCATGGTGGGAAAAGTGTTTTGCAGGCTGGCACAGGGAAACTACAGATGGGTCATTTTCTTGTGAATTTCCCCTTGAAGTTTAGTTTCGGAGTGCGAAGTCGGATGCCCTGTTTTTATTTATTTATTTATAATTGCATTTATCAAGCGCACAGCTACTGTTGCAGTGGCAGAGCTATGTTTGGTGTTTAGTAACGGAGTGGTAGACATGTTGCAGGCAATATTGAGATGTGCTGGCACAGCAGGATGTATTGTCTTAGTACTGACATATCAAAGGGATTTGCAGGTCAGGATTGAGGTATTAAAATACACTCTGTTCTATATAGCACTTGCTCCCACAATGTTTGGTATTTGAAAGGCTCAAGTGGCTCAGCTGGGATTCAAAACTATGCTGAACACAGCCAATCACCCTTGAAGGTCAGTAATAACATAATTACTTTAGTTTTTATTTCGTGTTTACAGCATAGTTTTAGCATTCGTCAGTGTGATCCAAATGAATGATCCTTATTTTTTCAGCCCCAAAGGATGAATGGCTAAGTCAGCCAACACATATACATTGTGAACAATTAACTCACTGGGTTTTCATGCCAGGATATTGTGAGAGCTTTGCCTATGCGATTTCTATGTGATAGGACGTGCTGCAGAACAGGAATGAGGTCCATTGGCAGAGCTGTGTGTTGATATGATTTTAACAGAAACAGAACCTACGTCAGAAGAAAGCCATTCCCCGTAGCTGAGCATAGCCAGATGTCCACAATGAACAGAGTGGTCCAAACCTGGTCTTGTTTACACCTGGAAGTTCTCACTCTATTAGACAGACACCTGTGCACCGATGGCTGAAGCAACGAAAGGGTAAATAAATATTTCCACAAGCGGTCCGATTATCAGTGCCTGATAGCGAAACATGTCCCATCTCACCATGTTTATTAAAGCAAATACATGCATTCACTTGTCACCCTGATGCCCGCAGCCACAGCACAGTGAACCTCCGAAATCACTTTTATTTCAGGGCAAATACAAACATGCATCAAAAGAGGTACAATGAGATGTCTGAGCACAGCACTGGCCGCAGTCCCTATATTACGTGTTCCATCTATTCTTTTACATGGTGGCATGGTACCATAAAGATCTGTAAATCCTTGTTGCGATGGCCACCAGAGTGCAAGGGTGTCTGTGTGCAGGAGAGGATTGGTTATGTGTAAGAAGGTGTCCCTTCCTGCACATAAACAAAAGCCATTTTGTAACTTTAATGTGTGCTGCTTCATGCAGCATACATAAAAGTTACAAACTGGCTTTTTGTTTTAAAGGTTTGTTTATGTACAGGAAGGGGTACCTTCCTGTACATAAACATAGCATGGCATTTTGCTTGTTCCATGTGTGCTCCACAAGGCAGCACCGTTGGCAAAAACCAATTTAAGACTGAGATTTTCCTGGTCTTAATTTTGGCGCTGCCTCCTATGTACGTCACCCTTGTACATAGGGACAGCACCGAATACAATGGGTGTTGTGGTGGAACACCCACCACAACACCCACTGCATGCCCCTTTCACGCTAAACATAGCGTGAAAGGGTGCCTTATCTACAAGGCAGCGTTAAGCCAGGTTAAGTGGCTTAAAGCTGCCTTGTAATAAGGCAAGACCCCTATTGGCACGGGAACATCACAAAAAGAGACGTTCTCGTAGCAATAGGGGCTTGTACATATGCCCCATAGTGCCATAAACAGGCCAATGGGGTTTTCTGTGTACCTCAACCTGCTGCGTTGTAACTCTCAGCATGAAGGCCCATTTAATGATTCAATATTGCAGATCACTTTTCCCCTATGCAGCAGCATCAGCCAATAAAGAACAGTGGCTGATTCTCCCAAACTTCTGAGTCAAACTTGCACTTACCTTTTTTTCTTGCAGAGCGTGGGAGGAGGGCCATTGAAAGGAAGGGAACATTAGAGCTGGGTTGAAAGTTCAAGAACATGGGATGTGCGAATTTAAACAGTCCCAAACCCAAGCTATTAAGGCTTGGGAATGTCCCAGTTCCGAAAAAGCTGGTGAATGCCAGTAAAAGAATTGCATGGAATTGTTGCCCTAAAGGCTTTCAAGTGGAGCAATAAACTTTCTGTTATTAAGAATCATGCGGTGTCACTAAATCTGTCAGCAGCTCCATCAATCAGTGCAGCTGAAAAATAGAGGACAGAAACTCAACACAGAAGAATGCAATTATATAGTCAAAGCACAAAGTTTTACACGTTGCAGTCCGGAGTGACAAACAGTGTACGACCCAAAGTGAGAGTTCTATGCAAAGACGTGAACTATTTCAATGAATAATTAAAGGATAAGATTGTAAGAACAATAGATAACAATTTCCATAGTAATTGGCAAGTAGAATTTCTCAGGTCCTCAGTCTATTAAGGTGTTGTTGTGACATTAAAGGGTCTGTATAATGATCCCAAATGTTTCACTGAGTCACTTGCTGTAAGTGAATAAGTAAGTACATTTTATTGTTTGATTATTTAAAATCTTACAATATTACACATGCGATACGAAAAAGAAACATATAAATTGCTATATTAATTTAAAAACAATTAAAATGCCAAAGCACCATAAAATTCATTTGGTTACATAATAAATTACTTTTTAAAATTATTATTCTCCTAATTTCTTTTTCACTGTCAATAGGAATCTTACGAAGGCAGCATTTAAACTTATATAATTTGACTGTAGACACCGTATCAGGGCCTGCCTACATGTCCTTATTCCACGTACCCTAAGCGGTAATTTAATTAATGTTCTTCTCTCATTTAGGAGTTCGGGACAAATGCATAATAGGTGGAGAATATTCTCCTCACCTTTGTTACACAATCTACACGTTGTTTGTTCTTCAGTATTTTTCCACGGGGGAAGATGAGAAAGTCCCGGCAGCATTCCAAATCTCGCTTTAAGAAGCACCTGTTTATTTTTCTCAGTCCAGGGTATTTCCAAGTATTGTTGTATTCCCTTTTTTTTGTAACCATTTATTACTGACCAGGAGTGTTTTCTCTTTATGAGGGTGGCTTTGTCACTTACAATAGATAATTGGTTTGCAGTTTTATTTATTATTTTTTTGAACGATACATTGGTTATATTGTTTTCCCAGATATAAGTAACTGCAAAATCATCTATTGCTTCCTTGAGGTAGATCCATGCGGCTGAGTTTACGTTATTATTTATTTCCTTCCATAGTAGCTGTGATATCTCATTTTCATGGTCATTTTTTATATGCTTCCAGATCTTGATAAATTGCCCTTGCCTCGCATATTGTTGGTTTGTTAATCCAAACTCCAACCTAATTTGTGCGGATGACGCATTCCCAGGGAGTTGAAAAAGTACCCTATATGTTCTTGTTAGGGCCTTATTTATTGTTTCCGTATCCTTTCCCATTAGTGCTTCACTACCATACGTAATGGTTGGGAGAAGTCTTGCCCCTATAATGCTCAGGAGTGGGCCATATGTGAGGTTACTGAGTGACTTCTGTACAATTCTAAATGCTGCCGTCAATGCATTAGCCTTTCGTTGTATATCCTTTTTATGAAACAGGTAATTACCCTTTGCATCAAATAACACCCCCAAATATTTATACACATCTACTTGTTCTAGTTGGGTCTTGTCCATGTACCATTTGGTTTTATATCTTATCTTGTTTTTCTTAGTGACTACCATAATCTTGGTTTTCGCTTCGTTTATCACCATCCCGTTTTCCTTTGCATACTTTTGCGTTCGACTGATTAGACGTTGTAGTCCAACTCTAGTGTGGCTTAGAAGGATAACATCGTTTGCATACAATAAATTAGTAATGTGCTTATTACCTATTTTCGGAGGGTGGGCGTTTGTTTCATCAAGTATCCCAGTTAAATCAGCCAGAAATAAATTAAAAAGGAGAGGAGCTAAAACACATCCTTGTTTTAGTCCTTCAGTTGCTGGGATCTCCTTTGGTAACGTTTGTCCATCCCCCATCCTCAACCTTACCCATGTGTTACTGTATAGGAGACGTATCAGCTTCAATAAAGCCACTGGTATATTCTTTTCCTGAAGTTTTTTCCATAATAGATTTCTTTGGACACAGTCACATGCAGATTTAAAATCTACAAAACATAGGTAAAGGGGTTTCTTAGCTCTAATTGATTTGCTCATAAGCAGGGACAGAACCAATATATTTGTCGTTGTCCCCAGTCCTTGTATGAAACCCGTTTGGTTCATAGGCAGAATCTTGTTTTCCCGAACCCATTCACTGAGATTTGTAAGCAAAATCCTGGCAAACAACTTGGCATCGGTGTCTTGAAGCGTAATTAGTCTGTAGTTTTCTGCGAGTGCCTAGTTACCTTTTTTAAATATTGGCGTGATTAAAGATCCTCTCCATGACTCAGGTATAACTCCTTTTTGAATGACTTCTCCATATAGTTTTTCTAGATGTAATGCCCATAATTCTGGATTTTCTTTATAGAGTGAGAACGGTATACCATTTGGTCCCGGAGCTCCATCCTTCTGTTTTTTAATTAATTTTGTTATTTGCTCTTTTGTTATTTCAATAGGTATTTCTGTATCACTGCCATAGTTCAGTGTTTCCGTTTCAGTATCGTAGCTGCCAATGGGATGCTTTTCCGTTTTCCTTGTCCATGTGTTCTGGTTTAGATGCTTTCTCAGAAATGTGACCCATTCCTGCTCCGTTAGTCGAGATGAGACCACCTGTTTGTTTGGTCTAACCAGTCCATTGACAACTTTCCAAAATTCTCTTTGGTTCTTTTGTTTACTTGCATGGAATATTTTTGCCCACATTGCCTGTTGTGCTTGGGTTTTCTCATTCCATATTAGCTTCTTCAGATTTTGGTTTAGTGATTTCAGTTTGCCCAAGGCTTCTTCTTTAATTCCGGGTTTCTTTATTTGCCTGATGATCTTATTCCGGGCTCTTTTTAATTTAGTTATTGTATATGGACAGTTTATATAATTTTCCTTTTCTTTTTATAATACGATGTGTCCCGATTTATATTTGGTTGCGATAGGGGTTTAATCAACTTCTTGTTAAAGTTTTCCCATTGTTGTATCACTGTTTCCGATGTTCAATCCCTAAAACTAGTCTCCAAAAGACTTTCCACTTGTTCATTCATTAGTTTTTTATTTTCAACATTCCAAATGAGCTTTTTAAAGTTTATTGTTCCAATGCACCCCTGGACGGTTTGATATACTTGGTTTGTTTTACTTCATATTAATTGTTATTAGCTGCTGACAGTGATCACTCTCCGTTACTTTCTGTAGCTGAAATGAGGTAATGTTCTGGAACATATTTAACGAAGTCATGGTATAATCAATCCTGGACTTTGCGTTATACCCAAACAACTATATGCTGGTGGCACATCTGTTTTAAATCGGCCATTAAGAATACGAAGACCCATTGCTTCCATATCTTTGATCAATTGCGTACCCAGGTTGTTTGGAGTGGAGTTAATCTCTTTTCCTAAGTCCTGATGGGGAATTGACCATTGGTGGTCTTGTGATTGTGTTATATCATCTCTTATATAAGGGGACATTAGGTTTAGATTAAAATCTCCGGAAACCAGGTAATCGGCTATTGGATCGTCCAATGTTTGTTTTATTAAGAAGTCATTCAGGTTTGCACAAGTTGCTTCCCTACTGGTTTGTATTGGTTGGATATATACATTGATCAAATATATAGATTTGGTATTTTGGTTTGTTGTTTTACAATTCAGTTTAACTATTAGGATATTTGTACAGCCAGAGTCCACTTGCTCATGCTGTGCATGTATGGCATTAGAAATGAATATTGGCAGACCCCCACTCGGGCGGCCGAATTTCTGCATTTTTTTTGCATGCTCATAGTAACCTGCGTATCCGTGTAACATGAATGGGTTGGTTTCCCATGTTTCTTGTAATAGAATATTCTGACATGGGCACGATATAGAGTCTAATTGTGCATTATAGATCTTACTTCCCACTCCGTTAATGTTCCACGAACACATTCCTATTTGTCCCATCTCATTTGTATTAACAGGTACTTGCTTAGGTTTATCGGCTCATTGTTTGCTGTTACTGTGTAATGCCATATTTATCCATTTTTAGTTTATTTCTAAGTTCCTTTCTGCGTTTTTTTGCGGAGTTACCCCTTCTGTTTTCATAGGGGATCTACCGCTGGCATTTTTTAATACTGGAACTATCTGTGTGTCGGTTTTTTTGGGCTGTAATTTTGTTTCTTCCCTAATAAACGGAGTTGGGTAGACCTCCGGGATTTGTTTAGTAATTAATATGCCCCAAGAATTAAATGTCATCTGCTCACTCATAATCTGTTCGGCTATTGTTAAGGATGTTAATGTTATTAGTGTAGGAGCCTGGAGGCTTTGTTTTTCTAACATAAACTCAATAGAGACAATATCCTCACTTACAATATTAGTTAATGATGCAATTGATTTGAATAATCTGAGTAGGTTCCCCCGGTTTAGTATATCATGCCTACCTCTAGACTCGAATTCCGGGGTAAGTATAAGTTGATCCTTAGCATTAGGTACTTGGTGAGTAGGGACCTCACTTTCCTTGATTTTCCGAGGTTTGTAGCTAATTCGTTTGACTCCTTCTCTGTTTTCAATAAGCAGATGCTCCCATTTTGGCGATTTATTAGATCTTTTCACTTCCTCACTTACAGTTGTTTCGGCATGTTTTACTATTGTTTCCTTGATGCTTTGATTTTGATGAGGAATAGGGATTAGGGTTGATTTAGATGGACTCTTATTGATACTTTTTTCAGCCTATAATTGGATGATACTCTTTCGTCTTCTTCCTCTCCTTTTACTTGCTGAAACAATATAGGGGGTGAGTTATCTGGAATCCTAATGGCCACAGCCTGCTCTACTACTTTACCGGCCTCCATTAGTGGATTTTCCGTTTGCTTTAGTGCGGCACCGTTTGTTGGAGTAGTTCCACTTGAGGGTTTTTGTCCAAATATGGGCAGGTACTTTTTTATGTCATTCTGAGAAGTATCAGTCCCTGTTATTTGATCGTCATCTAGTTTGGATATGATACATTGTTTAGATTTTTCATTTTTCATTCTTTACGTAATTTTTTTTTCTTTGACGTTTTGACAATGTGAAGCCCTCTGTATCCTTATCCTTGTATCTCTGTTCTTCTTTTTTTTCTTCCATAGTACTACATTCATCTACAGTTTGTTCTAATTCCTGCATGTCTGATAGTTTAAGTGTTTCATCATTTACTTTAGCTTTAGTCTGTTGTTTTGTTGAGGCTATTTTTTCTGGGCCTTCAAGATTTTCAATTCCCTTCATATTTTCATTTGTGTGCTTGTCCATAGTAGTAATATCTTTTCATTATTCTTTTGGATATCCCTTTTAGTGTCTTCTATTATACTGGTCAGGACCTCTGGTAGTGCTGCTAGTTTGTCTATGATGGGTAAGTAGATACATTCCGTGGTCGTTTTTTCATTATCTCTCTGTGCTCTGATTATCAAATCATTGAGTTGGGCAAGTTTTTTATCAATCCCCACAACAGAGTTTGCCATCATTTTTAACAGATCAATTTGTATATCCATTTTATTGGATTGATATTATAGTGCTTCAAGTGTAAGAGTCGAGGTTTGGTAGTAGATATCCCAGATTATCCCAGTTTGATTTTGTTTATTTCCCAATTGGGTATTTTGTGGGGTCTCACCATTAAGATGTTTCTTTTCCACGGTGATTAGGTGTTCCCCCGTACGCTTGTCCCGTTAGTTTTTTCATCTGGGTTGTTAGTTTCTTGATTTCCTACCTCTTCCTCCCCAAAAGGCTTGACTCGTTTTATTCTTTCATTGTCAATACCTTTATTTGTAACATTCTCTTGTGTAACACTGTGATGGCTCGATTGACTTTCTATTTCCTCAGGCGCTACAAACAACAGTTTCTTGATCTCTACATTGACTTCAATTGGAATCCTTGTTAGCTTTTGCTCCATCCTGCATCCCTGGTGTGATTGATTGACTTCAGGGAAGTGTAAGTCTAGTTTGTTTGTAGAACAGTTTGCATCCTTAGCCATTGCCTCTGTGTCAAATAATGAAACCGAGTTATACTTTTCATTTGAATTTTCTAACTGTAATATCTCTTGCTGTTGAGTGCCATTCATTATGTCTTGGTCTGTGATTTGGAATTCATCACTGTTTTGTTGCATTTGTGCCATTTGTTTATTAGTTTTTTTATTAATTATCGGTTTAATGGGGGTCTGTAACTTGCCCTTTTCCGCTTCCGATCGTGATAGCATCAAAACTCCAGTTGGGTCCTTCATAAACTGAAATGTATCCGGTATTTTACCGGATTTCTCGAACATCCGTGCTATTGGAGAGATTAAAGACTGATTCCGCCCTGGAGTGTTTGTTTTTACCTTTTTTGACACAGTAGATTATTGAATTCTCTTTGTGCATTTTGTTGTTAAACCTGATGTCCTCTCCTTACCAGAACGCATGGTTCTAGGTTTATATTCACCTTATGACGTATGTGGTATAGCACTCTGCCGCTGTTATCACTTGATCAATAGTAGACTTGCCCAGTTGCTCAACTGGCTATCAATCTCCACCTCCCCAGCCTGTGTGTACTTTTCCTGTAGGTATTAAGAACACCAGCCGTCAGGGTCTAGCAGTGAAAATCCAAAGTCGACAAGTTAGGAGGTTGCGGGATAAACCCCCCTCCTATAGATAACTCTTGTCCACAGTGAAAACGGCAATATACAATAAGGTTATTTGTTTGTATTTATTTTTTGTATCGGCCCTTTCCTCCCTTTGACCATGCAGTCCCCTCGTTTCCCCCACAACAGCAGAGACTAATGCTTAATTATTTATTTTCCTAATTTTTGGGTGTAATGTTAATGATTGTTGCTTATAACAGCTGGTAATGACTCTTTATTCCTGTGGGTATAGGTGTTTAATCTAATTGTCTGGTTGGCTGTTATTCAGAATTGACTGGTTTTTGACTGAATTTGGCTGGTGTGGCTGGTGTGGGTATATTCGCTATATTCGCTATATTCGCTGACTGGAATTTCCCTCCTGTGATGCTGTCTGGCTTGTTCGAACCCTTCCAGACCTTCCCTCCAGCCCTCCTTGTAGTGCCTTGTGTCGCCTTGTACCCCTAGGACTGGACCGCTCGCTACGTGGAGTGATGCAAGTTTATTAATGCAGACGACAGTCCCGCCTGGATTGATGCTGGACCTAATCAGCTCTGCAGCCACGCTCTCCATTCCTTCTTTGTTACTGTGGGAGTTTGGTGAAGCGGGGTGGACTGGGTGGCCTGGGGGTGTCCCTGTCCCTGACCCTGTTGGTAGCACTGGGCTTCGCCCCTTACACACGACCTCTCGCAATTCACCCTCAATCTCCCACCGATCTCCCAAGAGCGGAAAAGGCGGAAAGAGCAGTCTTTTCCCAGCGTCTCACCCCTCTCATCTTCAGCCTTCTGCCTTACGCTTTTTACTCGGCGTTCTTCCTCCCCCGCAATGGCGGGAGAGATGTTCTCGCTGGCTCCCTGCTCCCTGCTCACTCGGTCGTGCTGCACCTCTGGGGGGAACTTTTTCACGGCTCTGACTGCTGTTTGGGGGCATTTTTGTGGCTCCGGCCGCAAAGGAGAGCTCTCGCAGGTCCGGCCGCTGGGGAGAGGCTTTTGCGGCTTGCGGCTTGCGGCTCCGGCTCGAAAAGAGGCGTACACGGCTCCGGCACTGTCCGGGGGAGAGGCTTTAGCGGCTCCAGGCTCCGCTGCTTGGGAAGGTGAGGGTGAGGGTGCTTACGGTTCTGCGGATTGTCCAGAGACGGCCTCGCGCACCCAGCAGCCGCTCAGCCCCTCGCAGTCTCCCTCACAGGCAAATCCCTCTCCTCTCCTCCGCTCCTATCGCTCAGCAGTCAGCAGATGGCGCTCGATCGTCAAGCAGATGCTCGAGACGTTCTATCACAGGAACCACCTTCTATCACAGGAACCATCGGGAGCACTTCATAAGTGAATAGGTGTGCATCTGAGCATTATGTTATTTGGTAGATTTCTCTGTCTGTCTGAGTCTCAAATGGAGTAAGGTTACAGTTGTCACTTTAGGTGGCATATTTCCCACTGGCGAAAAATTAACCACGTTTAGCAATAAATAGTCAATCCAAAATTGAAGCATTGAATGGTCATATAATTCACATTTTATTAATGGTTTTGAGCCCAGCAAGACCTTTCGTCTTGGGTATGGTAGTGAGACATAGAAGTTCATCCTTGCGGAAAGAAGACTATATGTCTTTTACTGATGTACATTGTCTTCCACTGTGATGAGTTGGAGTTGACGTTTGGCCATGGCCTTCAGCTAGGCCCAGAACCCTACTGCCTGGGCAGCCTACCAAGTAAGCCAACTTGAGTAAGCGAAAGCTATGCACAACAGGCTTTGGTGGAAGTTTACCTGCAGGCCTGCCAACTCCAACTGCAATTGGCCTTCAGCCTTGCAACCAATCCTCCATATAGATAAAGGGCATGGCACATGGAGTTTTGGAATATTTGCTTGTCTATTTTTCTTACCTCTCTCAGCTACCATTACTCCATGTTGTAAATTACAAGACATTTTTCCTGCCATCTGGTAATTCCTCTTTCCCAAATATGAAATTTTAAAAAATATATCTGGTATTTTGCCACACTTATTCATCAGTTTTGGCACAATCCTCCCCTTCCCCATCCCATGCCAAATGGATACTGCCTCCATCTTCTCCACGCTTAGCTAAACCCTCTTTCTCCCCCACACAAATGTAAAAAACAGTTCCTGAAGGTATGGCTCTATCCCAATCCACCATATTGTAAGCTCCTGCCTCTCTTAAATGAAGCTCATTTCTACCAAACTGCCACCTTCCTATCCACCATGCTAGTCATTTTGTCTCCGTTTGACTTATTGCCCCACTCCAAAAGGGGAAGTGCAGTATTTCTGTTCTCTGAAGTAAGGACATAAAGTCCATTAGACCTCAGATTAATAAATTAAAAAGGAAAGAACGGGTGGTGGTGGTTATCCCTGGCATCGGGCTAAGCCACTAGCCCAAAATGTCAATACAATCTTTCTGCTCCCTGAGTGGCAGATAGGGGATATTTGTCGCTAATATGCCAACTGGGGAGGCAGATAGCCAACTAGGCCCAAACCTTCGTTGGCCAGAACAATACTGGTGGAGGCCCAACCTGGTTCAGGCCATACACTTACCCTAAAAGGTACAATGAAGGATTTTGTGCCTCCATATGGGGGCAGCAAGGCCACTAGATACCAGAGGGAGAAATACATTAGAATGTGTGAGGGTGGGCTGCCTCATCATCAGGCTATGCTCTCACTCAATAATGAGACCAGTAGTCTTTTCTCTTTGTCCGGGGGCAGAGAGGGGGATTATCTTCCAATCTGCAACCATGTGGCAGAAAGGCCAGTAGACACTAGGGGTGTGTTAAATTCAAGTAAATTACATGATATTACACTTAAATGCACAAAAGGTTAACCCACCATTTTGTGCTAGCGTTTCATGCATCCTTGCGTCAAAAATTAAACAGAGGATGCATTTTGAGCTGAAATCTAGCAAGAAAGGATGGATTTGCATTTCATGCAATTAAGTGTAATTTCTTATTTTGCGCAAAAAAATAGTACAAAAAAACCACTTGCAATCTGTTTTCTCATCTGGTTGTGGTTATTTTGTACCACGAATGGTGCATTTGCTGTAAATGTTTACCACTAAATGCATGCAATTATGCAAAGTAGCGAACTAATATATTTTAGGATTTTCCCGTAACAGGCTTAATACGACACCCATGAAATTAGGCAAAGCAGGTCAGTGAAATTTAAATTTCACCCACCAGAAAAAAATTATAAAAATGGGTTGGGCGTCCAGCTCAGTCATAGGGCCGTGCCCCACCCTGGAATGGGCTTAACAGCCTTTCTGTCTCCAAGGAGTGCAGTTTGAAGGTCATGGAGAATGCAGAAAGCCCACAGGATGCCAGGGTAGAAAGAGCATTGAATGCCTGGGATAATTTAAAAAAAAAAAAAATAACAGAGAAATGACAGGCCGCAGCCTGACCTGTAAAGCCCCGACAGTCTAGGGAGTAGTTTTTTCTAAAAAGGGTTACCTGGCCACCAGTTTGAGTACTGCTAATTACTTCTGCAGATTCAAAATACAAGGCAACAAGTCATTGCACTTTACTTTCACGATTGTAATGGTTCAGCTTAATTTAAAGCAACCTTTCATTATTTCTTGTTGCAATACAAGAAAACACATTTCATTCATTATATGCACTATTATATGTACATTCCTAGTAAACGTATATTGATGAACTCATAACAAAATAAACAAATCATAATGAAAAAACAACAATGGATACAAATCATACAATTACACCAATTGGTAATTCAAACAGTGCCTGTAAGCGCTAGGACAATTATCATTATGCAGTTCAATGCGGCGCTTATTACAGGCAGACTGCGGGGACAGCTGTCTTTCAAGAAAGTTTGCTCTCAGGGTATATTTCATAGAGTGACACCCTCTCTAGAGTCTCAATTGATGGAGATAGGGATAGGGAGTAGAGCATCCCCATCCTCATGGCAAACAATGGGACAGTTGGATTATTTAGGTGTTCCTTTGACATATGGGACAGCAGAGAGGGACTAAATCTGAATTTACTTATACTTTTCACAGCAAATAGTTCCACTAGTTAGCTCTGGGTTCATGGTGAATAGTTCCACTATTCAGCTCTGGGGGAACCAGCAAGCAGGGAACCCTACAAACCCTGGATACTTCTGAAACCTAGGGACCCAGGTGAATCCAGGGATCATGCAAAGACCATATTGGATATGTATGGGCACAGTTTTCATCTGTTCCTGCAACAACAACTATGCCCAGCCACACAAGTGGGATACTATATTGCCAGATTAAGTGTAGGAACAATGGGTGGTAGGAAATCTGAGGAATCCACAGATTCTGGGGCTTTCTTTTGCAGACATGTGAAGAAAATGTGTGATTTTGCCAAAAATGTGTGTTTGCAGGGCTTACTGTGTAAGAAAATGTAGTGCTATCCATGGAAGCTGCTAAATCCTAGACTCCTCCGGATGTCTAGCTTTCAGAAATGTCTGTGTTTAGTAGGTTTCCTTGGCTGGTGACTGAGCTCTGAATCAAATCCCACGCCTACCCACATCGCCAAAATGGATGAATTTTGATGGCGAGAATTTTATGTTTCCATGTTGAATTTGGGACCTTTCTTCTCATAGGTGACAGGCCCACTGACACGTGTGAGGTACTATTTTATAGGGAGAAGTGTGCAAACCCAGAATAGTAGTATTTTTATTATTATCTTCCCATTTTTGGCTACCAAATGTAAGCCCATATGCAAGAAAGAAAACATTTAGCAAAATGCTCACCATGTCACATGATGGTATGGGTAACTCCAAATTCAGATCACAAATCACTACCATTCTCAAATTCAGCCTCTTCGGAGACAGAAACAACCCTACTTGTTATATACCCATTTCACCAGGTGATGTTGAGGTGTGAGGAGAAAAATATCGGCCTAGTCATACTGTAGAGACTATCTTACTGGGCTGACGAGCACAGCGTTATGTCAGATCTCTTGTATGGGTTTTGACCTGGGAGCGGTACGGTAGAGCAGAACCTTAATCTATACCTGCTGCTTACCAAGTATACCAAGGCCAAAGGGGGTTTAGTACATCAATCCTTCATGAACCTCAGTTCTGCCTTTGATAAGGTGAATAGAGATAAGCTATGGGCAGAGCTTGTGTCCATGGGGGCTGAAACCACTCTCATTGCCTTTCTGAAAGACCTTCATCATGGCCTGACAGGCTCTGTTAGATATGGGAGTAACGGGGAATTCCCTAAGTATTTTAACCTCAACCGAGGAGTCACCAGGTTTGCATCTTGCTACCATCCTTTTTATACTCTTCATCAATCGATTGGAAGGGGGGCTATCTGAAGAGGGTCTTGACATTCTGAGAGCGGGTAGGCATCTGCTCCATTGGTGCAGTCATGATTGCACGTACAGCCAGAAGTCAACAGAGACTGTTAGTTATTTTTATCTTATTTATGGATAGTCTAGATCTGGTAGCTAATTTAAAAAAAATCTCATTTTTTTAGTGGTAGGCCCTAAGAATTCAGCAAACACGGGAACACAACAACTTCCAGTTTTTAAGTGCAAGGTCAGGTATTAAGTAAGGTGGATAAATGTACATATTTTGGGATTTTATTGGACTCAGGCTTTAGCTGTCAGCCCTTAATTAGAATGAACACAGGGTGTCTTAAGAGGGCAATTGCATGTCTAAATGACTTTTCTAGACACCTTGGGCACAAACCAATTCAAACTATTTTAAATGTGTTTAAAGTCAAGAGCATCCCTGTGGCAATGTTTGGCTGTGGGATTTGGGCTGTGCAAATATTGCCACTATTCAGGTTTACGAGGGGCCTTCTAAGTGTGAGGCAGGGCACACCCTCAAAGATCGTTCAAGAGGAACTGGGCATGGACCATATCCCTGGTGTTATTCACCTTCGCCCTCTCTAGTTGTGGTTTTCAGTTTGGGTTAAGTAAGAGTTAAGATTAAATAGGCTAATCATGCGAGATTGTCTAACCTTGGACAATATGTCCCATATACCTTGGCTGCAGCACGTAAAATCAAACTTTAAAGCTCTAGGAAGGCCAGAGATATTTACCAACCCTGAGGGCATTACCAAAGCTGATATTATTTGGTTGTTGCAGGCCTTCTCCTGTTGGGTGGCAGCCGAGAGGGAGGCCCCAGTCTTTGCTAAACAGTTGATGCATCTATATTGTATGACAAAAAGGGTAAAGAACCATACCTCTTCTTAGAGATGCTCAATCATCATCAGCGTCTCCTGACATACTTCAGGCTGGACTTATACCATCAGTTTTTAGTTGCAAAAGGTACCTGGTTCAAAATGACTGATCTCCCGATATGTTTCTGTGTTAGAAAGAGGGGTCTCTAGCTGGCAGAGGTAAGTACCTTTGTCCAAGTAGGGACCATTCTTCCTTGTCATGGTTAAGGGGGATACACTTTTAAAATATCTGATTAATACAAAAGATTGTACCTCGGAACTCTCCAAATTCAAATTTCCAGTTATTTATTTCTGTAAGCCTAAAAGATACATTGAAAACTAAATTTGACAACTCACAGGAAACACTAGTCAGGAAGCATGAATTCAAAAGATGTCAGGTTTAATTTTAAATAACCTTAGATAAGCCATGTTCCACTAGAAATCTACAGTCATGTTTAGGACACCAATATCTAAAACCGTAATACAATTAAGGCTAATACAGTCCTGTTGGTTTTTGTTACACAGCAGAAGTATGGTTGATGTGTGAAGGTCCTGTTCTTAAAGCCACCTGTCTAATTTATGGGTCTGGACCACATTATGTTTGCTATATGCTACTTTTAAGGACAACTAGATAAGGCCTGAAATATCACGTCAGAGTTACTATCCAGCCCGTTCATTTTTCCTCTGTTTAACATCTGGCATCACTTTCCCATCTTTCTCTACTTAGAGGTGGAGCATAACTACTAGTTCCATAAAACAAACCTCTTTACTTGGCTAGAGATTGGAGGTTGGATTTACCTTATCAAGGATACTTACTGACAGATGGCTACTGCGAATAAGGAGTTAGTGGATTTCGGTACCATTTTATTATAAGGTGCTTATACTGGCCAAAACAAGAATTTTGTCCAGACGTACGTAGAATAGATATAGGTTATATAACTCCTTATATTATTTTTTCTTTGTGTTGAAGAAATATAAACCTCCTAAGGGGTTCACTGATACACCTGGTCCTTTTAACCAACAAAGAAGAAATTGGCACAGAAGCTGTAATATAAAAATAATTCATTTATTAACCTCAGATGAGGGAGACTGCATCATACAGTACCCTCAGGCCACTGTTGGAGGCATTCCAAGGAGTACAGAGAACAGGGGCCTTATGTATGCATAGTTTACATTAGTCAGCATAAAACCAAGGGGAGATCTGGCACATACCAGTATGCAAATTGACTAATATGGGTATACACAATTTGCTTGATCAACAAAGTGGGAGGATAGACTAAACTGAGCACATCAGTAAGAATAGCCTGTCAGTTCTATACTAGGAGCAGGTGCATTCTATCAGCTAGGCCTTTCTGAGCATGTGCAAGGCTCTGGAAGAGGGAGAAAGCCCATGGCAAGCACATGGCAAACTAAGATGGCTTCCAAGTACAAAATGGCTTTCAGCTCATGCTAACAGCAATTCCTGCAATCTTTCAGAGATGGTCCAATTTAGTATGGGCTAAAGACATTCCTATGATCTAGTTGGAACATAGAAAAGATTTTGCACATTTATTCTCATAAAATTAATCAATATCCTAATCCATTGCTAGGTGGGCATTTTTCATTCTAAACATTTCATTAAGCGGGTATATGTAAGGTAAAGCAGGAGTACAAAGGGAACAGAGCATTGGGTAATAATTAACATACAAATAGCAGGAGGGAGTAATGACTATTATCACAAACAGAATTAACAATATTTTTCCAGCCCTAAGCAAAAAGCAAATGCTAGAACCATCTAGTTCAATTCTATATAAAAACATTTTTTATAGACTTTTCCAGTGTTCCTTTTATAAGGGCTAGAGTATCAATTAATATACTCAAGGAAAGGGCAAAGTAACATTGCTAACAACAAAAAGTCCTTGAGAAATTAAAGCCGCTGTACAACCAGCCAGAGGGGAGTCTTCTCCCTGTGTCCGTTTGAGCCTCAGAGGCAGGCTCTTGTTGTTCCCACGGTGGAGCTGCACAACTCGCAAATCAGGAATCACAGCCCAGTTTGAGAAGAAAAAGTCTTTCAAAAATCCTGTCCAGTGTCTCAGGTAGTGCACCAGTTTTCTTCACTTCAATCTAACAGGCACCAGAGACACAGCACCTATACCCTAAACTCAAGTCCTTCCCTAACTCCTGTATTGCTCTGCTGGTGCACTGCTCTTTTGTTGGGGCCAAAGATTATCCAGTATGCCCAGGCACTCTTGATCAACAAACAAAGGTGCAAAATTGCATTTGGGACCAGGATTCAGAGGCCTGATGCTAGGATCTCTGAAGCAACCCTTCTTTCAAAAGGGGTCACCTCAAGCAAAAGCCTCCTTGCCGTTCTGGTCGGTCTGTAACTCTCAGCTGGGCATCAAAAACTTGATCCACGACTTCTCATTTCTGATTTGTGACCCCGTCTTTTGCCCAAGACGGTGGCAGGGGTACACACTTCACATCCCAGTGCTTCCGCCTTCACTGAGGTCCTAGTTGCCAGCAATGCCTGTGCTGGTTACCTTTACCTTGTCTTCAAGCTGGACTAGTCCTGACTCCCCAAGCTGGATCAGATGTCCGGGCCCCTCTGGCAATGGTTGTAAGGCAGCACATATCTATTGGTGGACAGAACAAAAGTTCTTTAGACAAGGCACAGAAATAATCTGTCAACAGAGAGGATAGTTTCTAAATAAATCCTAGTCTTAGGACGCCCCATATATTAGCAAGGCATCCAAGAACCACTTCATCTATCTGAGAGTAAAAAAAAACTTGGACCTATTACTCTATTTGAAGCAGCTAAGGAAGTCTGTGTACATTACTAAATTCTGAGGAAAAGAGAAAAACAATACAGACATACTCTAAATCCTTACATTTGTGTATTCCTATATTATTCATCTGAAGAACCCTCGGAAAAAAGGAAATGTTCTACACTTTTACTCATAGACTTTGCATTACTTGTACAGGCCTGTTATTAATGCTAACAATTTTAAAAATAGTATTACTGAATAGCAATTAAATGTCTCATGGCTGTTTCACAGACAGCTTAGACAGGCTCAAAAGAAAGTGAGCAAAAGAGAGAGAAAACATACATTTGCCTACCCTTAATTTGTAGAGGAGCTAACCTTCTTCCCCCATTTTGACAGTAGGAAAACCTGAAACAGGTTTCACTTCTGACGACACTATCTACTTCTATTTGTGGCAGCTGGGCACAAATACACTTGTAGGAGGTAAATAGCACATGTAGCAAGCTAGAAAACATTAATACCCAACCACCAATTCCTTTAGCAAGTATATTAGTTGTAACATGAGGGCACATGAATTCAAACTAAATCCCATTGCCTCCTTATCTCAGCCCTTGCACAGTAATCTTTAAACTAAAAGCATCAGTGCTATATACATGGCTGAGCTATTCTCTTAATCAGAGCCCACATACACCATTATATTTCCACCTGTTCACATGAGTGCACAAAAATATGCTTTTCCCAAAAATAGTAAGCAAAACTTCTCTTTCTCTCCCTGTGCTGTCATCTCATCTTTTAAAAAGTTTCAGAGGTCGAAGTGTCAAAGCAAACCTTGTTCTGAGCCTTGTCAGGCTGCTAAATGCAGAACTCGACCTTTAACCCCTACCAGCTGTCCTATTTTGTGCAAGGATTTCCATGCGGTTTTCCAATTCAAAGTGACCCTGGAGATTGATAGCTGAAAAGCAGTCCTATTCCATTCCGGTTTGCCAGCAATTTAGAGGTAAGATAATAGCTTCTGCTGGTTTTTATACTTAGCTTCATTTGTGTACAGTGTGCGGTGTGCGGTGTGCTTTCCTCGCAGTATAGAGGTCAGTCGTTCATTCTATACTTACTTGTGTGCATTTACTGAAGCCTGAGATCAGCTTGAAAACTGCTCTGAGTGGCAGAACTGCTTTTAAACAGTGAATGTTGTCTAATTTCGACTTTGGTGTTGGGGCAATTAGAAATGAATAACCTACAATGTTTTGGCATATTAGTCATCCCCAAAGCATCCCCTAGATATCCCAGGAATGAGGGATCAGAAATGTATAAGGTACACCCTTATAAAAGTTAGTTTTGTGGGGGCATGGCTTGGACAGCGATGTGGTGAGACGCGCTCACTGCTTCTATAGGCAATTATTGCGGAGCCGGGGCTCTTACCTGCCATCCGGGAGGTGCCGAGGCCCTGTTGATACCTGCGCTGCGAGAGACGAGGTGCCCAGGACCCCGAGAGGTTACGGCGGACGCTGAGCAGAGACTGTACGGCGGCCCGGTCAGTGCGGCCGCCATCTTGAGTCCTGTGCCCTGAGGCTTTGACTGCTGCACGGGAGACGAGTGGTTGGCCCTCCGGGGGCGCTGGTGTGCATTTCAGGCGGGGATTGACCGTAGTGACGACTCCGCTGCGGGACGCGAAGAGACCTAGCCCTTCCGGCACTGCAGTGGCTGACTGGCTGGAGCTGCTTGGAGGCCTCGGGCGGAGCCCGCCATTTCCTCCCGCCTGCGGACTGCGCTGCCCACTGGCTGCCGCTGGGACCGGATGAGACCGCGACCCTTTGCGGGTACTGTGCCCGGGGCCGCTGTGGAGGTGGGGCTCTGGTGCTGAGGAGGGCACCTGCTGGAGCCCCCGCGAGGATCTACTGATCTCTATCCCGGTGAGGCGGTACACGGCGGCGGCTGGAGGCCGAGGCTGCGGGTGTCCTGGCCGGAGACATTCTCCTGAACGGCTGGCTCATCGTCTCCCCCCCTCCCTACGGAAAGAGGTGGCGCTGTGGCAGTGCTGGCGAGGCCGCTTTGGGCGAAGCACCTGTGAAGCGGTTCCCCCACGCGGAGAGGCCCGCTCCTGAGATGGAGGAGCTGTGGTCCGCCATCTTGAGAACCTGGGGCCTGGAGGTGCGGTTTGGCGACGGCGGGTTGGGCGCTTGAGCGGCTCTGTGGTACCTGTGTGGTTAGGTCCCTACCGCTAGGCTCACTGGGGGTCCTACCTGGTGGTGCGGAGCTCAGCCTGTTGCTGGGGAGAACTGCAGCCCCGCTGCCCCATTGCCCGGGATACGATCTGAGAAGGAGTCGGCCACCTAGGTGAGAGGCGAGGACTGGTGAGCAGGGTGGAGGCGAGAGAGTGGCCCGCTTTCCGTCATTGTGATTGTGGAGCTGCACCGTCAGCTTGGTGGCTGGGAGTGCATTCCTTCGGTGGGAGTGGGAGCTGCGACCCGCCATTTTGAGGCCCTGGGACCCTGAGGCGCGAGCCTGAGCTTTTGGGGGCTCCTGTGGAGAGGACGGCGCTCCTCTCTTGACTGTGAGGAGGATCTGTAGTGCGGTGCGGAGAGCAGACTGAGGCGGAACCGGCGAGGGAACCGCTCCGGGGTCTGAGGATCTGGGCCATTGCAAGTGGTGGCCCGGGTCCGGCGAATCCCCACGTAGCGGCCAACTGTTAATCCCCGGGCCTCTGTGCGGCCTACAGTGTGTGCGGCTCTCTGTGGGCCCTGCTCAGTGGTGGGGGAGCCTGGAGCGGCGAACACCTGCTGCTGAGAGGACTGGACCTCCGAGACGCCACTACCTATGGGCGTGAACTAAGACGGCCATCCAGGTGAGCAGCACGGACCCGGGGAACGGAGAGGCGGTGTGAAGTGCGAACCGCCCTCTTTCATTGAGACTGTGGGACTACCCGGTGCAACCTGGTGGCTGGGAGCAAGGGCCTTTGGATCGAGTGGACGTGTGGTCGTTGACTATACCTCATCCTCTGTTTGCAACATACTGGCCCTATTGCTGGGCGGCTAGACAGCAGGGTGCTTGAAGTGGTGTCTGGTGAGGTGCCTAGGGACATAGCGGCGAGATCTCTGTAACAGACATAGGCGGGAGCTGACCGTGGCCTGGGCACACTTGTGAGGGATATTGCCGGTGCTCTTTCCTACTGGGGTGGCTACTGGCCAGGTTTCCCCTTCTGACCCCGCACCCCTCGGGCTCTGGAAGAGGCGCTAGTGTTGCTGCGTTGTAGGCTTGGGCATTGCGGGTGGAGGGGAGGAAATGTTGGACTGGTGTGCTGTAGGAGGTGCAAGAGCGGGACCGGACCCTTGCTTCAACCTCTAAATAGCCCTCTGTGCCCTTATTTGGCCTCTGTGACGCAGTGGGGAGTGCCTGTGCCTCTCGACTGAAAGCAGATGACGCTAGCAATGACGCGCTCCAACAAAGGGAATAAGGCTGAATCGTTAGCAGCCCCCAAGGACAACACTGTTGTAGCAATGTGGGGGAAGACCGGGGTGACGTCTGGCGGGGAAGGGTCATCGCGAACTGCTGAGGAGTCCCCGCCGGTCCCTCAGGCATTCATGTCCACCTTCATGTAGGAACTGAAAATGGAGATTGGATCGTTGCGGACTGAAGTACACACGTGCGTGAAGGAGCTGCGGAAGGAGGTCACGGAACTCTGAAACCGTGTAGAAGGGCTGGAGCGGACAATGGATGCACGCACGGAGGATCAGGAACACCTATGGCAGCGCCTGGCGACCCTCGAGGAGCAGAACATCGAGCTCCAAGGGAAGCAGGAGGATTTGGAAAACAGGAGTCGCCGCAACAACCTCCGTATCCGGGGAATTCCTCTTGGGGAAGAGGGGGAAGATTTCATGGGATACGTGACGCAGCTCCTTCATGAGATCTGGGGGGATGAGAAGGCTTCTTCCCCGGCGGGCAGATCAGGACTCCTACTGGACATATTGACACGGGTCCATTTCTTTACCGAGAAAGAGGCAATCTGGATAGCTGCGCGGGACAAGCCGGACCTCCGCTACAGAGGCCATAAAATCTAGATTTTCCAGGACTTGGCGCCCAGCACCCTGAAGAGGAGACGGCCATTCTGGCAGGTGACTCAGAAACTGCGCGGTATGGGCATTGCATACCAGTGGGGTCACTTATATTCCAGTGGGAATCCAAGCGTAGAGTCATACGGACTTACACGGAAGCGGCGCAACTCATCCGATTGCAGACGACCCCGCCGGCGAGCCCGACTCTGTCTCATAAGCGGGAGAGGAAGGCGGCAGCGCTTTCGTGGACTACAGTGCGCCGGCAGCATCGTACGCCGTCCGACGTTGAGCGATCGCCCTCACAGGCCAAGCAGGACATCATCGCTCATATTCGATCCCTCGAGGGGGATAAAGAAGACCATGGTGGGCACTCCCCGACACCCTGATCTGCGGCATGTTAGAAGTCCCCTTTTTCTAGTAATGGGGGGCCCTGCATCCAAGCTCAGCGACTCCTCTCATATCACCCTGGCTCCCGATGTGCGGCGCGGTGTGCTTGCGGGAGCTCCTTGGATACAGACTTTCTAAGACCATCACAACCCCCCTTCGACTGTCCCTCAGGGAGTTACATCCCAGAGCGCGTCCAAACCTGTGGGTGTAGGATGCTCTGTACCGGGGACAGTACAGTGAGGCCCTGTTGGCCGCAGTTGCTGTTTACCGATGAGTGGCATCTCTGGCTGCTCCTCACCTCTCTTCTTTTCCTCTACTTTTCCTGTTTCCCACTATTCTACACTCTCTCTTCTCTCTCTCTCCTGGAGGGTGCGGGGCGGGGACGTCGGCTGATGGGTTGGGATGGGATGATGCGATTGAGTGGCTGTGGTGCGCGTGGGATATGCGGGATGTGTGTTGCGAGATTGTGGCCGGTTGGTGATCAGACCCTGACATGACAGTAAATACTCCTAGCCCCTTGAAGGTCCTGACGCTTAATGTGAAGGGCCTTAACTCACCTAACAAGCGTAAGCAGGTATGGCAATATCTCCTTCGGCAGCACCCTGACATCATATTTCTCCAAGAGACGCACCTCATGCAGGCTGACACTGCGCGCATGGCACACCCTAAATACCCTCTTCAGTTTTGGGCTGCAGCTGACACCAAGACAGCGGGAGTGGCAATCTTGTGCAGGACTGGTATCAGGCGGGGGGCGGCAGACCCTACCGGGGTGGTGATGGGCGCTTTCTTTGAGTGGAGGTAGAAATTGGGCGTCGTCACATCACGTTGTGCAATATATATGCCCCTAATCAGGCGCAGGACCGTTACCTTCGAGACCTCCTAGGGGGGCAGGTACCGCAGGACGGCTCGTCACTCATCGTGGGAGGAGACTTCAACGTAGTATGGAATCCTGGGATGGACCGGAGTGAGAACTCCTCCAGTGGTGCAGGCGCAATGTCGGCGGCTCTGCACAAGCAGTTGACGGACTTTGGGCTGTTCGATACCTGGCGGTACTTCTCTCCAGACAAGAAGGGGTACTCGTACTACTCGCATGTCCATAGATCCTACTCTCGCATAGATTATTTATTTGCTTCTAGAGATTTCCTCCGCGACACTCTAGAGGTCGATAGGTCTGACATCTCTCTCTCTGACCACGCCCACGTTGAGTTACTGCTGCAGGACCCGGCCACATGCCCTGTCCGGGAACGGAGATGGTGCCTCCCGCAGAGTATTCTTCGGGACGCGGCGGACGTGGAGGACATTAGGGGGGCCATTGTATCTTACTTTGAGAATAATGATCTCCCTGAAACACCCTTTCCGGTGGTCTGGGATGCCTTCAAGGCTACCATACGGGGGCATATTACATCCCTCTCAATTGCAAGGGCACGCGAGGCACGTGCACTGGAAGATAAGCTTGTGGGAGACTTGAAGACAGCGGAAATGCAGGATCAGGGCTACTCTACTCGGCACACAAGACGGCACCTAGCTACTCTTAGAGGGCAGCTCAGGCTGGTGCGCGCAAACAGGGCAGAGAAATTCCTCCTGGCACTGAAACAAAGGTATTTTGAAGGGGGAGACAAAGTGGGGAAGCTGCTGGTGAGGAGGCTGAGGGCCCGAGCCACGAAAGAGCATATAGCGAATGTTCAAATGCCCGATGGGTCCAGAGTTATGGCGGCAAAGGATAAGTGTTGAGCTGTTCGGGACTATTATACGGCGTTGTACACGGAGGAGAAACCACCTTCGGAGCTGGTGGAGGAAGTGCAGGGGCGCTACGGGGGTGCGACACTGCACCCGCAACACGTGAAGGCACTGGAGGAACCGATCGTGCAAGAGGAGATAGCCTCGGCGGTCCGTGAGCTCCCCTTGGGGAAAACGCCAGGGCCCGATGGGCTTCCTCTATCCTTCTATCACATGTATCAAGCACAGCTAGGCCCCTACCTTTTACGCCTGTTTAACTCTTTTACCGAGGAGATGGGTCCGTCCCCTGAAATGGGGCTAGCGGAAATTGCCTTAATCCCGAAACCTGGGAAAGATCCCTCACTGTGCGCGTCGTACCGACCGATTGCTCTGCTAAAACACGGACTTTAAGATCTACACCAAATTGCTAGCGAAGTGAATGGGTCCTCACATGCCGGGCTTGATAGATCCTGATCAGGTGGGCTTCATCCACGGTCGTCAGGGAGCGGACAACGGCCGCAGGATTACCCATCTAGTGGGGAAGGCCCACCACTGGAGGATCCCAGCTTGTCTTCTCTCGCTGGACGCGGAGAAGGCGTTTGATCGGGTGGACTGGTCCTTCCGCGGTACTGTGCAGGGTAGAGTTCGGCCCGAAGTTGATCACCAGGATCATGGCCCCGTATCTTGCACCACGGGCCAGGATAAGGGTTAAAGGGCAGCTCACGGAGCCGATCAACATTGGAAGGGGTACCAGGCAGGGCTGCCTGCTTTCGCCCCTATTATTCGCCCTGGCAGTGGAGCCCCTAGCGGATATGATACAGCGGGACCCCAATATCCATGGTGTCCCTCTAGGCGGCCAAGACAACAAAGTAGCGCTCTTTGCAGACGACCTTATCCTTGCACTCACACAGCCCCGAGAGTCCCTGCCGACAGTACATACAGCGCTGTGCCTTTTTGAGCGGGCCTCTGGCCTGAAAATTAATCACAGCAAGTCCTGGGTACTCAGCCTTACTATCCCGCATTCAGAAATCTCCTTCTTAGAGCAGCTAGCCCCTTATAAATGGTCGACCCAGCACATCCGGTATCTGGGCCTGAAATTGACCCCCTCGCTGGACGGCTGGACACAAGCCAACTGGAGAGAATATCGGCGATCGGTCCTCGAGGACTTACGGCGGTGGAAACCGCTTGTACCGTCCTGGCTGGGCAGAATCAATGCCGTCAAGATGTCCATCCTGCCCAAAATCCTGTATCTATTTCAGTGTCTTCCTACCCCTATACCGCTGCATAGTATCAGAGGTCTCCAGCGAGATCTAACCAATTTCATCTGGTGGGGAAGAGGCCTCGCTTCTCTCAAGCTCTCCTGATGGCGCCTCGGGACCGGGGGGGGCTAGCCTGCCCCAACCTGGTGGAATATTACTGGGCTGCACACCTTCGGTACATAGTGGAGTGGGGGGTAACGGAGAGCGAAAAAGGGTAGCTTCACATGGGCGCACCATATGGGATCTGGCATTGAAGCCTAGGGCGGGGCGATCTCCGAGCGCATACTTGGCGGTGCCCACGAAAACGGTGCTGGAGATATGGGACAAAATAGCGGTGCGTAAGGGCCTTACAACCTTTCCATCGCCACATACCCCTATCGAAGGGAATCCAAGCTTTCCCCCGGCACATCGGACTGGGGCTTTCCGTAAGTGAATCAAAAAAGTCTGGTGATTCGAGCACTGCTAAAGTGATTTAGTCGTATTAAAATGTTGACTGTGCTCCAGGAACACCCTCTACTCCGGGGTGTGGCGTATACTCAAAGGGACTCACAAGTTCACAATCAACTCGTATGCCTGGGCACAAGTATATGCTGTGTATCATATCACACAGCATATACTTGTGCCCAGGCATACGAGTTGATTGTGAACTTGTGAGTCCCTTTGAGCTTTCCGTAAGTGGCCACAAGGCAACTGTAGGGTACTCACGGACCTGTTTCATGGAGGCTCCCTCAAGACCTTTGCGGACTGCAGGGAGGAATTCCGAGTGCCGCTAGAGGCCGGACTGCAATACGCTCAACTGAAACATTGGGTGCTAGCAGACGACACATATCCTGCAGCCACACGCGCCTTTACTCCGTTTGAGTGGTTGGCTGGCTCCTTAACGGAAACGAAGGGACTGATCTCCAAAATTTACCAGATTCTACAGCACCCGCACACTCTGCCTTCCCAACCATATCAGCAATGCTGGCACTCCCTCTCGGGAGTAGACATCACCCCGGAGCAGTGGTCCAGACTATGGCGCGACATACCCCGAATTTACCGTAGTATATCGCAACAGGAGAATGTATATAAAATGATGACTCAGTGGTATTACACACCACAGCGGCTGCATAGAATGTTCCCGAACACTTCTCCTGTGTGTTGGAGGTGCCGGTCTGCAACTGGGGATTTCCTGCATATATGGTGGACTTGTCCCTCGCTGACCCTCTTCTGGAAGGAGGTCTTGAGTCACATCAGGGGGGTACTGGGGTTTCCTCTGCCTGAAGCCACTTGTACAATACTACTGGGTATTAAGCCTGCAGGATTGAAGGCCCTCACCTGGAGGGAATGGGCGCTAGCGCTTCAAATGCTGGGAGCTGCTAGGCAGCTCATTGCTCTGTACTGTAAAAAGGTGGAAGCCCCGCCCATTGCTGCGTGGTTTGTGCGCCTCTGGCATGTAATGACAATGGAACTTCTCACAGCCCGGCTGCAGGCCCGAGATGTGTGCTTCAAAGCGGTGTGGCAACCCCTGGTGAAATACCTGTGCGCAGTAGAGTACGCACGTCATATGCCCCCTACGCTCCGGGCGCTACGATTAGTGGAGGATGCAGTAGTTCCCCCCGACCCAGGCAGATTGCTGGTGTGAGGTCTTGGTGTGTGAGGCCTTGCACACTATCAATGACATTACCTGCCCAGATAGCTGACACAGTGCCCCTCCATCTCCCCCCTCAGTCCCCCCTCTTGGCGTCTTGCGACTCCTCTCTCTCCTAGTCTCCTCTTTTCGTCTACTCCTACTGTCCTCTCTACTCTGCTGTCCCCTTTCCTGTCACTCTACTGAAGTTTTGACCCTCTTGGTCTCATAGTTCTAACCCTCTGGATTTAATGGTTCCAGATGTTCCTGGGATCGGGTCATTTTAGGTAGAGACTACACAGAACCTGTTGACTGAGTATGACGCGACCGGCCCTGATGGGTTGTAGGTAAAACGCTGTGTACAAACTTTTGATAGAGCACTGTCAACGGTATTCCATTTTCTCATGTCACAACGCGGCCGGCCCTGTTGGGTTGTAGGCTTAACGCTGTGTACTAGTCATCCCATTGCTACTCCCTGTTATGGGGGTGAAATAAAAAGATTTGACAACAAAAAAAAAGTTAGTTTTGTACGCCTGGTAAAAGTGACATTTAACATTTTAGTTTCCCCCTATTGCGGTATAGCACTGCTTAAAATTAACTTTGATGCTAGGAGTTCACAGGATGATAATTAGGCAGTATAGAGATCAAAAAACGTTTTTTGTGCACTTATTTTTCATGAACATTTTTTTTCATATCATCTAAATTCCCCTTTTTTATTATTATTTTTTTTAATAACACCAACCCTTTTGATGGTTGCACATATGAAAAGCAAGCCTCATTCCCTTTTCCTTTAATATGTATTAATTTATCACCCTTAGCACAGAAGCCTTACTTGAAATATGAAAAGTCTGCATCACTGTTTAAAGGACCGTTATTATTTAACATCAAAACCATGGATGTGCTTATGCAAAAAGGCATTAAGAAAGGAAATCCCTAATTTCAATCTTTTCTCTGTTATCCTAAATAATGAAACTGTCTTTTGTAACTTTTAAAATCAACAGTTCTGTAATGCAGGCTTTTATACCAGGTTTACACTAACTTAAAATCCAGTTGACTCAGCATTTTCCCTCTGTGGCCTGCTGTCAGGAATAGCCATGTGCTATTTACGCAGCTGTTGTTCTGACCAGAAGGCTTCAAAATCTCACGTCTTTCTCAGGAGAAAACATTTTCTGTATTTGTAATACCCTGACAAAGTGTAATCTCCGTTGGTTGTGTCAGACAGCTTCTTCTCAGTGAGATCATTTAAACACGCCTTTTGGAAAGCTTTTTATTTTCTCTGGTGCTGAAAGTAAGCACATCATAGTTTATTTAAAAACGGAGGCATTTCAAGGCAGTCAAAATCTATCGTTTTAATATGTTGTGTTTAGTTCAGCAACAACCAACTCACTCAGATAATGTGAATGCCTTTTAATATCTAATACAGTGTATCTAAGGAAAATGCTGTAACATTTTGCATTTTAGTCCTAATTATCGCAAAGCACACAATTTCATTTTTTCCCTTCCTTTCAATGAGGCCTATTTTATTCCTATTGAATGTGAATTCTAAAGTTATCTATAGCATTGTGGCAATTTGCGCATAAGTATAGTTTCTTACTTTGTCAATTTTAATGATAGCGTGCAGCTATTCAGCATATGTTATATAATTCATTTCTGGATTTTTTATTTAATGTGTAATTAATGAAATGACATTTTGCATAACAGAATGATGACAAAAAAAACACATTGAGCTCATTCCAGACATTTATAGAAGGGGGTCATACACTCAGAACACACAATACAGCGCGCTTAAGGCAAGCCATTCTTACACAATAAGCGCAATCGCTACTTACTCACACAAGTACCACCGATGTCAAATCACAAACCACATGGACATTTAAACACATGATTAACCCACAAATCAACACTTAGGACAGAACCAAGAGACAGCCCACAGACTGTACTGAAACCCAATCGTTTGTAAATGCTAATTGTAAGTCATATTTACAAGAAGAGCTTCTCAAAAGTAGTCCAAAAAACATTGCACCAAAACAACCCAAAGACTGTCCATTTTCAAGAAGCCAAAATACTCAAAATGTGCCAGTTTGGGCTGGCAGAACACTCAAAAAGCGCTCTGCATATCACTACTTATAAAAGTTAAAGTGTACAAATCAGGATTCTTTTTTTAATGTACATGTTTTAATTCCATGGGTTACTTAGTCACCAAGGAAGAATTACGTTTTTTATACCTAAACCTATTTAGGTATCCCCGCTAGGAGAGCCGGCTGATTCCATTCTAATTCCATAATGGAAAGCAACACTTTCTACGAAGTGTGCTTAAGAACAGACATGCCAAGAATATTGCAGCATATACAATATTATTAGCAAAGTAGCACTTAACTCAATGTGTGCCATTCGAGTTTTAAAAAAGTTAGAGAAAAATCTCCTCATTATCTGTCTATATTAATTGCAATTCATATATATCCAAGCAAATTCCAAGATTTTTGGCCAAAACAAGTCAAGAAAATGTCAACGACCTTACCAAGCACAAATTTCCAGCCTCTCACTGCCAAGTTCTGAATGACCTAACGGTAATTTTAGAATAGTCACGCCAAAAAGGTTCTCAGTCAGGAGCGGTAAACATTTGGGGGATCAAATCAGGAAGACCAGAAATATACTGGGCTGCAGAGACAGAGAATCTCTGTGTGTAGGGTATCTCCTTAGTAGATTCCTGTGCTGTCCTCCTCAGTAGATTCCTGTCTCCTGTCAAGACCACTCCCTTGGATAGCCGCTTCTCTGATGAGGTCAACGTTGGGCGCCATTTGAAGAAATATAAACCTCCTAGGGGGTTCACTGATACACTGGTCCTTTTAACCAACAAAAAAGAAATTGGCACAGAAGCTGTAACATAAAAATAATTAATTTATTAACCTCAGATGAGGGAGACTGCATCATACGGTACGCTCAGGCCACTGTAGGAGGCATTTTAAGGAGTACAGAGAACAGGGGCCTTATATATGCATAGGTTACATTAGTCAGCATAAAACCAAGGGGAGGTCCTGGCACATACCAGAAAGCAAATTGACTAATATGGGTATACAAAATGTGCTTGCTCAACAAAGTGGGAGGAGAGACTAAACTGAGCACATCAGTAAGAATAGCCTGACAGTTCTATACTAGGAGCACATGCATTCTATCAGCTTGGCCTTTCTGAGCATGTGCAAGGCTCTGGAAGAGGGGGAAAGCACATGGCAAGCACATGCCTAACTAAGATGGCTGCCAAGTACAAAATGGCTTTCAGCTCATGCTAACAGCAATTCCTGCAATCTTTACCAGTGTGCTCAAGGTCTCCGGATATTCTGGCCAAAAGGTTTACAGTCCGCTCATCGTAGATGGATTTACTAAACTTGGAGTACTGCTCTCTTAGCTTAAGGTAGACATATTCATTGGTAATAGAACTCAGAGAGACATTCGGTCCTCTCTACTTGGGCCATCATGGTATCATCCACTCTAATATTTTGCATGGCTTCGAAGATTTTATGAATCCTGTCTAGTTAAATGCGTGAAAGACAATAGACACACTGTTCTGTTTCACATTGGACGGTCTGTTTTTGTTCCTATATTTTCTGCTTCACATCGGACTGTCTGGCTCTTTCCTGCACGTAATTTAATAGATGGATTTTTCGTATCGGATAAGTGTTTCACGTTTGAATTCTTTAGAGTTGGTGAATGTCTTTTCTTCTGGGGTCACTATTTCCTTTCACACAACGCACCATTTTTGAAATTTGACCTCCTGTTTTTGGCTTTGACTGCATGTGATGGTTATTTCCTTTACATCAATTCCATCCTTGAGAAAGTTACAGAAAGGAACGAAACACGTGTCAGCTGCCATCATCTGCTACCATCAGGGGGCTTTAAGAACAGGACCTCCACACATCAACCATACCTCTGCTGTGTAACAATAACCTATAGGACTGTATTAGCCTTAATTGTAATACTGTTTTAGATATTGGTGTCCTAGACATGACTGTAGATTTCTAGTGGAACATGGCTTATCTAAGGTTATTTAATATTAAACCTGATTTCTTTTGAATTCACGCTTCCTGACTAGTGTTTCCTGTAAGTTGTCACATTCAGTTTTCTATGTATCTTTTAGTCTTACAACCGTAAACAAATGGAAATTTGAATTTGGAGAGTGCTGAGGTAGAATCTTTAGTATTAATCGCTCTAATATGGGAGTTCGGTCAAACCTCTGTTAGGTGACATCCTGGGTAGTGGGGTGATTTATTTTTTACCTTGAGGGGCACCTTGACTGTGGATCCAATACTGTTAACTTTCACCATATTGAATATCTATAGGATTGATGTGCTACTGCTTTGATCACCACTACCTCGTATATTCATTGAGCACTTCTAAAATAACCCCTGCTCATCCCTTTGGTAGCTTGGCATGGGCAGACAGGCTTATCTCAGAGGCAGTGTGTAAAGCATTTGTGAACACATACAGTAATACAGTGAAAACATTACAAATGAACACCACACCAGTTCGGAAAAATAACTAATCTTTAAACCAAACAAGACTAAAACGAATAAAAATCCACAATAGAGTACTAAAAATATGATTCTTAAAAGGTAAAACCAGTTCTGTTCCAAGAAAATGTGGGATGCAACACTTTTACACAAAAAGTACCTTGCATGTGTCGAAAAAGGCAAGCAAAAAGGTTTGCAGGGAAGGTGATGCTTTGGTTCCTTACGCTAAGGAAAGGTGTTGCGCCAGTTCCTTGCTCCGGGGGAGGTGATGCGTCAGGTCCTTAATGCTGCGCAGAGGAGGTGATGCGTTGGTTCCTTACCGGAAGGAGGTGATGCGTCCGTTTCTTACTGCACAGAGAGGAGATGCGTCTGTTTCTCACTGAATCCCCCAGTGATGCGACAGACTTGATTCTTCGATGCAATGTGTGATGGTCCAGTATGATGCGATGCATGAAGGCCCTGGATGCGCTGCATTGACTTCAGCAGCGTCCACTCAATGCGTTGGTTCTTCCCAAACAGGCCTGAGTCAGAATCGGTGCGGTGATCTCGGGCGTCGGAGATCGGTGCACAAGATTCTTTGCACAGCAGACAATTCAGCTGCGAGCAGGCGTTGCGTCGATTCTGCGGCAGAGGCAATGCACCTGTACATTCTCCCACCACTGCGATGCATTGAAAACAGGTGTCGGTTTTCACAGTTCTTGCAGTTTCCCCTCCCAAAACAATCTCCAGAGGTCCAGAACACTGGGAGACACCTCACAGCAGATTAGAACTCCCAGCAAAGGAGTTCAGGGGGGACTGGGGGTGAAGTCTTTGTGTCCCTGAGACTTCCGAACAGGAGGCAAGCTCTCTTTCAAGCCCTTGGAGATCTTCCTCAAGCAGGGGACAAAGCACACAGCAACATCCTTCTCCTTTCCTTGGCAGAAAGTAGCCACTGCAGGCCAACCCCAGACAACAAACAGCACAGGGGCAATATTCCTCCTCAATTTCTCCAGCTCTTCTCCTTGGCAAAGATTCCTCTTGATTCCCAGAAGTGATCTAAAAGTTTGGGGTCTGGGCCCCTTTATAACACAAAATTCTTTGTTCTCTGTGGCAGAGAAGCTCTTAGCTCAGCCAAAACCAGTTCTCTCCTCCCTAGAGCAGCTTTCTGGCAGGAGGTGAAGACAGCATTGTCTAAGGCAGTCCAGGCCCACTCAGATGTGAAAGAAATCTCCTCTCTCTACTCTGAATGCAGAGAAGGTCTATTCAGGACACACCTCAACCCCCAAGTTGATGTCTGAACATTATGCACAACCCCAGGTCCTGTCACTCCAAAGCCACCAAGCAAAGGCACACTGGATGGTTAGGCAAGACAATCCCTACTTTCTAGAAGTGGTATTTTTAAACCCAGAATGTAAAAAATCACCCTCACTAAAAGATGCATTTTAGCATTCTGAGTTCAGGCATATCAAACTTTATTTTCCTATTATGTTCCCATGGGTAGTATTACTCATAATATGTATTCAGAAATCTCCCCATTCTATGCAATGGGGCAGATAGTCTTACAATACTAAAAAACGAAATTAGCAGGGCAGGGCATGTCCTACCTTTTACATACACTGCACTCTACCCACAGGGGTACCTTGGGCCTACCTTAGGGGTGACTAACATGTAATAAAAGGGAAGGTTGGGGCCTGGCAAGTGGGTGCACTTGCCAGTTCAACATAGTAGTACCAAACTGCGCACAGACCATGCTGTGGCAGGTCTGAGTTACATTTACAGACTGCTTATGTGGGTGGCACAATTAGTGCTGCTGGCTCACTAGCAGCATTTGGTTTACAGGCCCTGGGCACACACAGTGCACTGTACTAGGGACTGACTAGTAAATCAAATATGCCAATCATTGAAACACCAATCCATAACAACAATTTACAGGGAGCACTTTGGCCCTGAACAGCAGTGGCCAAGTCCCCAAAGCATCTAGACCAGGAAAACGAAGTTCAACATACAGCAAAAACATAGGAGGCAAAGGCAAAAAATGCAGAGGAAACCTACGCTAAGGCTGCTAGGTCTAACAGTCTGCAATGAGATTTCAACATCAGATACTTTACATATTGCTCTTTTATGTCCAAGATTTAATACCCTTCACCTTAAATTAATTAGGTCCCTCCTGTCAACCACAGACATAAGGCAGGTTAGACATTCCTTTTTCGGTCTCGCCTGGCGTTGCAGGGTGCATGCATTGCTTGCTCTGCTACAGCTTCTTGGAATCGATTCGATTTCAGAAGGGGACTTAAAGCCCTTCCCCTATTTTCCAATGGTTCGTGTCATTGTTTATGTTAATTGGAAATCAGGCTTTTTGGTGACCGCATGTCCAATTTTAGGACGGCCCATCTGGACAGGCTGACACCATCTTTGTTTCCCGTGACATAGGAGGGTGTGCTCCTAGTTTGTTTATTGGCTCCTGATTGGAAATGCTACCCGCTCCTCCCTCATCCCAAAGCAAACTTCCCAGAGTTGCGCTCTTCATTCTTTATGTGCTTCCCGAGGTGGAGGGCAAACTTAGCTGTGCCATGCTTATAAGCTCTGCTTACTCCCCTTAAAGTAAAATGGGTTTGAGCCTACTTAAGATTTTTGATCTAATACATTTTCATCCGTATAGCGCTTTCGCAACCTTTGCAAGACATGAAGCGCTTTAGGATGTTGTGATTAGTTGGCGGGGTGTGAGCATGTGTTGTATGAGGGAGTAGATTTGAGGCGTGTTACGTCATGTTTGGCAATGGCGCACCAATCGCTGCTTGAAGTGTGTAGCTTTGGTAAAGCACAATTGTGGGAGGAATTGATACTATCTTTAATACTATCACACAAATGAGGGGCGGGGTCAATGTGGTTCATCAAGGAGGGCTGAAGGAGAATCCCCAGGATTAACCACCACAGAAGGTGATGTACCAGAAACACCTTGCTGCGGGGTCTATGGGGACCCCCTAGAAGCTGTGGGTGTCTAAGCCAAGAACAGCCCCAGATATTGTAGTACTGGGTCGCCACGCACAATCAACGACAATCCAGACACCAGAGGAACATCTAGAGCCCACCAGGGGGCAGTCAAGGCACAAGTCAAGGATATTCACAGACATGCGATAGAGGGTGGGTGATGCAACACCACGCGGGGAATGGTGAGGCCGTGACTCACCTTGGTAGGTGAGATCCGTGGAAACACATTGCATATTACCCCCCACAAGCCACTGACAGGCTTTAATGACCGGCTTGTGGTGGGCTTATAAGGGCAGCCCTTTCGCCACTACCACATGAAGCATCATAGCAGAATATTGCTTTATTCTTTGCCTACAGAGGGCTCGTCTCATCTCCACTGCGGACAGGCAAAACCTGAGCTGCAGTTTGTCTGAGGCCAGGCGTTTCTAGTGCCTGGAGTGTGACCACAAACGAGCCCTTCTTGTCTGCGGATGGGGGCGGTACACGAGCAGCCACGCGTGCGCATGCAGTGCACATTCTGTCACTGTTACACCAGGGGCGACTGGGGAGTAGGGGCCCTGGAATTTGCCCCTCACTGCCCAGGATCAGCTTCTGCGTGTTTATAGGTACTCACTCCCGGGCAGACCAACTCAGGGAGGGGCAGCAGACTGATCTACCCCCTAAAAATGAAGAAGACACCAGTTTTCGTGACCCCTCCTTGAAATTTGTGGAATCCCACATGCAAGGGAAATTCACCCAATGGCAAGTGAAGAGAAAATTGAAGAATAACCAGAAAACATCATGTATGACCCGGAGTGGGCTCGTGGAAGCGTGCCGTTCGCTGCGTCGTGTTGTGTGGCTGACCTTCAGTAGAACAGCATTATGCGTGTACCTCTTTCTGCACTGTACGATCTACTGCACCACTTGGTCTGTGCAGCAGTATCTTGGCTGCACAGCCTGGTGTGTATCGCACTGATGAAAGCGTGGCCCAGGAAGCGAACTCCTTGTTCAGGTGTATGCCCACTCATTCTCCCAGCTCAGCAACATAGCGACAGATTCACTACATCAAGGGGCTTAAATGATAAAGACACTCCGGCACAATTCCGACCATGCGCATGTTGCTTCGAGCTTTCCACTGGGAGTGAAATGGATTTACAAAGTCTACCCATACGCAGATCGTGACGGTACCCGTTTGGCAGGTTGTCTCTCAAACTGAGAGTTTGATGCTGATCGTCTGTGGCGCAGAATACCTATACGAATGTTACTATGTCTGGTATGTTGTACGTCTACAGTTTCTTATTGTTATGCCATCCTCGAGGCGTACTATTTGATGTTGTTGAGCATGGCTAATAGTTGCCTTTTCTTTGGTTTGAATTCTAGGGCGGGGACTTTTATTATTTCTTCTTTCACTCCTTTCCTACCCCAGAACCTAGGCTGGGATGTCTTTGGCTAGCTCTTGGCTATGTTAGTTCACTGTCAGTGCCATGAATCCTTCGGTTTCATTGTTTTTGTTCACCTTTCACCATGGAGACTATTATAGCAGAAACCATTTGTGACCCAACACGACTCTTCCCAGGTATAGTAGATGCAATAAGTAGTGGGTTAGAAGCTTTGTCCGTGTTGTCTTATCCATCACGTGTTTATACATCTTTTTCCCTTTGCTCACTGCTTTGTTTCTGTTGTATGACCAAGTAGAGTTCGGGCTGGACTGTTCCGATGAGGCACAGGGTCAGACTGATTTGCATATAGCCATGTCTGAACTGGGGTGGCAGAGTGGGCTAAAGAACGGTGAAGGATTAAACCCAGATCTTTTGACTGGGTGTGAGTGTTTGATTGATTCAGATGCTCCGTCCATCACCACCCCCTTTTGTACCGCTTTTGGCCGCCATAAGTGTGGCAGGGTATGGTCAGACGTGAGTCCCTTGCTCACTTTGCCACTGGATTCAAGCAAGCCGGGCTGAAGACGGCTGGAGATGCCAGAAACCGGTCCTCGGAAGCTTGTTTCCGGTCCAGGGAAGACATGGCTTGGCAGTTCGGGCTGGACTGTTCCGAAGAGGCACAGGGTCAGACTGATTTGCATATAGCCATGTCTGAACTGGGGTGGCAGAGTGGGCTAAAGAACGGTGATGGATTAAACCCAGATCTTTTGACTGGGTGTGAGTGCTTGATTGATTCAGATGCTATGTCCATCACCACCCCCTTTTGTACCACTTTTGGCCGCCATAAGTGTGGCAGGGTATGCTCAGACGTGAGTCCCTTGCTCACTTTGCCACTGGATTCAAGCAAGCCGGGCTGAAGACGGCTGGAATGCCAGAAACCGGTCCTCGGAAGCTTGTTTCCGGTCCAGGGAAGACATGGCTTGGCAGTTCGGGCTGGACTGTTCCGATGAGGCACAGGGTCAGACTGATTTGCATATAGCCATGTCTGAACTGGGGTGGCATAGTGGGCTAAAGAACGGTGATGGATTTAACCCAGATCTTTTGACTGGGTGTGAGTGTTTGATTGATTCAGATGCTCCGTCCATCACCACCCCCTTTTGTACCGCTTTTGGCCGCCATAAGTGTGGCAGGGTATGGTCAGACGTGAGTCCCTTGCTCACTTTGCCACTGGATTCAAGCAAGCCGGGCTGAAGACGGCTGGAATGCCAGAAACCGGTCCTCGGAAGCTTGTTTCCGGTCCAGGGAAGACATGGCTTGGCAGTTCGGGCTGGACTGTTCCGAAGAGGCACAGGGTCAGACTGATTTGCATATAGCCATGTCTGAACTGGGGTGGCAGAGTGGGCTAAAGAACGGTGATGGATTAAACCCAGATCTTTTGACTGGGTGTGAGTGCTTGATTGATTCAGATGCTATGTCCATCACCACCCCCTTTTGTACCACTTTTGGCCGCCATAAGTGTGGCAGGGTATGCTCAGACGTGAGTCCCTTGCTCACTTTGCCACTGGATTCAAGCAAGCCGGGCTGAAGACGGCTGGAATGCCAGAAACCGGTCCTCGGAAGCTTGTTTCCGGTCCAGGGAAGACATGGCTTGGCAGTTCGGGCTGGACTGTTCCGATGAGGCACAGGGTCAGACTGATTTGCATATAGCCATGTCTGAACTGGGGTGGCATAGTGGGCTAAAGAACGGTGATGGATTTAACCCAGATCTTTTGACTGGGTGTGAGTGTTTGATTGATTCAGATGCTCCGTCCATCACCACCCCCTTTTGTACCGCTTTTGGCCGCCATAAGTGTGGCAGGGTATGGTCAGACGTGAGTCCCTTGCTCACTTTGCCACTGGATTCAAGCAAGCCGGGCTGAAGACGGCTGGAATGCCAGAAACCGGTCCTCGGAAGCTTGTTTCCGGTCCAGGGAAGACATGGCTTGGCAGTTCGGGCTGGACTGTTCCGAAGAGGCACAGGGTCAGACTGATTTGCATATAGCCATGTCTGAACTGGGGTGGCAGAGTGGGCTAAAGAACGGTGATGGATTAAACCCAGATCTTTTGACTGGGTGTGAGTGCTTGATTGATTCAGATGCTATGTCCATCACCACCCCCTTTTGTACCACTTTTGGCCGCCATAAGTGTGGCAGGGTATGCTCAGACGTGAGTCCCTTGCTCACTTTGCCACTGGATTCAAGCAAGCCGGGCTGAAGACGGCTGGAATGCCAGAAACCGGTCCTCGGAAGCTTGTTTCCGGTCCAGGGAAGACATGGCTTGGCAGTTCGGGCTGGACTGTTCCGATGAGGCACAGGGTCAGACTGATTTGCATATAGCCATGTCTGAACTGGGGTGGCATAGTGGGCTAAAGAACGGTGATGGATTTAACCCAGATCTTTTGACTGGGTGTGAGTGTTTGATTGATTCAGATGCTCCGTCCATCACCACCCCCTTTTGTACCGCTTTTGGCCGCCATAAGTGTGGCAGGGTATGCTCAGACGTGAGTCCTTTGCTCACTTTGCCACTGGATTCAAGCAAGCCGGGCTGAAGACGGCTGGAATGCCAGAAACCGGTCCTCGGAAGCTTGTTTCCGGTCCAGGGAAGACATGGCTTGGCAGTTCGGGCTGGACTGTTCCGATGAGGCACAGGGTCAGACTGATTTGCATATAGCCATGTCTGAACTGGGGTGGCAGAGTGGGCTAAAGAACGGTGATGGATTAAACCCAGATCTTTTGACTGGGTGTGAGTGTTTGATTGATTCAGATGCTCCGTCCATCACCACCCCCTTTTGTACCGCTTTTTGCTGCCATAAGTGTGGCAGGGTATGCTCAGACGTGAGTCCCTTGCTCACTTTGACACTGGATTCAAGCAAGCCGGGCTGAAGACGGCTGGAATGCCAGAAACCGGTCCCCGGAAGCTTGTTTCCGGTCCAGGGAAGACATGGCTTGGCAGTTCGGGCTGGACTGTTCCGATGAGGCACAGGGTCAGACTGATTTGCATATAGCCATGTCTGAACTGGGGTGGCAGAGTGGGCTAAAGAACGGTGATGGATTAAACCACGATCTTTTGACTGGGTGTGAGTGTTTGATTGATTCAGATGCTCCGTCCATCACCACCCCCTTTTGTACCGCTTTTGGCCGCCATAAGTGTGGCAGGGTATGCTCAGACGTGAGTCCCTTGCTCACTTTGCCACTGGATTCAAGCAAGCCGGGCGGAAGATGGCTGGAATGCCAGAAACCGGTCCTCGGAAGCTTGTTTCCGGTCCAGGGAAGACATGGCTTGGCAGTCCGGGCTGGACTATTCCGATGAGGCACAGGGTCAGACTGATTTGCATATAGCCATGTCTGAACTGGGGTGGCAGAGTGGGCTAAAGAACGGTGATGGATTAAACCCAGATATTTTGACTGGGTGTGAGTGTTTGATTGATTCAGATGCTCCGTCCATCACCACCCCCTTTTGTACCGCTTTTGGCCGCCATAAGTGTGGCAGGGTATGCTCAGACGTGAGTCCCTTGCTCACTTTGCCACTGGATTCAAGCAAGCCGGGCTGAAGACGGCTGGAATGCCAGAAACCGGTCCTCGGAAGCTTGTTTCCGGTCCAGGGAAGACATGGCTTGACAGTTCGGGCTGGACTGTTCCGATGAGGCACAGGGTCAGACTGATTTGCATATAGCCATGTCTGAACTGGGGTGGGAGAGTGGGCTAAAGAACGGTGATGGATTAAACCCAGATCTTTTGACTGGGTGTGAGTGTTTGATTGATTCAGATGCTCCGTCCATCACCACCCCCTTTTGTACCGCTTTTGGCCGCCATAAGTGTGGCAGGGTATGCTCAGACGTGAGTCCCTTGCTCACTTTGCCACTGGATTCAAGCAAGCCGGGCTGAAGACGGCTGGAATGCCAGAAACCGGTCCTCGGAAGCTTGTTTCCGGTCCAGGGAAGACATGGCTTGGCAGTTCGGGCTGGACTGTTCCGATGAGGCACAGGGTCAGACTGATTTGCATATAGCCATGTCTGAACTGGGGTGGCAGAGTGGGCTAAAGAACGGTGATGGATTAAACCACGATCTTTTGACTGGGTGTGAGTGTTTGATTGATTCAGATGCTCCGTCCATCACCACCCCCTTTTGTACCGCTTTTGGCCGCCATAAGTGTGGCAGGGTATGCTCAGACGTGAGTCCCTTGCTCACTTTGCCACTGGATTCAAGCAAGCCGGGCTGAAGACGGCTGGAATGCCAGAAACCGGTCCTCGGAAGCTTGTTTCCGGTCCAGGGAAGACATGGCTTGGCAGTTCGGGCTGGACTGTTCTGATGAGGCACAGGGTCAGACGGATTTGCATATAGCCATGTCTGAACTGGGGTGGCAGAGTGGGCTAAAGAACGGTGATGGATTAAACCCAGATCTTTTGACTGGGTGTGAGTGTTTGATTGATTCAGATGCTCCGTCCATCACCACCCCCTTTTGTACCGCTTTTGGCCGCCATAAGTGTGGCAGGGTATGCTCAGACGTGAGTCCCTTGCTCACTTTGCCACTGGATTCAAGCAAGCCGGGCTGAAGACGGCTGGAATGCCAGAAACCGGTCCTCGGAAGCTTGTTTCCGGTCCAGGGAAGACATGGCTTGGCAGTTCGGGCTGGACTGTTCCGATGAGGCACAGGGTCAGACTGATTTGCATATAGCCATGTCTGAACTGGGGTGGCAGAGTGGGCTAAAGAACGGTGATGGATTAAACCCAGATCTTTTGACTGGGTGTGAGTGTTTGATTGATTCAGATGCTCCGTCCATCACCACCCCCTTTTGTACCGCTTTTGGCCGCCATACGTGTGGCAGGGTATGCTCAGACGTGAGTCCCTTGCTCACTTTGCCACTGGATTCAAGCAAGCCGGGCTGAAGACGACTGGAATGCCAGAAACCGGTCCTCGGAAGCTTGTTTCCGGTACAGGGAAGACATGGCTTGGCAGTTCGGGCTGGACTGTTCCGATGAGGCACAGGGTCAGACTGATTTGCATATAGCCATGTCTGAACTGGGGTGGCAGAGTGGGCTAAAGAACGGTGATGGATTAAACCCAGATCTTTTGACTGGGTGTGAGTGTTTGATTGATTCAGATGCTCCGTCCATCACCACCCCCTTTTGTACCGCTTTTGGCCGCCATAAGTGTGGCAGGGTATGCTCAGACGTGAGTCCCTTGCTCACTTTGCCACTGGATTCAAGCAAGCCGGGCTGAAGACGGCTGGAATGCCCGAAACCGGTCCTCGGAAGCTTGTTTCCGGTCCAGGGAAGACATGGCTTGGCAGTTTGGGCTGGACTGTTCCGATGAGGCACAGGGTCAGACTGATTTGCATATAGCCATGTCTGAACTGGGGTGGCCGAGTGGGCTAAAGAACGGTGATGGATTAAACCCAGATCTTTTGACTGGGTGTGAGTGTTTGATTGATTCAGATGCTCCGTCCATCACCACCCCCTTTTTTACCACCCCCTTTTGTACCGCAAGTAGAGGTTCCCAGCACATTTGGTTTTTGGACGGTCTCCAAGTGGTAATTGCATTATTGTACGTGGAACTACGAACCAGAACCATGGCCCCGAGTTGCTAGGCAGCCGCCTGCTGTGTTATCACCAGGCTTATAATTAAATGCCATTATGTACATTACTTTTATAATTATTTCACTGGTGATGAGCTTTGGTGTTTAGACAATAGAGATCACGGAATTCACGTATGTGCTGTCTGCATGGTAATTTGAGCATCTTCACAAACATAGCTGAACGCTAACTACAAATGTTTTAGCAGAAGGACCAATGTAAAGACTTCTAGGCACATCTTTTGCTCAGAAGATAGAGTGATTGTTTGTGTTGTGAAAACCATATGCAGACCGGGGCAGCTAAACTATCAGCTGAAGTTTGAAATGAGCTTCCCTTTCTGATCCTGGTTTTGACCAAAACTAGAGCTTTTGTAACTCCCACTCTTCTTCCTTATGCCTCATACTGCTCTTCACACTTTTCTTCCTTCAAAATCACGCTAATCTCCTCTATGCTTTCTTCCTTCTCCCTCATAATACTCTCCCCACTACCCTTTCTTCTGCCTCATGCTACTCTCCTCCTCACTATACTTCATTAAGCCTCATCTATTCTTCTACTCACTCTCTGTCCAAAATCTTAAACACTGCTCTTTTCTTTCTAACGCTATGTGTTACACTACTACACACATAACAATTACAATTCAACCAACATGAAGGCACAACATATCACATACACACACTCAATAAGACATAAATAAAATACAATACCATTAGCAAAGCAAATAGCTTTAACTTAAACAAAGGCAAGCCCTTTTGCATTTCCAGTGCTTGTTATATTTGCAGCTTTTGTCCGCACCCACAATTTGTTTTTATATGTGCTGGTTTCTGGCTAGGGCTTTTAGTTCTAGATATTAACATATTTAGATGTGTATTCTTTTATGACGCTGCCATCCCCATCATGTTTGTTCCCAGAGAGTCATCATATTTAGTGACACTTGTCTTCAGATGATTTGTTTATGATGCTACTTCTTCTTTTATTTAACAATGAAAACGTTTTTTAACAAAGCAAATAAAGTTATATATGATGAGCATGATATAAAAAAATGCATAGGTTTCCTTCATACCCATTTCTCTTTCATTACATTTTGCCATAAGTGCAGTTGATACACAGTGAAAAATGATTGTACAGCTCAGTTGTTGACTTTGGGTATTGAGTGTTTTTGGACAGCCAACAAACACTATATATTCTTGAGTACAGAATGGCCTCAAAAACGTAATTGAAAGCTAGTTTTATAAATAGACTTCTGCAGCTAACAATTACAGATGAAAACATTGTCAGCTGTTTTCCTCTTTCGATCTTTTTTAACATTATTTTGTTTTCAACAAATATTGTCTTTACCCCAACTATGAGTGATCTAATTTAATAAATTTAATTTAATTTAAAAGCTTATAAAGTGCATTAATCACCCCCAAAGCTGTATCTCGCCAAGGCAGTATGATAACAAGGCTACAGACTGTTAAACCGCTTGGTTTTCAGAGGTTTCTTGAAGCACAAATGATCATCATTGCTTTGAAGTGTGTGGGTTAAGCGATTCCATAGCCGTGGGGCCATATAAGAAAAGGCTTTGCCTCCAGAGCGAGATTTCTTCAAGAAATACTAAGGAGACCTTTCATACTAGAGCATAAGACCCTGCCCGGCTGGTAGTTTCTGAGCTAAATAACTGGGTTCTTTGCCATTTAAGGCTTTATGTACAATGCAGCAGACTTTGAATACAATTCTCTGGCGGATGGGCAGCCAATGGAGTTGTTGCAGGAGAGGGAGGGAGACCGTTTTAGGAGGCACATTATTAACCAGCCGTGCCACCGTATTCTGTACAACCTGTAGTCTATTCAACAATGATTCATTGGCCGCGGCCAGAAGAGCATTGTAATAGGCCAGGCAACTAATACCCAGTGCCTGAACCAAGGTTTTACGTACAGCTAGTGGAAGAAGGGAAAACCTCTGTGAAACAAACACAACATGTATAAACAGGTCCCAGAGGTAGCCCTGACTTGGTCCTGGCTAGACAGTGTCTGATCTAAGTACACACCTACATTTTCATCCACCGTATTAGGGATGGAGGTGGTACCCAAGTCCTACGGCCACAAATCCACATACCAAAGTGTCTTGGCATTACCGAATAACATAACCTCAGTCATTCCAGCATTGAGCTGGAGGTAGTTGTCCATCATCCATGTGGAAATAGCTTTCATGCCCTCAGAAAAATCGGATTTAGTGATAAAACAAGTTGAGTATCATCCGCATAGGAAATGGGGATAAAACCAAATTCCCTCACAATCTTTGCAAGGGGCCCACATATATATTGAACAGTGTTGGGTTTAAACAAGAGCCCTGAAGTAGTCCCTTAGAAAGGTCCATAACAAGGGACCAGAAGGAACCAAAATTAATGACCTGCGTGCAGTGCATCAGTAAGCTTGTGGAACACGACCACAAATTCAAATGTTCTCCAGTCTTCGCAACAAGATGCAATGAGACACTGCGGACAAATTCAGCAGCACTAATAGCACAGCAACATTATTGTCCAGAGAGCATTTGATGTGATCAGATACCTCAATCAGGGCTGACTCCATGCTGTGCATAGGTCTAAAACCTGACTGAGAAGGGTCTAGACAATCAATGGACTCTGTGTTTTCAGTGAGTTTTTTATTGATGTATCCTTCCAATAGTTTGCTCCTCAGAGGCAGAACCAATGCAGATAGATTCACCTTTTTGCAAATTGGAATTACCTGCCTGTCTTCCACTCCCAGTGAAGTTGGCCCTCACTGATCGAGAAATTTAATATTGCGCACACAGATGGGGCAAGCTGAGCAGATAGCAATGCAGCAATCTTTGTTGGTATAATATCCGAGGGTGACCAAGACTTGGCAGATTTTAGCATTTCCTCCACTGCAGAGGGGTAAAACTGTCTAAGAGGAGCGCCGTTTTAATTATTATAGGGGGAGAGAGGTGGATTTTAATAGGTCTATCTGTAGTTCCAGGTAGTGTGGCATAAATAGATTTTATTTTGTCTTCCAAATGGTTAGCGATATTGTCACATAATCCTTGAGAGGGAGAAGTGGTATCACTTACTACAGTGGGATTAGTAAAGGATTTGACAATTGTATGCAACTCTTTGGAAGAATTCCCAGCTTGACTAAGTTCGGAGGCAATATGTGCACTTTTTAAAATGTTTTTGTGTTAAAGTGATAATGCGCCTTTATAGATTTTTTTCTCCATCTGATTCTGAGATGAACGCCAACGTCTCTCCAAACATTTATATGCTCATTTCTCTTTACATAACTCAGGTGAATAAGAAGGCCTTATCTGTTTATGAGCAGATTTATACTTTTTTAAAGGGGCAATACAATCAATAGCAGATTTTAAAGCCATGGGGCTCCAAACTTCAATTAAAATCCCCAGGCTCTGCTCTCGAAACCTTTCCTTTAAAGCCTCCGGCGTAATTCTGTCCCATTGTCTCATAGAGCTATGTGAGGTAGTGTCCTAAGAAGAATCCATCAGGGTTCTGGATATCTGGAAGTCACTTATGGTGTGGTATGACCAAACTACCTGACGAGGAGCCATAGAATATATTTTAGAAGAATTTGTTAGAATTAAATCGAACGTGTGGCCAGCGAGTGCATAGGGCCTACATTGGTCATTTCCGGACCTAAGGAGGACAGATCAGACACGAACTGAGCCACTTCCACATTGGAACTGTTTTAGCTATGTATGTTGAAATCCCCTAATAAGACAAAATGTTTTGAGGAGGTCACATGGATGTCAATTAAGTCCAACAGTTAAAGGGGGAAGTCTTGAAAAGATCCTGAGGGACAGTACACTAACACCCCTTTCCAGCATTCCTGCAATGAGAATACAAATCTCTATTTTATCCCAAGTCAGGCTTCAATCATAAATACTTTGAATGACTCTTTGTAAATTATTGCAATACCGCCACCCATCCTACCATCTCTATCCAGCCTTAAAATTCGATAGTGCTCAGGGAGGGCCAAGCTGATGGCGGGTTTGAGCCAAGTTTCCGTAAGGAAGCCCAAATCAGGAGAATCTGCAAATATTAGATTCCATATTTCAATGGCATGTTAGTCAGGGATCTAACATTGCAGAGGAAGCACTTCCATTCCGGAGTGAAAACTGGGGGTAAGGTAGAGACTGATAGCAATGGTGTCTCAGAAACTGGGATAGGCTCCTTCTTCACAAGAGCTGCTGTTGAACCTATCTCCAAACCCTGAGTAAGGCTGTGGTAATGGCAATAGGAGCAGGAAAACAGACCCTCTACAGAGGATGCTTTACAGCACCTGACATCAGCCAAAAGGTTCCCAGGTATAGAAAAATTGATAAGTTCCTCCCATGAATATACATATCTTAGTGTATTTGATTTTTTTAAACTCTTTTTATTGACAACATGAGGTTATAGTAACAAAGCAAATAAACAAGATGACAATTTCATGGCATCGCTAGATCCAAACGAAGAGAAAAATATAGATACAATTTAACATAGAAGAAAGAAGAATAAGATTTATCTTTACATAAATGTTCCCCATATTTTTTCCATTTTGCACAATGATCGGATCCCCCTGGTTTTAGCAAGTGCAAACTCCATAGTAAATATTTCTTTAACGAGACCCCACCATTCCAACATCGTTGGTGGGCACCGTAAGATCCAAACCCGGGCTATAGCTAACCTCTCACAAGCCAGTAATATAGTTATGTAAATGTATGTATGTAAATGTATAGGCATTTATATAGCGCACTACTTACCCGTAGGGTCCCAAGGCGCTTCGACCGCTGCGAAACCCTTCCTGGCTTCCCTGAGAGATGGTCCCTTAATGGGTATCTCCAGGGTGAGACCAGGCATCCCCGGCGGTCTGGTGGGGCCGTTAGTGAAGATGAGGCAAGCTAATGCCCAGAGTTGCCGAGTGTGAACACTGATCAGAGTGGGCACCGAGGCGAGAGAATTATCGAGTCCGCTGACCCTGGTCCAGAAACCTGCCGCGCCGGGAATCGAACCCTGGTCCCGGGCCGTCCTCTGCTCTCGGGTCTGCCGCCTCTAACCAGTGAGCCACACTACTTCACTGTTAGTTATGAGATCTCTCTGGTTAAAGTCTCCATTCTGTCCACAAAGCAGCACATCTAATAATGTAAGTGATATAGGTCTTTCAAGTTTTTGAGACATTATTTTTGCAACTCCTCGCCAGAACTCTGTTAATGCCGTGCATTGAAAAAACATATGTTTAAAGTCAGCTGCAAATAAATCACATTTTGGACATCTAGTCGATCACTAGCAGAACTATTTAGTGACCATTTCGCTATTCTTTCAGGAGTGTGGTATGATGAGCAGATAGTTCTATACTGCTGCAATCTCAAATTAGAGGAGTGTACCGACTTACAGATACAGCTGAATGCAGACAAAATAGTATTAGCTGTAATAGCGGGCCCCATTTTCTGACTCCATCATACAGCTAATCTCCCACAATCAACTTCTTTATGATAATTAAAGCCGTTATATCCAACACTATTCAATGATTTATCTTTAGCTAGATAAATACAATCCCATATATCAGAGTCTACTAATATTGTAAGCTTCAAGCTGCGTATCAAATAGTCACAAATTTGATAGTACTTTAGCCTCATGTTCTCTGTAAGATTGTATAAAAGCTTCAATCTATCAAATGTTGAAAACCCGTTAGAATCATACAAATCCCCTAAGACTTTTATACCCAGATTAACCCACTGTTTCCCACCCCCCTCATGAAAAATTCCTAGAAAAATTGGATTATCCCATAAGGTAAATTTAGGCTGATAGGTCCATATTTTGTATCTATTGAGAACAGCCCGCCAAATGAATACAATATCCTGTGCAATCTTGAATTTGACCAGTTTGAAGTAGTTTGGATCATTAGTTCGAAACAAAAACATTTAAGATTCTCCTCCCAACATTAGTAGAAAAGGGGATTATTGCTAGAATATAATAAACTATGCATACGTCCTTGGAAAGCTGACCAGAAATATAATTTAAAATCTGGGAAATCAAGAACCCCTTGGCTAAATGGAACTTTCAATAACTCAAATGCTCGACCCGCTTTTTTATAACACCAAATAAAACTACTAAATACACCATCTAGGTGTTTGAAAAAAGAATTATTAATACGTAAGGGAATAGACCAGAATAAATAATGACATTTAGGAAGGATCTTCATTTTGATTAAATGTATCCGCCCACTTATGCTAAGAGGAACCTTGTGCCACTTTGTTAGTGAGATAGCTATCTCTTTCAACAGTAATTCGTAATTTAATTCAGCTAGTTCTTCCAATTTAGCAGAGACTTTAATCCCCTGGTAAGTAGCAGTATTACAGTCTCCTTGTATCGAAGTCAGAGGTCTATAGTTCATCACTACTCGAGTTTTGTTTGTATTCAATCTGTAGCCTGCAACAGCCCCAAATCTCCTTGCCTCCAAGATTATCCCCTTCATTGCTTCTCCCTTCCTGGGATAAATCCGTGTTGTTGTGGAGATACCAGGCCAGATATTATCGGAGCGAGGCGAGTCGCCAATATTTTAAGCAAATATTTTTGCATCGGTGTTTATAAGAGAAATGGGTCTATATGACCCACATTCGTCAGCTGGTTTATTTTTTTTTAAAAAAGAATACAATCTGCGTGATGTTCCATTATTTAGGAGCTTTCCCTCCAGATCCAATATGCCCAGCTACCATGCTAAATATTGGGCCTAATTCTTCAATGCATTTCTTATACAACTCCAAAGGAATTGAATCCTCTCCATACGCTTTGCCCGATGGTAGAGCAGAAACTGCCAATTTAATTTCAGCCACTGTAATATCACTGATCAATATATCTAGTTGTTCATCCTCGATACGATTAAAAAAATTAGTTTGTAAATATGTATAAATGTCAGCAGACAGCAGTAGATTTTCAGGGGTATATAAATCCCTGTAGTAGTTAGCGAATTGTTCGAGTATCTGCTGGGGGCTATTGTACATCGCATTATTAGGCCCTTTGATAGCCTTGACTACAGTTTTTGCTTTTTTGTCTGCCACCTTATATGCTAAGATTTTCCCTATTTTCTCCCCACCCTCATACTAGGATAGATGATATTTATTCAGTTTAATGAGGCTTTTTCCCTAAGTGTATTCTTTAAAGCAGATTTTTAATTAAATAGAGTGTAACTTAGTTCTTCAGGTTATAATGAGCCCTGTAGGAGTGTTTCAGACATTTGTTTTTCTGCTGAGAATACTCTTGCAATAGTTTCATCTGCCCTCTTTTTACGTTCATGATTCTGTCTAAGTATGTAGTCTAAGTATGTACTGTTGAGCAAAGCCCCTGATACTAGCTTTACAAGAATCCCAGACCATGATGTGTGAAGCTGAGCCAATACTATTTTCCAAAAATGCCTTTAAATGTGCCTTAAGTTTTGATATGAAATCCTCATTTGAAAAAAGATGCCTAGGAAACTAGAAAAGCCTGGGTCTCTGCTTCCCCATCTTGATTTTAAAAGAGAGAAGGATTGGGTTGTGGTCAGAAGTGACCCTTGGGCAAATCTCCATGTGACTTGTCTCCAAAATTCTGCCTGATACCCAGGCCATATCTATACGGGAGCGCAATTTATGCGCAGCTGAATAATAAGTATAGCCAGCAACATCAGGATGTAGTGCCCGCCAAGCATCTTTTATGGCATGTATTCGTCCTATTTCTCTAATTGCGGACCGTGTTTTACGCATCCTCTTAAATGCCCCGCGTCTGGTAGTATTGATGTCATAATTCATAATACAATTAAAATCACCCATTACCACCCGCTCACCCTCCCAACCCGACAATTCAATATTGACCTTATCGAAAACAGTAAGGTCATCTATGTTTGATCCATACAGAACACAGAACGTAAATTTACTACCTTCAGCTGAGATCTGAGCTATAGCCCATCTACCATTTTATTCTGAAGATATTGCATTAGTCTCATCTTTGAATTGTTTATGCTTCAAAATTGCAACACCTCGAATTAAAGCATTTAACTCTGAACTGACAACTACATCATACCCTAGCTGTCTTAGTAAATTCCGGTCTTTATAAGAGATGTGTGTTTCCGAGAGTAAAGCTACATGGGGATTATACATCCTTAACTCTTCAAAAACCAACCTTCGTATATTCCTACTATTCAATCCTGCCACATTCCAGGCTAAACACCTTATTCTATCCATTCTAAAAGTTTCCTTTTTTCCCCCTTTCTTCTTTCTTATTCATTGCCAAAAAAAGCCTTGCCATTAATTTTCTCAGTATGCGTTTCCCTCATTTCTTTTACTAAATGTTATCACTCCCCGGAAACCCCCCACCCCAACCATACTCCTCCAACCATTACCCACCCTACTCCCCTTTCTCCATAGACGAGAATTCCTCTCTCTAGCCAGCTGCCGGTAGTCTAGGCAGCCATAAAGAGTCGCAGCAGTGGTGATCCTCCCCCAATCCCAAAGCTCTAACGCCTTAGATAACGCTGCATATTAATAGTCCTTGATCATACTCTATCAAGAGAGTAAAATAACCGACCCCCTCAGCAATCTTGCATTACTATACATTCATATACTGTTTGACCATTATCCAAAGTTATTAGTAAGAGTCATTTATTCTGCTATTCTGTTATTTCTCTGCAGCTTCTCTACGCCATTTAACCAGCAATCATCTCAGCTTCCCGATCATCCGTAAAGAAGTATGTGCGACCGCTCTTGAGTACTTTTAGGCTCTTGAAGAAAAACTTGACCCCCGAAAGCCTCAATTGGGTCAATATATTGTCGCAGCTTCCAGCGTTTCTCCATAGTAATTTTACTTGGATCTGACCTGACAAAGAAAGTTACAGATTCTATTGTGACAGGGGTATTAAAGCGAGCCTTTAGTGACACCGCCTGCCTCAGCAAGAAATTTCCCATGTAGTGTATTTGAGGTTAATGTGGAAAAAGAGGCAGGGGTCCTGGCTCTTGGTGACGCCCAGGCACGGACAGGTGCAGCCGAACTAGCCTTTGGCACGCCTTCAGCGTCTGCTGTGTGTTGTACTTGGCCCTTTTTGCAGGGTCATCCCTGAATTTTTTGCCTTCCTCTTAGCCTTTTTCTGACATAGTGTTGGTGGTTTTAGGACTCTGGGCGCTTTACCACTGCTGTCCAGTGTAAAGTGCAAGCGCTTTCTGTAGTAAACATGCTAAAGATTGGGCTACACCTGTTTGGCATATTTAATTTACCTGTTAGTCCCTTGTAAAGTGTTATCTCAGATACCCAGGGCCAGTAAATTAAATGCTACTGGTGGGCTTTCAGCACTGATTGCGCCACCCACCAAAGTAGCCTTTCAAACCTGTGTCAGGCCTCTGCCATTGCAGCGCCTGAGCGCGCTGTCTTACTGCCACTGTGACGTGGCACCTAAAGTGTGTGCCATGTCTGTGACCCCCCTTTTACTGCATGTCAGTCACCCCTAAGGTAGGAACTAGCTCGCTCTATGGGCAGGGTGCATCTTAGGTAAAAGGTAGGACATGTACCTTAAGTGGGTGACATGTCCTGGTAGTGACAAAAAGCCATTTTGGTTTCTCACTGCTGTGAGGCTGCCTCCTCATAGGAATGCATTGGAAATTCCCTGATAAGTGTTTCAGTGGTAATTACTGATATGAGAGGAGCAGCGTGGTCAAGTCTGGTATGTTTGGAAAAGTGATAATAAATACTGCGAAATGGTGTGCCCAGATTTATTATCAATATTTTCGAAATGCCACTTTTAGAAGTTGGTATTTCTATGTGCTATGTGTCCGCCTGCCTGATGTGTATTGCATGTCTGGCTCTGGAGTGACAGGGGCTGGGGAGGTATGTGTGGCTCCAGGGAGGGCAGGGTGAGTCAGTGCTAGGCTGAATAGGGGATCTGCATTTGGAGTAGTGGGAGGAGTAATCCCCTGACCATGAATTGTCTGTGCCTGCCTGGGTGAATGCTGGCTCCGCCTCCCTGTGGTGGTCTGATGACCGAACCCCCACCTGACAAAGGGGAAGAGGAGCCCTGTTAACAGAGTGCTCCAATACCCCCCAGAACCAGTTGGGACTGGTTCACTCAGCACTGTGCCAAGGGCAGAACAAAGGTAAATACTGTATAAATACCGGGGCTGTGACCCCATGTGTGATGTGCTTGCTGGTACCTGTTCTGGGGCGAAGGACTGCTCGGCGACAGAAGGAACCGCCGTGGGACCCAGCTGCTGCTTCCTGGGGGTCCCTGTCATGCCCCGAGATCCTCAAGTACTGTCCCTTTAAGAACTACAACTATAAATCTTAACTGAGCCCAGGGAGCGACGCTTTACGTTCTTGCGTCTAGCTCCGTTGCTCTCAGTTCCGTCTTGTTACTTGTGCCTTACTTCCTGTTTGGTTCTTTCCGTTTGCTGACTGGGTTCGGAGTCCTCTGTCCTTCGCGTTTAGCGCGTTGTTCACGGCTTCCACGTAGTAGCTCCTCCGGTGCCTTTTCGCGCCTTCTTCTGCTGCTCCGCCCGACGGCCGGGTTTGTGCTCCGCCGTCCGGCCGGGCACTATTTCCTTGAACCTTGCTCCCGTCCACTGCTCCGCCCGACGGCCGGGCTTGTGCTCCGCCGTCCGGCCGGGCTTTATTTTCCCTGCACCCGATCCTGTCCTTTGCTCTGCCCGACGGCCGGGCTTGGTCTCCGCCGTCCGGCCGGGCTATACGTCCCTACTCACTCCACCTCCAGTTCGCTGCTCCGCCCGACGGCCTGGCTTGGTCTCCGCCGTCCGGCCGGATGGTGTGTGTCTCCCTTTCCCTTTTTTAGGTATTTAGGTTTATTATTCTTGTATTTTGCATACAGCACTAAGGCTGGGCTTGTTCTCCGCCTTCACGTTAAGTCCATTAGTTTGTCCTTTTCTTCCTGACTTGGCTGTCTTACGGCTGGCTCCTTCTTTATCCATTTCCTGTGCCAGTGTAAATCCATGTTTGGGGAGACTTGCGTGGACTCTAATTTGGATGCAGAAGTCCAGAAACTACACATCAAAGAATTACGGTAACAGCGCTGTGCGCTGCCTACTTGGTTATCTAACAGTATTTGATAGTTATAGTTTCCTCATACATGTGTTTTGTATTATAGATTTACATACACAGTATTGGAGTTGGCATTGGATTATTGCCAAGCGTATTTTGATTACTACATCCATCGGACAGTCTTGTACATCAATCCAAGTAAGAGCATTGTGTTTAGGTGCTTAATAGTACATGTTCTAGTTGTAGGAGAATTGACATTAATTATTGTTTTATCACTCTAGTTATAGTTCAAGATGAACTTCCACACCTCCTATACATCTTTTCTGAGGCTTAGACAAAACATTGATGGTATGTAATATTGATACAGAGAAACATAGAGACATTGGTATAAGACACTGTTGTTTCATAACGTGTATATTTGTTGCAGCCCTACGTCCACCAGAATTCCGTAAAGTGTGTTGCACGACCAAGCAGAAGATTACAGTCAAGCTTTCTTTTTACCTTCCCAACCTTTCCTTGTTTTGTCTCCCTGTTTTCCCCTGGCGAGCCTCTCGATACTCTAGTGTTTGATAGAGTCGGATGTGGAAAATGACAATGTATATGTACATAAGCGGCGTTCATTTGTGTTCACCATACCCCTCGCTGTAAGCAGAACGAATACCGCGAAGCATTGACCGCATCATCCCGCCAGCATAGGCCCATGCACGCACGTACACGACAACCATTTTAGGCACCAAGGCCTCTCTGCCCGTTTGTTAAATCCCCAGCACGTCCCCCCCCTGTTGAAATCTAGTTTGTGAACTGAACATCATCTGCGCCATCTTGTCCATTTCCTCAGACTCACGCACAAATATGCACGGCAGCCATTTTAGGCACCATGGTCTCCCTGCTCACGATTGATCGCCAGCACGTTCCCCTGGTGCTGCAAGCACCCCACCCCCGCGCGCACTCTGGCTGCCCCCGCTCTCTCATGCACGGGTCATAAGACCTCTCCTTCTGCGCGACTCTGCCCCTGGGAATCACACCCCGCGCCTGACCAACACCTCCCTTCCTTTCATGAATACCTCTCCTTTGATGACCCCTTCCTCTGAGCCCGATTGTCTGCACGGATCCCAGGCCATCACTTAGCCTGAGGATACAGTTTATTGCCCCTTACTGTATGGAATCGCCCCTCTTCAAAGGAGCTACGATTAATCATGGCCCCCCCCCTTTGAGATCCGATCAGGCGCACACATTCTAAGAATCGGCGGAATGTCCAGCTGTGTGATAGCCATCTCCTATTGTATGTGGAGTGGGGACCTCTACTGTAGATATGTGTGGGAATGGGCCTGAAGCGGGGATTCCGGGGATGCCTTTTCGTACTTCAAAGTGTCTTTATTGCAATAAGGAATGTTTGTGTATCATAAACCTGTGTATAAAAGACGGAGCCGCAGAGAAACTTGTTAGAGCACCTCTTGAAGACATTGTGCGCGTGTCCGAAATGACAGGCTCTCCTCATGCGAAATAAAAATCTGTTCTTGCATTCCCGCTTCCAGCGCCCGTCTCTTTATTTGGTAACTGCCCAAAATGGGAACTAAGAGGCGTCTTGTGCCAGCAGCCTGGGCATCGGTTGTAATTTGGGCTGTTTTTCCTCACGGAAGGCCGTAGGGGAAGGCTGTGGATTTATCTTCGGATTCCTGACGCTCCTGCGGAACCTGCCTGGAAATCATTACAGAACGTAAAGCCCACGTGGTTTGTTCTGCCTGAGCGTCATGGATCTTGAAACGGTTTCCCTTTCTGATGTAGCTAGTATGTTAGGGAACTTGCAGGTTGAGACCCAGGCATTAATTTCTAGGGTGGACACGTTACAACGTCAACATGCTGCCGGGGCTACGGGGGGAGGTACATCAGTAGTTCAGGTTACCACACCTCCTTCCCTACCTCTAGCACCCCCAGAAAGATATGCAGGAGACCCAGCACGTTGTGCCGCTTTTCTTAGTCAGTGTCAGCTTCATGTTTCCTGTAAAGCTAATTGTTTTCCTTCTGAGCAGGCAAAGGTAGCCTTTGTGGTTTCCTATCTCAGTGGGGCGGCTGCTGATTGGGCCATACCGTTAGTTGACCGTGATGATCCGCTCTTACATAGCTACACTGCATTCAGGAGGGAGTTTCGTAAATTATTCGATAGACATGTCTATACCCATTCGTCTGATACGGAATTACTGAGTCTGAAGCAGGGTAATCAAGATCTTGTAGCCTATATTACCTCCTTTAGGAGACTGGTAGTAGAATCCAACTGGCCAGAAGAGAAGTGCAGTACCATGTTTTACAGAGGCTTAAGAGAAGACTTAAAGGATGCTCTCTCGCAAATTGTAGATTTACCGACTTCCTGTACTGATCTCATTGATTTGGTGGTTAAGATAGATCATCGCATCCAGGAAAGAAATAAAGAGAGGGGTAAACATGAAGCAAGGTATCTGCCTCTTAGAGAAAAGAAGAGTGCAACAGACAAAACCAGTGATGAGAGTGAGCCTATGCAGATAGGCATAGTAAGGGGACCCCTTACGCCAGAAGAAAGACAGAGAAGACGAATACTTAGACTTTGCTTGTACTGTGGGAAGGCGGGTCACTTTTTGAAGGATTATCCTGTTAAACCTGCACAACCTAAGTATTCGGGAAACTAGGAAGCCTGGAGTCCTGTGAGACAAGGATTCCTGGTAGGTCTGGATTGACAGTCTCTTCCTCAGATTATAAGCGCACCCCCACTAATCACCTCTATGTGTCAGCGTTTCTATCTCACGGAGTGCATGGTATACATGTGTTAGTAATGGTGGATTCCGGTGCATCAGGGAACTACATGGATGAGGAGTGGGCCAAAGAAAATATGATTCCTTACACTAAAAAAGAGATAGCCAGTCATGTTACCACTATAGACGGCAGCTCACTTGTTTCAGGTCCCGTAACTCATCATACCACATTCCTACACATGACTTTAGAACCAGAACATCATGAAGAAATAAGGTTTGATCTCATCTGTTCTCCACAATTCCCGGTACTCCTTGGTATTCCGTGGTTAAGATCCCAAAATCCTGATATAAACTGGGAAACCTCTACGATCACTTTTTCCCAGATAACAGGGGCTCAAGCGGTAGGAGCCTCAGTTGACAAGGTACCCTCTGATATTCCAAGTAAGGAGAGTGATTCAGAACTACCATCTTGCTATCAAGATTTGCAGGCAGTCTTTGATGTTAAAGAAGCCGAGATTCTCCCTCCTCATAGGGTTTATGACTGCCGTATTGACCTAGAGACAGGGGCAAGAATCCCTTGTAGCAGAGTATACGCTCTCACAGAAAAGGAGAATGCGTATTTACGAGAATATTTGGACACCATGCTGGAAAAAGGCTTCATTAGATCTTCCCGTTCCCCAGCCTCGTCATCTCTCTTTTTCATCCCCAAGAGGGAAGGGGGTCTTCGTTGGTGTATCGACTACAGGAAACTGAACGACGTCACGATCAAGAATAGATATCCACTACCTCTGATCGCCTCTCTCCTTGACCGAATCCGCAATGCCCAATTCTTCACCAAGCTAGACCTACGTGGCGCATACCATCTCGTGAGGGTCAAGGAGGGGGACGAATGGAAGACCGCTTTTTGTACCAAATTCGTTTTTTTCGAATATCTCGTGATGCCCTTTGGGCTCTGCAATGCTCCTGCAGCATTTCAATTTTTTATAAATGAAGTGTTGAAAGATATGCTGGACTTATATGTCATTGCCTACATAGATGATCTTTTGATATTCTCTTCTTCAATGGGGGAACACGTACAGCATGTACTCAATGTATTAGAACGGTTATTGGATAATCGCCTATACTGTAAGTTAGAGAAATGCACCTTCCACACACAAGAAGTTCCCTTTTTGGGGTATGTTATCTCTCCTTGGGGTCTTCGTATGGATTCCACTAAGGTGGAAGCGGTATTGGCATGGCCAGCCCCTCGTACTGTGAAAGACATCCAAAGCTTTTTGGGACTGGCTAATTTTTACAGACGGTTCATCCGAGACTTTTCTACCCTTGTGGCGCCCATCACCGCTTTGTTGAGGAAAGGAGATCCTTTTGTGTGGTCCCCGGAGGCTGAGGACTCTTTCCGTCTCCTGAAGCAGGCCTTCACCAGCGCCCCTGTCCTGCGACATCCTGATCCTGCCTTTCCCTTTGTGGTGGAGGTGGATGCTTCGCAAGTGGCAGTGGGAGGAGTCCTGTCCCAAATTGATACGAAATCTGGCGAGTGTCATCCGGTAGCCTACTACTCACATAAGTTCACCCCTGCTGAATACAACTACGCTGTGGGGGATAAGGAACTACTAGCCATTAAAAAGGCTTTTGAAGAATGGAGGCAATATTTACTGGGGGCCAGGTATCCAGCTGTGGTGTATACAGATCACCGCAACCTGCAATACATTAAAACCGCCAAGGCTCTTTCTATGAGACAAATGCGATGGTCACAATTCTTCAGCGAGTATGACTTCACCGTCCAATATAGGCCTGGGAGAAGAAATGGCAAGGCAGATGCTCTATCACGGTTAGGATTTGATTTTCCTGCAGATAGGGTAGAACAAACCTACATCATCCCCAGAACCAGTATAATAGGAGGGATGTCGAATGAAGATGATTTTCTAGCTCAAGTGCAGAATAGTCAGGCAGCGGTGGACATGACATCCTTGGTGGGTTCCCGGGAAGTGACCTTACGGGGAGGTTTGACTTGCATCCAGGGGGGAGTAGTTCTACCCTCTAAAGAGTTACAGGAACAGGCTATGCAGTGGTACCACTCTCATCCTATAGCAGGCCATTCCAGGAATTAAGAAGACCACCAAGGCGTTGAGAGACCGGTTTTGGTGGCCTGATATGCTCAAGGATATCGAATCCTATGTTAAGACTTGTCATGTTTGTGCTCAGACTAAGGTATCTCATCTTAATCCTGTGGGCCTACTCATGCCGCTAGCTTCCCCTCCTGGCCCTTGGCATACCGTGTCTCTCGATTTCATAGTAGAGTTACCTCTCACTAAGATGAAGAACAACACCTTGTTAGTAGTGGTAGATTTGTTCACGAAGATGGCCCATTTCGTGCCATTACAGGGGTTACCCACAGCAGGAGAACTAGCGTCTGTATTCATGCAACAGATAATCCGACTCCATGGGTTCCCTTCCTTCCTGGTTTCCGACAGAGGTGCCCAATTTGTGTCACGTTTCTGGAAGTGTTTATGTTCTTTTTTTTCCAGATGGAGGTCCGATTGTCCTCAAGCCATCACCCTCAGACAGACGGACAAACAGAAAGAGTTAACCAGTGTTTTGAACAATACATACGTAATCAAGTATTGCACTCACTGAGGGATTGGGATGAGTTTGTATGGCTAGCTGAAATCTCTTACAATAACAGTCCACACTCATCTACCAATACCACCCCATTCTTTTGTTCTCATGGGTATCACCCCAAGTTGTTGCCTTCAGGGTCCTCTACTGATTGTTCCACTCCCGCTGCCTTTGATAGAATAGAGAGATTGCATAAAGTACATAAAGATGCATTGGACTGTCTTGAGATGGCTAAGGTGAGGTACACAGAAGGGGCTAACTTACACAGGAGGTTAGAACCCATCTACACACCAGGAGATGAGGTTTGGCTCTCCACAAAATACATAGCTCTGGGAGGTCCACGCAAGTTTAACCCCAAATACATTGGCCCGTATAAGGTGGTGAAAATGATTAATCCTGTGGCCATGAAACTGGAACTTCCCCCTTCATTTAAGATTCACCCTGTGTTCCATGTTTCCCTATTGAAGCTGGTTGTACCGGGTACCAGATTGCCCCACAAGCCTGCTCCTGTGATTCTCCAAGACTCGGAGGAGTATGAAGTGGAGGCGATACTGGATTCCCGTAAAGGGTTATGGAATAGAAGAGCGGACATGGGAACTTGTGTCTAATATTCATGCACTCCGTCTGATACGTTTATTCCATCAGAAGCATCCTGACAAACCCAAACCAGGGGAGGGGACTTGTGGGGGGAGTGTACTGTCATGCCCCGAGATCCCCAAGTACTGTCCCTTTAAGAACTACAACTATAAATCTTAACTGAGCCCAGGGAGCGACGCTTTACGTTTTTGCGTCTAGCTCCGTTGCTCTCAGTTCCGTCTTGTTACTTGTGCCTGACTTCCTGTTTGGTTCTTTCCGTTTGCTGACTGAGTTCGGAGTCCTCTGTCCTTCGCGTTTACCGCGTTGTTCACGGCTTCCACTTAGTAGCTCCTCCGGTGCCTTTTCGCGCCTTCTTCTGCTGCTCCGCCCGACAGCCGGGTTTGTGCTCCGCCGTCCGGCCGGGCACTATTTCCTTGAACCTTGCTCCCGTCCACTGCTCCGCCCGACGGCCGGGCTTGTGCTCCGCCGTCCGGCCAGGCTTTATTTTCCCTGCACCCGATCCTGTCCTTTGCTCCGGGCAGGGCTTGGTCTCCGTCGTCCGGCCGGGCTATACGTCCCTACTCACTCCACCTCCAGTTCGCTGCTCCGCCCGACGGCTGGGCTTGGTCTCCGCCGTCAGGCCAGGTGGTGTGTGTCTCCCTTTCCCTTTTTTAGGTATTTAGGTTTATTATTCTTGTGTTTTGCATACAGCACTAAGGCTGGGCTTGTTCTCCGCCTTCACGCTAAGTCCATTCGTTTGTCCTTTTCTTCCTGACTTGGCTGTCTTACGGCTGGCTCCTTCTACATCCATTTCCTGTGCCAGTGTAAATCCATGTTTGGGGAGACTTGCATGGACTCTAATTGGGGTGCAGAAGTCCAGAAACTACACATCATGGAATTACGGTAACAGCGCTGTGCGCTGCCTACTTGGTTATCTAACAGTATTTGATAGTTATAGTTTCCTCATACATGTGTTTCGTATTATAGATTTACATACACAGTATTGGAGTTGGCATTGGATTATTGCCAAGCGTATTTTGATTACTACATCCATCGGACAGTCTTGTACATCAATCCAAGTAAGAGCATTGTGTTTAGGTGCTTAATAGTACATGTTCTAGTTGTAGGAGAATTGACATTAATTATTGTTTTATCACTCTAGTTATAGTTCAAGACGAACTTCCACACCTCCTATACATCTGTTCTGAGGCTTAGACAAAACATTGATGGTATGTAATATTGATACAGAGAAACATAGAGACATTAGTATAAGACACTGTTGTTTCATAACATGTATATTTGTTGCAGCCCTACGTCCACCAGAATTCCGTACAGTGTGTTGCACGACCAAGCAGAAGATTACAGTCAAGCTTTCTTTTTACCTTCCCAACCTTTCCTTGTTTTGTCTCCCTGTTTTCCCCTGGCGAGCCTCTCGATACTCTAGTGTTTGATAGAGTCGGATGTGGAAAATGACAATGTATATGTACATAAGCGGCGTTCATTTGTGTTCACCATACCCCTCGCTGTAAGCAGAACGAATACCGCGAAGCATTGACCGCATCATCCCGCCAGCATAGGCCCATGCACGCACGTACACGACAACCATTTTAGGCACCAAGGCCTCTCTGCCCGTTTGTTAAATCCCCAGCACGTCCCCCCCCTGTTGAAATCTAGTTTGTGAACTGAACATCATCTGCGCCATCTTGTCCATTTCCTCAGACTCACGCACAAATATGCACGGCAGCCATTTTAGGCACCATGGTCTCCCTGCTCACGATTGATCGCCAGCACGTTCCCCTGGCGCTGCAAGCACCCCCCCCCCCGCGCACTCTGGCTGCCCCCGCTCTCTCATGCACGGGTCATAAGACCTCTCCTTCTGCGCGACTCTGCCCCTGGGAATCACACCCCGCGCCTGACCAACACCTCCCTTCCTTTCATGAATACCTCTCCTTTGATGACCCCTTCCTCTGAGCCCGATTGTCTGCACGGATCCCAGGCCATCACTTAGCCTGAGGATACAGTTTATTGCCCCTTACTGTATGGAATCGCCCCTCTTCAAAGGAGCTACGATTAATCATGGCCCCCCCCCTTTGAGATCCGATCAGGCGCACACATTCTAAGAATCGGCGGAATGTCCAGCTGTGTGATAGCCATCTCCTATTGTATGTGGAGTGGGGACCTCTACTGTAGATATGTGTGGGAATGGGCCTGAAGCGGGGATTCCGGGGATGCCTTTTCGTACTTCAAAGTGTCTTTATTGCAATAAGGAATGTTTGTGTATCATAAACCTGTGTATAAAAGACGGAGCCGCAGAGAAACTTGTTAGAGCACCTCTTGAAGACATTGTGCGCGTGTCCGAAATGACAGGCTCTCCTCATGAGAAATAAAAATCTGTTCTTGCATTCCCGCTTCCAGCGCCCGTCTCTTTATTTGGTAACTGCCCAAAATGGGAACTAAGAGGCGTCTTGTGCCAGCAGCCTGGGCATCGGTTGTAATTTGGGCTGTTTTTCCTCACGGAAGGCCGTAGGGGAAGGCTGTGGATTTATCTTCGGATTCCTGACGCTCCTGCGGAACCTGCCTGGAAATCATTACAGAACGTAAAGCCCACGTGGTTTGTTCTGCCTGAGCGTCATGGATCTTGAAACGGTTTCCCTTTCTGATGTAGCTAGTATGTTAGGGAACTTGCAGGTTGAGACCCAGGCATTAATTTCTAGGGTGGACACGTTACAACGTCAACATGCTGCCGGGGCTACGGGGGGAGGTACATCAGTAGTTCAGGTTACCACACCTCCTTCCCTACCTCTAGCACCCCCAGAAAGATATGCAGGAGACCCAGCACGTTGTGCCGCTTTTCTTAGTCAGTGTCAGCTTCATGTTTCCTGTAAAGCTAATTGTTTTCCTTCTGAGCAGGCAAAGGTAGCCTTTGTGATTTCCTATCTCAGTGGGGCGGCTGCTGATTGGGCCATACCGTTAGTTGACCGTGATGATCCGCTCTTACATAGCTACACTGCATTCAGGAGGGAGTTTCGTAAATTATTCGATAGACATGTCTATACCCATTCGTCTGATACGGAATTACTGAGTCTGAAGCAGGGTAATCAAGATCTTGTAGCCTATATTACCTCCTTTAGGAGACTGGTAGTAGAATCCAACTGGCCAGAAGAGAAGTGCAGTACCATGTTTTACAGAGGCTTAAGAGAAGACTTAAAGGATGCTCTCTCGCAAATTGTAGATTTACCGACTTCCTGTACTGATCTCATTGATTTGGTGGTTAAGATAGATCATCGCATCCAGGAAAGAAATAAAGAGAGGGGTAAACATGAAGCAAGGTATCTGCCTCTTAGAGAAAAGAAGAGTGCAACAGACAAAACCAGTGATGAGAGTGAGCCTATGCAGATAGGCATAGTAAGGGGACCCCTTACGCCAGAAGAAAGACAGAGAAGACGAATACTTAGACTTTGCTTGTACTGTGGGAAGGCGGGTCACTTTTTGAAGGATTGTCCTGTTAAACCTGCACAACCTAAGTATTCGGGAAACTAGGAAGCCTGGAGTCCTGTGAGACAAGGATTCCTGGTAGGTCTGGATTGACAGTCTCTTCCTCAGATTATAAGCGCACCCCCACTAATCACCTCTATGTGTCAGCGTTTTTATCTCACGGAGTGCATGGTATACATGTGTTAGTAATGGTGGATTCCGGTGCATCAGGGAACTACATGGATGAGGAGTGGGCCAAAGAAAATATGATTCCTTACACTAAAAAAGAGATAGCCAGTCATGTTACCACTATAGACGGCAGCTCACTTGTTTCAGGTCCCGTAACTCATCATACCACATTCCTACACATGACTTTAGAACCAGAACATCATGAAGAAATAAGGTTTGATCTCATCTGTTCTCCACAATTCCCGGTACTCCTTGGTATTCCGTGGTTAAGATCCCAAAATCCTGATATAAACTGGGAAACCTCTACGATCACTTTTCCCCAGATAACAGGGGCTCAAGCGGTAGGAGCCTCAGTTGACAAGGTACCCTCTGATATTCCAAGTAAGGAGAGTGATTCAGAACTACCATCTTGCTATCAAGATTTGCAGGCAGTCTTTGATGTTAAAGAAGCCGAGATTCTCCCTCCTCATAGGGTTTATGACTGCCGTATTGACCTAGAGACAGGGGCAAGAATCCCTTGTAGCAGAGTGTACGCTCTCACAGAAAAGGAGAATGTGTATTTACGAGAATATTTGGACACCATGCTGGAAAAAGGCTTCATTAGACCTTCCCGTTCCCCAGCCTCGTCATCTCTCTTTTTCATCCCCAAGAGGGAAGGGGGTCTTCGTTGGTGTATCGACTACAGGAAACTGAACGACGTCACGATCAAGAATAGATATCCACTACCTCTGATCGCCTCTCTCCTTGACCGAATCCGCAATGCCCAATTCTTCACCAAGCTAGACCTACGTGGCGCATACCATCTCGTGAGGGTCAAGGAGGGGGACGAATGGAAGACCGCTTTTTGTACCAAATTCGGTTTTTTCGAATATCTCGTGATGCCCTTTGGGCTCTGCAATGCTCCTGCAGCATTTCAATTTTTTATAAATGAAGTGTTGAAAGATATGCTGGACTTATATGTCATTGCCTACATAGATGATCTTTTGATATTCTCTTCTTCAATGGGGGAACACGTACAGCATGTACTCAATGTATTAGAACGGTTATTGGATAATCGCCTATACTGTAAGTTAGAGAAATGCACCTTCCACACACAAGAAGTTCCCTTTTTGGGGTATGTTATCTCTCCTTGGGGTCTTCGTATGGATTCCACTAAGGTGGAAGCGTATTGGCATGGCCAGCCCCTCGTACTGTGAAAGACATCCAAAACTTTTTGGGACTGGCTAATTTTTACAGACGGTTCATCCGAGACTTTTCTACCCTTGTGGCGCCCATCACCGCTTTGTTGAGGAAAGGAGCTCCTTTTGTGTGGTCCCCGGAGGCTGAGGACTCTTTCCGTCTCCTGAAGCAGGCCTTCACCAGCGCCCCTGTCCTGCGACATCCTGATCCTGCCTTTCCCTTTGTGGTGGAGGTGGATGCTTCGCAAGTGGCAGTGGGAGGAGTCCTGTCCCAAATTGATACGAAATCTGGCGAGTGTCATCCGGTAGCCTACTACTCACATAAGTTCACCCCTGCTGAATACAACTACGCTGTGGGGGATAAGGAACTACTAGCCATTAAAAAGGCTTTTGAAGAATGGAGGCAATATTTACTGGGGGCCAGGTATCCAGCTGTGGTGTATACAGATCACCGCAACCTGCAATACATTAAAACCGCCAAGGCTCTTTCTATGAGACAAATGCGATGGTCACAATTCTTCAGCGAGTATGACTTCACCGTCCAATATAGACCTGGGAGAAGAAATGGCAAGGTAGATGCTCTATCACGGTTAGGATTTGATTCTCCTGCAGATAGGGTAGAACAAACCTACATCATCCCCAGAACCAGTATAATAGGAGGGATGTCGAATGAAGATGATTTTCTAGCTCAAGTGCAGAATAGTCAGGCAGCGGTGGACATGACATCCTTGGTGGGTTCCCGGGAAGTGACCTTACGGGGAGGTTTGACTTGCGTCCAGGGGGGAGTAGTTCTACCCTCTAAAGAGTTACAGGAACAGGCTATGCAGTGGTACCACTCTCATCCTATAGCAGGCCATCCAGGAATTAAGAAGACCACCAAGGCATTGAGAGACCGGTTTTGGTGGCCTGATGTGCTCAAGGATATCGAATCCTATGTTAAGACTTGTCATGTTTGTGCTCAGACTAAGGTATCTCATCTTAATCCTGTGGGCCTACTCATGCCGCTAGCTTCCCCTCCTGGCCCTTGGCATACCGTGTCTCTCGATTTCATAGTAGAGTTACCTCTCACTAAGATGAAGAACAACACCTTGTTAGTAGTGGTAGATTTGTTCACGAAGATGGCCCATTTCGTGCCATTACAGGGGTTACCCACAGCAGGAGAACTAGCGTCTGTATTCATGCAACAGATAATCCGACTCCATGGGTTCCCTTCCTTCCTGGTTTCCGACAGAGGTGCCCAATTTGTGTCACGTTTTTGGAAGTGTTTATGTTCTTTTTTTTCCAGATGGAGGTCCGATTGTCCTCAAGCCATCACCCTCAGACAGACGGACAAACAGAAAGAGTTAACCAGTGTTTTGAACAATACATACGTAATCAAGTATTGCACTCACTGAGGGATTGGGATGAGTTTGTATGGCTAGCTGAAATCTCTTACAATAACAGTCCACACTCATCTACCAATACCACCCCATTCTTTTGTTCTCATGGGTATCACCCCAAGTTATTGCCTTCAGGGTCCTCTACTGATTGTTCCACTCCCGCTGCCTTTGATAGAATAGAGAGATTGCATAAAGTACATAAAGATGCATTGGACTGTCTTGAGATGGCTAAGGTGAGGCACACAGAAGGGGCTAACTTACACAGGAGGTTGAAACCCATCTACACACCAGGAGATGAGGTTTGGCTCTCCACAAAATACATAGCTCTGGGAGGTCCACGCAAGTTTAACCCCAAATACATTGGCCCGTATAAGGTGGTGAAAATGATTAATCCTGTGGCCATGAAACTGGAACTTCCCCCTTCATTTAAGATTCACCCTGTGTTCCATGTTTCGCTATTGAAGCCGGTTGAACCGGGTACCAGATTGCCCCACAAGCCTGCTCCTGTGATTCTCCAAGACTCGGAGGAGTATGAAGTGGAGGCGATACTGGATTCCCGTAAAGTAGGAACGAACCTTCAATATTTGATCCATTGGAAGGGTTATGGAATAGAAGAGCGGACATGGGAACCTGTGTCTAATATTCATGCACTCCGTCTGATACGTTTATTCCATCAGAAGCATCCTGACAAACCCAAACCAGGGGAGGGGACTTGTGGGGGGAGTGTACTGTCATGCCCCGAGATCCTCAAGTACTGTCCCTTTAAGAACTACAACTATAAATCTTAACTGAGCCCAGGGAGCGACGCTTTACGTTCTTGCGTCTAGCTCCGTTGCTCTCAGTTCCGTCTTGTTACTTGTGCCTGACTTCCTGTTTGGTTCTTTCCGTTTGCTGACTGGGTTCGGAGTCCTCTGTCCTTCGCGTTTACCGCGTTGTTCACGGCTTCCACTTAGTAGCTCCTCCGGTGCCTTTTCGCGCCTTCTTCTGCTGCTCCGCCCGACGGCCGGGTTTGTGCTCCGCCGTCCGGCCGGGCACTATTTCCTTGAACCTTGCTCCCGTCCACTGCTCCGCCCGACGGCCGGGCTTGTGCTCCGCCGTCCGGCCAGGCTTTATTTTCCCTGCACCCGATCCTGTCCTTTGCTCCGGGCAGGGCTTGGTCTCCGTCGTCCGGCCGGGCTATACGTCCCTACTCACTCCACCTCCAGTTCGCTGCTCCGCCCGACGGCTGGGCTTGGTCTCCGCCGTCAGGCCGGGTGGTGTGTGTCTCCCTTTCCCTTTTTTAGGTATTTAGGTTTATTATTCTTGTGTTTTGCATACAGCACTAAGGCTGGGCTTGTTCTCCGCCTTCACGCTAAGTCCATTCGTTTGTCCTTTTCTTCCTGACTTGGCTGTCTTACGGCTGGCTCCTTCTACATCCATTTCCTGTGCCAGTGTAAATCCGTGTTTGGGGAGACTTGCATGGACTCTAATTGGGGTGCAGAAGTCCAGAAACTACACATCATGGAATTACGGTAACAGCGCTGTGCGCTGCCTACTTGGTTATCTAACAGTATTTGATAGTTATAGTTTCCTCATACATGTGTTTCGTATTATAGATTTACATACACAGTATTGGAGTTGGCATTGGATTATTGCCAAGCGTATTTTGATTACTACATCCATCGGACAGTCTTGTACATCAATCCAAGTAAGAGCATTGTGTTTAGGTGCTTAATAGTACATGTTCTAGTTGTAGGAGAATTGACATTAATTATTGTTTTATCACTCTAGTTATAGTTCAAGACGAACTTCCACACCTCCTATACATCTGTTCTGAGGCTTAGACAAAACATTGATGGTATGTAATATTGATACAGAGAAACATAGAGACATTAGTATAAGACACTGTTGTTTCATAACATGTATATTTGTTGCAGCCCTACGTCCACCAGAATTCCGTACAGTGTGTTGCACGACCAAGCAGAAGATTACAGTCAAGCTTTCTTTTTACCTTCCCAACCTTTCCTTGTTTTGTCTCCCTGTTTTCCCCTGGCGAGCCTCTCGATACTCTAGTGTTTGATAGAGTCGGAAGGCCGTAGGGGAAGGCTGTGGATTTATCTTCGGATTTCTGACGCTCCTGCGGAACCTGCCTGGAAATCATTACAGACCCTATATGCTGGCCTGAATGTGCCCAGCTCTGCCCCTTCTGAACTGTGGACTAAAGTGTCCTGAAGAGTACTATAGATCCCTCCCAGGACGGGAAGAGTGCTGGTGCTTTTGCAGCACTAAGCTGCAGAGGGAATCCCATTGTGGGGATTCCCCTGCATTGCTGGAGGAGAGTGGGAGCCCACCCCGCATGGATGCCACTGGAAGCAGGAACCTACCCCACTATTTTAAGCTCCTGTTAGCGGGAGCCCACCCCGCAATTACCAGCTTTGGAGAGCGGGAACCACCCCTTATTTGCGTGTGTTTTAAAGCGGGAGCCTATCCCGCACTTCTGCCAGGAGAAGAGGAACGCAGAGAAACGGAAGTCATGTGCCCTCGCCTGACTGTGGGCGGGTCCTGCTGCTCTGCAGAGTGCTGTGCGTGGCCAACCCTGTGTAAAGGACGCGGGAAGACAGGCAGAGGTACTGCCTGGTTGGAGGCGGGGCTCCTGGTGCCGAGGAGAGCCCTGCACATGCCTGAGGAGTGAGAGGAGGCCAGGGTAGAGGAGGCCTGCAGGGCAAATGGTGGTGCCTGACTCTGGCCTGAAGAGAGGTGACTGGAGATTCGCGGGCGCCCTGGGGAAATCTGGTGAGTTGCTGAGACTGGAGCAGCCAAAGGGAATCCCAGGAGAGGGGGCGGTCGAGGCATGTTAGCGGTGTCTGCCCCCACCGACGAGGGACTGGAGGTATCTACGAGGAGCCCCCGTTGAGTGGTGCTGCACTTGAGCTTTTCTTTTTCTTCATTGTGCTGAGAGTGGCACCAGAAGATCCCCGTTGATGGGGGCGCTCATTAGGCAAAGGTGGTGCCGGTTCTTGGGAAGAGTGTGGCAGCTACAACCAAGGGGGCATTGCCTTTTGACCCCAGGAGGAGCCCGGTGATCGGGGCTCCCCCCAGGCACGGTTGGTGCCAAGGCTGTATTACCCCAGCTGCACCACGAGAACATGGGCATCTGTACCAGGGGGGGCATGTTCACTTTGATGATAAGCAAAGAGTGAGATATACTCCCCCGCCCCAGTGCATTGTGCACTTGGACTCTGCTGCCAAGACAGCCAGAGGACCACTTTGGAGGATTTGAACTGTGCTCCCACATTGGAGACAAAGGGCATTTGGAGCCTCACAGAAGGCCAGTTGGCCAGGGGTCAGTGCTGGTAGGGCACAAGGCCCTAATGGGATGGCTACTGCGATGATGCATAATGGGTTATGCTTAGGATGTTTATGCATAATGTGTTTATGCCTACAGAGATTGCATAGTGTGTCTATGCTATGATGTTTATGCATAATGTGTTTTATGTCCAAAGTGATGCCGACATAATGTGTTAATGTTGCTAATGCTAATGCTAAGTACAGTATTTCAGCAGTAGTTACTGGTAGGGTTTTTTTTTTACTACTTGTGCTGGTGGTGGTTCTGACATTGGCCTGATTGGCCCTGTCATGTATATAATCTCCTGTAAATTATGACCTGGTGTATATTGTGTGATTATTATTCTAATGTGTTTTGGATAATACAAAGGCTATTTTTCATATAACCTTGTTTGGAGTTCCTTTTGTGGTGTGCCTCGTGTGTTGCTGCTGTGTATGTGTGTTGTGCAAATGCTTTACACATTGCCTCTGGGATAAGCTTGACTGCTCATGCCAAGCTACCAAGGGGGTGAGCGGGGTTATCTTCAGCATGTAACTCCCTTGCCCTGACTAGAGTGGTAGTTTCTGCCTGGCTAAGGTGCAAGCCCTCGCCAACCAGAAATCCAATTTCTAACACTGTGCATCTGCACTGCCATGCGGTTTAAGTAATGAGGGTAGGATGGCTACTTCCTGTGACTTCTCTTACCCCAGATGTCACTACACCCACTCTCGCCGGCTCCCTCCACAGAAACGGAAGACCCGCGGGGGAGTGTTGCTGAATTGGAATTTTCCGAAATGTATAACTTTCTGGGTTTACATATGGGGTTTACACCTGTTCCCACCACAAACTGCAAGGAGGTTGAAACCCCCAAAAAAAGAAAAATGGGCTATCACTTAATAAAATGCAAAAACGAGGCAAAAAAATGGCTTTGTTTTTAAAAATCTGCTTGTTGATTAAAGTGATATTAGCACAGCAAACCTTCTGTGGAAGGCATTTTGTTTTTAAAGATAGGATTTCTTATGCTGCATTAAAAAAATGGCTATATTCTCGAGTGTCTCCATGGGACTGCACACCTGTTGAATTCCAAACTTGTAGAGAAAAAAGGGATTCAAATCTGGCGTGGTTATCTTTTGTAGAAAAATGTTCTGAAGGCTTAATAGCAAGTGCCTCAAACTTCAGAATCATAAAAAGGGGTTAGCAATTTGGCTGGAAAAGCCTCAGAAGCTCAGCATCACAGTTTTGAACATTATGTTCTCTCATTAAGCTGAAAGCTGTAACAATGATTGATTGTTTTGTAAGATGACTGTTGTGATGTACCTATTTATTTATTTTTGTCCTCATTTGTGAATATGCTAAAATGTCGAAGGTCCATTCTATTAGGATTGGGGGTACCCGTCTCTCTATAAGGAGGGGATGTATTAAGCATCCCGGGTTAACAAATTTCCCCCTGTCTGGTCAAAGGGACTTACTTCACTGAACATGTATATGTAATTGTGGCTCCGTGATGATCAGACGAACCTGCAAAGCATATTACTAATCATAGGACCAGAGATATCACAAAAGAAACAAATAGTGGTAGACCATACTTAGGAAAGGATTTACAGGCCACGGAGCCTTCTACCGAATCAAGTTTAAACAAAAAAATTAGAGAATGTTTCAAAACTAAAAAGTTGAAATTGTTACATGCACTTCAAACCATATGTCCCATAATTCCCAAAATGTTGTTTTCTTAACCTTAATAGCTCGATCAAGAGTTGCAACACTTTTTACTGATCAAATCCATTCCACCTCTGTAGGGGCGCATGGGAGTATCCATTTAGTGCACAACTCTCTACGTGCGAGAAGAATTAAGACAAAGATAATGTTTTTTTGAATTTTAGTAAAGTTAAAAAAAATTGCCCCGCCCGTTAGTACCCCAAAGATGACTATATCCAAACTCAACTTTAGTTCTTTGCCTAAGACTTCTGATATGATCTTACCCACTTTATCCCAGAATGTCTGGATCGAGGGACACTGCCACAACATATGCGCTTCTCCCACATTTTCGTCCCCGCATTTGGAGCATTTTTTTACTGCCCGACTTCCCATCTTTGATAACATCTGAGGTGTCCAGTAAGCCTTATGGATAGTGAAAAGAGGATTCTTTCTCAGTGAGGCGGGCCTCACATAATGCTATAAATAAGCCATAGACCTTTACTGAAAAAAACAAATCTGGATCCCTCAGAACCCAAAAGTTATCGACCGATTGCATCTCTCCCCTTTCCGTCTAAAATATTTGAGAAAATCATGAACTGTCAGCTGGCCAACTATATCGATCAGAACAACCTCCTCGATGACACCCAATTTGGGTTTAGAAAAGGGCATGGGACAGAAACAGCACTGATAAAAGCAGCAGATGAAGTCAGACTGATTAAGGATCAAGGAGGCGCAGCAGTCCTGATATTATTGGACTTGTCTGCAGCCTTCGACACGGTCGATCATAACATCCTGATCGACCGTGTAGCCCACATCGGCATTCAGGGGAAAGCCAAATCTCTTCTGACTTCCTTTCTGTCTGGCCGTATACAGTCTGTTAAACTGGGTGGCTTCTACTCTCCTGTTTTCACCTTACCTTGTGGTGTTCCCCAAGGATCCTCGTTAAGTCCGACACTATTTAACATCTATGTGTCAGACTTGGCGAGGGTCATTAAATCATATGGAATTGGGCTGATATCATACGCCGACGACACCCAGTTGGTACTAGCCATCCATAACAATGGAGGAGCAGTTGCGGCCAACTTTCAGGAAGGCATGATGGACATCAGCTCCTGGATGGATCACAACTGTTTAAAATTAAATTCAGACAATACGGAGGTCTTGATCTTCGGTAGTTTGACCCCGTCTTGGTCCCCAGTATGGTGGCCTCCGGACCTAGGCGCCCCCCCCCCAACACCGGTCACCAAAGTCAGGAACTTAGGGGTATTATTTGATAATAAGTTATCATTTCTGAGCCATGCTAATGCAGTAGTTTCTGCATCCTTTTACACTCTTAGGATGGTTAAGAAACTACTGCCTTTCCTCCCCCCCAGTGCAGGCAAGACCCTTATGTGTACCTTGGTACTGTCCAAGGTCGATTATTGTAATGGTCTGATACTAAATGCCCAAGAACAAGTCCTTAACAAGATGCAACTAATCCTGAACGCGGCTGCTAGAATTCTGACCTGTACACCAAAGTTTTCCTCCATCACCCCCATTGTTCGCCAACTTCACTGGCTCCCGGTCAGGAGTCGCACCAAATTTAATGCGCTGTGTATCACTTATAAGGCCATGAATAACATAGGGCCAGAATTTTTAAAAAAAGCCTTGTGTGTATACACCCCCAAAAGAACCTTACGCTCATCCTCAGCCCATTTGCTCCCAATCCCGCGTACAAAAAAAGTGAATTGGGGAGACAGACGTTTCATAGTGGCTGTTTCCAGATTGTGGAACACTCTCCCCCACTATATAAAAAATAGTCCTTCCTTAATGACATTTCGGAAACAATTAAAAACATGGCTTTTTATTCAGTAATAAGTCAGGGCTTCCCCTCAGCACATGATTTGAGCAGCGCCAAGACACCTCAGGGTATTTGCGCGCTATAAAAATTGTATAAATAAATAAATAAAATAAATAGATACTTGCCATAAAGCTTCGTGATTCTGATCCGGCAGTTCCCTCTTCCAGCTCTCCACCAGTGGATTTTGTGCCCCTTCTTCTGCCTGAATCAACATCCAATACCACTCTGTGATTTCTCTCCGCAGCATGGTATGTAGACATATCCTAGTCTCCACCTCCAGGTTCCCCTCACCATTTTTGGCCAAGGTATATGCCCAGCTTACTAGTTGATAATATTTAAATTTGGAGACAGAATCACTGGAAATCTCTGACAGTCTCTGCCAAAAAATTAGTTTAGAATTTTCTAGGAGCTGCCCCAAATAATTGATCCCACACTCATGCAGAGGGGTTGCTAATGAATCCAAAAGGCAATCAGGGGTACCCAGAGAGCTCCAAATAGGAGCAGAATCACAGTAATATGGTATTTGCAATGTGCGTCTTATATGATACCACATCTTGGCTGCACCAGGAAGAATCTTTAACCTAATTTTAATTTTTTTTGTTTAGGATAGCCAAGTTTAAAAAGGAAAGATTCTGATTGAATTTGGGGTTCCTCTACAAGAGCCTTTAAATAAGTAACTAAGCTGGAACTGTCCTTTAGAAGTTGGCAAAATGTTTTTTGGCTGGAAGGTTTGGTAATATTGGTATAAAACTGGGGTGGCAATGCTGCCTTGCTCTTTCTTCCTTCGTAGTTTCTTCAGAGCAATTCTGGGACATTTATTTCTCCAGATGAAACTAGTAAATAATAATAATAATAATAATCCACATTTGTAAAACGCGAACAATCACCCGTAAGGTTCTCCAGGCGCTGGGGGCCGTCAGGAAGATTAAGCAAGCTATTGCCCAGAGTCACATGGTGCTGGGCTCATCTGCCCCCAGCGCAGGGGACCGAACCGTGATCCCCAGATTCCAGCGTCAGTCGCCATGGCGCGGCACCACACCTCTCCCGTCCTGTAAACACTCCTTGTATTCTCTAAAACCATATTTTATTAAATTCTAAGGGAATCGGATTGAACAAAAAGGTAGACTTTGGGAGCACCAACATTTTTAGAAGAATTGACCTGCCAAGAAAAGACAGTGGCAGCGCTCCACAGGCTTGAAGTTGTTTTTTAACTGATGTAAATAGTTTGCCAAAGTTTGTTTGAGTTAATTATTCCAGATTGTGAACTATTTGTACTCCCAAGTATTACATTTCTTGCCATATCAAGTTACTGCTGTATTGGGTGTTCCATTGCATCAGTTCTGTTTTTTTCTGGTTTACAGAATACCCAGATACGCTTCCAAATTGATCCAGAGTCTCCCAAATAGCTGAAAGGGAATTCGTTAGGTCACCAGTAAAGATCATTAAGTCATCGGCATATAGACCAATTTTTTTTTACCAACCATTGCAGACTAATGGATGGATATTTCTGATTGCCCTTAATTTGCAAGCCAGAAGCTCATGTAAGTATTAAATAATAGGGGGGAAAGAGAACAACCCTGTCTAGTCCCTCTACCAATTTTTATTAATTTAGAGAGATTCCCATTTACTAACACCTTTGCCAAAGGATTTTTATATAGTGCTCTAATTGCTGTTAAAAAACTTTCTTCTAGGTTAAAACGTTCTATCATTTTATGCAAAAAAGACCAACTAACCTTATCGAAAGCCTTAGTGGTGTCTAAAGTCCTCACTGTCAGGGGATTCCCAAATTCCTTCATTAGATCTGTAGTAGCAATTAATTCATGAGTTAACTCGTTGAGTTGCCTCCCCCTTATAAAACCTTTTTGATCTACATGAATTAAAGGTCCTATCACCTTATCCAGTCTTTTTGTTAAAGCATGGGTATAGATTTTGTAATCACAGTTAAGAAGGGAGATTGACCTATATGATTTGCAGAGCCTCTGATTTTTATTTGGTTTTAAGATTATGGTTACAGTAGCCATATCCCAAGGTGATGGAAGGTTCTGTCTACAAATAAAGGCAGAGTTAAACAATTGCACTAAAATTGGGGCAAGTTCCTCTTTCAGAATAATATACATTTAGTTTGAGAGAGCATCCAGACCTGCGTCTTTCCCCCTTTTCAAGCCCGTAATAATGAGAAGTATTGCCTCAAGACTAAAAGGACTATTTAGTCTATCTTTTTCCAAATCCTGCAATGAGGGGAGTTCGATGTCTTGAAGAAAATCTTCAATTTTCCTATCATCTACACTTTACTATCTTCTTTATAAAGATCTTGGAAGAAGGAGGCAAACGCATTCTCAATCTCATCTTCATTGGAGATTATATCTCCAGAAATTTGACATCTAAGGTCCCTAATCTGATTTCTGGTTGGCCTGTGTTTTCCATGCAAGCAGTTTGCTGCCCCCCGCTCCATATTCATGGTGTGACAGTCTGTTTGCTTCCTATTTTTTCCTAATGATTGCCTCAAGATAATCGGCCAGCTCCGATTGTGCAGTTTGTAATTTGTTCTTTAGTTGCAACACATTTAAGCTTCCAGAGTTTTGTTCAAATTCTACTTGGTAGCCTTGAATAATATTTTCCAGGTTATGTATATCATCCTTGACTTTCCTATTATGTACGATAGATAGGTTGGTTACAATGCCCCTTGTGTAGGCCGAATCTATATTAACCAGAAAGAATTCACTTGTGGCATTTTTCAGTTTCTCCACTATCTGGGGATCTAAAAGCAAAGATCTATTTAAAGTCCACCTACGAGAGAGCAGCCTTGTTCAACATAACCCGTAAGATAACTGCTCAATGGTCAGAAAGATGTTCTGGGGCGTGAGTAACTTTAATTATATTTTTACTGGTATTTGTAGCCACAAGAAAAAAATCGTGAATAATGCGGCCATCGATCCTGGATCGATGGCCGCATTTTTTATTATGGAAGGTAAAGGCTTCCCCACCCGTCCCAGCCTTTTCTCCCTTCAACCTCCATATATCTACAAGGCCTATGTCTTCCATCAATTGCTTTAAAGTACTTCTCATCTCGTGAGTTACAGCGCCCCTTGTCATAAATTGGATCTATAACAACATTAAAGTCGCCACCAAGTATTATAGGATTGTTAATATCTACCAGATGAAGAAGTAAGGTACGTAGCGAGGCTGGATCGTCTATATTAGGGCCGTAGTATTCCATAAAGGTCAGCTAAGATCCATAGATTTTGGCACTAGCAATTGCCCATCTACCAAGGGGATCAACCACATATTCATCTAATGTTGCTTGAATGTTTTTAAAAAAAAGTGGTGCGACTCCCTTTGTCGGGCATGTTTTGGTGGTTCACACACAATGTTCCACCCATTTCTGTCCTTTGAATATCTCAGCCCAATCATCTTTTAATAGATGAGATTCTTGTATTAATATCACCTCGCTATCAGAGAGTCTTAAATACTCTAAAATCTGTTTTCTCCTAGAGACAACTATAAGGCCATAGACGTTCCATGATAAAAAAAAATTATTTTTTGGGTGTATTTGAGTTCATTGTATATCTAGTTTGGTAACTCAAGGTATCTGAGGTGTTTCAGATGCTTATAACCCTCTAAAAAGACTGAACTATGTCGTAGACTAATTGGATCGGATTTACAAATGAGAATGTTTATTTTTTAACCCACATGCTTCCCCACCCAGTACAAAAAACAAAATCATCTCTTTGTTTATATTTTATTTTTTGCCAGTGACCTCCCCTTCCTACCCCCTCCACTTCCCACCCTGGGGAACCCTCCTAACACTACTGGAGGTATCTGAATGATTACCTCCCATTTGAGCTCCAATGCATCAGGCGAAAAATAACAAATTACTTGTGATGTGATTTAATTTGTTCGTTAAATTTACTGATTTCAGTGGGGTCCCTTAAATTGCGCATTCTATTATTGCACATCACTTTTAGGGAAGCTGGGACACGTAGATTAGCAGTAGCCCCCAATCCTCTCAGCTCTTGGATACATTTCCTCAAATCCCATTTTCGATCTTGAGTTGTGTGTGAAATGTCAGATCCAACTCGAAAGGACCATTCACCCTTCTTATATGTACCAGCTTTGAGACCCCCCGCTAGAATTCTCTCCTTAAGGGAATATGATTTGAAATTAACCAGAATTCTCCTTGGATTTTTTTTCCGGTCTCTTAAGGTAGGGGTCCCGGTGCACTCTTAGGATGTCTTCCTTCAAAGTAGACTCCTCAATATCCATAGTAAACTCTTTTAAGAGTCTGATTGTGAAACCCCTTATATCTTCCCCTTCAAGACCCTCCGGGACATTTAGGATCTTAATGTTATTTCTCCAGGCGTTATTTTCAAGAACCTCCAGTTTATCTCTGAATTCTTTGTCACTGTCTTTCAGTTTTTCAATCTCAGTTTTATTTAAATCAACTTTTTTTGAAAGGTCATCCAGGGAATTCTCTATTACTCTGACTCTGCCCATCAAGTTCTTAATCTTATTTTCCAGATTCTCACAAGTGCTTTGGATCTTTTCCTGGTGTATCTCTGAAACTGCAAACATTTCCCTAATTTCCATTAGTAAAGTAGATAGTCATTTTTCTATACCAGGTTGGTCAGGCTGGTCAAGCTGGTCTGATTTTTCAGCCAATGCAGAGGCTGTTTCAGGAGACTCCTTTGAGGTGTTTGCTGAACTAGTCTCTGCTTGTATACCAAACTCATTTTCAGCTATTGGTGCGAAAGGGCTAAACCTGTTCTCAAAACATAAAGCACTGTCCATGACTTCTGTACTAACAGTTCCGTCCATAATGCACATGGGGTTGTCAGAATTAGAGGTGTGTGCCGAGTCTACGAGTGTTGGTACTGAGGTACAGGGTGGTGTTAGGTGCACAATATGAGATTGAACTTTAAAGTGAGAGCGAAGTGAGGGCGTGATTTTTAAACATTCAGGGTTTCTTTTAGATCATAGCTTCCCCGGTCCCGGTGTAGTTTTATCTGTCAGAGAGCCCCTTGCAGTACTAGTTGGTGGGATCATCTGGGAGATGATAGGACCTCTGTTATCCTGTCCTATTTGAGATGGTAGCAGAGGTACTTTTTTAATTGGAGAACCTGCAGAGTCTTGACTCGTTCCTTTTGGATTCCGGCTCCTCGGGTGTATCTGTTAGTGGAGCCGGTGGAAGTTTCATTCAAAGCCTCACTCTCTCCCTCTTTCACAAAAACTCTGGGAGATTTAGAACCTCCGCCAAAAACGTTTGTTTTTTTGCCCCTTCCCCGTCTTACCGGAGTCCTCAGAGGTTTTGTGGTGACCTTGACCATGCCTGCCTTCTGCCACTGGAGGGCAAGGAATTCCCAGTGCAAAACAAACTGCACTCCTGTGTGCTGGTGGTCAGATTACAGCTCCCACTGCCCCAAAAGCTGATCCTGGTGGCAGCACGCGACGCTGTCTGAGCTAGACCGCTGCCTCCACCCACATGCTGCACCACGGCTGAGATGCCGTTTTTGTAAAGGCTATACAAACAAACGCGGATGGGGAGAAACCCCAGCAGCGGGGGCCGGGAAAGTGGCAAGGATTGCCTCGGCGATATCAGGGAATCATCCAGAGGCAGCAAACCAGCAAACCTGCTTCATTCTACGAGCACAGGTCCGAGTGTGAGCTGTTTACCGCATGAGCAACAGAGCTTGTGACCGGCACTAATTGACGGCGGTTGTATGACATGACAATGCGTGGTATTACCACGCGTGCCATTACAACGCAGGAATTACAACGAAAGTCGTTACAACGAATTTCGCTGGAGGGCGCTGGATAGTGGAATAGTTTAATTTTCTATTCCAACTCCAGCCCACGTTGACAGTAGGGAAGGAGTTGGATAGAAAATTAAACTATTCCCTATCCAAGAGCGCCCTCCAGCGAAAGTCGTTGTAACAACTTTCGTTGTAATTCCTGCGTTGTAATGGCAGTGCGGGGTAAGCCCCACGTTGTCATTGCTGTTCACCTTGATGGCCACCATGTTCCCCCTGTGATGTACCTATTTTACACAGATATCTAGAAATGGAGAGACAGATTTACTAATATTTGCCTCAAGGTAGTGCAGTAACCATAGTTGTTGTGAACCTTTGAATAAAAGGGAGAGAGAAAAATGCCCCATATCTTTTAAGGGATTGTGCTCTTTTTCTCTCCCCCAGCAGTATTGCACTTTTGACTGCCATGCACAAATGCACACCCTATTGTGCATCATATTTTAGACAACGAAATAGGATTGCTATTGTGTTTTAGCTCTTTAATTGGCTTGGAACTGCTAAATTCTTTACAGGTTTTCCCTGAGTTAAAGCTGTCTACTTTGTTCCATATCTACCAAGGGTTGAACCCAGATTTGACTTATTGGAACTATGTGTTTAGCCAGACAAGTTTGTGGCTGTATTCTTGTGGTGGGCTCACATCCAACTCTATGAATAACCCACTTTTGTAGAAAGCTGTTAATGGTGGTACGATCTATACTTACAATCTTCAAATTTTTTAAGAGTTTGACAGGCAACTAGTATGGCTAAATGTACCAATGCATGGACTTCCAAGAAAGCTATAGACAATGGTTCAAAACCTAATACCCACGACATAGACGAGGAGAAACAAATGTAGAGTAACATAAATATAGCTATAAGGGAAAATGTTGCATTTCAGTCCAAGCAAGTCTTATTTGGATGAATCTACAAATGTAGTGCTTACTCTACTTATATAAACCTGATATACATGAAATCATACTTATTTGGATTGGTACAGTGCACGCTCATATGTATAACCATATGTATAGCAGCTTCCCCACCTGGTATTGTAAATTATAAAAAATACAGGGATTATGTATATGGTTCAAAGATATTTGGCCAACACGTGTTTTGTGATATTTATTACTTCATTTGGGGCATATAATTTCATGTGACATTCACACAAGCTCTCTTTATCTTTAGTTGCTCACTAGGCTTACTCAATTTCTTCAAGCTTTCCAACATTACTTTTAAGTGATACTGTATTTCTCTACAGTTTTCTGCACAGAAACCAGCATAGTACCGCTCCAGAGCCAGTGTATGACCTAATATCTTTGAACCTTAAAAGTTTAAAGAAGAATTAATCAGGAGCTGTGCCCCTCACATCATTTCTGTAATTTATTGCTCTGCTTTTAATCTAACCAGCTTGCCTACTAACCTCTCTGTGCTATGGATTTAGAAAGGAACATCTCCAAAATTGGATGATAGGTGTAGGGGAACGGATTCCTTAAGTTTAGAGTAAAAAAGATAACAAAAATGTAGGGCCTCATTACGATGTCAGTTGGAAAGCATTCCGACCGACTGGGTGTCGGAATGGTTTCTGACCGAATCGGATTCAGGGAGTCCGACCGACCTATTACGATTTTTCTGAACACCTTTCAGTCGGTCTCCCATTGACATCAATGGGAGCCTATTTTCCCACCGACAAAACAAGCTCCCATTGAAAAAAGCAGTGGTCGCGGAAAACCTTGCACCCTGTGGCGGGCAACCATCCACCAGACTGTGGATGGTTGGAAAGAGGGGAACCATGGGTACCCCCCACGGACCCCAACCAGAGGCCTCCAGGCTAAGGGGGGCCTGCTACAGTACCCATAAGTCAGATTCCTACAGCCAATCCGTGTCGGACAAAACGATTAGGAATGGCTGCTGAATCCAACATCGTAATCGCTCTGGCGGAAACTCAGTCCATAAAGCCGTGCGAGTCAGCTCCGACTGACTCAGTTTCTCTGAATGCCGGTCGGAACGGAGTCGGATGGACCGAACAGTTACCTGAGATTGTAATTGGTCAGTTGGAAATGCGGGTTCTGAATCGGATTTGGACAAACCGAATGCCGTTCGGAGCCTTTCCGACCATTTTATTTTTTTATTTTATTTATAAAGTTTGTATAGATCGAACTTGATCCCGAAGGATATCATAGCGCTTTACAGTTTGAGGCAAAGGTAACAAATCAGAACATTAGTCTAACATCCTATGTCTCTTCACCCACTACACAGCTGATGAAAGCAGAAGGAGCTAAAACTGGTGGGCTATACAAATTGTTGATGAGTAGCTGTAAACAATGGGCAAGTATTTCACCCCAGGGTTCGGAGGAACGTCATGGATGACTTGAGTTTTGATCTTTTCGTCTCATGGCACTCAGAACCTGGGCATCGGATGGCCACTGATAGGGAGAGATGCTTCATGGTGTGGCCTAGTCAATCTGCTACCTAGTCTACTATGGGTCCACCCAGAGGGAGGAGCGGGATGGACACTGATATATGTTGAGCCAATCTATGTTTTTTAGGGATATGCATGATACATTGCCTCCGGCACTTGCTGCCAAGGTTTTAATCGTAATGTTTTTTCTGATTTGCCTCTTATTGATAATTATTTACCTTATCAGGGATGTCAGCGCTCCTAGCATTTTCAAATGTACGCTATGATGTCTTTTGGGGTCAGAACCCCGGATAGTCATCCTCGTAATCAGCCTCTTAATGGGAAATAGTGTTTACAAAAACATGAATTTATATATGCAGAATTTACTCATGCATCAGTGCCTCAGCATGTGCCACGGCTTGCCACATTCTGCAGCACACATTGAAAGGGAAATTAGCCTCCTGGGATTGTTTTTGTGCAGGAAGGTGCCCCTTCCTACACAAAAACAATCCTGTCTTCAATGCAGGTACCCTTGCACCATGGTGCAAGGGGGCCTACGTTGGCACTAGGCCACCAAAACGGCGCCAGCGCAGGGACAAGGACAGGAGTGCGTTGTAGTCTTTTAAATATGGCGCATTCCTGCCCTTTCCCTGCCATGCAGCACAGCTCAGCAAGGTGACTTGCTGGGCTGTGGGACTTTTTTGTAAAAATGCCCTTCTGTGTGAAAAAGCTGGAATAATTTTCACTACATAATAAAACATGTAGGTCAGAAATTGATGGGGTTCAGAGCAGGTTTTTCAGAGAACAATAGATCCTTGAAAGGCGACTGGGAGTTAAGGTCGCACAAAGATTTTGGTGGCATTTAAGATGCATATTCCACCTAATGTAAGAAGCTAAATAAATCTTACCCATCCACGGCAAATCTTTATTTCAAAGAGATCAATAAATAAGAATGACTGACTATTTTCAGATGTGTAACTTATCTGGAGATATGCAAATAAATAATGTGTCCTTGAAAATCTCAAAGAATGTTCATAGATGGAAATTAAAAGCATTCGCAGAAAGAAGTTGCAAAAGAAATGTCATGACTTTGAGCTTTAAACCAAATTCTACAACATTCTTACTCAATAACTCAAAGCCAGACCAACGCTTTTTCTCAAGTATAACCCTTATGTCTTCGCTCTGCTATTTTTATCTACTACACTATTCTTCTGTCTTTGTCAGCAAAGAACCCGCATTCCTTTTTTTTACTCTATTATACCATGAGTATTATATACCTTCTTGTTCCTTCTCCTACTTGTATGAAACTATGTAAAACGATGTTCATGCTAGCGCCGGGACGCTCTTGTGAGTAGCTGTGCGTGGTATTAATCATTATAACATAACATAATCACTATGTCACCCTGTTCCTAGGATATAGTCTGCGCTATATATAAAAAAAACAATGAATTTAAAGATGTAGTCAACGTGAATAGAGATATTCTAAGTGTTAAGGGAAAATATATCACTTAACATCTGCACATTAAATTGCAGCAGACTGATGATCTGTCACATTTCCTGCTAATTTCGCTCATACTATTTGAGGAAATGAAGGAAATGAATGAACCCATTTTAAGGGAATTTTAAATTAGGTATGATACGGAAAATGTGATAGGTGTAATTTTGACATTAGTCTATGCCTGAAAGAAACCCTTTTTTAAAAGGCTGATTTTGCGTAATTGTTTTAAAACAGACCTAGCTCAAAAGAAACGTGGAGGGTTTAATAGACAGTGTTTTATTTGAAACGTGGAGGGTTTAATAGACAGTGTTTTATTCTTCAGCAAAACCGCATCGAGGTGCTATGGTAATTGTGCATGTAGTCTGGTTAAAAAATACGAATTACAGATATTATGGTTTTATGGGTACCGAACTCAGAGTCAGGGAGGAACATCGTATTGCCACAGTACTAATTAATAAGCTGTCCAGTTGTTTTTCATACATTTACTTTACGCTGTTACTTTTACGAGCAAAAAGTTGAATACAGGAGAACATGGTTAGATAAATATATTGACCAAAAAACGCAATTTCATTCTACTCGTCATTGTTAAAAAAAAAAATGGAAACCTACAACTGCATATTTCTATTCATTCATATGTAAAGCTTTCCAAGTAATGTCTGGAAAGTGGAAACCTACCACAATCACAGGTTCCCAAGTGTACTTTTGAAAAACGTTTATGAACTCTAGTTTTGAACATACAATGTACATTCCTATATGCATACATGCAAAAGAAATTGCAAGTGCACATGGTAACATAGGGTCTGATTTAGAGTTTGGAAGAATGACCGTCGTTTCTATGCCACAGAAACTTTCCATTTACTTTTTTTAGAGCAGGCAAGGGTCCGATGGACCACTGCTGCTCCCACTTAAAAAACATTTTCGCTGCCAATCACAAAGGAGAAGGACCCTTTCCCATTTGCAACAAATTTGATTTGTTCTGCGACCTTATTTGCATTTGCAAAACAATCTTACATTCTCCTGAGACTCCCTATTAGGAAGGGATGCCCTTGGCACGCCCCTTCCTAATTGCAACTTGCAAAACCTATTTTGTGAGTCGGTAACCCGACTCTCAAAACAGGTTTGGTACGTGCTACATCCCTTTTTAGCTGCCGCAAACGGGCTGATTTTCCATTTGCGACCACCAAAAACATTTGTACATCCAGCCCTTCGTTTTACCTGATGTTGTTGTTGTGTGTTCCCGAGGAGAAGCTTTTAAAACATGCTGTGTTTATAAGATTTACAGGCAGATTCATCAAGCAAAATTGCGAACGCAATAGCTGTGAATTAGCTATTGCGATCGCAATTAACAGAAAAGCAATTCATGATGTGAGAAGCACAGAAATTGCGAAATCGCAAAAGAAAAATTGCGACTTCGCAAAATTATTCGCAGAATCTATGAGGAACCCCTATAGTGAATCGGAAATAGTGAGAATCCATGGATTCTGCAAATTTCCTAGCAAACTTGCTAAATATTCGCTAACGCAATTCATGAAAAATCGCATATTGCGAAAAATCAGAAAATCGCATTTTGCGACGCGCAATTTAAGGAGAACCAAACCCAGGTGGTAACCATGAAGGAAAAATTAAAAAAAAAAAAAAGTCCTAACTAGCCACAGGTGCAGGCCTGATCAAACACACTTAAGGATATACAGTAGGAGCATGAGGACTTTCACAATGCCAGTGCTCTACATGGTGGTCAGGCGGCGAAGGCTCCAGGCTGCAGCACGGAACAGACGCAGGATCCAGGACCGAATATTCCGCCAGCGGATCACCCTCCTGGGCCAAACTGCAGAGCAAATTTACTCAAAGTACCGCCTGAATGGGGCAATGATCATTAAGCTGATCCGGGACCTAGACCCCCTGATGCAGCACCCAACAAGGAGGACCAATGCCGTGCCCACCCATGTCCAGGTCCTGTGCAGCCTGCACCTACTGGCCTCAGGAAGCTTCCAGGGGATAGTCGCTGTTGCTGGGGGGATATCCCAGAGCACCATGTCCCGCTGCCTAAGGAGTTTCCTGGAGGCAATGCTGACCCGGCTACACCATTATATCTCATTCCCAACAACTCAACAGGACTTAAATTAAACCAAGCTTCATTTCTACAACATTGCGCAATTTCCACATGTCATAGGATGCATTGACTGTACCCACATCCACATCTGCCCACCTGCACAAACGGAGTACATGTACTGGAACCGCAAGTCCTACCACTCCCTGAATATACAGATGGTGTGCAACGCCAAGACATTCATCACAGACATAGTGGCACAATACCCGGGGAGCACACATGACTCCTTCATATTCCAGCACAGCGGCATGCACACACGTCTAGCCAGGGGAGACTTTGGCGAAGGACACCTACTCGGTGAGTACACATGCCAACAATTAGTACACTGTGACCATGTAGCTGTGCATAACAGACACTCACCCTCTACTCCTTTCATTCAGGTGACAGCGCCTACGGTCTCCGTGAGTACCTCCACACCCCATACCTCAACCCTGCAACACCACAGCAACGGCGTTACAATGCTGCACACATACGCACGAGAAATTGCATCGAGAGGACATTTGGCCTTTTGAAGAGCAGATTCTGCATACTCCACAAGACTGGTGGTGCCCTCAAATACGAGCCTGAGGTCTGCTGCCGCATCGTGGCCGTGTGTGCAATACTCCACAACATTGCTACCAAGTGCAGGATACGGGTAGAGATCTCTGGCAGTGAGTCGGAAGGGGACAACCGCCCACCTGCACATATGTGTCATTCACGCGGGGAGAATCCTGCAGAAGGACACAGGCGCCGCAACCAAATCACCATTAACTGTTTCTAGTGCACCCACTCGCCTCACCCAACACTGCACTCCTGCATGACAATTGTAATAATGACATGAGTCAGATTAACTGGAACTGAATATTTGTTATTGTTTTGTTCACAATAAACTAGGAATTCCTCACACAGTTACATGAGTGGTATTGTAAGTCATAAGTTCCCATGTATTTGAGGAGGGCATGCTTGTGTCAGTAGCATGGCCCTTCATGGTAGTAATGAAAATGTCAATGACGCCTCCGGGCGGACGCTCCCAGACGTCTTTCCAGCTCTTCCTCAGGATTTCGCCGTGAGGCAGCAGTGGGCCTGGTGCTGCGGCGGGGTACAATCACCAGTGGCACCGATTGGCTGCTGTTGCTTCAATTTGCCTCACTAGTGTCATCCCCCCACCCGCCTGGCTATGGCCAGTTGCCTGCAGACCCTGCACTGCAGTAGTAACTTGCTCCAGTGCCCTTGCGACATTCTGGCAGCACTGGACCATTTGCACTTGCATGGCCAACGAGCGTCGTGAGAGTTGGGAGGTGGCATTCCCTATGACATAATTTGACCGCGTGTACGCAGACAGGCGGGTCAGCAGCTGACGGTGGCGGCGCTGATTGACATCCCGCTGGCTCAACATGGCCCGTGTGTTGTCCTCCACTGCAGCAGTCATCCTCTCCATCCTGTCTGACAGCTGTCCCACATTGTTAGCGGTCTTGTGCATCTGTAGGTGGATTGCTGCAAGATGACGGGCTTGTGTCTGGTGTATGCGGAGCTTACGGCGCTCAATGGAGAGCCCAGGTGCACGCACATTCACCCCCCTGCCAGCGAGCGTGGTGTTGAGTTGCGCGGCACCCTCCCCAGTGTCTCCTGGTTTTCAGCTGGAGTTTGTCTGGAGTGGAGCTCAGAACAATGCTGCTTCCACTTCAGGCTCTGAATGCAGAATGAGGGTGGGGACTGCCTACTTCCTGGTAGTGATGTCATCACTGTGCTCAAAATGCGACTTCCCGTTTTAGCGATCTCTCAATTAGCGAGATCGCAATTTGCGAAATCGGTAATTGCGAGATCGCAATTTCAACAGGGAAAACGGCTGAATCTGCGATTTTTCTGCGATTTTCGGTAACTCGCAATCGGCGTTGGCGGCCGATTGCGATTCGCATTTTTTTCTCGCAAATTTTCATGAATCCCATTCTGCGGCGATTTCTAAATTGCGATTCGGTATTTCTCGCAATTCAGGAATCGCAGATTTTGAGTTTGATGAATCTGGGGGATAGATTGTTATTTGTAACATGTGTTTTCCTAGAAATATGGGGTTTTTAAATTATGCTTTGTTATTTCAGATTCTGATGTACATTTTTAACATATATTGTGCACTCTTTTAATGAATCATTTTCCCATCTTCATTTCTCTTTTTGGATTACTAATGATTGTTTGTTAATTTTGTTTTCACTTCTGTGTGTTATGGCTTTTAAGCTGAAAATTAAGCCCAAAGCTCCAAATAACATCTTCACTTGAAAGCAACCATAAATGGATAGAGAAAAAGCTTCTCAAAATGTAATGCACAGAAGTCTGAATTTCTTGTCCACTCCACAAACTTTACCCAGATACCGATCTTGTCTGGCCTAAATCATTAAAGTTGGCAGATGGGACTATAAAATTGGCCATCTCTGTTGAATCCTTGGTGTTGAAAAATAGACCTCTCTGAAGGGTCAACCCAAAATGTTTGCCTTCCTCCTCCTCTTTCTTTTTTTTTTGCCGTCATTTTGTTAGCCTTAGGACTTTGAACGCTATACCATTGCTGACCAGTGCTAAAGTGCATGTGCTTCTCCCCTAAACATGGTAACATTGGTGTATACACAATTGGCATATTTAGTTTACTTGTAAGTCCCTTGTAAATGGTATACCATATACTCAGGGCCTTTAAATTACATGCTACTAGTGGTCCTGCAGTAGTGATTGTGCCACCCACACAAGTAGCCTTTCAAGCCTTTCTCAGGAATGCCACTGCAGGGCCTGTGTATGCAGTTTATGGACACTTCCACTTGGCATTTAAAACCCTTGGCCAAGCCTTACATTCCCTTATTATTACCCAGAAGTCACCCCTAAGTTATGCCTAAGATAGCCCATTGGGCAGGGTGCTGTGTAAGTAAAAGGTAGGACATGTACTGGTAAGTTTTGCATCACCCAAATTCATGTTTCATTACTGTGAAGCCTACTCCTGTCATAGGTTAGCATTGGGAAATCCTCAATACACTGTTTTGCTGTACTGCCTGATTAGAATGGTGTAGCTGCATCATGTTTAATATCTTTGAAATGGTAATGGTAAAGCATGTTTAATGGTAAAGTTGGGTTTCGGATTACTATTTTAGATATGTCCCTTTTAGGAAGTGGGCATTTCTCTGCTCTTACTGGTGTGTGTGCTTGCAGGTGCAACCTGAAATGCCTGTCTCCAATACACGTCTGGGGTGGGGAACCACTACACTTTTTACATTCCTCAAGATAGCCATAAATACAGGAAGAGTAGGTAGGACAGAGAACTCATCTGCATTCATCTGCATTCTGATTAGGGGTGGGTGGAACTGGTAGAGTAGCACAACGCAGAATTCCACGGAGTTGCATAAAACATCTATGAAATTCCGTGGAGTTCCACTCTGCCCTAGTTCTTCATGCCCACATACAACTTTAACAGACACACAAGTTTCCTGCTTGAAGTACACATCTTGACTGGAGTTTCTTTGTGCCCAGTGACCCATTGTATTTCTTTTCAGGGGCTCTGGTTGAAGGTGTCCTAGAGCTAAAGTGCACCTTTATTTGTATCGACTTACATTTTGTTTATTGCCACTCTCTCTATTACGGAGGATGCTGTTCACAGATATGTACGGACCTCACCCACACATCCCCGCTTAGGAGCTGCAGGTGCTGGTGCCAGTGGACAAAGCAGGGTGCCCAGGATGGCCACAGGGCTGCCACTCACCTACTCAGCATGAACAATTGGCACAGTTCTTGGCACCGGGTCCATGCCCCTGATACACTTCAGAACATAGACCCCAGTGGGAACATCAGACACGTTATGTCTCCCAGTAACCAATATGGACAGTTGTTCAACAAACCAGTTTTCAATGACAAACTCAGCCACTTGGGGAAAACTCCAGGATCGTATAGAAAGGGCAGCCAGACTGTCTAAGCGTTATGATGCTGCACACAAGAGCTATACAAATGCTGATGTATATATGTCACAAAACCACACAAATATATGCAACACAGCGGCTGCATTGAGATCCTAAATGCATTGTTCTTTTTTTCTCTCTTTCTCTTGTATGTTGAAACCTAAGACTCTTTGCACTATAGTGACAGCGCTCTGTGCAACCCTAGAACACTCAACACCCTTGCTCCTCACACAACTCTTTTAGGACCAATGAGCTGGGTCAGAAGACCCTGAACCCATGCACAATGATTTTTTGCAAAAACAGGAACTCCGTATCCTAGCCAGGCAGCACCGCCTTACCCCACTTTCCTACAAACACACAAGAAACACACACAGGACCCTCTTGTAAATATGCGGAGTAGAAACCCCTTGTTAAGCTGATCAATAGCAATGTGCAATCCAGGCACTGGGTTTTCAATTATCTTGCTCAAGGACGACTAACAAACCAACCTCCTTCTATTATTGCACCATTAAGTCCCCAGTGGAGCTCGAGTGATCAGGGCTGGAAGGGCCGTTGCTTCACACAAACGCAGGTGCACTCACCAGTACTCCTGCTGGCTCAGGGCAGCCTCAGTCCATTCTCTAGCTAGCAAGGCCCCTTCACCAGAAATAGCTGCTGCATCGCTGTTGGAAATGGGGTTCTCTAGTTGGCAGAGGTAGGTACCTTAGTCCAAATAGGGACCCCTGTGTTAAGTCAGGGTAAGGGGAAAACACACATTAGATAAGCCCTGCTCACCTCCTGGGTAGCTCCGCATGATCAGACAGACTTATCTCAAAGGCAATATGTAAAGTATTTGTACTCAAAACACACATTAATACAGTAATAACACAACAAATGGACACCACAGTAGTTTAGAAAAATAAAGTATCTTTATATAAACTCAACAAGACCAAAACAACAAAAATTCAACATACATTTAATTAGAATATGACTTTAAAAAGGTTTCAAACAACTGGGTCCATTGAAAACTACGGATGCATAATTTCTCACAAAGTACCTGTAGATGCACCGAAATTCATAAGGCCAAGCAGCCGCAGAGATGGGAAGTATAAATAAAAAAGGGATGCGTCAGTCCATGAGACCATGGGGGCACGAAGCAACAGTTCTGCTGCACGCAGAAAAAGTGATGCATCAGATCTGGTCTGTAAGGGGAAGTGATGCATCGATTCTGAAATGGTTCTGGTCCGCGGATGATGCATCTGCAAAACTTGCTGAACATGCATGATGCATGGAAATAAAGGATGCGTCGGCGATGGCGTTGAGTGGTGCTGCATCGATTTCTTCAGCCGCGATCCCTCAATGTGTCGGTTCAGCAGCAGCGCGACAATACATGGAGATTCTTCCTGCATAACGGTGCTGCATCGGAAAAACAGCTGCAAGAAGAGGGATGCGTTGATTTTCTTAGTTTTTCAGGTTTCTTCCAGCTCCCAACAGCAGGAACAACCTCCAGAGGCCCAGAACTGAAACAGGCACCTCCTGGTAGGTGAGAATTCACAGCAGCAGAGTTCAGGGGAGCCGGAGGTGAAGTCTTTGTGTCCCTGAGACTTCAGAACAGGATGCCAGCACACACAGGCCCTTGGAGATCTTCTTCAGGTAGGCTCAAAGCAAAGTTCCAGTCCTTTTCCTTTCCTTGGCAGAAACAGCAACTGCAGGCCAAGCCCACACAGCACACAGCTAAGGGGCAGTACTCCTCCTCACAGTTCTTCAGCTCTTCTCCTTGACAAAGGTTCCTCTTGAGTTCAGAAGTGATCTAAAGTTCTGGGTTTTTAGGTCTAATTCCTATACTCCAAAATATCTTTGTTCTCTTTGTGCAAGTGTCTCTGAGCCCCGGCCAAACCAGTTCTGTCCTCACTGCAAGGGGCGGAGACAGCATTGTGCAAGGGAGAGAGGCCCTATTTAGATGCAAGGAAATCTCCTCCCGCTACTATAAATTCAGCCAAACTCCATTCAGCTCAGATCAGACTCATCCAGGAAGGGCCAGACACAAATCCCCCCATGGCTGTCTACAGTGAATGGACATTCCCAACCCCTGTCACTCCAAAACTAGACAGTCAATACACAAACAGGCAAGGCATACAGAATGGTTAAACAAGAAAACGCATACTTTCTAAAGTGGCATTTTCAAACACACAATTGAAAAAACATCTTTACTAAAAGATGTCCCATTAAATTCTGAGTTCAGAGAGCCTAAACTTTATTCTCTATCTTGTCCCAATGGGACAATATACTTATAAGATGTTATAAAGCATTTCCTGTACTATCTTATAGGGCAAGATAGCCTTTTAGCCTCTTAATAGTGAAACACGAAATTGGCAGTATTTCACTATCAGGACATGTCACACACACCAGTACTTGTCCTACCTTTCTCATACACTGCACCGTGCCCAGGGGGGTATCTTGGGCCTACCATAGGGGTGCCTTACATGTAAGAAAGGGAAGGTGTGGGCCCGGCACGTGGGTGCACTTGCCAAGTCGACATGGCAGTTAACACCTGCGCACAGACACTGCAGTGGTAGGTCTGAGTTACCTTTTCAGGGCTACTCATGTGGGTGGCACAATCAGTGCTGCAGGCCTACTAGTAGCATTTGACTTACAGGCCCTGGCACACTTCAGTGCACTTTATTAGGGACTTATCAGTAAATCAAATGTGCTAATCAGGAAGAACCAATTGTAACAACAATTTACACAGGGAGTACTTGCACATTGACACTGATCAGCAGTGGCAAAGTGCCCAAATCATCTAAGCCAGCAAAAACGAAATTCAGCACAGCATCAAAAATACAGGGGGTAGAGGCAAAAAGTCAGGGGATACCATGCCAAAGATACCATGTCTAACAGTCACCCAATTCCTGACTCTGCATTGACGTCAATGCGCCTCACTCGCAACCTTAAAGGGGAAGCGTCTGGCCAACCTTTAGCCATGCTACAATTACATCCAGCTATGTAACCAACAAGAAGGCATTTTAAAAAGAAAAGCTTATAGCTCAATTCCTACTCCAAGGTCAGTATAAAAGAGTTTCACATGGTGCACAAGTGAGTTTAATGGATGTTAGTTGCATAACTCACACCAACCTACTGCTTCATACTAGTGGTGGCCAGGCACCGATAAACTCCACTGCACTGCTGCAGGAGGCAGAGTTTTTTGTGACCTCTGCGCTCCAGGTGGAGCACAGAGTGGAAATAAATTTGCAGGCTCCGCCGGTGGATCGGAGTCACGAACCACCACTAATTCTGATAGCTGTTCATGGAAAGGAAGAGAGGGGGGCTGACACCTACTCCTGAATAGGCAGTGTCCTCTTTCCCACAAAAAGGGTTGATTACCCCAACTGATAGCCTGGAGCCAGGCCTAGGAAGAAAGGTCCTGGGTGCACTTCAAAGACCCTTCTTTAAAGTCACCCCCACTTCAAAGGCATATTCGGGTGTAAGTGCTGGGTCTCTGACACTAATCACAAATTGACCCAGTCCTAAAAGCAAATAATCCATGTGGAACTGTGAACAACTATGGATTGTCGAGTGATCATTCCAATCATAACTATAATTTATAGAGATTATTACCCTGTTCCAGTCTATTGCCATAAATAAAAGATAGCCAGTCTCTGATAAACATATAACCAGACAACACAGTACAAGCATCCACTAGAAGGACAACATTTGAAAAAAGTGTTAATAGCTAGATGACACCTCACGGGCGCACCACCAATGGGACCCCTGGTTGGTACTCACCAGGATGGCCCTGTTCTCAACATCGGTGTCAAATAGCTTAACGTAAACGTGTCCAAAACCCAAAGGAAAAAGGAAGACAGTGAATGGTGCAGTGTACGCAAAAAACTTATATGAGACAAGGACTAACAACGTTCAACATATAACACACAAACTACTGTGCAACAAGATACAAAAACATTTTTACTCATATTTTCTTGTTGCCAACAGTAAACATATATATATAAAAAGGAGAGGTACGAATACTACCTATCGATTCGTACTCAGCTCACAGCCGACATGTTTCATTGCCTTAGGTATTTTATCAGGCAATTTCTTCAGGGCAAGCGAAATTTAGGGTGCCACTGCCAGCGGTACTGTGTTTTAAATGCTGTAAATCAAAATAAACATATGTGTATATGTAAAAGGCTGCCGGTAGTTTTACTGCGGGGTTAGCACTACATTGGATCCATGCATTGCACCTTGTAATAGACAATAATTATAATTACCTGGGAGGCACCTTTAGCTTTCATACCGTTACCAATATGGCTATGTAAAAATCCTGGACCCACTTCCAAGCGGTAAGTATGGTCTTTCCTCCCTTCTATTTTTATCTAGTAGAGACAAAGCGAAAAAAGAGGGGGGGGGCGCCGTACGGACGCACGTTAAAAACGGACATTCTAGTCTCACCGTATCTGAGTTCTACTCTCTGTGTATACCGCGTTTACCAGTGGAGGGAATTCGTTCGGCGTCTTCTCGGCACCGGAGCGCCGAGCAAGTGACGCGCGGTCTATTTACTTTTACCGGCGTCGACACCGGTCGGCTCTAATTGGCCCAAACAATCATGTGCTTTGCTCACCTCTGATCGGTCCAGCCAATCACGTAGCCAGTATAGCCATCGAATGCGGACTTGTACTCGTATTAACAAGTCGCATACTGTTTACTTTACAGACCAACAATTGTCACGTTTTTCTGTGTTGGGAGGGGCTCGTCTGGATCAGGCATACTCCTAATGACTAGAGACGTGCACGAAGTGTAACGGGCGTTCTCTTGAATAGGGAGGCGGCCATCTTGGAACAGTCTGGCAAAGCGTTTAGAGGGCACAAAACTATACTCTGTGTGAATGCAAACATGATGTCCCTTAATTATAATAGATGTTATATCATATTAATTGTCACACACCCAGCCCATTATATATTTCCAGATAACTCAATCAACAATTGTTTTCATGAGGTGAGCAAATTTATTAAGGGTTCAGGACATTCACAACTTTCACCACTCATGTCAGTTACTTCCAGCTGGTAGTATAGGGTGTATTAGTTCACATGGACGCCTTACAGCCTCTGGGGTAAAGGAAAACGTCAACTGAGTATATTTCATATGGTCAGTGTGTACTATCGGACCTTAGATCGCTAAGCCAGGGAACACCTATATCAGCGTAACTTGTTCCATTCCAGCAATTCATTTAATCCTTGCTGTTCGCTACGTTCCTGGTATATCCAGCGTGCTTCTTTTGTTACCAGGCGCTTTTCCATAGACTGAGCCTCACCCACCACTCTTTCCAGAACCACCCACGTAAAGGAATGTTTATTGCGATGACAATGTTGCACTAACTTTGTAGTCAATCTGCCCTGTCGTATTGTACTCAGGTGCTCTTGGATCCGGAGCTTGATTTTGCGTGTCGTTAGGCCGATGTACTCAAGGCCACACTCACAGCTCAATCTATATACTACATTCGTAGTGTTACAATTGCTGAAATGATTCAACGTCCATGTCTTTCCGGATTTTAGCACAACTGTGGTGCATTTGTTCGTGAGATGACACACCGAACAATTCCCACAGGGGTAGTGACCATTTGGTACCGTCGTTGTTTCTAATGGTTTTTTCTCTATCATCCTGGTATGGACCAATTTGTCCTTTAGGTTGGGGGCCCTTCGGAAAGCAAACCGGGGTGGGGGCATCTTGTGGTCTTGCGTATTCAGGATAGGCCAATGCTTTCTGATGGCTTGTCGAATCTTCGAGGCCAGCGGGTCAAAGGTCATGACCACTGGCAAGCATTCTGATTTTTCTTTCGTGTGTGATTCTAAGAGTGCTGTCCGAGGTGTATTCAAGGCTCTCTTGTTCGCTTGGTGAATTACTTTGCATGGATAGTCCCGGGCTTGTAACCTGCTGCTTAGATCTTTGGCTTGTTCTTTGTAGACTTCAGTCGTGGAGCAGTTCCTCCTGTACCGCATGAATTGGCCCACTGGGAGATTGTCCCTGAGTGCCCTGGGGTGATAAGATTGGTAGGTCAGTAGCGAGTTTCTATCTGTCGGTTTTTGGTGCACACTGGTAGCAAATTTTCCTTCGGATGCCTCGATATCCAAATCAAGGTAAACAGCACTTGTATGATGGTATTTCCACGTGAAACGCAGACTCGTGTCCTGTGTATTTAACCAGTTTAGAAACTGGAGAAGCGAATCCTCTTCTCCTGACCAGATGAGGAGCACGTCATCGATATAACGTCTCCACAGGCGTAGATGGTCTTTAAAGGGATTGTTGTCTGCTTCGATGACGTGCTCATCAAACTGACCCACATAAATACATGCCACACTCGGTGCCATCGTGGCCCCCATTGATGTTCCCGTCACTTGGAGGAAGAGTTCGTTTTTGTAGCCAAAGAAATTTCGTGTGAGAGCCAATTCGACACATTGTAGGACGAAACTTTGTGGCGCATCATAAAACCATTCTTGTTTTCTTAGCGCTTTAGCTGTTGCTACTAGGGCCGCTTCTTGTGGGATACATGAGTATAATGACTCGATGTCTATAGTTACAATATACTCAGTAGCCGGGTTATAAGTCATGGAATCAAGGACATTCAAAATATCCGTGGTGTCTTTCACGTAAGAGGCTTGGGTTATTACCGATTCGCGAAGATAATAATCAGCGAATTGGGACAAGGGTTCCAGAATCGACTGGATACCCAACACAATAGGCCTGCCAGGCGGAGGCCTGGCAAGCTTATGTATTTTTGGGAGGATATAAAAGGCCGGAGTCCTCGAGTTGGTGTTAATGAGGAACTCCGCCTCTTTTGCACTTATCCATTTCTTTTAAAGTCACCCCCACTTCAAAGGCATATTCGGGTGTAAGTGCTGGGTCTCTGACAACCAATCAGACACTTCTGTACCTATAACTGCACTGTGTCAGAAGGACTGCTGTACTGCTTAAAGGACTCAGTGCTGGACTGCTGACCTGGAAAGCCTGTTTTTCTCCTGTGTTGCCCAGCTGCTCCCTGATTCTGCTAAAAAGGATCTGGACCCTGCCTTTTTCTCCAATTTTGTTCGAGGGCTTGTTTGCTTGCCTCCTATTATTTGGGACTCAGGGATATCATAGTCTCTACCCCTGCTCCTGTGCCTTGCTCACTAGAAGTGGACCCAGATATTTGCAACACAAACATCGACGCATTTCATGTCTGCGTGTAGCAGAACTGGCTCATCAACCCAGTTGCAAGAGTAAAATCAGCGCTTTCCTCTCAGAATCTAAGCAGGGCCTCGAAAGCATGAGACACATGAACCGTGCATCACTGCTGTAGCACTACAGAAAGATCGATGCACCCCTCTACTGTGCAGAGAAACGTGGCATATCACTCTACAGAAAAAGTGCATCTCAGCCCAGCCGCTCACCTGCAGAACCGACGCATCACCATCACTGCATGGGATCGGCATCACGACCAGGACAGGTACTTTGTTCACTGGGGTCAGTGCTGCCTTGCCTCACTCTGTATCTATGAGGCCATCTAAAGCTGGGCATAGTGGCTTTGTGTTCCCTCATAGATATGATTTTGTAATCTGCGCTGCTGTAGCATCTCAAAAATGATCCTCCCGCAGGGAAGGGGGCTCCTAAATAAGCCCCATACCTTACAAGCCAAAATACTTTGTAAAATTGGCCAAAAGAACTTAAAATACAGCCTAATCTCCTAGCCAATGAAAACTCTATTTGACATATGAGGGGTTTCCTTACAAATTTCGCTCAGTAGACCTTTGCATGAATAACAGTGTTTCTAGATAAACGGGGCTTCCTTCTGCTTGATAGTATTAGAAGTACAGATTTGGTTATCCTAAATGGGAGGATGCCAGTTGATGAACCAGCTCAATTTACTTTTCTTTCTTCTCGTACACAAAGTTTACTGGATTACGTAGCCATTTCGTATCAAATGTTTGGGGCCTGTGAAAATCTAGAGGTTATCCCATCAGTATGGAGTGATCATAGTGTAATAGGCTTGACTTTGGCCTTCAACTTACCTGCACTGAATCAAGGGCACTTGTGCCAGGGCTCGATTGATTTTAATAAGTCTAATGGCAGTTTATTTTGGACACAAAAAAATACAGTCGAGGTAGGTGCGATAGTGAAAAAAACTTTCCAAGAACAGCACGGAAACTCTTACGCTAATATTATGCAATTTTTTGAGGCACAAATGAGGAAGATAAAAAACGTAAGCTCAGTATCCTCTGGCCGATGCAGAGTAAATCAGGTTTCCCCTATCCTGAAGGCCTTAAACCTTGAAATCAACAATTTAGTGCAGAAGCAATACAAACATTTTTCCACAGCCATGCAACAGGAAATTAATCGCCTAAAGCGAGTTAGAGGCCGCTATAAATTAAGAATAAGGAGAGATGAGATGGACGCTAAATGGATCGGGTTGAGAGAAGCAGCAAAAGCCAAAGATTCAAAAAGTATTGGCACCTGATCGCAGAGTATTGTGACTCCAGACAGAGGGCACTCCTGATCCCAGAAAGTGAGTGGGTGGACTATATTTCTTTATTATATAAACTGAATAGCTCAGTCCCATTTCAGATGCCTGTAATAGAGGAGGCTGGTTGTGGCGATTATGGTCCCCCATCAAGGGCTGAAGTGATGGGTTACATAAAGAACGCTAGAACCTCCGGTGCTCAAGGCCCTGATGGTATACCGATCATGCTATTTAAATGGGATCCAGTCGCATGGGGAGCTTTCCTGGTGCCACTGTTTAACTTTTGTTTTCAATCGATTAGCATTCCCTCATCTTGGAAAGGGAGTATCATAGTCCCGCTGTATATAAAAAGCGCTCAAAAAGGTCACCTACTAGCTTCAGACAGATCACGCTGCTGGACGCTGCGGGCAAATTATTTGCAAAAAGTATACTTCAGCATTTGCAGCAGTGGTCCCAAGACCAGAACATCTTACCGGCAGGACAGGCAGGCTTCAGAAAGAACCACGAAACGCTGGATAACATCGCGGTTGTTCAGACTATTGTGGAGAAATATGTTTTTTCAAAAGGCATGTTGGTCTACACAGCTTTTATTGATTTCTCCACGGCGTTTGACAAAGTGGATCGTCAGACGCTGTGGAGAAAGCTCTCTCATCTTGGTATGCCACACCATCTCCTGGGCCTCATAATAGAATTACACACAGACACTTGGTGTCAAGTGATGATGGGTGGCTCACAGGGGCTTTCCCGCAGGATTAATACACATAATGGCCTCAAGCAGGGTTGCCTGTTGGCCCCTCTTTTGTTCTCTTTCTATATCTATGACCTCCCCGAGAAAGTAAACTCAGCGAAGGGGGATGCCCCTAGAATTGGTACAATGTCTATTGGCACTCTACTATATGCAGATGACGTCGCAATTTTTGATCTAACCCCCATTGGTTTGCAACGTCGTCTGGATGCCTTGACTAATTATGTGGAGGAGCATTGTTTGAAAATCAACATTGCCAAAAGTAAAATTTTAGTCTTTCGCAAGAAAGGTCTTAGAATAAAGAAAGGGTATAAATGGCTGATGGGGCAGGAAGAACTTGAATTGGTCAATGCGTACCTGTATTTGGGGAAGGTTTTTTCAAAAAACGGGCGTGACTCAGAGCACATCAACCGGTGTGTTGGTAAGGCCGCCTCCCAGGCTGGAGCTCTAAATAGATTTTATAAGACCTGTGGGAGACGTCATTTTAATCATGTTCTGTCAGTGTTTAAGGTTAAAATTCCCCCGACTTTAACCTATGCTGCAGAAGTTTTGGATAGGAATTACTGGCTCTCTTTCGATAAGGCTGAAGGCCGGTTTTTCCGTCAAATTTGTAATTTAAATTCCATGGCAGCCCCACATGTTCTTCGTTTGGAATTCCATTTAGTTTCTTCTTACACTTCTTCCCTGGCAGCGGTTCTGAGGTGGGGGAACTCTCTCTACTGGGGGGTTGAGGGCACTTTAAGGGCCGCTCTGAAGCTGGAAATTTTTGTAAAATTAAAAGAGAAATCAGCTTTTTTTAGATCTTTTGCCCATGCAAATCATCTATTTGGGCTCATTTTAAATAGTGACTCACCCATGCCAAAGTCTGTACTGAAGTCGTTTTTAAAGAGGTCTGTAAGCACGATTAGTACAACAAGAGATATAGCTTTAAGTCATCCTAAAGTTCGTAACAAGGTGATCCGTGTGAGTGCGACGGGGAGCGGACCCCAGCCCTTTCTCTCATGGAATGTTCCACATGGTATCAGAAGATTAATACTTCTTTTAAGAAGTAACCTATTGCCCTTGAGAGACGTAATGGGCATTTGGGAAAAAACTCCTAGAGATGAGAGAATCTGTGAATTATGCCGATCCCAAATACAGGATCTCAATCATGTGCTATTTGTGTGTCCAGAACTTTTAAGGGCAAGGCGTATGTTTTTGAGACCCTCTTTTATTAAATTTAATGTTCGTTCCGATGAGGAGGCCCGATCTTTTGTGTTGTCACCTCCTAATGAAATGATCTGCCATAGAATATTTCAATTTTTTAAAACATTTCTGGATATTTATTAGAATTTCTGAATTGTAGTTTAGTTTGGATGTGCAATGTTTTGCTGATTGCTTAAGGTAGATTTTTGTATTTGTTATGAAGCATGCTTTTTTTTTTATTGTATTGGTGTATTTTTGTGGACCTCCGTTGGAGTTCCGTAACAAATAAACTAATTGAATTGAATTGAATTGTGTTTCTAAATGCAACATTTAGAAATAACCGTATGGAGGCCTTTTGGAACCAGTGATAGCTTACATAATGGTCTCCACCTTGGATTAGGAAACAGAATGGGAAATAGGATTTTCAAAAAGCACTGTAAGGGCCTAGTCACATTTTAATATGCTGCTGGGCTGGCAGAGAGGCATTAATATTTACTCTCAGGTTGTCATTTAGGTTCGTTCCAAATATGTGGTAATACCGCTGAAAATTTCATTCGTATAGTCAGGATTACCACAGGTTTAGCTTTTTCACACAGAAATGGGAATGACTTGTGACATATCATTTACAAGGGCATTTCCACATTTATTTTTGTTGTTTTATCACCAGTTTTTTACTCTGTTAAATGGGGATATTAAACCTGTGACCTGATGTAGCATCGAAGGGTTGGATACACGGCTTGAACCTGCAAAAAATGTGTTCATTATACACTCGGACTTTGGATTGTTTTCACAAGACTGTCTCTAGATATATATCCATGTGTTTCCAGAAAACGCAAATTACACAACCTGGGCTATATGTTTCAACATGTTGTTTTGCGATTATCAAATTGTGATTTTCAGCAAATCGCAATTTGAGGATCGCAAAATGCACTGTATGTGGGATTTGTTAATAATTTTGCGAATCACACATATGCCTCATTTGCGAATCGCAAATTGAGATTCACAAATAAGGAATACCTTCCCATTCATTCATATGGGTTAGGAGGCCCATAGGAATGAATGGGAAGGCATTCTCAATTTGCTATAAGCAATTAGAGAATCGCAAATTGAGAACGCAATTTCAAGGGTGGTAGGGTGTCAAAAGGACACCCTGTTGCACCCCTGAAATGTACATGTGTGCACAGGTTGCACACATACATGCCCTAGGGGCATGTATGTGCGCCGAATGGCACTTAAAAAAAATAGAAAATAGTGCATTTTTAAGTGAAATCACAATTTACCACCAACTTGAAGTTGGTGGTAATTTGCGAATCCTTAAGGCCAAATGGCACTTTCTTTTGTGCTTCTTACATTGCATTTAAGGAATCGCAATTTGCGATTCCTTAAATGCAATCGCAAAATAAGGAATTGCAAATTTTGCGATTCCTTATTTTGCGGGGGGGGGTTTGTGTACTACATTGCACACTGCTAATTTGCGATTGCAAACACTGAAATTCTGCGAAAGTCAACGTTTGCGATCGCAAATTGGCTTCATACACATGGCCCATGGTTCTTTCTAGATATGAAACTTTCTTTATGAAATATACGCTAAATGAATCCAGTATTATTATCAAAATTAATCTTTTGGCAACTACTGTATCGGTTTATGAAGCATGGAAGAGGCATATTGAGAACAGTAGGACAGCATTTATTATAGTGATACTAAAACTATAATATTTGTATTATGGGCCCTTTCTTAGACAGTGGAATATCCTGAATCCTTTTTTCAGCACAATAGAGCGATGCTGTATCTAAAGTCAACAAGCTCATTGTGCAGCTCAGTGACTTGACTCATGCTAGTTTTCTGAAGAAGCAAACCCGCTTTGGAATTTTTTTTTTCAAATGTTATTCTATTGTGCATCTATTATCGGAATACCGCAGTTCAGTAAAAGTCTCTCCCGCAGAAAGTACAGAACATTCATAAATTATGGAAAGCAAGCCCATTTGGAAAACCGACAACCTCGGCTCTTGGAAAATAAAGACTACTCGGGGACGCAGAGGTGGGTTGGAGCCAAATCCTCGGCAATGCTCTGGAAGCAAATTCTTCCACGCAGAGGGCGTTGAGAGACAACAGTCTCTGCTTGTTTGAAGCTTGGTTTTTGTGGGTTGCTGACATGTGGAAAACTTCGAAAATTCCAGACACTAGGTAGCTGGTCCAAATGGTGAGGTTTTCCTTTAGTATGTAACAGGTAGACTCTGCTACATAGAAATGTTAGACGGAGAATGAAAGTTACTGTTCTCCAGTGAAAAATGGTATCAAGCAGAGCTCTTCTGAAGGGGGACAATGCTTTATTATAATTACCATGTGTTGGAGCAAAGATGTCAGATTATCAAATAGGCCCACACCCCAATTTAACCCACGCATTTGAGACGGTCAACAAGCTCAAGCGGTACCATCAAAGTAGAACATCGATATTTTAAAGTTTAAAAACGCTTTGAGGAGAAAAAGAAACTGCAAAAGATCCAGCATCTTATGTCTTATAGCTGCCTTGTTTTTTTTAAAAAAAATGGTCGGGCGTGCTTTAAAATATGTTAATGTTGTAACACAAGCGTGGGGCCCACTTCTGACGGGCCTAGTACAGCTATAAATGGACGTGAAATGCGCGTGCTGTGAGCTGACCGGACCGAGCATGTTATTCTCAAAAGACCAATGTTTTCTACACGTGCTAACTGGATCAGCCGGCGCGTGAACAGCACACACAGCAGCGGTTCTTTAGCCATCCATGCCTGTGTGAATCCATCTTCTCCTAACCTTTGGCAGAGTCCTGACAACTGCCAAATGAGTTGATGCTCTTCAGTATGCCCTTCCCAGTCCCCTCAATGACAAGGACACACCGTGTCAATGCATCGGCTCCATTTTTAGCTCCTTCATAAAGGCTGGAGTCCGAGAACTCTCCTGAGTGGGTGACGGGTGAAAAATCTGACTTGAGGCTGGTCATACCCCCTCCTGGCCCCCCCCCCATGTCTTCTCTGAAATTGAAATTTCCAAGGAGAATTCCATAAATGTTTTCTTCCACCAGATGAATGCGTGTGCTTTATACCCCCACATCCTTAGGGACTTTTTGGGGCAGATTTACAAGCCCCTTGTGACATTTTTACGACACTGTTGCATCACTTCTGTGACGCAGCGGTGTGGTAAACAATGCGCCACTATGTGACATATTTACAACATGACACATCTAGTGAGATGCATCACGTTGTAAAGCCCTGCACTACATTATACCTGGTCAGGTATAATGAATGCAGGTTGGGCGTTACGACGTGGGAAAGCCTCGTAAAAGTGACGCAGTGAAATCTACAAGATTTCGCGGAGTCACTTTTATGATGCCACTGCGTCAAAACCCTATGCCTGCTTGAAGCAGGCGTAAGGAGTGATGCAGCATGTTAGGAATAGGCATTCCTAACCGTTGCCGGAGTTGCATCGTGCTTGCGACACAACTCCAGCAATGCGCTTCCTTTACGTCAGAAGATGCGTCACTCATCTTTCCATCCTTGTGGCGCATCCATGGTAGCGCAAGGCTATTTTTCTGTTGCTCAAAATAACTGGTGCATCTCTGCTATCATGCAGAGATGCGCCAGTTATTGTAAATCTGCCCCTTTGTACTCAAGCTCTGGTGATACGGAAGAAAGGCATGATCAAAGGGATTTGCCTTATTTCCATATCTTCCAAGAAATGAGAGAACACCCCATCTGAATACATATATGCTGTAAGTGTCACACATATTCCGTATGCGTCTTCTTCCCTTGAAGCAAAACGTGTAAAATCATTATTTCTCTATTTATTGATGATCTCAGATATGGTGACATGGTAGAAGAAGACTGGGGGTAGATTTACAAGAAAGTGACTCAGTGCGGAACGCAAGCCATGACGGTGCGCCGCACTGTGTCACTTTCAAAGCACAGGGATGCAACATATTTACAACAATATGTCGCATCTCTGTGCTTCCCCCTGCATTGGCGTACAAACTGCTTCCATTCGCCTGTGCAGACACCCTTGCACCATGGTGCAAAGATGCCTGCATTGTGGGGAGGTTGTTTATGTTCAGGAAGGGTCCCCTTCCTGCACACAAACAATCTGAAATGCAGTTTTTCAACTTCTATGGGTGCTGCATTAGCACACATAGAAGTTGAAAAACGTCATTGTTGCAATTATTGTTTATGTGCAGGAAGGGAACCCTTCCTGTACATTATCAGTCATTAGAGGTGATTTCCCCTTTCTATGTGTGCTGCAGAATGCAGCAGGCATAGAAAAAGAAAACAAGGAGAAATTCATAAATTTTTCCTCCCTACGCCTCCCCTGGGGAGGGTGGCTTTTCCTGTCCTTGTAAATATGGAGCAGTATAATGTGCCACCCCTATAACACTTAAAGTGACGCACCAGTGGCGCAAGGGGCTTGTAAATCTGCCTTGGGATTTGCTAGAGCTTCAACGCATTCAGTTTTGATATATGGTGTGTAGACACAGGACCACAATAAAGTTGCTGGGGAAAACTGGGACAAAAACCATGAGGGAAATAAAGTTACTGCATGGTATCAGGTCAGTTTTTATTATGCCTGGGCGGAGTTTGTGGCAGAAAGTTGCCACACTATTGGGAGTTCCGCAAGCGGCGGAATGCGTTAGCTAGCAGTGTTCGCACCTTTTGTGCTGATTTTTAGCTCCAAGTGTTTGTCCCATGCTGGAAAATAAGTGTGAATGGTACCATGAACAGCATAAGAGAGCACTGCTTCTTTCTGAAGCTCGAGAAGATTTTCTACTCGAGTGGCAGCTTCCTCAACGCTAACGGATGGTTTCTCAAAGCAAGCATTTGTGACAATCCGTGACTGCCTGCACTGAGAAATCTCGCTGGGAGATGGTCTACTGTTGGATTTTTCTCGCTCGCCAACTTAACATTGATGAGCGTGAGCAAGGTAAAAACTCCACTTCGTTGAGTAGAGTTTTTAGGAACTCTGCATGCTCCGTGGAGCACAGACTGTAGAAAACTCTGCAATCGCAGATGGAGCGAAGTTCACTGTCAAGGCTTAGTTTTTAAAGCAGATTATTAGATTGCCCCATGAAACTGAAATTAACAAGTAGGAATGGATTTTGTGGCCACAGTTACTGCATACAATTAATTTTACTGCACTGTTTTCGTCACAAAAGTTACTTCAGGTATGGGCAACATCGATGGCCTTTTTCACCACCTTTCTCCCACACTCATCCTGACAAATGAATGCACTGCTCACAGTAAAGTCTTGCAGAATAGTTTGCAGTATCTCTCATACTCTGAGGCACTAAAAAGGCACACATGTAAGGCACAGTTTGCTGTCTTTCTTCACTGTACCATCCCTAGATTACAGTTCGAAAATCCTATACCAACTCTCAGTGCACAAAACACGCAGAATGAGGTATGATGTCAAATCCTTTCCCTTTTCTCTTTAACCTATTACTCTCACACCATGGCCTTTGGCATGGATTCCTATTTAACCGTAGTTCTAAAACACCTAACCTTACAATGCACACTTTTTTCTTGTTTAGTAAAATGTATGCTCATACCTAATGGTTAAAGTCACAAAGCACTGCCTGTGAGCATTCACTGAACACTACCTTTAACCCTGTCATCCTCTTTCATTATCTGGTAGGAATTACAATCCAATTTGAATTACATCCTTATCATGCTGAGCCAGTCCCTGCATCATGTACAAACAAGCACCATTCCAGACTATGTGTACATTATGAAAATAAGATACCTTTCAAGGGAACGCTGTGGTCTCATCCCATCTATCCATTACATTCCTTACATAGCACACAGCAATGTTCAGACTTTTAGAGTGTGCTCCCACACCACAACCGGTGCTATCTTCTGCTATACTCACTGTGAATCACATATTATTCATGTTGAAACAATGAAGTCATCAATGATGTCATGGGTGACGTCAAAAGGTACATAGTGATGTTAATAGCGATGCCATTTATTACGTCATTTGAGATGCCATCAGTGATGTCATGTATGACGTTATGGGTAGCACATGCTGTGCAAGTTAATTATGGATTCTGCAATTTACCATGACTAGAGAACTGCAGTGGGTTTAGGTTAGCATTAAACAATAAGTTGACTTTACCTGTGGTGGTTTTTGAACTACTTTAGCAGTAAGGATGTGCTCAGCATGTCCTCAGTATTACTTCTGTGGTGCTAAACCCATAATGGTAATGTCCTAGTACCAGGGAGCAGAAAAGCCATTCCCCTTCTTTGTTTACCCACTTGTTAACCCACCAGGGGCTGGCACAGAAGTGCTTTTATGACAGTTCCGTTACTCTCCATCAATGGATTTGTGACATCTGTGGACCTTGATGCTCCAGTATCAATAATGGCTTTTGAAAATGCTGATGCTGAAGAATAACATCATTCTACAAGAAAGATGGGAGGGGGAATCATTCTATACGAACTTGAGCCAATTAAACATAACAAGAGAAAGGTGCTCTATAGGGATTGTTCATGTATACCTATATGGGGTTCAACAATAGTGGCATTGCTCATTATTGGAATGAACATTATTAATTCAATTTAATTCGCTTTTATTTGCCAGTACATGGTATCACCCCATTCCAAGTTATATGCAATGCATCAATAGAAAACATTGAAAAAGACACACAACACCAATTTCTCTATAAACAATGTTCGGCACTGCAAGCAATTGGATTAATGTTTTAGGAGGTGAAACCCTACTCAAGCAGCAACCACATTTCTTGAAAGGCTGACACATAAGCACACCCCTAATTAACCACTGCTTAACCCACTGGTAGCTTGGCAAAAAGGAAAAAAGAAGTAACTTAAAGGCAATGTGTGAAGTATTAATGCAGGATACAAACAATAATAAAGTGAGAACACAACAAAAGAAAAATCCCACAAAAACTGAGTAAAGTTTATAAAATAATTTGACACCAAAGCAACAAAAATCCAATTAGTGAACCAGAATGCAGATTTAGGTAAAAATAGAGCTTAAAAGCACATGCAAAAAGAACAATTGATGGACAGAATGCTGAACTATGTCAACCATTCACCCCAATACAGATATCTGGGCCTAAATCCATAGTGTTTTTGCTCCCCATGCTATTCCAGTTTAAACCCAGCCATATGTAAATCAGCCTTGACCCTGCTTGCTATGGGAACAGTCCAGCCTGAACTGCCAAGCCAGGTCCTTCCTGGATCGGAAACAAGCATCCTGGGACTAGTTTCTGGGTTTTACCCCTCATCAGCCAGACTAGCTTGACTCCAGTGGCATGAAAAGCACAGGACCCAAGTATGGGCATACCCGTCCCATGTGAATGTATAAAGTATTCATGCAGGATACAAACAATAGTTTTTTTTTATATTGTATTTATTGGCATTTCATAAGAAACAACAAGGACATATTATGTCCAACATTTTGGTACACATACTTCATACAACTGAACTGTATTACAACACTCCATAACCATTAGAATATTACATGGTAGACATACCACGCCAAAGTTATCACAATGCGACATCGCTTTCACTCTGATTGTTCATCTGAGCTCAGTAAATAGTCTGCCAAATAAGTCCAATAGTCTTTAGGTCGTGCACGTGGTGGCAGCTCCTCTTCGTACAACTTAAAATTATCTTTACAATATATCATATCCCTGATCGAAGTCTTAGTACGTGGCGTTTTCCTACCCCCCCAACAGATTGCTACAGTCCGTTTATCCAAAAGCAGTGCTAGTACACAGAATTTGCGTTTTCTTGCTTTAACATTTTGTAGTATATTCAGTAGGCAGGTCCGTACGTTACATTGAATCTCAATCCCCACCATCTTACTTAGCATTTCTGTAACCTCCAGCCAGAATTGAGCCACCACCCTGCAGTACCATGCCATGTGTATGAAATTTGCATCGTCTGTTCCACACCTTCGGCATCGTGAATCCTCACGCAATCCATATTTGTGTAGTCGATATGGCGTGTGGTATGTTTGGTGCAAGTATCTAACGTGTATCAATTTGAGGTTACCATTAGGTGGTAATATTCCAGTAATCATGCCAGCTGAGGCCCACTCTTCTTCTGACAGCGGCAGCTCTAAACATTCATTCCATTTTCGAAGTGCTTGTCCACAGTAGCACCTATTTCAGCCTGCAATGTAGCGTACAGTCTAGAAACCAAGTGTTTCGGATTAGGCGATGTTACTAGTAGTTGCAGTGTCAGTAGCGCATCAGGTTCAGCAGGGTAAGTCGGGTAGTGTCTTCTCAATGCTTGTTGCAGCCTATAGTACGTAAATTTAAATAACAATGTCTGGTTCTGTATATATGCCAGCTCTTCCATTTTCTTAATTGTCCCCGCCTGATATAGGTCACCTAATGTGTCGAAACCCACCTGTCTTAGCAAGTCCATTCCCACTGCTTCCTGCGTTACTGAGAGAGCCGAATGATAGTTAAGTGGCAGTTCTGGTGCATATAACGGTTGTTTACCGACCTTTTGCGCTATTGCTTGCCACGCCTGTGTCATAGCATCTACCGTATTGATATCTTGTTTATGCAATGCCGGCCGTTTGTGTGTTAGCACTGCAGTCAGTGGTATTGGGAGGGCGTCTCCCTCTTCCACAGCCACATGTGTGATGTATGGAGTGGGGTGAAACCAGTAGTGCGCATACTGTGCTTGCGCACATAAGTAATATAGTAGAAAATCAGGCACTTTAAATCCCCCCTTTGCATACGGTAGCGTCAGCGTATGAAGGTTTTTTCTCGCTATTTTACCCACCCATATCAATTTTAATGTGATCGCTTTAATCTCCTGGAACACAGGGGTAGGTGGCTTTATCGGAATGTTATTAAAGAGATAGAGAAGTTTTGGTAGTAGTACCATTTTCACTACAGCTATTCTGTCCACCATAGATAGTGGCAGATGTATCCACCGATCTATTTTTTGATCCAGCCCACTTATCACTCTGCCGTAATTCGTGCGGATCACCACTTCCGGGTACCTGTGGAACCAGACTCCCAGATAGCGCACTGGATCTGTCTGCCAGTCCAGGGGGTAATCTAGCTGGAAGGATGTAGTACTATCCGTGAGGGGTATAATCGTTGATTTCGCCCAGTTAATGTGCAGGCCAGAATGGTAACCAAATTTAACGAATTCTCTTAACAGCGGATTTAAATTCTCTTTTGGGTCTCTGACATACAGTAACACATCATCCGCATAGAGCGAGATGTGCAGTGGTCTTTGGGGGAACTGTAATGCTGAGTTTTTATATTCCTGTCGTATTTTACATGCTAAGGGCTCTATAGCTATGGCGAATAACAGGGGCGATAGCGGGCACCCTTGACGCGTGCCTCTTCCTATTTTTATTGGGTCCGATATATATTTGTTAACTTTAATCCTCGCTATTAGCTTAGTATAGAGGAGTGACACCCACTGCAGGAACATTGGGGGGAAACCCATTCCTCTCAATATGGTGTGTAAGTAAGTCCAAGCAATGGTGTCAAACGCTTTGGCTGCGTCCAGTAGCACCGCCGCTGCTTTTGTTTCTGGAGATAAGTAGGTTGCTAGTTCAAACAGGGTCCTCGTGTTGTGATGGGTCGATCTAGTGGGAATAAACCATGCCTGGTCAGGTAGTATCAGTCTTGTCATCAATACCTGCAGTCTCGCCGCCAATAGTTTAGACAGTATTTTTGAATCCACGTTTATGAGAGACAGTGGCCTATAGGAGTCGCACGTCTCTGGGTCCTTCTCCGGTTTCAACAACGCAATAATCATTGCTTCTCTCAAGGAGCCCAGTAGAACCCCTTTTTCATGTGCATCACCAAACATTTCCACTATATGTGGGGCCAGTAAATCCACAAAGGCTTTATAGAATTCCCCCGTGAATCCGTCTGGGCCCGGCGCCTTCCCGTTCGGCAGGGATTTTATTATTTCCGACACCTCTTCCACTGTCACCGGTTGAGCTAGGAATTGACATTGTGCATCCGACAACCATGCCAGCGCTATTGTGTCGCAGTATGTATGTATTTCCTCTGACTGGGCAGTGTTGTCAGTTTGGTACAGTGTGCCATATGCATGTCGGAACGCTTCCAGTATGCCTTTAGTGTCCTGTCTCATTTCCCCGTTATGATTCATTATCACCTCAACCATTTGTTGTGGTTTCTGCCCGCAAATTTTAGCAGCTTGTGTCGCCCCCGGTCTCCCTGCCTCACCATATTGCCTTGCTACTCTCCGTTTATGCACATATGTCAGCTCTATGTCTGCTTGTTTTTGAAACTCTGTGATTTCAATCCTAATTTGGCCCAGTATAGTTGGGTTTTGTGATCTAGTGTATTCCAACTCTAGCTTCCTGATCTCCGCTTCCTTGATTTCTAGTTGCTGGCGTAAGTCCTTGAGAATGCCTGCGGTGGTGAATATACAAACCCCTGTATTGTGGCTTTGAAGGCCTCCCATAATAACCCCGCATCTTTCGTTGTGGGCTTGTTATTCTCAAAGTATTCCGCTATGGCTGTGCCTATCGTAGTACGATAGACCTCGTCATGTAGGGCTTTACCATTAAAGCGCCAGCTGAAAGGAGGAGGCACTTAGTTGGGTAGTTTTATCGTTAGTAACACTGGGTTATGATCAGATAGTGTTCTCGGGAGGTGTTCTACGTCATCTAGCCATTGTATCACTTCCCGTGACTCAATCCAGTAATCTATTCTAGACCAGCTGTTATAGGCCACAGTGGTGTGGGTAGCTTCTCGTGATGCAGGATGTTGTGTGCGCCATAAATCTACTAGCTGCCTATCAGTCAGTACGTCACGTAGTGCATGTAATGCTCGTTTGTGTGTCTCCGTTGAGGTGTCAGATCTGTCCATCTCGCCATTCAGTGCCATGTTAAAATCACCCCCCCCACAGTAGTGGTACGTCTGGTAGGTCGGATATCTTCGTCCAGAGGGTCGTGAAGAATTGGGGGTCGTTAATATTGGGAGCGTAGATGTTCAGAAGGTTGATTCTGTGTCCCCTAAGCACCCCTGATGTATTGACATATCTCCCTTCACTATCAGTGTGTGTTTGTTCCACTTTGAAATGTAACCCTCGTCTCAGTAAGATCGTTACACCTCTGGAGTAGGAAGAGTAGGCAGCACTATATGAGGCTTCCGCCCATCTGTGTCCAACACGTGTGTGTGTGCGTGGGTCTAGGTGTGTCTCCTGGAGACATGCCACGTCTATCCGTAATCTAGTTAGGTATGCTAACACTTGTCTTATTTTTTTGGGGTTGTTTAAACCACGTACATTCCAGGAAATCAGTTTTAATGTCTGCACAGCCTCAACCATTAGTATACCTTGGCAGCTCTATTGTGAATCGCAGGTGACCAAGAGCAGTCTCGGTCCTATAGCGTCTCACACAGTGTCTACTCAGCACATATCGCACATTATGTGTCTCGCGGTATCTGGCAGTGTTTCTTAAATACAGTTTTGCTAACCAACCTTCCCCAACATTCCCCATCCTCCCCCCACCCACTTCAGCACCCCAATCATGCCAAAGACATACCCCGAGTACAACAAAAACTAACAATGCACCAATGTGGGGGGACACCCCGTGGGGGGGTCCGCTCGGGTCACACGTCTCCATCCAACATAGTGGATGTGGCCAGAGTGGCTATAAAATACAGGTGTTGCAGCACACATTATACATACAGTCCCCATTTTCGGAGATGTGCCCTCCCAGCATATATTCAGAGCAACATGGTGGTTATATAGCTAGTATTTTTTGCATATATACTGTGTCTGATGGCAGTTCGGCCGCATTCTATCTTCTACTACAGGCGCAGTCCTGGTCTATACCACTCCAGTGTTCCGACTGTAATCTGTAAAGTGGGTACTCTTACCTGTCCCCTCCAAACAAACAAGTTTTGCAGCGAGCTCCGCAGTCCGCATTACAGTCGACTCTAGCACTGCATATCAAGACATATATTAACAGGTATATAATGAACCATTCCATGGTCTTGTACCGACTTAACCCCAGGCTCTATCTCCGGTACACCATAACATGTTTGATCACATGTTATTTGTAGATTGTCCTGAGTAGTGACCGTGGCTGAATATGGCAACGTGCGTGGAAGTCCCCGGTCCGGTCGTTCTCCAGGTTTTGCTCTCTCCGTTTTCGTTTCCGACATCTTGGCCTAGTCAATGGCCGCGTATCTAATCCGAATCTTGGTTCTGCTCCAGTCTCCGCCGCTCCCGCCTTTGTTGATTTAGTTTTTTAATATACAAGTGTGCCTCCTGAGGAGTGTGACAGATTGTTGACTTGCCATCCTGAGTTATTTTTTATTGTGCCGGGTACAACATCGCATATGATATGTTCATTTCTCTCAGTTTCTGTTTCGCTGATGTGAACTCTTTTCGTGCCAGCTGTGCATTAACGGTAAAATCTGGGTAAAATTGAATCCTATTACCTTGATGTTCAATCTCTTGTTTTTCCCTCGCCAGCCTGAGGATCACATCGCGATCTCTGTAATTGAGTAGTCTCGCCACTATCGGCCGCGGAGGAGCTCCTGGCTTCGGTTTTGGTGCAAGGGTTCTATGTGCTCGCTCAATGATAAACACGGTGGATAGTTGGTCTTTTCCGAAGATCGACGTCAGCAGGTCTTCCACATATGTCTCCATCTTCCCAGTGTTGGTCGATTCAGGAACCCCCGCTATGCGTATGTTGTTTCTTCTGGACCTCGCTTCCAATTCTTCCGACTTGTTTTTGATAACTTCTAGGATCTTGTCCATTTCTGTGCACTTCTGCGTCGTCGCGTGCGATTCATCCTCCACCGCCGACAGTCGCGTCTCCGCTTCCTCCAGTCGCTCTCCGTGTTTATCAAGCTTCGCCGCCATGTTGTCAACACGTTGCGTGATGGAATCGAGTTTATTGTGGACATCTTGTAGGCTTTTATGTATGGCTCTGAGCGTCACTTACATGGTATTTTGTGGCTCAGCATCAGTTTCCATTTCCACATCAGGCAGTGCAGTGGCTCCTCTAGTGCCTTTCTTGTTGTCAAAGGGTAGTTTCGACTGCACCTTCTCCGGCTTACCCATTGTTCTCTTAGTAGTAGCCACAATCTTTTCTGCGTCTCCTTTGCCGTTCGTGGGGGGTACGCCCAGCCTGTATGAATATCCTCAGTTTACAAGTCTCTGTGCCAGTACTGTAGAGCCCCACCGCGTAGCCTCCTCGACCAGCCTACACAGGTGTGTGGAGGTGTTTTATCTTGATGTCGCGTGCATGGCTCGCATATCCAGAGTCTGCTAGGCACGCTCTTGCCAACACCGTTTTAGGTTCCCTTCTCTAGTATTGGCCTCGTCTGGAACGGTCTTTGCACCGGATTTGGCTCTGTAGTCACTGTTGCCAAGCCAGGCGCCGAGTACAGGCGCCTGCCCGTGGTCCCGTTGTTCCTGTGTGTGTTCGCGCCGATGCACCAACTCTCCTCCACAGCCTGCAGTCACACCAAGAGCGCCGAGGTACCACTGGAGCCAGTTCGCTAGTGGTGTATCTTGACACAGACCAAGAGAGTCCTCTGCTACGAGGTCTCGGGACTCGCGATATGTGCCGCGATTCAACTGCTTATGGGCGCCGCCATCTTGCGCGCTTTGCCAGACATTAGCAGTGTTGAGTTTCGCGCCCGTTATTTTTCCAATACGAATATTAGGGCACAGTGGCACTCAACGCACGTCGCATCAAATTTGACTGCTAGCGCTACACCAACGCTATTAGAGCCGGGCTTTTGCAGACCTTACTTGCCCTATAATGTCACACCACGCAGTTATCTCCATACGAGTTTGCTCAGTCCGCGCTACTGTGACAAATCAGCAGCCCGACATCTCCACGATCGTTGTCATCCCCTCCAGCGCTAAACTTTCCGCTTACCACCATTCACGTTGCTTTGTGGCACTTAATGGACAACTGGGCTCCTCGGCCGTAGACAGTGCGAGTCCGCTTTTCTTCCCGTCCTTCACGGAGCCGCCATCTTAACCTCCGCTGGACATTCACGCCGCTCCCTGGCAAAGCCTTTTTCGGAGGGATGATCGCGTCTAGAAGTAATCTGCTTAGTGTAGAATGCTCCTCACATCTTCCGATTCATTGCAGATATAGTCAATGCCTTGTGCGCACCATATACCCGCCGTTTAAGACCGTTATCGTCTCTGGCCGGCGGAGCTGTCTTAGCAGGCAGCCATTCCGCACTGCGCCCTCTAGCGCCCCCTCAGGATACAAACAATAGTTAAGTAGAAACACGAAAAATGAAAAATCCAACAAACAAATTGAATAAAATCTAAAAAATAATTTGACAGCAAAATAACAAAAACCCAATTAGTAGCACCGGATTACAGATTTAGGTAAAAATAGTGCTTAAAAGCACATAGCGTCAACAGTGGTTATCTGTTTATGTCAGACGGGGAAAAAGTCACAAGTTCAGGCTGACTATGATGGAGCATAGGTCAGATACAGGGATCATAAGGGCCTTCACAATTTAGGCCCAGCATACATCAGCTCACGCCTGACTATCCACCAAACAACCAGACACATTCAATCAGCCTCCATCTCCCTAACGGACACCCTGCGGATACGCCGAGCCAACAGCGGAGGATGGTCCTTCTCACACCTGGCAGCCAAGGCTTGGAACAACCTCCCCCTGCACCTCAGGACTGCTCCATCACTCCAGCAATTCAGAAGAAATTCAAAAACCTGTCTGTTTGACTGATCAGACTGCCATGCAGCAGAAAACAGCTCCAGTGCCTCGAGACCCTTGCAGTTATTTTGATGCGCTCTATAAAAAATGATTTGGTTTGGACTAAGTCAGTCCCACTGAAAATGCACCTTAAATCTTAGTTGTAGAGTGGTGCCTTCCGCAGGAGGGCAGTCCCTGGAAGCAGTGAGCTTCAAGAGCTGAGGGGAGTGCTTGCATTGAGGCTGCATCACACTGCGTTGATTCAAATGAGAAGCTGTGAGGTCCGCATCGAAGATACATCTCACAGCAGAGGTCCGGATGAAGTGGGCAGGCTGTGATGTGGGCTTGCATCTAAGCTACCCTGCACGGAATCTGTTCTGATGAGGCACTGCGAAGAATTGCATGGGGTTTGCATCACACTGTGTCAGTTCTGATGGAACACATAGATGGGACAGCCGAGCAACTTTATCCCCAGGACCAGGGTCTAGGACTGGAGGGTGACCATTTGAGGGGTTAGGATTCAGGGCAGGCAAAGTCTAGGTGCAGGATTCAAGATGAGGAGAGGCTTTTCTGCCCCTGAGGATCTGATCAGGAGGCCAGTCATCTAGCCCTCGCTTTGACTCTGGTGGTCCTGGATTCAAGGTGCCGGTCCAGTCCTTCTCACTCAGGCAGCAGACCAGCAGAGTAGCAGGACAGCAAAGCAGTTCTTCTTGCAGTACAGCAATACTTCTTCTGAGTCTTTCACAGGTGCAAAACTGTACTTAAGAGTTGGAACTCAGGGTGCACTATTTATAGCTTGTGCACACTTTGAATAGTGAGAAAATTCCTGAGTCATCCCCCTACATAGGTGTCTGTAAATTATTACAATCATGCTCTGGCCCCAGCTTTTCTGGGGGCACAGAATACTAGTGGGAAAATCTTTGTGAGTGTCTTGAGGGAGAACCTCTGTGATGTGCTAGTGTAAACAGGACCTAATGGAACTTAGTGCTTTCAGTCACTATGAGCGGTTGATCCTCAGCACAAAGAGGTTACTTTGTGGTTGCATGGAGCCCAAAGCTACAAGACTTTCATCTTTACTTCTGGAAAAGCTCTCACAGGATGGCTCTGGGAGGTGATGGTCTGCTGGTCAGTTGCAGGGAGGTATTTGGACGTTTGTTGTGTGCCTGTAGCTCACACACAGTGTCAGCCAACTGATCATTGGAGTCACTGTGGTTATCCTGGGATCAAGGTAAGCTTCTCCAATCCTCCTTTAGCAAAGCAGTCTTTTCGGCAAGAGAGCAGTCTTTCTGGCAGCAGAGGATTCCTTCTTCTTAATCTTCCACAGGCCCAGGAGTGTTCTAATGAGTGGTTTTGAAGGTCCTATCTTTTTACCTGGTACCAGCCTTTGTGTTTGAGAATTTCCTGACCTACCCCCAAATCTAGTTCTGGTCAGTTCTTCCCCTTTCCCTGGTCTCTGCTCCAAATAGTCTAGGGTGACAAATAGCATGGCAAGCCTGGTGGTGGTTTCCCTTGTGTGTGCTGCAGGCAGGTTCATTTGAAATGCAATCAGAGCAGTGGCAGCTCCTTTCCATCCTGTCAGGAATACAGCCTCATCTAACTTTCCATTGTCTCATGGTCTGGAAGCAATACACAACCCACAACAGCAGAACCATCTACTGGCATCTGACCCAGGACACTGGCAGAAAAGCACATTTGGTTAACATTTTAAGCTAAAATACCACTTTGCCATTAAGGAGTATTTAAAATTGCAATTCATTTGAGTGTAAACATCACTTCTCTACCTGCTCCCAGTGGTGAAGTTAGCACTTTTTATGTGTAATAAGGTAACCATTTGTTAGTTTGAGGGAGAGATAGGCCTTACAACATTGAAAAATGACTTTTGGAGATCTTCACTGCCAGGACATGTAAATTGTAAACACGCAAGTTCTACTTTATAAGAACCATACTCCCGGCCCTAGGGATGATTAGGACCTACCTTAGGGGTGACTTATACATTTTCAGAAGGAAGGTTCAGGCCGTGTTTTGACACCAAGTGGCCCCGACCAAAGGTCCTGTTCCATAGTCCCACTAGGAGAAAATAGCAAAAAGGACCAGCCACTAACAGTCCTCAGAGGGGCATGAAGTCACTCTGTCATGTGAACTGATCCAGAGGACACAGCATACCCTTAATTCTTAATACCAAGTCACTCCAACTGAAGCCTCCATCCTTCAGACTCGTTAAGAACAATGAGTAAAAAACATCGGCCAATGTCATTCCTTGGAGAAGCAAGGAGTCACCATGTAACGCCATCTAGCCCCGAGGATAATAATGGAAAAGTGGGCACTCCAATCCAGTGCAAAGCATATTCAGTGCATCCTCGAACCTGCTTCGATCAAAGGCCCCTTCCAACACCTTCACTCAGAACACTAAGTAAAAAATAAACTATGGGTCTGATCAAGGAGCTATTCAGTGATGCTGTTAAATGTCAAGGAAAACCACAGTGACAACAACAGAGTCGGCTCCCAGAAGCTAAGCCAAGTTCCGACTGATTGGGCAGGGCTACAGAGCATGCTGTGCTGCAGTCACAACCTAACAGTAATGAGAAATACTGGGAAACACAACAACCACGTGCTGTATCGCCAGGCACACTTCTAGCTATGTGCTCCTGGAACACTGAGGCCCTGCAAAGTATAATCGAGGAAGCACACTACTTAGCTCCTTTTATGTGAGAATACTCCAAGGGCCAGATGTTCGACCGTTTTTTGCTGTCGCAAATGGGATACCGGCCCGTTTGCGACCTCAACATTTGTCTGCCCCATGTACAAACCATATTTCGCTAGTTGGTTCCCATTACAGACTCCCAAAGTAATATTTACAACTTGCTATTAGGAAGGGTGTCCCTTCCTAATCGTGACTCGCAATTTAATATACGATTGTTTTGTGACCACATTTGTAGTTGCAAAACACTCGCAGTTTACCACCTACTTCAAGTAGGTGGTAAGCCACTCGCAAATGGGAAGGGGTCCCTATGGAACCCCATTGTGAGTGTGTGTGAAAATATTTTTTAAGAGCAGGCAGTGGTCTCAGGGACCAATGCCTACTCTTAAAAAATGAACAAAAACGTTTTATTTTTATTTTTTTAAATGCATCTCGTTTTCCTTCAAGGAAAATGGGCTGCATTTTAAAAAACTAAACTGCTTTATTTAAAAAGCAGTCACAGACACAGTGGTCTGCTGACCCCAGAAGGCCACCATCTCTGGGAGTGCTAGCCATTCGTAATGGGCTCGCAAACAACACCTGCCTCATGAATATTACTGAGGCAGACATTTTGCGACCCTATTAGGAATTACTAACAGATGCAATTTGTGAGTCGCAAAATGTAAGGGTAGTTCATCTGGCCCTAAGAAACTTGGGCATTGCTCCCCCTGGAAATTCCGGCTTCTGGAGCTTCATTAGGGGCCAGATGTACGACCATTTTTGCATGTGCAAACGGGCTTGCGAACCAGTTTGCGCATGGAAAAACAGCATGGGGAACGTACAAACCCTATTTTGCGACTCACAATTTTTTGTGACTCGCAGATAGGATTTTGCGACTTTCTGTTAGGAAGGGTAATTCCCTTCCTAATAGGTAACGCAACTCTATGTAAGATGTATATTTTGCGTCCTCAATTGCGGGCGCAAAAAGGAAGGGGTCCTCAGGGAACCCCTTCCCCTTTGCAAATGCAGGGGAAAATATTTTTTAAGGGCAGGCAGTAGTAACAAGGACTACTGCCTACCCTTAAAAAAATGAAACAAAAACGTTTCAAATATATATTTTTTTAAATGCATTCCATTTTCCTTTAAGGAAAACAGGCTGCATTAAAAAAAAAAAAGCTTCATTTAAAATCAGTCTCAGACATAGTGGTCTGCTGAGCCACCATACCTGGGAGGGACTGCCATTCCCAATGGGGTCGCAAATTGCGAGAGGCTCATTACTATTCATGAGTCTCTCAATTTGCAACCCCATTGGGAATCGCTAAAAGTTTAAATACACTGCAGTACATTGGAAATAGCGCCTTGTAAATTGTGAGTCACAAAAAACTCTCACATTACGAGGGGCTAATTGCACGGTCCTACGTCTGGCACTTACTCTGCTGAAAAACACACATGGTTGGGCACCCTGTTGAGGGCCTAACAATCTATGTATTTGCAGAAAATAAATGCAAAATTAGAAGAGCTCCAAAAGGATCACACCAATCTGCAAGCTGTGAAACTACAGAATGTCTCCACTGCTCTGCACAGACATTGTTAATAGTCAATACATACCAATCAATCAATCAATCAATCAAGCAATCAAAGACATTTGTACAGCGCACATATGCCTCAGCCACAGCATCCCGGTGCTCGAAAGTAAGACTGGCAGACTCTGCCACTCATATCTACACCTGATCAAATAGCCAGGTTTTTTAAATCCCTTCTGAAACAGTGTTCAGACTCAGCTATATGAAGATGGATAGGCAAGGTGTTCCAAAGCTTGGCCGTCAGTCCAGAGAAAGACCTCCCAACTTAGTGAGCCTTGGCAAACCTTGGGATACGCCAAAGTCGCAGGTGATTAGATCTCAAGACTCTCACCTGCTGGTAATGCCTGGTATGACCCTGAACTGCCTCCTGTTGCTCAGGTATCTTGGCTGTTTGCCTATTATGCCTCTAGATGCCAATGTCAGGGCTTTAAACTCAACTCTCTTAGCCACCAAAAGCCAATGAAGCTTCTTCAGAAGGGGGAGATATGATGATGAAAGGGTACCAGTCAAATCAACCTGGCTGCTGCTTTCTATATTATTTGGAGTTTATGAGTCAGGAATGCCAGAAGTTCCAAATATAAACTATTGGCGTAATCCAAGCACGATGTCACAAGCGCATGAACTACGATCCCTCATGTCTCTACCAGCAGCAGATGTAGTAGTCTCCTGACTGATCTTAACTTCAACCAGCATGACAATGAGATCTGCTGAGTTTGGGTATCGATAGAGAGGTCACAATCAAGCATAATCCCTAAGTTTCTAGCTGAAGAGGCCGATATAGGTGGAGGATTCAATTCAGTAGGTCCACCAGAGACTAGATGGAGGGGGTGTCATCTGACTGAAGAAAATCACCTCCACTTTGTCTGTATTCAATTTCAGAGGATTGATGCCCATCCATTTGGCAATGCTCATTAAGCACTCTTTGAAATTGAAAAAAGCAGCTTCAGACTATTCTTTAATTAAGAATACAAGGTGTGTATCATCTGCAGATGAAACAACCTTCACTCCCATGTCTCAATAAGGGTGGCCAAAGGGGCCAAGTAAAGGTTGAATAGCATGCGACTGAGGGAAGAGCCCTGTGGTACCTCACAAACCAAAGGTTTAAGCGAAGATGAGAAAAGGCGAAGGAAGTCCCAGTTGAGTTTGAGCTTCTAAAAAAGATCGAATCCATGACAGTACAGTGCCTTGAAAGCCAATATCAATCCCAAGCCAGCCAGGAAGAAGATAACACAAAATCTCCCACTATCATTTATTGCTGATCAAATGACTTCCAATCCAACACCACTTGCTTTGGTGAAAAGCGATTTCAAGCATGTTTCAGCCAGTCATGCACAACCACCAAACGGTTGACATTCAAAATCACAACTGGCAGATTTCATTGTTTCATCCATGGCTGCAAAAGAGAGATCACAGGGGTCTGGCCTTTGTCAAAGATCTGGAGCACCTGTCGCTGAATGTCTTAAATAGGCATCTAAATCCAGATGTACCTGCTCAGCCTACATTCCACTCGGCAACAGGGAACTCGATCTTAGGCTACACACTGGTACCCCTCCCTCTTTTCCATAGGACCCATCGCTATAAGATTGAAATTCACTTTAAAAGTGACCACCAACGCCAAAGGAGCCTATTAAATCTACATTGTAGGACCCACGATGATCTCAACAAAACTTGGACACAATCTCCACTACCAAATACAGGAGTTTAAACTGGACAACAAGATCTATTGCCCGTCTGGAAACCAAAAGCAAGACCTCAATGGGAGGCCATATTGGAGGCACCAAACCACTTGCTGGAGCTATGGTCTCAACTGCTGGCCCTCATCTGGGCTGACCAAGGACTTCGAGAAAATCAAATCTTTCACACGGTATTGTCCTAGGAGGCCTAACGACCTTCTTATTATACATATATTTTTTAATCATGCTCTCAGGTTCCTTTGAAACACCCGTAACTCCACAACTTGGAGGTTAGCATTACCCAAGCCAACATCTCTCTACAGAAAAACAACATGGGAGTCCACTAAATCTGATACAGGCCAATTTTGGCATAAGCTCCTTATAGCCGCAAAAGGAAAGGATGCCAGGGATCCATTCTACAGGAGCTAGGCCTCCCCCTGCATCCTCTAACATCTCAGACGATGCATGGATTTTTTCCCTTCAGGACCTGTTTGGTGGCAGTACCACCAGTTCGGCAAACCCTGAAAGCAACCCTATACTCTTGATGGAAAACAACTCCCATAGTTTCCATCCTGTTAGAGGACGTTATGAAAGCAATTACCTCAGGCCGGCATAATGGAGCCCCCAGCCCCAATGGCCTGCCATAGGCTATCTTCAAAGAATACCCCCTTTATTGGGCAAGTCATCTGTGCCACCTTTATAACTATTTCCTTATTCACCAGGCTTTACCTGACAGTTGCGAGGCTTGATTATCATCCATCTCTACAAAACAGGAAAGAAGTAACTGCCACCAAATTATTGGCTAGTTGTATTGTTCGAAGGAGAGGCAAAATACTTCGCCATAATGTTGTTCGTTGATGTGGTTTAATGGGCAGCTCCTGACTCGCTGGTCCTTGTGAAATTAACTGACTTTGTTAAAAACACGGGGACAGCTACAAATATCCTAAGGCTTTGCTTATTAATCGAAAAAGCCCGGTCACGCCGTCAAAATCTTCATCTCTACTGTGTGGATTTTCACTCCGCCTTTGATGCGGTCCAGCACAGCATTCTCTGGGAGAAGCTCTCGGGCTAGAGAATCCTCTGACTCTCCTCAGAGCCATTCAACCACTATATACCAACACATGCACATGGGTAAGACTGGGCACAGGGTAAACTGTCTCTAGGACAATGTACACAAACAATGGCTTGAAGCAAGGATGTGACCTTACCCTATTTTGTTTAACTTGTATCTGGCTGAGGTGACTTCAATTCTCAACAAAGTCAACTCAAATGCACCTACACTGGCTGGATTTAATATCTCACATATACTGTACCCCGCTTAAGTAGTTTGATCAGTGACAAGAAGGTTGGCCTGCAGAGGCTAATTAAAGCCATGGCAATTCATGTGCCAAAGCATGGGCTCCAAGTTAATCTTAATAAAAGAAAAACTTTGACAGTTACTACAAGAAGAATCCCTCCACCAACATTTCAACTAGTATATTCACCCTTGGAATCAGTGACAGAGTGCAGGTACTTGCGGGTCATCTTTGATTCAAGTGGCACATTTGCCAGCCACCGGAAAGGCAGTTCCCTAATGTTGGCCTTCTTCTCCCTGAGGAACATATTGAACGGCTTGTCTCTGCTACCTTTGCCGCAAGTCATGGCCGCAAAATATGTACCCTCAATAGCATATGAAGTGGAAACTCTGTGGTGGAGCACAGACCAAGTGATTAAAAATTAAACCTCTGGCACTTATCAGCGAGTGTTCAACCTCCACGGCATACCTCCCCAGCTCAAGTAATGCTTGACTTCAGACTACGGAGGCAGAATATAAACAGCCTTGGCCTGGTGAACAGCAATTTACAACTTTCCCACGTTGTGCCCACTTAGTGCCTTTACCATTCCTTTTGTTATCACACATGGTTTTACCACATATATGCCTTTATAACGCATGCATTTAAGGTGAGTCGGGAGGGTGGGTGGCCTCACTCCACAAATAATTATTTTTATATATAAAAATAATTATGAACAATGCATGGTAATGGCATGCATTGTAAAAGCATATGCATTCTAAAAACACTAGGGGGAAATAATGCATTGTGAAGGCATGCAAAGTATTTTCTTGAGTAGTTCCATCATACAACCGCCTTGGCTCATACTTAAAAACTTGCTTTAAACTGAAAAATGAGATGGGAGACACATTAGGCAGCTGTATGGAGAGCCATTAACGATCTTAACAACACCCAGGCACATAATTACATGACTTTTGCCTTAACAATATTACAGGCCAAGTCACTCTGGGCCTTATCCCTCAACCAAGCTGCTTTCAACAGAACAATCAACTCAGCAACTAAGGAATTGTACTCTCTCACTGACAAAGCCTTGTTGTCAAAAAGATCAAATGCATGCATGACAATTGGCTCAGACGGCCTCTCTACATCACAGACCTATCTAGGTGAACTGCTTGGATGGACGGTAAAGTTAAAGCTTTTATGCTACTGGCTGGGTTGCTTTACCACCTTATGTTACTCCACTGCTTGGCTGAGACAACCCATAGAGACCGCATACAGATTATGCCAATATCTAAAGACATCTTTCACATTGTTTGTCTCTGCCCGGTACTGAAGGCCGAGCAAAAGAGGCTTCTGAAACCACACTTCTTGAGGATCAGAATCCGTACATGTCGATCGGCAGTATTTGGCTACTTACAAGAAGAAGACAGGGGCTTATTTACAAGCCCCTTGCGCCACCGGTGCGTCACTTTTTCCCATATCAAAAAAGGGGCTTGTAAATATACCCATTAGTGCTTTGCTGGATATTTCTGAGGTTCATGCCATATGCAGAAAGAAAACTGACATTGCAAGCCTTACAGAGACAGGATATACGCTATTTTGTTAATATGCTGCCTGCCCGATGCTTTCTTTGGCCATTTCACCTGAGCTGTGGGGAAACAATAAGGGGCAGATTTATGAAGGCCTTGCGCCGCCGGTGCGTCACTTTTTCCCATGTTAAAAATGACGCACCGGCGGCGCAAGGCCTTCATAAATCTGCCCCTTAGTATTTTACCATCAATTCACTGATTCCACCTTGCACTTCTTAAGCTAATGCACTGACTGCACTTTGTTCATTTTCATCCATCTACTATTCAATCTGCAATAACAAATTAGTTCGTTCTCATATCACATGCATACTGACAGCATTTAGTGTAATTGCCTTTCTTTGTACGTAGGTGTAATTGTAATCTACACTTTATTTAGTTAGCCTCTGAGAAAGTGAGTGCAATAACACACTGTTAGTGCTAGCTCCCTGTCCACATTTGTCTTCTATTATTCTAGACATACACTAGGTACTTGTATGTAACAAATGGAAGGGCATCTTAAGACAAACATTGTTGGCGGGGCTACGAGGTCGGCCTGATGAGACAAAAGCCAACGGAAATTAGGGCCCACATGCATCATTGAGACATTTTGCACTTCTTAATTTGCGAAAAATAAGGAATCGCAAATTAAGAATTGCAAAATGCTATGCATCATTATTTTCGGTATTCATTTGTGATTCGGTAAAAATCGCAATTTTTACCGAATCCCAAATAAATACCGAATTCTTAAGTTAATTTTCGCAATTCCCATTGATTCCTATGGGCCAAAAGGCCCATAGGAGTCAATGGGAAGGCATTAGCAAATTGCGAGTGGCACTTTGAAAATTTCATGGGTGCAGGGGGGGGTCCAAAGGACCCCCCATGCACCCCTGAAATGTATTTTTCGCATCATGTTTCACACACACATGTCCTAAGGACATGTGTGTGTGAAACATGAATGTTGAAAAAAACCATTTTCAGCATTTTAAACACTTTTTCCAAATTTACCGAGTGGTTCAACCACTCGGTAAATTTGACACCCTAATTGCGATTTTGCACTTTTAAAAGTAATGATGCATTGCTTTTAAGAAATCGCACATCTGCGACTTCTTAAAAGCAATCGCAATTTTAGAACTCGCAAAAATGTTACGAATTCTAAAATTGCTTCATGCATCCCAAAAAGCACTTTTGGAATCGCAAACGGCCGATTTTAAGGAATCGCACCGTTTGCGACTCCAAAAATGCAAAATGCATGTGGGCCTTGGTTCTTTCTATCATGGTTTGCTTAACAATATAATTATAGTGTGCTTCCTTCCTTTTAAAGTGTTTTATTGCACGTTTTTGATCGAGGGTAGGTGAGGGGTCGATTCCTTATGACCATAGGGGAGGCGAGGCATCGGTTCCTTACGACCACAGGGGAGGTGAGGCGTTGGTTCCTTATTGTGATGAAGGGGAGGTGAGGCGTTGATTCCTTACTGATGCTGGGAAGGTGAGGCGTTGGTTACTTACTGTTTCTAGGGAGATGACATCGCGATGGCGACAAAGCATCAGTTCCTTACGACGGTGGGGTTCGATGTATTCGAAGGTCACCTATGTCAGGTATCGGCTACACGAGGGTGAAGCACCGATGTCGGTGAGGTTGGGGCTGCGGTCAGAGTTGGGGTGGTGCGTACCATTGAGTTGGGTAACAATAAACATCTGTTGTTCAGCGCCAAGATGCCTCTGGGTGAACGTGCGCTTTACAAATACACATGCTATGTTATGTTATGCATCGTGAGTGTCACTAGCGGTGCCCCCTTTTCCCGTGCCGGCAGCGGCCTCAGTGTCGGTGTCAGATGCGATATGTGCGGCAGCACCAGGTGACACGGGCTGCGGGACAAGATGGGGAGGTGTGTTGTGCACTTCACGAGCAGTGCCCATGACTTCGTCGTTGTTGCTTTTTCCCTCTGTGGCAGCTGAAACAGAAGTTCCAGTTGCAGGGTTACAGAGGAAGTGAAGTTGTTGTTTCCCTGAGACTTCAGAACAGGAGGCAAGCTCTACACAAAGCCCTTGGAAATCTTCTTCAAGCAGTATACACAGCACAGTATGGCCTTTATCCTCTCCTTAGCAGAAGCAGCCACTGTAGGCCAACCCAGCAAAGTATCCACACTGGGGCAATACTCCTCCTTACAACTTCTACAGCTCTTCTCCTTGGCAGTGGTTCCTCCTGAGTCCAGAAGTATTCTAAAGTTCTGAGGTCTGGGCCCAATATTTATACCACATTTTCCATTGTTCTCTTGTGGCAAAAAGTCTCTCAGCTCAGTCCAAACTAGTTCTGTCTTCTCTGGTCCAGCTTCTTGGTAAGAGGTGGAGACAGCATTGTGTACAGGAGACAGGGCCTATTCAGGTGCAAGGAAAACTCCTCCCCCTACTCTAAATGCAACCCAGCTCTGAGTCACCCAGGAAAGGCAGGACACACCTCAACCCCCCCAAGTGGCTGTCTGCAGTGAATGCACATCTCCTGCCCCTGTCACTCCAAAACCAGATAGTCAATACACAACTCAGCAGAGGAACAGAGGATGGCTAAACAAAAAAATGCCTTCTTTCTATAAGTGGCATTTTCCAACACTCATTTTAAAAACCATCTTTACTAAAAAGATGTGTTACTAAATTCTGTGTTCAGAGAACCAAAACTCAATTTGTTCATCTTGTCTCCATGGGAAGTTATAATTGTAAGATGTTACATAGCATCTCCCATGCTATCCTATGGGACAAATAGCCTTTCAATAGTAAAAAACGAAATACACAGTATGTCACTATCAGGACATGTCACACATCCAGTACATGTCATACCTTCATACACATTGCACCCTGCCCATGGGGTACCCTGTGCCTACCTTAGGGGTGACTCACATGTAAGAAAAGGGAAGTTTGGGGCATGGCAAGCGGGTGCCAGTTTGACATGGTAGTAGAAACTGAGCGCAGATACTGCAGTGGCAGGTCAGAGACACCTTTGAAAAGGTGCTGTGTGGGTGGCACAATCAGTACTTGAGGCCCACTAGCAGCATTTGATTTACAGGCTATGGGCACACACAGTGCCCTGTGATAGGGTTTAGCAGTAAATCAAATGAGCCAATCATGAAAATACCAATCCATAAACACAATCTCTATGGAGAGCATATGCACTCTAGCACTGAATAGCAGTGGTAAAGGGCACAGAGTGCTAAAACCATCAAAAACAAGGTCAAAAACAGGATGCCAAAAAGCAAAAAGTCTATGGGTGAACCCATTGAAAAAGCCAGGTCTAACAGGTTTCAATTCCAATCCACAAATGCAGTGCAACCCATTTGGATACTGTTAGAAATGGGATTTATGGTTGACTAGGGCATGCGCCAAAGCCAGCAGAAACCACCAGTCTAGTCAGGGCAAGGGAGTTACACGCTGAAGATAACCACTGCTCACCCCCTTGGTAGCTTGGCACGAGCAGTCAGGCTTATCCCAGAGGTAATGTATAAAGCGTTTGTGCAGCACACTCACAAAGAGGCAACACACTAGGCTCAGCACGAAAGAGACTCCACACCAGGTTATATAAAAAATATCCTTTGTATTACTCAAAACACATTAGAATCATAATCACACAATATACACTGTGCCAACTGACACTAGATAATATTCACAGGGGATTATATACATGACAGGGCCAATCAGGCCACTGACCATCAAGCACAAGTGGTAAACATATCACAACCAGTAACTACTGGCAAAATACTGTACTTAGCATTATCACATTAGCATTTGGGCACAATCATCAGCATAACCACCTTATGCAATCTCTGTAGGCAGCGCACTAAGTTTAAAATCTTGTGCACCATTCATAAATGCCTGATAGGTAAGGGCCCCAAATACCTTACAACTGCCTTTCAACCCTATGTCCCAGTTCGATCTCTACGGTCCAGTAATCTCCATCTACTACAGGTCCCCAAAATAAAAAGGTCCCGCCAGGGAGGGCGTGCCCTGGCACACTCTGGACCCGCTCTCTGGAATTCACTTCCCCCTACATTAAAATGTATTTCAAACCATCTAGCTTTCCGCAAAACGCTTAAGACCTTCCTATTCACCAGCGGCTAATTTTTCCATCTGCCTGAGTTACCTCTGGAATGACCTGGATAATTTTATGTTCCTTTCAGCTAGCAAAAGCGCGGAGATACCCCTTCGGGGGTCTATTCAGGTGCTATACAAGCACATAAAATAAAATAAATAAAATAAATAAACACATTATACACAAACATCCTAAGCATAAACACATTATGTCATAGGCATCACAGTAGGCATAAACACATTAGAAATAAACCACATTAGGAATAAACACATTATGCCTAAAACATGAGGACTGAACCCCAGTACCACAGATAAAGTGCACACAGCACCTTAGTATACACACTGAAATGACCTCAGGCCAACTGGCCTTCTGTGAGGCTCAAATGCCCTCTGTCTAAAATGTCAGGGTGCGATCCTAGGGTTTTCCAAGTGCCCTTTTGCTGCCAATGCCACCAAAGCACGGAGTGCAATGCACTAGGGGCCTGGTGTGCAACTCATCCCTTCCTTAGAGTGAAGCAACAAACAATATGCCCCCATGTTGCAGCTGTCCACTTTCTCTCGCGTTGCAGCTGGAAATTAGGCCTTGGCACCACTGTGCCTGGGGGAGCCCTACTCTGGGACTCTCAAAAACTATAGGGCCCCCGTTGCAGCTGCCAGCGCTTGTACTGGGAAGGGATCCGATCAGCACTCTCACCACTGTGCCTGGGGAGCCCTACTCTGGGACTCCAAACACACAATTGCCCCCAAAAGAACTCAGCCCAAGTGAGTTCTGTTCATGGGACTCCTCCCAGTGCACCTCTCTGTGCACCAACTGTGCTGCGCATGGATCCCTCGTGGCTCCAGGCGAACCCCTCCTCAGCAGGCTCACTCACCGAGAACTCGCCAGACTCCTCTGGTCTCCTCCTGTCACCAGCGATCTTTACGGGGCCTGCCTCCCCTTCTGCCAGGTATGGGGGAGGCTGGAATGTGGCAGATGGAGCCCGCGAGGCTCCATCGCCTCTCGCTCCTCTTTGGGCTCTGTCACCACTGGCAGGCACACAGGAGGATCCCTCAACACAGAGGTGTGTCTCCGTTGATCCCCGCCCTCTTCACGGCCATGGGTGCACAGGGCTTTCCCTTCTCCACACAGGGAGGTCCTGCCTCCAAACATGCCGTGGTTGGGCACGTCGAAGCTCCTTGGCCCCGCCTACAACCAGGCAGCAGCCTGTCTTCTGGTTCTTGCCGTGCTCCTCTTCTCTGTAAGGCACCGATGCGGGGTGGGCTGCCACTCGGTTTTTAAGCATACATGCAGGGTGGGCTCCCGCCATTAAACATAAAATGCGGGGTGGGCACCCGATCCACAAACAATGGCACCAGAATGCGGGGTGGGATCCCGCCTCTCCTGCAGACATGGGGGAATCCTCCCCACATTGCAGCCTCGCGCTGCAGGCCACCAGCCCTCCTCCAGCAGGGCAGCAGATCAGCCCTGCGCAAGCCCTCTCCTTGGGGCCCAGATTTCAGTAGCCCCAATATTTATATACCATTTGCTTTGTCTGGCACAGGGCTTGAGGGAACCAGCCTGAACTGGTTCAGGGGGATTTTGGCGCACTTTGTTGACAAGGCTCGTCTTCCCCTTTGTCAGGAGGGAGCTCGGGGATGAGACAAACCACAGGGGGGTGGAGCCAGGGTTCACCCAGGCAGGCACAGACCTATTCAGGGTCAGGGGACTACTCCTCCCTCTACTCCAAATGCACATCCCCTATTCAGCCTAGCACAGACTCACCCTGCCCTCCCTGGAGCCACACACACCTCACCAGCCCCTGTCACTCCAAAGCCAGACATGCAATACACATCAGGCAGGCACATAGCACAAAGAAATGCCAACTTCTAGAAGTGGCACTTCTAAAAAAGGAATAATAAATCTGCGCACACCATTGCGTAGTATTTATTATCACTATTCCAAAAATACCAAACTTGACCACACTGTTCCTCTCATTTCAGGAATTACCACTGAAACACTTATCAGGGAATCCCCAATGCATTCCTATGGGAGGGTAGCCTCAGCAGTGAGAAAACAAAATGGCTGTTTGTCACTACCAGGACATGTCACACACTTAAGGTACATGTCCTATCTTTCACCTACAATGCACCCTGCCCATAGGGCTAGCTAGAGCCTACCTTAGGGGTGACTGACATGCAGTAAAAGGGGGGGTCACAGACAGGGCACACATTTTAGGTGCCAAGTCACAGTGGCAGTAACACTGCGCGCACAGGCCCTGCAATGGCAGAGGCCTGAGACAGGTTTGAAAGGCTACTTTGGTGGGTAGCGCAATCAGCACTGCAAGCCCATCAGTAGCATTTAATTTACCAGCCCCGGGTATATGAGATACCACTTTACAAGGGACTGACAGGTGATTTAAATATTCCAAACAGGTGTAGACCAATCTTTACCATATTTACCACAGAGAGCACACGCACTTTACACTGGACAGCAGTGCTAAAGTGCTCAGAGTCCTAGACCCACCAACACCATGTCAGACAAAGGCTAGGAGGAAGGCAAAAAGTTCAGGGATGACCCTGCAAAAAGGGTCAAGTCCAACAGTGACACAGTGAAGCTTCATGTCGGGAAATCAGAGTAAACATAGATGTATTATAAATTCAAAACCAATGCAATATAAATAAATCTCAGAAACATTGCATAGCAATACAGAATTATCAAAGAACCTCCAACTCTGTGAACATTTTTTTATTCTCAATAACAAATAACCTATGAGAACCTCAGTAGCAATGGTACATAGTAAAAGGAGGGCTGTGGAATCAGCTTCACTGGGGTTTGAGTTACACTGAAAGTTTGAACTCACGATCTACAAGTTTATCTCCCAAATTCAGAAAATCAATTGTGAATGATGCACGATTGCTTCGACTCCTTGTTACTTGAACATAACCTTCACTAGGCACTTCTCTTGAAGGTAAATTCTTAACACATGTTCAACCATCTCTCGGAGGAGGCAGTCCTGGGCTTTTCTTCTTTGACCATCTCACTTCTCACTACTCCAATGTTCCCCAAATTTGAATACTTTGAATTAGTTCCCTAATTAGCATTTTCAAGCCTATCATCCTCATTTTCCCAAGTCCTGATAGAAAAACCAAAGTGATGACTTTTGTGTATAGCTTTAGGTCTTTCTAAATCTATTTTGTATTTCTGTGCCTATTTTGACAATTTCTCATGAGCCTGTCTCACCTTTTGAATAACATTATTGCTCATAATCAAAAGCTCATTTGTTTCAATCCGATTTAACTCCAAACTTCCACTTATAATTTCACCCAATTCAAGTTTTAATTTGCATACAACTACCAAATTCACCTTTGAAGCTGACTGAATCCCCTGACTTATTTCTGTACTCTGAGTCTCATTTGATGGACCATTACATTCCCTTAAAGAACCTTTGCGTTCCCTTAACTACTCATCTATATTCTCATTTGTCAGTAAGCATGTCATCTCAAGTGGCATGGATACTACCTTAACATTTGGCGTGCTTTTGGGTACATTCATGTGCTTCCCATACAAGGGAACCCAGTTCTGGCAATCCCACAAATGACCGTGAAGGTCTAAATCTCCCCTTACTCATATATGAAACTGTATTCGCAGCACAAGGAGAATCCTCATTTATGGGAACTAAGGGAACAAACTCTGCATTCGATCTAGTCAAAGCCTTTTCTGGGGCTCTTGTCTCACTTGGAATGGAAACATCACACATAACACTCTCTGTAGTAGTAGGGTTATATATCGGGATGACGGGAGAAATGATGACTGGAACTGTGAGGGTATCCAGTATATTTGGGACAGTAGAATTCGTCGGGGCTATCAGGGAACTAAGAATACAATTCTCTGAATTAGCTTGTCTCATATTCTCGTTCCAATTTGTGAAGGTATCTCCCACTGCTTGTATTGCATTAAGTGGCTCGAACTGTGCAGGTCTGGGCTTTGGCTTCATTCCATAGAAAAGTAATCTCAAATTTTCAATGATTCGTATATTAAATGTACATAGCAAGGAAATGCTAACGCCCCCTTCTTTTCAGTGATATTGTGCCTTTGCTTAAGCCAAACACAAGTAAGGAGCCCTATATTTATCACCACATAATGACCTGCTGTGTCCTCAGGCAGTGCCTCGTCTCCCTCTCTTATGGGAATAGATTCATCACCTCTACTTAAGTTCCGTGTCACTTTAAAACATTTAAATTTTATTACAATATATCAAAAACCACAATCAATATTATCCAATTGAACAGAAAAACAATGATTTTTGCACCATGTATTTTCGGAATCAGCAACCCATACCAGCGCGGCACAGTGTGACATCATCAACCAATAACAGCACAATTTAACACCAATTGACCAATGCCAGCGTGGCCCAGCGTGACGCTGATCTCACTCCTTACAGTGTTCACCCTCCTTTATAATTTTTCATGAATGCACTCTTTCAACCTCACACACATCCAAATGCAATACAACAATTGTCTGCTTTGCTAAAGAAATCAACAAAATTCTGTCACACTAGAAAATCTCCTCAAGCACACATTCAAGCGAAACCTCAACCTGCGAAGAATCACATTGATCAATACAGCATTCCCCTGAGCAAAGGGTCCACTGTACTAATCGTACTACTCAATTACACAAAAGAAAAGTCCCTATCCTAATTAGGCTTTCGCCGATGTCTCATGACAAATCCCACAAAATTCTAGCAGGCAATGCAATACAGTGTCTTCTACACCTTTTAATACTGTCCCGAGATTTTGCAAGATCTTAGGCCATGTCGGACCCATTAACAAATTTATCACATTAAACACCACATTCACACAACATACCCAACACATCTGCCAAACATCACACATCCATTACAACACTGTAAGCTAAGCCATACGCACGCAACCCTATTGATACTCATTCCTTCTGCTGCTGTTATACCAACTCCTGACACTAAAACTGCACTGATCTACCAAATCGAATCATGAACTTCAGGGCTGAAACTGACTTAACCTGGGGCAATAACTGTCTTCACCACAACCCACGTACTCCCTATTTCTAGACCATACCCATCCTTCTTCTGCTATCATCTGCTCCAGCGGATAGGATTTGGGCCCTTTTTGTCCCCTCCAACTCCGATCTTTTTAGGGAGCTTGAGGAATAAAAGAGTTAGGTTTCAATTCAAATTCACAAATACAGTACAACCCATTTGGCTGCACAGTAAAGTTCCAAGTTGGAAAGTCAGGTTAAACATATATTTATTACAAATTCATAGCCAACGTAATATAAATCAGCCTCAGAAACATTGCATATGAATACAGAAGTATCAAAGGACTTCCAACTCTGCAAAACAAATTAATTCTCAGTTGTAAATAACAAATGAGGGCCTCGGTAGCAATGGTACATAGTAAAAGGAACATGGCAGAATGAGAAGACTAAAATGTCCAATCCTCCTGTCTATGATGCATTCAGATTTCTAAAAGATTAAACTACACTAAAAATGCTAAACTAATTTTCAATTAGATCCATAAAATAAAGAGAAAGGTGTTACTGTGAAACTTCATTGCATAGCACAAAGCCACAGAATGAGAACAAAGTGTAGAATGTAAGGCACAGAGGTCTTAACCTCTCCTGTCTTAACCTCTCCTATCCTAAACAAATCTCAGCATGGTGTGCGTTCAAAGCTACAGAACATTGAATTGTTATGCCCTCATAGACCCTCCAAAATTATTGTCATGGACCCAATTAAAGACCACCTTCAAATAATACTCTCTTTAGCAAAACAGCCATGATTCCTTCTTCTTTGATGTATGTTTCGAAAACAATACCATAACTCTTTCTTCTTTGATCCACATATTACGAGACGACCATGAGTTTCTGCCTTCATTCCACACAGGTGGTAAGCCTCCCCTCTGGCTGTAATTTCTTTCACCATTGACTCCCTTCTCCTTCATTATCTGTTTCCCACAAAAGAGCCTTCTTTCCATACATTAGGTGATTATACCAGGCATCTGGAGAGGGGAGAAAAAAAGCTTCATCCAAGAAAACAACCACATTGAAATTCAGATGCTGCGAAACCCAAATGCTTAAGGCCTGTGGCTAAGTTAACAAACTCTAGACTTTAATACACGTTATAACTAAATAAATGCTAATACATGAACAGTCATGAATGCACATACCATTATATAGCAAACAGCAAAACATCTTCTTATAAATGCATATAAGCTATAACTTATTACTGAAAATAAAGCATTAGCAAGACATATTTTTATAAATGTCAAGATTACATAGCACATGCACCTCCTATGTGGCTTTAAGTGCACTTTTCTCTTGCGAGTTACCGTATATCTCATGAATACATAAGGCCTCAATATACATATGTGGCCTAATCAATAATAATTAGCGCAGAGCCAATTGTGGGCTGCTCCACATTCTTACCCCTCTCCTTGGGGGAAACCTATGGAGATTTTCCCTACAATCTGCTGAGGAAAGCCCACCGAACATCCTACATCTCAATAGCTTCTCTTTTTTGCCTAGCGGTAGAACAGAAATTTACACTGATTTGCCCACTTACGGAAAGGGAAAGTCCACTTGGTGCTATGGATTGTAAAATTAGGGATTCAAGATCCACCCTAGGCCAGGTCTGTGGCCAGGTCCCAGCATTGTGGTGGGCGGTGCTCTCAGCACCGTCCGCCACAATGCTGGGAATGCACTGCGTGCATTGTCATGCACAAGGTAACAGGCACCACGAGGTGCCTGCCACCATGTCCATGACCATGCAGTAGGGTACACCCCCCCAATACCATGGGGGCCCGGAAAGGGGCCCAAAAGCAGAATCTGCATGCCTTTCCGTGGCAGCGTTAGGCATGTTTCCGCACCCATACTAATATGGATGGTCTAGCAGACACCGCCACCATATTAAACCCTTTTCCGCCCAGTCGACTTGTTGACTGGGTGGAAAAGCGGCGGGCAGTCTTCCTGTCCGCCGTGGCAACCCTAGTCCTACTAATATGGCGGGGGGTAAATGGGTGGTGGGTGGGGATGGATGTAGGGTGGATCACCACCACCATGCGGTCGTGGTGTTCCGCCCTACATCCTAATGACCTCCTCAATGTCCCCTTGGTGCTGGAAATTATTTAATATCTAATATCTAATGGAAAAAAAAACACAGAATTATATTGGCACCTTGAAACAAGGTGTGTTTTGCTCTGTCCTCTACACACCACTTGCAGCCCATATCCCATAAGGAAAGAGATCAGAGGCATACCCGATCTGCTTCCTTTGCCCCTGGAAACATTAAATTATTATTTTTTTAAACTGAGAAGGAGCTGGGGCTACATTCCAAGGGTGTTCCTTTTTATGTCCTCTAACCTTTATCTGCACTTTATGCACCCCAATAACTCTGATCTGCTCCTATAGGAACAGATTCGAGTGTTTCTTTGGATGTGACCTCCTCGGGTTTATTTTTTATGTGCAGAGGGCCAAACATCTGGGCAAAAAACGTATCTCTCTCCAATCTCTATAAAATACCTATATTTCAGATTATTATTTTCGGTATGGGTTATTTAAGGGATATGTAATGGCCCCTAGGCACCGGAAATCAACTTCTGTACAATAAAATAAAAAAAGCGGAGCAGGGAGTCTAGTACCCTGCTACAATTAGATGTGATTACATTTCTTTCACAAATAGTGGAAATGCTTCATGAAAATGTCTTCTTTCACTTAACACACATTTTCCATAAAAGACAAAATAAAACATTGTTATTGCTCCCCATTTTAATATGGTCTGCTGAATGTGAATAGTATAAGAAACCTGTGTATTCCTACACATTTATATAAATGTGTTATAGCTTTCAAAATAGCTATAAAATGGCACTGTATATAATCCTACATAATTAGTATTTATCTGTGCAATACATCACATACTTTACCCCTCCTTGCCACTTTTTTCCTACTGCATAATTTAGTCAACCCTGCTGCTTAACTTCTGCCACCTTGGCACATAATTCAAGTGCCCCTGACATACCTGCCAACATTTTAGAAAAGGAAAGTGGGAGATTTAAAGAAATAGTCGAGATAACGTATTTCTCCCATTGATTTAAATTGAGGCCTGAATAGGGTCTTTTGGCATGTATGGGACTAGCAAGTGTGCTGCTTCAGGTTCGGCTAACTGATATGCAAACATACGTTTTTTGCCCGACCTGTCAGGAGCACAGGGTAAGCGCTATGGCAGGGAGAGAGAGTATATATAGTTTATTGTTTGATTTATTAAATCATTACAATCCACATGTAAAATGACGAAACGTAGTAAAACATTAAAAGATTTTTTTTCACTCGAGTGCACCTGTCACTCTCCATTGAAATAAAGCAATAAAATAGTTGAAATAAAATTTCTTCTAATAAAAGGTAACCATCGCTTACGTAAAATCACGTTTCAACAAAGTATTGTTAAAAACAATTAATGATAATAAAAAAGGAAAATAGAGGTTACTTCTAAAAACTACAGATGAAGCACCAAGTTGTACAAAAAGTGTTCCAAAGTTAATGTACAGGTCAGAGTGACAACAGTCAATTATCAGTAGTCGATGACAGGTCATTGAGTTCGACTTCCATATTATGGCAGGGGCAGAGTACGCAGATTTTGCTAGGATGCTGCTTTGTAGATATACCGTTATTTTAGTCACCTGTGCATGTTCCTTGGTTTTAGTACTGGGCAGGGAGAGAGAAGTTGACAAAAATGTTGTAGCACTGGCCTGTGCAGGAGGAGGTTACTGGCACTGCAGACTGCAAATAACACCAGTCCCTATGGGCAGAAGCCTGCAGAGGAATCCGGATTTTGCATGTAGGAATCGGGAGGCAGGAGACTAGCCTTGTAATCGGTAATCTCTCACCTGAATTTGGAGGATTGGCATGTATGTCCTGCATAAAAGGCACAACACCCAGAGGTTTAATATGGTGTTCATATGGTGAAAACATGAAAGTGTCTAGTCGTCTAAGTGTATGCCGGAGTAAGGAATCCATTCCTTCAGGAAAGTGTTAGCGCTCTTCTTCATGCAAATTTCAGAGCACATACAGGACTATGAGATGGAAATAATTTCACAACTGAGCTAGGCCAATAATACAATACATTCAATGAATGTGAAGCACATTAGGCTCCACAGAAATGACAGAGAGTACTTTAGTTTTTAAACCATGAAGGTTTACTAAAGATTAAGGAAAGCAAAAATCTGATGTGTATCGATTGTGATCAAAATATGAATACATCAAATAACATGAAGTTCAAATCAATTCAAATTCTTATAAAGTAGAGGACGAACAAATATGGGTTTGCCTCAAAGGGAAGGACAAAAGGAAGTCAGTTTTCTCACTTGCCAGAGCACTCTAACATTTCCTGCTTTTCTCTTTTCTAAGTCTAAGTCTGAATTCAAATCTGCACTATATTAAAAGCACCACTGTAACAGTTTTCACACCTACACACACAGGCACAAACACACACCCACACACAGTTCTCACAAGGCTGAGCGATCAGGTTATAGCAAGATGATACAATTACATGCTTGTTAATTGCTCAGGACACGTCACAATAAAGGCTTCTATCAGCCTCCTTCAGACTTACACTTATCTGTATCAGAATGAGGCACATGTACCATTCATTAAGACATTCCATGATTTCCACAAAGAACATTGCATTTGTTATTAGGACTCCAGCTTCACCAAGAAATAAAATGTTTACATGCCACGAACCAAGATGGCCACCAGTTATAACCATTTTAGATTTCAGGCATGCATTAACTACAGTCAATCTAAATGTGAATGAAACTGATGGAGCAGGGTTTTGGTGAAAGAAACCTGCTCGGATTGACACCCCCGTAATACATACTAACAGTGTGCAGTGGAAACTAACATCCAAATAACATGAAATACATGGGAAACCGCTTTGCGCATGCATGCACTAATGTGAACTAATGCATGAAAGAACTAAGCTGCATTTTACACCGCGCTTCGAAAGAAACAAGAAATAATTTATGACTAGGCTGCAGTTTGCATCTTGCATCTTGCTTTAAAAATAATAATAAATAATGCCGCTTTTGCTTAAAGCTTTGCTAAGAAAAATACTAATATGGGATAGTGCAAAGATGGGTGGTAAACTGTGAAAAGTGCATTTCTATGTAATGAATGAAAACGTATGTTTTATTTGTCATAGTGAGCCGAATGGGCCTGTATTTTCCTAAAATTGACATGATAGATGGGGGCTGAAGAGAGCATAAATAACCCGACAAATAGACAGAAAAGCTGGGTGCTGCAAAAGTGCCTGAAAAGTCAAGGTTGTTCAGCTACAGAGAACATTGTTTGTCTGCCAAAAGATGAGACTGGCCATTGGAACCAAGACTTCCTCCGCGGATGTAGCTGAGAGACACCGGTGAAATAATGAAAAAGTTACAAGTATTAAAATAAATGAACAAGTCAAGAATTATGTCCTCTGAAAGTATGTAAAACAAAAGACTGTAGTATATTGAATGTGATCATGGTGGTGTGACAGACCACCTCCCAACCTATCCAATAAAATGCCGAATTTTATGAATTGTTTCAACTAAAGTGTATTGGACATGTAGATTTTAGGGTTTAACTGAGGTGCCTTAAGGGGTGTGGTTTGGAGAGAGGGAGCTGATAGGAGAGGTTGGTCGTCTGGAGAGGAGAGTGGGGTGATTCGTCGTTGTCCATCAGTTTGTAGAGAGGCCTAGCTGTTCCTGTCCCAATCCTGAGTTATGAAATCTTTGTTCCCTGACTCTATTTCTATATGGCCAGGGGGTGGTATTTCACTGATCTTTGTGTTAGTATCATCCTTCTGACTCAAACTATGCATAATCATTTGCAAATGTATTTTTGTCTCTGAAACGTATGTCTCTTCATCTGTCTCCTCCGTCATATGTATATTGTTTCACATTATTTTGCTGAAACTTATGTCTCTTCATCTATCCCCTCCTTCATATGCATATAGTTCATTTGATGATGAGTATGACACTTTTTGCATTTTGCTGATGTTTTTCTCTCCCTCTTGTGTGATTCTTTGTTTGCATTTGTAACATGTGTGTGATGAGCATTAATTATTCACATTTATTTGAGATAAACTTCATTAATCTTACCAAGAGTCTGTGATTATTAAGCTAACTAGATAGATACATAGATAGATAATACTATTATTACCATCAACTACTCAACCAATTGGTCCATCGACCAGAGGAAAGAGAGTAGAAATACAGGCTTAGTTATGTATTTAGAAATGTTAAACATGAACCTGTGAAGAGCTATGGTGTCTGGTGGGCTGGTGGAAGTGGAGGAGAGAGTTGAATTAGGCTGGTCCAATGTTGTGCAGAGCCTTCATTGCAAGTGTGAGGATTTTGAATTTGCAATGTTTGTTTGTCTGTAGCCTTTGGAGACCTCAGAAGTCGAGTGTGATGTGGGTGATGATCCCCAGGTTGCATGCGTGGTTGGTGAGTAAGGAGTAGAGCCAAGCTCTGATGGCCACCAGGTGGAGTCCCAGGGAGAGTTTTTGTTCCCAAAGACCTGCACTTCTGTCTTATCCGTGTTGAGTTTCATGCAGTTGGTTCTCATCCATTTTGCTACCTGAATCATGCATTTGAGGAAGTAGGACCTGGTTGTGGGGAATTTTTCTGACATAGAAAGGATGAATTGTGGTCATCGGCATAGAAGATGATGGCGATGCCATGGGATCTAATGACGTCCATGAGTGATGTTATGTAAATATTCAACAGGGTGAGGCCGAGGGATGATCCTCAAGGGACTCCTCAGATCAGGTCCTTGGGCACTGATCTGTGAGGGGGATTTGACTTGCTGAGTTTTCTTTGTGAGGAAGGAGTGTATCCAGTTGAGGACTGGGCCTTGGATGCCTTTGTCGTGTTATCGTTTGATGAGGTTGGAGTGTGACATGGTGCCGAATGCTGCAGAGAGGTCTAGCAATATGAGGGCTGTGGTTTCTCCTTGGTGTAGGAAGTGCAGCAATAATGCTGTCTCTGTGCTGTGATTGCTGCACAATCTCGATTGGCAGTGGTCGAGAAGATTGTGGAGACTCAGGTGGTTGGTGAGTTGCTGATTGATTGCTTTCTCTATCACCTATGCTGGGTATGGTAGGAGGGAGATGGGCCTGAAGTTGCTTAGTTAGTTGGGGGTCAACCAATGTTTTTTTTAAGAGGGCTGTAACTGCAGCCTGCTTCCCCTCCTCTGGGAAAGTTGCAGACTCAGTGGAGGAGTTGATGATGTGGGTGAGGAATTTGCTGATCACAGGTCCTCCTAGGTTATAGAGATGGTGTGGACATGGGTTTGTGGAGGCCTGTAGTGAATGATCTTCATGATTGCTGTGGTGCCTTCCTCAGTGAGTGTTCTACAGTTGGTTAGGTGTCTGTCCGAGTGGTAGGTGTGCAGTTTTTTGATGACGTCCTCTGGGTTTGGTTGCTTATCAAAGTTATTGGAAATCTTCTCTATTTTATTGTTGAAATTATGTAATTGATCATGTCAAAGTGGTGGGGCTGTTGGGAAAGGGTTTCTTCTAGAGAAAAGAAATCTCTGCGGAGAAAAAAAAGAACTTAAAAAGTGCAATTGCACTTATGAAAGACAAGCTTCCAACTGTAAATATACATTTTCACTTACGCATGTGTAAATATCTTTTTATTGCATGAAATTGTAATTCACAGAAATGTCTCAAGAACTCTGCTGGGAACCTGTGTACACCCAGCTTTTGGAAAGCTTTTTATTTGCTATTAAAATTGAGTGTTTGGTCTAAAACTACGCCTGAATGTGTTTGGGAGGTGGGGTAGATTTGTACTTTTTATGTTATGCAGGTCATTGTATTCTGGTTGGCCTGATTTCATTTACGCAGAAGGATGAGCTGCTCCAGAAACAGAATGATCAGGGTTTATTCGACCCATTTCTGTTTGCAGGGCCAGTTCTAGGGGGTGGTGCAACGGTGCAGTGCTGACTGTGGATGGGGCCCTCGTGTTTGAAGCACCTGCTGACAAGTTCCTGGCCTCCAGCAATTCAAGCAACATTAAAAATGTCAAGATAACCCCTGATTAATGTTCTTCCAGGAGAGAGATCAGAGTTTTGCCTAGTGGAAGTTTTGACTCATCTTAAGGTTAATGTGCCTGCTGTAAAGAACACGTACCATTCAGATCACAAAGTACATATAATGTAAATACTGCTTTTGTCTGGGATGCTTTTGTCACTTGCAGTTTATAAGTTATAATCCTAACATAGAACAGTGAGCTATTTATTAACTGTCATCAAAAAGCTGCATGCAAATAGCAAAATATACATTAGACCCTTATGATTTTTTTCTCCAGTCTTACACTATCCTAATTTTGGGAAAGGGTTCATTTCGATAGAAATCAGTTCTGATTATTAAAGAGAACCACGAACCATGGTGTCACGTTTAAAATTATGAGTTTGTGTTTTTCCAGACCAAGACCTGATTAACTATAGTACCTACCTGTTTGGATGACATGTCGCTCCTATACCTTGTTGTCTTATATAACATTTCCTATACTCTGATTTACACACGTGTGATTGATTGTCTCTGTGTGGTGTGTGTGATGGAAAGTGCTCTGCTTACACCCTACAGTGGTATGAGTGGTGGCGCCGCTATAAAACGAATTAAATGCATCCGAGAGAGAGTGGGTATGGAGACTTGGGGGGCACTGTTAAAGGGTGGTAGTGAGGGAATCCGTGGCGGAGGTTGTCATTGGGGGGCACCAACAAACATTGTCGCACTGGGAGCCACCAACGCTAAAGCCAACCCTGTCTGTTTGTTATTGTCCAGGCACTGTGAATGTGAGGGCTGACTGCTTCTACCAGAGAATCTTCTGCCAGGAAATGAACGCATTCAGCCACTGGTGTTTTCATTTCCGCAATTAATGATGTTTAAGCGCCAGACAACAACCAGCTATGATCAACGTCGTTTAATTCAATAGTAACAAAGCCATGCCAAGTGTGATAAGGATCAAGAGATGCTGCTTGCACTCTTGAATAAACTGGATTTGAGTGAATCTTTCAACTTCCAATTTTTTTAACAAACTATTAGGGAATTATTCTCTAGCTGTAAGCAAAAGCTTAAGAAATTACAGGATCTTCCTTTCAGAAATGTCCCTTTTAATGTAACCCTCTGAACAATAACGTATGTTCTTGGACCAGGCCTTTATCCAAAATACTGCGGCTTGGCAAATAGCACGTCTCAGATTTCAACCACATGTATTTGGGGGAAAAAAACTAAAGATTTTTTATTTGGCAGGTTAGTCGCATATCTTTAAATGCACTGTTTGTGCGTGAGACGCAAAAATAATTCAAACCAGGACAGCAAGATGATTTCTTCTTTCAGGATGTTTCGACTTCGATCGATTCCAAAACACATCAAGACAAGACACGGAGAAGAAAAAATAACTAGAGCACACAACCCTATACTTGGGTTCTTATCTAAAGGTCACGGTTATGTACTGGCGCCCAGAGTGAAAAACAAATGCCGTTGCCTAAATGTATCCTTTAGTGTACAATTATTGCATTGCTGCGCATTTCTGCTTTTGTGGACTTAAACAGCAGCGACATGTGAATCATGTCTAAATCCTCTCTGTCTCCCGAATTCCCATAAACTACTTTTTTTCACACCTGCAGATCAAGAGCCAAGACTGTGCCGATAAAATGTAGGGCCATATTATAAAGAACAACGTTAAAATTATCGCCGCTTTAGCGGAAGGAAACTGCCGCTAAAGCGGCAATAATGGGCTTGATAATATGCCCTTGTGAATTCCCATAGAAGCCCAGGTTCACACCAGAACCTGGGCTTCTATGGGAATTCACAAGGGCGTATATGGTCAAGCACATTATCGCCGCTTTAGTGGCAATTTCCTGCCGCTAAAGCAGCGATAATTTTAACACCGTTCTTGATAATATGCCCGTAGGTTTTAGGGGCTATTGAGGTCAAGGTGCCTTTAGAAAGCACTACATGTAAGTTGTTTCCAGTATGTTGGTTCATTATCTCGGTGTCCAACGGGACATTTGCCACAGAAATTAAGTCAGTAGGTCTAGCCTGGGATGCTCTTGCAATGGTTATGTTTTTTAAACATTTTATTTATTGTAAACATATGTCGCAAAAACATTTTTAAAAGAGAAAAGACGATGGCATCCAAATATGGCCGACATATGGGCACACAAAATTTGTTTATAGAAAAAAAATCAGTGAGGTAGATTTTTTTAACGTTGCTGTAAAAAAATAAATACCGTTGCACTTGTGCCTTGATTGTTCTGTTATTTTAGCGAAGGTGCAAGAAGAAATTATCGCCCAAACAACCACTCAACTTGCAAGCTACTAAAATATCAAAATGTCAAGTAAACCGTATATAGCAATCATTTTTAGAAGGCAGAAGGACGTAATTTGCCATCAAACTGGACATCCACAGTACAGACAAAATAAATAGGTAGAGGCTGTAGCCTTACGGCTAGAGCGGTCGCCCTCAGAGCTGGGGAACTGGGTTCGAGTCTCTGCAACGATGCTCAACATCCTGTGATTCTCGGCAAATCATTTAAGGCCATATGTATCAAAAAGTCATTTTGTGATTCTCAAATAGCGATTTTTAGCATATCGCTATTTGAGAATCGCAAAATGCTATGTATGTAGGATTAGCAAATAATTTTGCGAATCCTACATATTCCTTAAATGCAAACCGCAAATTGCGATTCGCAATTAAGGAATACCTCCCCATTCATTCCTATGGGCCTAGAGAGTAAAAGTGTAATTTTACCCGTTTGCTGCTTCTGGCAGCTAATGGCCGTCGCGAGCACTGCCTTCGTAGTGCTGCGCACGTCCATTGGCCGACGCGGCCCCTGCCCGCTTAATAGAAAGCTCCGTACTGGGGCTGAATGTTCGAAGCAGCAAATGGGTAAAAGATAAAACACTAAAATAAAGGATTTGTCACTGAAAATAATAAACTATTTAAACGCATTTGAACAATATAATCAAGTCCTATGTAGCTACTCAAAGTGAAAGTAGCCAATAGATAAAGTGGGCTGTCCCACTACCACATACTGTATGTTGTGCTAAGGAGAAGCAGAAGCAAACTGTAAATGACAATTCAACAGACCAATGAATGAAACTTGCTGACCCTCTCTATGTAAGTGCATTATGTATGGATATTTTGGAAAACATTCATCTGGGGACACAACTAAAGCTGTTTCAAAGACCAGACTTAAACACGGGTCTCTCCCACTTCCACTGTTTTAAGCATAAAAGGCTAGAGGACTCACATAGTTACCTAGCTGCATCTGCTAAAATTCCCAGGCTACCAGAAGGTGTTGCTTCGTCATACTAATGGCACAGTGTGTGCTTTAAAAGTTTCAATCAACAATAAAATTAACCTACAACTGAGGATGCACATGACAAAAAACTTTTAGTGTGCATTATAACATGATCATTGAGTGAGGAGCACTTTGTGTTTTTTGCTGCTATTTATGAAATTCACAAAACACCAGCACACACTCAAAATGGTAATAAACAGCTTTGCATAGGACTTACCCCATGCAAACCATGATGTTCCCAGGTTCTCATAAAGCTACATACAATGAACTATACCATCACTGGAAAATATTGACCTGTCAGCAGCTGGGGACATTAAACGGGCCAAGGGACATTAAAATAGGTCCAAGGAGCCTCAAGGTCTCCTTCTTGGGAGGTGAGAGGGTTTATGCCATGCAGCAGAGGCTCCTCTACTATGGCGGAGGAGTGTCACCACCCCCCTGCTGAGAGCAAGCTGAGGTAAATGGGAAACATTTTATAATAATAAATTAGTATTATTATCATTTTATTTTCCCTGTTTCCTTCTAGAGCCAACTAAGTCTGGGCGGGGAGGGATAGGCTGTTGCCACAGCCAGCAGGGGGAGGAGTAGTGCACACTGTAAGTGCACATGATGGTTTGGTCGGCCGTCTTAACCTGGTCAAACCGTCATACGCCCTTAGGTTTCTCCAACCCAGATGTGTTTCACAACTGGGTTGGAGAAACAGCATAAATTCTGAGGCACTATCTGAGTGGCAAACTAAGATGCTCAGACCAATCCTGGCGCTGCTCTCATATTATTGAGAGCAGCACCGGGATTGGGTGAGGAGCCTGTGCTGGTGTCCCAGAGACTGCTGGGAAATCATCAGGAGAGAAGAGGAGAACAAAGGCGGCTGGTAGCGTAGGAACAGGAACTTAAAAACAATTATAAGTATTTCTCTAATCCCTGTCCCGTCCTCCTCCTCTGCTCCCCTACTTCAACTTTGCAGTGGCCGCCACTGATAACATGCAACTCAGAGGCCATGGTACCCTTGCAAGTTGTGCTAGAGGTTTCCTGCATAAAGTCAGGCAGATCAATCAGGAACATGAAAATGTATTCTAGTCAAATGAATTCTTGATTTGACCTTTGAAGGCCCGAAGGCAAAAGGCCCTCATAATGTTGGATTTACTTAGTTACCTCATGCATATTCATAGACTCTGTCAAAGAGAAAGGTTGTGGTCTGCACGCATTGAAAGAGTGTCTGAAAGGTGACTGCCTCTGCCACCCATCAAGTAGAGATGCATCGGTATGCCATTTGGGTGGTGAAGGCAGTAGGATATGCTTGCCTTGATCAGCATGTAGCGTCTTGATGGTTAGAGATGATGGGCCCTTTTGGTTCCTGACAGACTTCATCGAACAATGACTTAAGTGCTTGTGTGTGGTTGATAGTATTCATGAGGTAGAATGTTCCGTTAATGGTTGCACGCAGAGAACAAAACACGTGTAGCACCAAGCTACACATGTGTGGCTTAATCATTTAAATGCTCTGAGGCTGGGGAGGTTGGTACAATTGATGACAAGATAGGGCATGTGTAACCCAGAGAACTGACAGTGCTCTCCCAGAAGGTTTTCTGTGGTCCAGCAAACTGCTTCTGCATGCCACTCGCACCTCAATCAAAGCGAAGATTGACAGTTGGAGTATGTGGAGTAATCACTGCTCCAGCCAGTGCTAGGCTTTTGAAGAAGACAAAGGCCTTACAAAGGAATTTGCATACTATTGACCAGGAACCTGCTGTTGAGACCATGAAAGAGGTACTGCACCACAACGCAACTTGGGAATCATAGAACTAAAGGCAGCGACAACCTGATACAGAGAAGCACTAAAGGCAGCAATAGCAGGTACAAGGAAGCACTAAAAGAGAAATAACAGCTTCAGAGTAACATGAAAGACAGTGGAAAACAGAAGAAATGCAGAAGACCGAAAATGGGGATAGACACAAGCAAGAGACAAAACGAGTACTTACTGTATAAAAAGAAGAAGGTGCTGCACGTCTGATGAGTGGGCCAGATGACCAGAGTTCCAGTACAGAGCTAATACTTCCAGAAGGTGCAGAAGTAGGTGCTCATCAAGCACTGTCTGAACAGAACATACTCTTCACGTCAGTAAGTTCCACAGCTGGTCAAAGCACTGGTGCTTTCCTGAAACCACTGCTTCCATTATACAGCCAAAAAGCAGAGTATTGGTGCCAGATTGACTGCCTGGATGGAAACTTTTGATGATTTGATTGATGCATTGGAAGAAGCAGATAACATAAAGCTCATCAAATATCTCAAGGATCTTGCAGGTGAAGGAGTAAAGGAAGTAATTAAGAAAATACTACATGCTGATGAAGTTTTATTTCATCAAATCAAAGAGGTGCTAAATATCAAGTTCAATCCAATGCTGAATGTCGATTATGAAAGATACATTTTAAACCAAGAAAGGCCAATAATTGGTGAAATGATTGACGAGTTTTGTCGAAAGACTTGATACGCTCAACAAACATTGTATGATTAGTGAATTCAGTGATAAAGAAGCTGTTGGACTTTGGCCCTTAGGGCAGGTTCACCCCTAGACTTTTTGCGTGAAATGGTGACCTGGCAATGGTGATTTTTGGGATTCTGCGCACTTTCACTGTGTCCCAGTGGAAAGTGCGTGCGCACTCTGAGTGCATGTGCTGAGCTAGGCCTGCCCGCCCATAGGAATGCATGGGGAATGTATGTGTCCCTGGTAGTTCCTGATGCGTGGGGTGTACAGGCTTGAGTCTGGTATGTGTGAACTCGTGAGAGTGAATGCTGCGAGATGGTGTATGCAGCATGTATGTGTCTAGTAGGGAAGCGCCATTTCTAGACATGGCTGTATGTGTGCTGTGAGGGTGCTGGCGCGTGATTGGCTGGAGCTGGCTGGCATGCCAGGCTCCAGGAAGTCTGGATGGGTCTGCCCGGTGGTGAGTGTGAGATTAGCATGAGTGATGTGTGGGAGGAGTGTACCTGTGTCCTGGATGGGCTGGGTTTTCCCCACACAATGCTGGCTCCGCCCCCCTGTGGTGTGTCTAATGACCCAAGCCCTGCCAGTGAATAGAGAGGGTGGTTGAGGTAAACAGAGTACTCAAGAACCAGCTGTGACTGGTTCCGCCCCCACTCTGCACCCTCAGACAAAGGAAAAAACTGTATAAAAATGGGGCTGTGTCCCCACAGAAGTTGTTCTCTTCCAGGATCCTGAGGGGGGCTGCTGTTGCTGCTGCTGGGCCAGAGGACCGCCACTTGGGGTGTCTCCCTGCCTGGAGACCCAGTGAGCTGGCTCTGGGCTCAGCCTTGCCCCTCTGCCTACTTCCCTGAACTTTTGCTGGACTTTGGGCTGTCCTCTAGCACTGGGAGCGCTGGAATTGCCTCTTAGCGCTTGGAAGCGCTTTTGTTCTGCTATAGCGCTTTGGAGCGCTTTCTTGTGGCTTGTAGCGCTGGGGAGCGCTTTATTTGAAGAGGCCGGTGCCCACCCGGCATTGGCCGCCCCAAGCGAGTGCCACCTCGCCTTATTTTCGAGCGTTTTGTCGCCTGGCAGGTGCCCACCCTGCCAGGGACCTTGCCACCCGTTTTTCGTATTTTCCTTGAGGGTGCCGACCCCTCGGTTTATTGAGCCCCCGCCTAGAAGTGCCGGAGACGGGCCGCCGCGCTGCCCGCGACGACCCGGAAGTGTTCCTACCGGCCGGCCAATCCGAGAGCGGGCCGACTGGAAGTCCCGCCCCCGCAGCCGCGACCTGGAAGTCAGGCAGGCCGGGGGCAGGAGAGAGGCAGGCGGAAGCTGCTGCCTACAGGGAGAGCCCCGGGGAGAGAGGAGCCCCCGGACCTTCACCAGAGCCGGTGAGTGTTGCCCCACGGAAGCGAAGGGAGGGGCGCCGGGACACGTTGTCGGTGTCCGCCCCCCCCCCGCCCCCTCAGCAGCGCGACCTCGCGCCCTTGTGTGTAGAGCCTGAGAGGCTCGGGGGACATGGGTATTTGATTCCCTGCCCGCATCTTGGTTTGTTGGAGCCACGAGGCTCCAGGGGCAGCATCCAATTGTTTCAGAGCCCCGAGAGGCTCGTAAAGGCGGCATTTGTTTGTTGGAGCCTGCGAGGCTCAGGGGCAAGTTGTATTCACGAGCCCCAGAGGCTCAGAGGGCATTTGGTGTCTGTGGGGGAGTGGCCCCAGAAGGCCCCACCTTGCCCCCACCTGGTTGTGAGCCCGGAGAGAAGGCTCGAGGCGCCAGATTGTTTTGCGAGCCAGAGAGGCTCAGGGGCCATTTGTTTCACGAGCCCAGAGAGGCTCAGGAGACAGTCAGTTGGGCAGAGCCTAGAGAGGCTCCCACGTGGCCCCCTCAATTGCACCAGTTGCCCAGCACTTTGTGGGCAACTGCCACGTTTAGGACCCTGGACACTTTGGACACAGGGCGTCCTAGCCCCAACAAGGCCAGAGGGCCTAGGGACAGTCACAGGTGGTGACTTACGTGAGTTTGGCGCAATTGTACTTTCTATGCACCTCTGAATGTATTGTTTATGCGTCATGTGCCTTTACACCTCTGAATGAATGTTATGCATTGCATCATGTGTTTTCCTCTTACACCCCTACAGGTATTGTAATACATAGGTGGTTGTTTTCTCCCTAGTACAGGTGGTGCTAGTGAGGTCCTGTTACCAGTAGTGACTGGTTGTGTGCTCTATTTTTATTGTGTGCTACAGTGATTTTACATGCAAAAGTATTATTTCTGAAAGTGTTACTTCTGATTCCTGACAGTGGTCCAGGTGGCCCTGTCTTGTACATATCCCCTGTAAATTCTGCCCGTGCCCATGGCACATTGTAAAGTGTGTGTTTTATCTAATGTGTTTTGGTGTAATACAAAGGCTATTTTTATATAACCTTGTGTGGAGTTTCCTTTGTGGTGGGCCTTTGGTTGTTGTTGCTGGGGTGCATGCGCAAATACTTAACTTACATCGCCTCCAAGTTTAGCCTTGCTGCTCGCGCCACGTTACCTAGAGGGTGAGTAGGGGTTATCTTGGCGTGTAACTCCCTTGCCCTGACTTGGGGGTGGTGGTCTCTGACTGACTTTGGCGAAAGCCCTGGCCAGCCGGGGATCCCATTTCCAACATTGGTGGCAGCGGTGGGATAAAGATTTGTGTTTGCGTTGTACCACAGTGGTAACTGGCCACACCACAAAGCTCTGCATTTTAGATGACCACATTTTAGGGGATTGTTTTTTTTGGAAGTTTCATATTTTCTTCTCCTGAAGGTATCATTGTGCAATTGTGTCAGTACATTTGTCCCCCACCCCCCACCCCGCGCCCAGAGTCTGGTACCTGTGTCACATGTGGTCAGGTTGAGAAGTCAGGGGTGGTAGAAACTGCCTTACTAGTCCGAGGGGGGGGTTGTGTGTGGATGAATGGTGTGTGGCACTAGGCAAGTGAGTGTGAGTTCTCTGGGGTAGAGAGCTTGCTGATACCTTGTGTAATTGTGTACTCCTGTGTAAGCTCAGACCCCTAGGTTCCCTGTGTGATCTCTTCTCTAGAACGTCCGCCAGAATGGAGCCTGCTTTTGATTTCTGTGTTCTGTTTAGATACAGTATGGGAGAGTTGGTAAGGTTCTGTGAAGAGAGAGACATAGGGGTGGATGAGTCAGACACTCAGTCCGAACTTAGGAGCAGCCTGATCCTGTGGCAAAAGGGTCAGTGGGATCTTGAGCACAGTGAGGAAAGGGCCCGGGCTTCACACCAGGAGGGTGGTGGGTCTGTGGGGAGCCCTGAAGATTCAGAAGAGGAGGAAGAAGATGATAGCACAGGGACGCTAGTAGAGAGTAGAGACCCCATAGATAGGGAGTCCCTTGCTGGGTCCAGCGTAGGAGGCAGCGCCTCATCCCTTTACCTGTCCCCAGAGGAGCTGGAAGATAGGAGGAGAGAAAGGGAGCACCAGCTGGCTTTAGAAAAGCTCAAGTTCGAGCATGCCCAGGCTATGGCACAGCTGGGCATTAGAAAGCAACAGCTGGAGGTTAAGAAGCAACAGCTGGAGACCGAGAGGGTCTTAGCGCAGGACAGGATAGAGGAGGCTGAGAGGGCCGCCACCAGAGGCAAAGTAGCTCTGGAGGGTAGACTATCCCCTGAGCGCAGTGTTGAGTGTCTGGATCCCCCAGGGAGGGTTGGGTCCAGTGGTGGCAGCTATTTAAATCACAGTGTAGAAAGTCCCAGTTCCCAGAGTATGGTTCCTGTTTCCCCAGAGGAGGAGAATAGGTTGAGGTTTAGGAACCTTAGGAAACCGTCTCATCAGTCTTGGGAAGATTTTGTGGATGACTGTTGTGTAGCCCTGTGTGATTGGGTACGGGAGCCCACGAAATGTGATTGGGACATATTGTTCGACATGGTTCTCAGAGAGCAGTTCCTTGGTGTTTGTTGTCTAGAGTTGCGCCAGCACCTGTTGAGTTTGGAATGCGCTGATCCTGATGAGCTGGCGGAGGAAGCAGACCGCTGGGAAAGGGCCAGAGGTTCTGCAGAATCATTGGTGAGGGATTCCGAAAGTAGTGGTTCAGGGATCTTCCAGCCCAGCGTGGTGGAAGAGGCTCAGCGTAGCCCAGCTAGGTCCCAGTATAGTGAGAAGGGTGTAGGGGCTGACTACCTGGCTCAGTGGAGCAGGAGTCAGTGGGTGGCTGAGAGCCCCCAGAGGCCTGAATCCCTGTCTCAGAACCCGGGTGGTTTCTTGAGGGAACCCCAGGTTGGGGACCTAGGCTGTCCTGTTAGTCCATTTGAGGAGGATCTCCCAGTGAGTAGAGGACCTGGAGCGTCTGTAACCAGAGCTCCTATGGTTCTAGAGGCTGGCAGTACCGCTCCGGTAGGGAGGGTACAGGAGTCCAGAGTGAGGAGTGATTGGGGGAGTTCCCCAGTGGAAGGACCAGTGGGTCAGGGACTACCCAGTTGGGCTAGGTTCCCGTGTAGTGACCATGGTAACAACACTTCTGGTCTGGGGGATCGTCACGCACTGTCAGGTGGACAGAGGGCGGGAGATCTGCGCCAGACAGACAGTCACACAACAGATGTGTCATTTGTTAGCCTCAGGGGGATTGTGTGTGAATCCCCAGAAGTCCTGGAGTGCCAGGCAATTGTTCCACCAAAGGTTTTAGACCAGAGGTTGGAAGGCCAGGTTCAGGATCAGCCTGACCTGAAGGGTAGGACGACTGTAACCAGTGTCCTGACCGGTTCTTCTTCCAGAGGAACTTCTCCAGTTGGGAGAGGGCCGACCTCTGGAAGGGGGTGCAGAGGGTGGGAGAGCCCACCTCTGACCCCGGTGCAACCTGAGGGGTTAAACCCTGGGTTGGAGTGGCGTTGTAAGGGTACCCCTCGCAGAGGGAGGAGGAACCCTAGAAGAAGAGGTAGGGGAGGAGAGCCTTCCCCGAGACTCCTGGTCCGCCTGAGGGTGTAGACCCTAGGCTGGAGAACCAGTGGCAGTCTAGTCCTGTCTTGCAGACAGGAAGAGTGGAAAATGGCCGCTATGTGCCAGGGGTTACTACCCCCCGCTCTGCGAATTGGCAAGGACCAGTGGCACCTGGGTGGCCCAGGGCCTGTTCCTGGCCGCGGACAGCTCGGGAGTACCAGTGGGGTAGCCCAGTTGGTCCGGATTGTGGTTCTAGAAGGAATCCCATGGGTTCACCGTGGCGTAGAACAGGAGGGTGTCCCTGCAGTTGCGGGCCCGCGTCCGTGTTCTATCGCCCCAAGCAGGGAAGTCCATCACGGTGGTGATTGTTCTCCCCTGCGTTTTGGCTGGAAGGGGGTTGTGTTGGACTTTGGCCCGTAGGGCAGGTTCACCCCTAGACTTTTTGCGTGAAATGGTGACCTGGCAATGGTGATTTTTGGGATTCTGCGCACTTTCACTGTGTCCCAGTGGAAAGTGCGTGCGCACTCTGAGTGCATGTGCTGAGCTAGGCCTGCCCGCCCATAGGAATGCATGGGGAATGTATGTGTCCCTGGTAGTTCCTGATGCGTGGGGTGTACAGGCTTGAGTCTGGTATGTGTGAACTCGTGAGAGTGAATGCTGCGAAATGGTGTATGCAGCATGTATGTGTCTAGTAGGGAAGCGCCATTTCTAGACATGGCTGTATGTGTGCTGTGAGGGTGCTGGCGCGTGATTGGCTGGAGCTGGCTGGCATGCCAGGCTCCAGGAAGTCTGGATGGGTCTGCCCGGTGGTGAGTGTGAGATTAGCATGAGTGATGTGTGGGAGGAGTGTACCTGTGTCCTGGATGGGCTGGGTTTTCCCCACACAATGCTGGCTCCGCCCCCCTGTGGTGTGTCTAATGACCCAAGCCCTGCCAGTGAATAGAGAGGGTGGTTGAGGTAAACAGAGTACTCAAGAACCAGCTGCGACTGGTTCCGCCCCCACTCTGCACCCTCAGACAAAGGAAAATACTGTATAAAAATGGGGATGTGTCCCCACAGAAGTTGTTCTCTTCCAGGATCCTGAGGGGGGCTGCTGTTGCTGCTGCTGGGCCAGAGGACCGCTACTTGGGGTGTCTCCCTGCCTGGAGACCCAGTGAGCTGGCTCTGGGCCCAGCCTTGCCCCTCTGCCTACTTCCCTGAACTTTTGCTGGACTTTGGGCTGTCCTCTAGCACTGGGAGCGCTGGAATTGCCTCTTAGCGCTTGGAAGCCCTTTTGTTCTGCTATAGCGCTTTGGAGCGCTTTCTTGTGGCTTGTAGCGCTGGGGAGCGCTTTATTTGAAGAGGCCGGTGCCCACCCGGCATTGGCCGCCCCAAGCGAGTGCCACCTCGCTTATTTTCGAGAGTTTTGTCGCCTGGCAGGTGCCCACCCTGCCAGGGACCTTGCCACCCGTTTTTCGTATTTTCCTTGAGGGTGCCGACCCCTCGGTTTATTGAGCCCCCGCCTAGAAGTGCCGGAGACGGGCCGCCGCGCTGCCCGCGACGACCCGGAAGTGTTCCTACCGGCCGGCCAATCCGAGAGCGGGCCGACCGGAAGTCCCGCCCCCGCAGCCGCGACCTGGAAGTCAGGCAGGCCGGGGGCAGGAGAGAGGCAGGCGGAAGCTGCTGCCTACAGGGAGAGCCCCGGGGAGAGAGGAGCCCCCGGACCTTCACCAGAGCCGGTGAGTGTTGCCCCACGGAAGCGAAGGGAGGGGCGCCGGGACACGTTGTCGGTGTCCGCCCCCTCAGCAGCGCGACCTCGCGCCCTTGTGTGTAGAGCCTGAGAGGCTCGGGGGACATGGGTATTTGATTCCCTGCCCGCATCTTGGTTTGTTGGAGCCACGAGGCTCCAGGGGCAGCATCCAATTGTTTCAGAGCCCCGAGAGGCTCGTAAAGGCGGCATTTGTTTGTTGGAGCCTGCGAGGCTCAGGGGCAAGTTGTATTCACGAGCCCCAGAGGCTCAGAGGGCATTTGGTGTCTGTGGGGGAGTGGCCCCAGAAGGCCCCACCTTGCCCCCACCTGGTTGTGAGCCCGGAGAGAAGGCTCGAGGCGCCAGATTGTTTTGCGAGCCAGAGAGGCTCAGGGGCCATTTGTTTCACGAGCCCAGAGAGGCTCAGGAGACAGTCAGTTGGGCAGAGCCTAGAGAGGCTCCCACGTGGCCCCCTCAATTGCACCAGTTGCCCAGCACTTTGTGGGCAACTGCCACGTTTAGGACCCTGGACACTTTGGACACAGGGCGTCCTAGCCCCAACAAGGCCAGAGGGCCTAGGGACAGTCACAGGTGGTGACTTACGTGAGTTTGGCGCAATTGTACTTTCTATGCACCTCTGAATGTATTGTTTATGCGTCATGTGCCTTTACACCTCTGAATGAATGTTATGCATTGCATCATGTGTTTTCCTCTTACACCCCTACAGGTATTGTAATACATAGGTGGTTGTTTTCTCCCTAGTACATGTGGTGCTAGTGAGGTCCTGTTACCAGTAGTGACTGGTTGTGTGCTCTATTTTTATTGTGTGCTACAGTGATTTTACATGCAAAAGTATTATTTCTGAAAGTGTTACTTCTGATTCCTGACAGTGGTCCAGGTGGCCCTGTCTTGTACATATCCCCTGTAAATTCTGCCCGTGCCCATGGCACATTGTAAAGTGTGTGTTTTATCTAATGTGTTTTGGTGTAATACAAAGGCTATTTTTATATAACCTTGTGTGGAGTTTCCTTTGTGGTGGGCCTTTGGTTGTTGTTGCTGGGGTGCATGCGCAAATACTTAACTTACATCGCCTCCAAGTTTAGCCTTGCTGCTCGCGCCACGTTACCTAGAGGGTGAGTAGGGGTTATCTTGGCGTGTAACTCCCTTGCCCTGACTTGGGGGTGGTGGTCTCTGACTGACTTTGGTGAAAGACCTGGCCAGCCGGGGATCCCATTTCCAACAGAAGCCATCCATGTCAGAGTCATAGATGGTTGCCTTTCCAATTCATTCAGACGCGAATGCTGAGAAAAAGCCCAGGTTAACACCAGAACCTGGGCTTCTATGGGAATTCACAAGGGCATACTATCAAGTCCATTATCACCACTTTAGCGGCAGTTTCCTGCCGATAAAAGCGGTGATAATGTATCGCCCTTTCTTGATAATATGGCCCCATGTTTCAGATGCAACTTTTCTTTTAACATGAAGGTAAACGTCCCACCATTGGACACATAAGTAAGGTCTGACAGAAAGACTACCATTTTGTAATGGTAAAGCGAAGGAAAAACTAAATGCGTCACATCGAGAAAACAAAATGGACTACTCAACATTCGAGAAGCGACGTTCTACTCACACTCACAAGGCCAAGTGGCCACATCAATTGATGCAAATGGAAATTGAACGAAGTTGATTGTTGTCTAAATCTGACAGTAAAGAATATAGATGTGCGCTGTTGATGTTAACTAAAGAGAAATGTGCATCTGTTGGATTGGCAGCATTCAAAGAATAATGTTAGGTGAAGAAAGATTGAAATAAAGATTGAAGGCAACCTAGATGCACTCAGTTTAAACGAATAATCTATGTTGATACCAACGTAGAATCAAATACTTGACTTTGTGCATCAATTGCGTGCAACAAGGAAAAAGGTCCTGCCAACCCTTTGTCATGAAATATTTAAATATACTAGACGTGTGTCAAAGTAGCCTCATGCACAGCGTGAATCACTCCTGGGAGTGTGAACCAAAAATATTTAGTCAATTATTGTTTGTTACTTCTCTTCATGCATGCATGATGATAGCGATGCACCACTGTCTATGATAAAATGTATGGAAAAACCATTTACCTTTAGAGGGATTTTAGGACAGTGTCTAAATGAATTTTGTGACTTCACATGTCAATCTTTCTTCAACTATTTAAATATACTAGACGTGTGTCAAAGTAGCCTCGCGCACAGCGTGAATCACTCCTGGGAGTGTGAACCAAAAATATTTAGTCAATATCAATGTGTGTAGACCAATTTTTCGAAAAAAGTACACTCAGTATTCCATCAGAGAAACAAAACTGAATGAATGAGACATATTGCACTTGTTCTGTTCGGTGATTTCTTTTATGTTGTAACAAATTGTTTTATCCGTGGAAAATGTTCAAAGTCACAAAATCCAGGTTTTTTAGTGTACACTTCTTGAAGTACAAATCCCAATGCATTTCGGGCTTACCAATTAGCCCATCATCAGGGGAATCTAGAATGACAATAATACAATTTTAGTACTAAAAGGGGTTAAGCTGCAGGCTTTCTACCGCCCAAACGCGGAGGTGAGGAGGAGCGAGCTCAAACTGAGAAACATAATCAAAAAGAGTAGAAAGAAAGGAATGGAAGTTAATCCTAGGGCTGTGCAAAGAAATGGGTGCTACGGGTGATTGTGCAATGGTGAAAGTGCGATTTAGACAGGCAAAAATGTAGAGGTCAAGGGATAGTTTAAACACCCACACGAAGTGCAGGATGCGATGTGCGCAACGATGATTAGGAAAGAGGTGACAGTGACTGAAGACTCCACTAATTTGAAGATACCACTAGCGAACATGCAAAACAAACTGACATGCACTATCGGACACTTGCGATGTTGGAAAATTTATACTGCAGTGTGTCCCGTTAATGTCAAAGAACTGTGCTGTTGAAAATTAATCACAATGAGTGCGAGCGTGTGAAACATTGCTTACCGATGATATGGTAAATGCCATATTCAAAAGCGCGACAATGGCTGTAAAGCAATTGTATGAAAAAGAGAATCAGTTACTAAACATGCAGTTACATCATTAAACTCGTGCAGTGCTCGTGGGAGCGAGTAAAGTTTCTACCGGTGTTTGTGAAACCGCCGGCGTATCGGGTGCCCGGTGTAAACAAACAGGAAACGCTAGCATCGTAAAAGCGCCCGAAGTATACGTGTTAATTAGGAGCCGAGAGATGATAAAAATGGAAGTAGGACCAGCGTTAAAGTACGGGATTTATCAGCCATGTTGGAGTGTGGAGGTGTTCAATAAGTGGAAACCAGAAAGTAAATAGAAGCGAAGTTAAAGTGATCCAATGCGCAACGAAAGTAATATGTTTAAGAGAAATAGAGGTTGAAGAAACAATTATGGTTCCATGAGAAAAAAAGACAAAGAAAGTAAATAGTAAATGAAAACGAAGTTAAAGTGATGCAACAGGTCAATATCAGTGTGTTATGAGAAATTCAATTCAATATAGAAGTTATGGTTAAAGAACCACGACTCTATATAGGTTCAACAGATATCACAATAATACAATGTGAAGAACACAGCAGCAAATATATACACAAATCGTGTTTGTCAGGTGCAGAAGAGACTAAACCTGTTAAAGGAAACATGCCAGTTCTAACTTGTCATTAAGACCTAATGGGGTCAATGTCTGCATAAACCAAATCCAGTATGTTTCACGCTGAGACAGATACTTATTTGGATCTCTGTCCGGTCGTATGTCTATTGATTCAAGTACCCCACATTTCAGTTGCACTATGTTGCGTTTCATGTTGCGCCAATGTTCAGCGATAGGGGAACTGGTTGTTTGAGTCCTGATTCGACTTTTGTGTTCGGTAATTCGAATTTTTAGTGGTCTTTCAGTTTTGCCTATGTAAAATAAGCCACATGGGCATTTGATGAAATACACTACATGATGACTGTTGCATGTTGCATTGATCTTAAGATGAATAGGTTTGCCTGATCTTGGGTAGTTGATAGTGTGACCTTTGATCATATTACCACAGTTCGAACAATTTATGCAAGTTGACAATCCTTTGTATGTGACTTGAGGAGTTGGTTGTTTGTTAAGTATCTCTTTCAAATTGCGTGCTCTTTTATAAGCAAACATGGGTGTTTGATGAAACAAATCTTTAAAATCTGCTTCTGATTGCAGTAAAGACCATCTGTTGGTGATAATGCTTTTGAGCATTTTGGATTGAGTTGAATAAGTGGAGACGAAAACTTCTCTTTTAGAGGTATCTGCCTTTGCGGTTTTGATCAATAGTTGTTCTCTTCTCAGAGCATAAGTTCTGGTTTCTGCTTGTTGAATGACTGAGGGTGGGTACCCTCTTGCTCTGTATTTGTCTTTGAATCTCTCTATGGTCTGCATGCCAGTCTGTTCATCTGAGTGTATTCGCTTGATGCGTAAAAATTGACTGAATGGTAAGTGGCGTTTGAGTGACCAAGGGTGAAAGCTCTGGTAGGCCAGAGCGTTGTTGCGGTCAGTCTTTTTGGTGTACAGGGAAGTGATGATTTTCTGTTCTTGAAGCGTGATTAGTACATCTAGAAACGCTATGCTCTTTGCTTCAATTTGAGAGGTGAACTGTATACGTGGATGAATGTTATTCAATTGGAGAATGTTGTTTTCAAGTGTGGTGCGTGAGCCTCGCCAAATGATTAGAATGTCATCTATGTACCGTTTAAATAATAGTAGATGTTCTGCCCATTTTACCTGCGACAAGATGTGTTCAGTTTCAAATTTCATCATGAAGATGTTAGCGTAGCTGGGTGGTCCTGGAAAACCCATTGAGGTTCCATTAGACTGCAAAAAGAAAAGATCTTTCCATTGGAAATAACTGTTAAAGAGGCAAAATTGTAAAATTTCAAGTAAAAACACTCGATTAGCTCTAAGTTCATCTGTTTGCAATAGTGCCCACTCAATGGCCTCTATACCTTCTGAATGAGGGATGGAGGTGTACAGGGAAACGACATCTACTGTACTTAACCAAATTTCTTCATCAGGTGGAATGTTGATGGAACCAAGAATGTTGAGTAAATGTGTTGAGTCTTGTACATAGGTTTCACAAGCTTTCACAATGGGTTGAAGAAAAGTGTCTAAATATCTGCCAGGAGTGTCATGTATCGAATCGCATCCTGAGACGATTGGTCTCAGTGGGGGGTCAAGTAAAGATTTGTGAATTTTCTGGAGCATGTACAGGCGAGGTCTGCGTGGGTATCGGTTGAATAAGTAGTCTTTGGTTTTTGACGTGATCCATTTCATTTCTAGAGCCTTGTTGAGAATAATATCAAACACTTTCAGGAATTCATTGGTAGGGTCAGCAGTCAAGGGAAGATAAGTGGTTGCGTCATTAAGCATAGACTCAATTCTTTGTTCATATTGCTCTTGATCCATGACCACTAATGCACCACCTTTATCAGCCTGAGTAAAATGTAAATCCTTGTCATTTTGTAATGAACGCAGTGAATCCTTTTCTCTTTTTGAAAGATTTTGTTGAGAACGAGAAGTTGCAGGTAATTTCGAGATGTCTTGTTTCACTAGAGTCTCAAAGAGATCAATGGCCTTATGTGAAACTGGTGAAATGAAGGAGCTTTTAGGTTTGAATTCTTGTAACTCTGTGGGTTCTGGAGTGGATCCAGAGGAATCAAAAGTAGAGAAGAAGTAGCGTAGTCTTAATTTTCTGGTGAATCTAAACAGTTCAATCTGGGCATCTAGATTTCTTGCTTGATTAGCCGGTACGAAGGAGCAGCCTCTACTTAGAACCGCCATTTGAGTTTGAGTGAGCTGTTTAGACGAGATGTTGACTACTAGTGTTTCTTCTTTCTGGACGGTTTTCCCGAATCTGTGACCTCTACAAGTTTTTGAGGTGCAGTTTCTATGGGCGGTGCGTTGGCCGCTGGGCTGGTGGATAAAAAAGACTTTGATGTTGACGAAACACCTTTGGCTGGATCACTTGTAGATGCTGTCGAGACAGGTGGTCTGGACATTTGAGTGTCGGTGATGGAAACTACACTTTCATCTGATGACGCTGTGTCTGATTTCTTTTGCCATGTTCTTTTTCGTGCATACACTTCTGCCCAGGAGTAAACTTCGTCAAGTTTGTAGTCGATTGTGTCACGATGAAACTTTCTGATTTTTCTCTCGTGGAGATCTTTGGCATAAGAATCTAGCCTTTTGTTGATGTCTTCTAAAGTGGACTTTAAAGATTTGGTTTCCGAGCGTTGAGTGAGAGTGGCCTGTAGCTCTTTGATTTCGGTCTCTAGACCCACAAGAACTTGTGAGAGTTCTTCAACGATCAGTAGGATTAGGTCGAGGGAGCATTTGTTTAGGACGGCGTACCATCTTTCCATAAATTTCTTGTTTAATTTGAACAACATGGGTTTGATTGCTAGACGTAATCCACGAGGAATTCTACTAACTCGATGGTATTGGATGAGCGTTGTGGCATGCAAACGCTGATTGGTTTCACGTCGCATGAGGTATTCAAGTTGTTTGATCTGTTGTTGAATTTGACCTGAGGAAACATCAAACTTCCTCACTTCTTTGATGAGTTCGTAAATCTCTGCAGCTTCAGCTGAAGTATATGCTTTAGTTAGTGCTTTGTTGTCCGTGAGATGAGCTATGTCGTCAAGAGATGCCATTGTTCAAAATTGGAAAAATGCGGTTTTACAAAGGTGGTGCAAGTTGGTTGCAATGCAGAATATATTGAAATAAAGATTGAAGGCAACCTAGATACACTCAGTTTAAACGAATAATCTATGTTGATACCAACGTAGAATCAAATACTTGACTTTGTGCGTCAATTGCGTGCAACAAGGAAAAAGGTCCTGCAAACCATTTGTCATGAAATATTTAAATATACTAGACGTGTGTCAAAGTAGCCTCGTGCACAGCGTGAATCACTCCTGGGAGTGTGAACCAAAAATATTTAGTCAATATCAATGTGTGTAGACCAATTTTTCGAAAAAAGTACACTCAGTATTCCATCAGAGAAACAAAACTGAATGAATGAGACATATTGCACTTGTTCTGTTCGGTGATTTCTTTTATGTTGTAACAAATTGTTTTATCCGTGGAAAATGTTCAAAGTCACAAAATCCAGGTTTTTTAGTGTACACTTTTTGAAGTACAAATCACAATGCATTTGGGCTTACCAATTAACCCTTCATCAGGGGAATCTAGAATGACAATATTACAATTTTAGTACTTAAAGGGGTTAAGCTGCAGGATTTCTACCGCCCAAACGTGGAGGTGAGGAGGAGTGAGCTCAAACTGAGAAACATAATCAAAAAGAGTAGAAAGAAAGGAATGGAAGTTAATCCTAGGGCTGTGCAAAGAAATGGGTGCTGAACATTGGCGCAACATGAAACACAACATAGCTCAACTGAAATGTGGGGTACTTGAATCAATAGACATACGACCGGACAGAGATCCAAATAAGTATCTGTCTCAGCGTGAAACATACTGAATTTGGTTTATGCAGACATTGACCCCATTAGGTCTTAATGACAAGTTCGAACTGGCATGTTTCCTTTAACAGGTTTAGGGGCCAGATGTAGGAAGCCCTTTACCGGTCGGTAACGGCCGATTTCGGCCGTTACCGACCGGTAAATGGGTATTTGGTATGTAGGGGGACATTTTTACAGATTCGGTAAATTTACCGAATCGGTAAATTTACCGATTCTGTAAAATACCGAATCAGTATTTTTACCGATTCGGTAATAGCCAGATGTAGGTGGGACTCTTCCGAGTCCCTAAGGCCTTACAGATTCGGTATTTTACCACCCAATCCAATTGGGTGGTAAAATACCGAATCCAGGTGTGCATGCATATGTGTGCATGCACACCTAGCCATGTGACAGACAGACATGCCCTTAGGGCATGTCTGTGTGCCACATGGCACACATGCCCGTCTTTGGGGTGCTAGAGGGTGTCAAAGTGACACCCCCTGCACCCTTGCAAAAATCCGTATTTACCGAATAGGTAAATACCGATTCGGTATTGCCCATTGATTCCTATGGGCTTCAGGGCCTATAGGAATCAATGGGCATTACCGAATTGGTATTTACAGAATCGGTAAATACCGAATCTTAACGATTCGGTATTTACCGATTCTGAAATACCTACATCCCCCCCCCTCTATTTTACCACTTCTTAAATACCGAATCGGTAAAATTCGGTATTTAAGAAGTGGTAAATAAGAATTACCTACATCTAGCCCTTAGTCTCTTCTGCACCTGACAAACACGATTTGTGTATATATTTGCTGCTGTGTTCTTCACATTGTATTATTGTGATATCTGTTGAACCTATATAGAGTCGTGGTTCTTTAACCATAACTTTTATATTGAATTGAATTTCTCATAACACACTGATATTGACCTGTTGCATCACTTTAACTTCGTTTTCATTTACTATTTACTTTCTTTGTCTTTTTTTCTCATGGAACCATAATTGTTTCTTCAACCTCTATTTCTCTTAAACATATTACTTTCGTTGCGCATTGGATCACTTTAACTTCGCTTCTATTTACTTTCTGGTTTCCACTTATTGAACACCTCCACACTCCAAAATGGCTGATAAATCCCGCACTTTAACGCTGGTCCTACTTTCATTTTTATCATCTCTCGGCTCCTAATTAACACGTATACTTTGGGCGCTTTTACGATGCTAGCGTTTCCTGTTTGTTTACACCGGGCACCCGATACGCCGGCGCTTTCACAAACACCGATAAGAAACTTTACTCGCTCCCACGAGCACTGCACGAGTTTAATGATGTAACTGCATGTTTAGGAACTGATTCTCTTTTTCATACAATTGTTTTACAGCCATTGTCGCGCTTTTGAATATGGCATTTACCATATCATCGGTAAACAATGTTTCACACGCTCGCACTCATTGTGATTCATTTTCAACAGCAAAGTTCTTTGACATTAACGGGACACACTGCAGTATAAATTTTCCAACATCGCAAGTGTCCGATAGTGCATGTCAGTTTGTTTTGCACGTTTGCTAGTGGAATCTTCAAATTAGTGGAGTCTTCAGTCACTGTCACCTCTTTCCTAATCATCGTTGCGCACATCGCATCCTGCACTTCGTGTGGGTGTTTAAACTATCCCTTGACCTCTACATTTTTGCCTGTCTAAATCGCACTTTCACCATTGCACAATCACCCGTAGCACCCATTTCTTTGCACAGCCCTAGGATTAACTTCCATTCCTTTCTGTCTACTCTTTTTGATTATGTTTCTCAGTTTGAGCTCGCTTCTCCTCACCTCCGCGTTTGGGCAGTAGAAAGCCTGCAGCTTAACCCCTTTTAGTACTAAAATTGTATTATTGTCATTCTAGATTCCCCTGATGAAGGGCTAATTGGTAAGCCCGAAATGCATTGGGATTTGTACTTCAAGAAGTGTACACTAAAAAACCTGGATTTTGTGACTTTGAACATTTTCCACGGATAAAACAATTTGTTACAACATAAAAGAAATCACCGAACAGAACAAGTGTAATATGTCTCATTCATTCAGTTTTGTTTCTCTGATGGAATACTGAGTGTACTTTTTTCGAAAAATTGGTCTACACACATTGATATTGACTAAATATTTTTGGTTCACACTCCCAGGAGTGATTCACGCTGTGCACGAGGCTACTTTGACACACGTCTAGTATATTTGAATAGTTGAAGAAAGATTGACATGTGAAGTCACAAAATTCATTTAGACACTGTCCTAAAATCCCTCTAAAGGTAAATGGTTTTTCCATACATTTTATCATAGACAGTGGTGCATCGCTATCATCATGCATGAAGAGAAGTAACAAACTGTCTCCAGTCCCCCGCCTCTCACTGTTGAAGAATAAAGTGCAAACATGGGCTGCATTGATGCCATTAAAAAGTCAAGGTTCATTTGTGACCTTCATGAGGCACAAAAACGGAAATATAAACATCAATTCAAGTACTTCAAGGTACTTCATCAAGTCAATGTTTACTCAGTGTCAGTACTCTTGCTGAAATGGGACTGATATCTGTAAATTGCAACATAAATGTTCATCACAAAATAGTGAGTCAGTTTCCTTCATTATTTGTGGACTAGGAAAACTGAAGACAATGAAAGTGCAACTACATATTAATGAGGACATTCGTCTTATTGCTCAGCGACATCGTAAAATTGCATTTCTTTTACAGGAAGCTGTTGAAAAAGCACTTGAGACATTACTAAACCATGATATCATTGAGCGATCTACTGGTCCAAAACCATGGGTTTCACCCGTAGTGGTAGTGCCTAAAAAGGACAGTGAAGGATCAGTGTGCATCTGGGTTGATATGCATCACACCAACAAGGCAATTGAAAGAAAATAACATTCAGGTTTCCACATTGCAGATATGATCACACAGCTGAATGGTGCCAAAGTCTTCTCTTGCCTTGATTCGAACAAAGAAAATCATCAGTTGAAACTAGAAGAAAATTCCAGGTACATTACTACCTTTTCTACCCATATAGGTTTGTTCAGATATAAAAGGTTAAGTTTCAGCATGTTATCAGTTACAGAACAGTTTGAAGATGTCATGCTCTGCCTGAAACAGCCTGTCAGGCATGCTTTCCATTACGGTGATCATGTATTGGTCTTTGGGGCGACACAAAAGGAACATGATAAAGCTCCTACACAAGTGTGCTGCTTACTTGCTGATGCAGGTCTCACTTTGAGTGCAGCGAAGAGTAGTTCCACAAAACACAACTCAAGCTCTTTAGCCATATTATCTCTGATGGGGGAATGACTCTAGATCTGGCTAAAGTGCAGGCTTTGTCAGTCACCTGTACCCCATAAGATGTTACCATGTTACACTCTTTCTTGGCATGGCCAGCTACTATTCTAGGCAAATCTGTGATTTTGCCAGAATAAATGCCCCATTAAGAGAAATGCTTCATTTAAATGGTCACTTGAATGTAAACAAAGCTTCAAGAAAATCAAACATGCAATTGAGAATGCCACTGAAATGGACTACTTTGATTCAAAGCTAACTACAGAAGTGATTGTTGACACAATCCCAAAAAATGGTTAGGCGCAATTCTTGCCCAACACAATGGACATCCAAATGCTAAAAGGAATATTGTGGCTCATGTTTTCGTATATGGAAAGCAATTCACTCTTGTCTTAGATCACCAAGCATTGTTTACCATCTTTGGCAATCTCAAAACCAAGATGCCCCCTCTCATTAAAAGGTGAGGTTTGTGGCTGTAGGACTATGACTACACTATTGTGCACCCACCCAGGAAAGAACAAAACTCAGCTGACTAATTTTCATGAGTGCCAGTACAATGTCATACTATCACTTCCAAAACGGCTGGAGTTTACACTAACTCAATCATAAAATTCAGTACACCTGCTGCTGTATCAGTGGAACAAATCATTGCTGCCCGGCAAAAACAGTGAAATGCTAATACTCAAAGACATTATTACCCATCAATCCTAGAAACAGCACACTTGACCTCTTACAAATTACAGCGAAGATCAGAGGTTCACAAATGTGAACGATGAAGTTTCTGTTACCCAGGAAGATATCGTCTTATGAGGCTTGAGATTTGTCATACCAGAGAGTCTAAGACAGCAAGTCATTGAAGTGGCACATGAGGGACATTGTGGAATTGTCTCCACTAAGCAAGCTCTCTGAGCCCGAGTTTGGTGTCCTCATCTTGATGAAAGGGTTGAAAGGGAAATAAAGGCCTGTCATTTGTGCAACTGTTTTTCTCTCAAAACAACCCAGCGTCCACTGAAAATGTCTGATCTTTCATAGCATGTGTGGGAGAAAATCACTATTATCTTCTTAGGGGCCCTTAACAATGGACATCATTTAATGGTAGTCCTTGATGAGTATTCTTGTTTTCCCTTGGTTGGAGACCTCTTACCAATCACTCCGGAAAAATTAATCGAGAACTGAGATGGTATTTTTGCTACATGGGTTGTTCCTTCAATTCTGAAGTGTGACAATGACCCACCTTTTAATAGTTGAAAATTCAAAGACGTTCTTACTCATTTGAACGTTAAGCATCAGAAAAGCACAACTCTTTGGCCACAAGCAAACAGCGTTGTTGAGCATTTTATAAGCAACATAAAAAGACTATTCAGATTGCTATACTAGAAAAGCTGGAAATCAAAGCAGCTCTTAATTCTGCTCTCCATTCATATCGTTCAAATACCCAATAAACCACATGTGAAAGTCGTGTAAAGTTGATGTTTGGGAGAGCAATGAAGACCAAGTTGTCACAATGAATCACTACAAGATTGATTGGTGATGGTGAATGTTGACAATCAGATTAATGTCATTAACACAAAATGTAGACCTACGCAGACAAATGCTGATTTGTGAGGAACAGTGTCTTTACAGAAGGAGACCACATACTTGCCAGACAGAAACAAAAATACACTTCTGATTCTCCTTTTGATGCTAACCCACTGAGGGTTATGACTACTAAAGGACGAATGGTGGCTGCTCAACGTCCTGGAAAGTCATTAGGCCAAATTCTTTGCATTTCAAGCACCTGTCTTGACATTCGCCAACTCCAGATGTCAGAAGTGAGACTTTCCACCTGAGAGCCCAATGACTGCGCTTGTGTTTCTGTCACCAGTGCCATTCATTGATTCTTCTCCTCTATCTCTGCAGCCTCACATAACAAGATCTGGGAGATTGATCTGAGCACCAAAATGACTTATTGAAGAGTTGTGATGAATATATGTATTATTTGTACTTTCTATTTAACAAAAGAGGAGATGCAGTGTCTTGTGGATTAGAGATGAGGGGATCCATTTGGTTCTTGATGGCCTCTGTATAACAGTGACGTTAGTGCTTGGTTCTGGTTGATAGAATTCATGATGTAGAATGTTCAGTAAATGGTTACAAACTGAGGAATAGAGACATGTAGTACCAAGCTCTGTGTGTTGTTTTTTTTTTTAAACAAAGTTTTATTAGCATTTTTCCAGAACTTACAATGCATCACAATATCATCCAACATAGACTTACATACTGGATGAATCCTCAATCCCGTGGCCGTAGCAATTACACATATACAGGCAAGGTAGAATGCCATATCCCACATACTAGCATACACAACAATATTATGCAGGCCTATCAGTACGGGCATGTATATGGATGGATGGATGGATGGATGCAGATTTATAAAGCGTGTGGTTACCCTGGAGCGTCCCAGCGCTGCAGAACCCAGACTATTGAAAACAGAAAGTGAAGTTAAAGGCCCTGAGGGAACAGAAAAGTTTTTAGGAGCTTTCGAAAATGAAGAAGGCTAGGTTTAGCTCAGAGCTTAAGCGGTAAAGAATTCCACAAGGTTGCTGCATTGATGGAAAACCGCCGTCCACCTGATCGCACCCTTTTCGCTCTGTGGACTTTGGCTCTACACTCATGGTCTGAGCGAAGGGGCCTATTAGCTTTGTAGGGGAGCACTAAGTCCTTCAAAATAGGAGGACCCTTGCCTTGTAATGATTTGTGAGCAATACAGAGAGATTTAAACTTTATCCTTTCGCGGACAGGCAGCCAGTGCAGCATTCTAAGGGCTGGTTTGGCTGATGACCTTGCTCGAGTACCTGTTAGCAGCCTGGCTGCTGAATTCTGTATGTATTGTAGCTTATTGATAGTCACTTCAGGAGCGCCCAGATATAAGGCGTTGCTGAAGTCCAACCTTGAAAGGATCAGTCCCTGAATCAAAAGTTTCTTTGAGGGGGAGGGAAGAAGGGGGAGAACCTAACGAGCTGAACGAAGCAAGCCAAAGCAGATGCCAGCAGTTTTCTTGGCTTGAACTTTAAATGAGAGGTCCTGATCAATCCACACTCCCAAACTTTTGATTTCACTTTTAGGAAGCGGGCGGTCACCCATACAGGCCGGCCAAATGGCATTAGGCAATGTTGTCATCTTATGCCCCAAGAGCATTAGCTCGGTTTTTGAGCCATTAAGTTTGAGTGCGGACTTACTCATCCACGTATGTATTTTGGCAAGGCATGAGTGAAGGGTTCCAGAACTTTGGTCCCGTTGGGTAAGTGAGACGACAAGTTGAGTGTCGTCAGCGTAACTCACTATTTCTATCCCGAATGGAGCGACCACCTCCTCCAGTGGGGACATGTACACGTTGAATAAGGTAGGGCTCAATGAGGAGCCCTGCGGTACACCACACTGGAGGGGGATCAGACTAGATCGTGCATTTCCTTCCCAGACTTGATAGGTCCAATTGTTAAGGAAGGAAGTTAACCATGCCAATGCCATGCCTGAGCCTCCGATGTTAGATAGGCGCTGAATTAAGATACGGTGGTTAACCGTATCAGAGGCTGCACTCAGATCAAGAGGATCACCGCCACTGATCCTCCTGAGTCCAGAATGCACCTCGCCTCTTCTATAACTGCAATCAGGGCCGTTTCTGCTCCCTGACCAGGTCGGAAGCCTGTCTGCGAGCTCCCAAGTAGCTCGTTAGATTCCAGAAAAGAGGATATGGTAACATATATTGACTTTGTCCGTATTAAGAAAAAACAAAACTTCCCCAACAATACTAACATTTCCTCCCCCCACCCACCAGTCCTTTTAGTATATGTAAAGAGCCCAGTAAAGTAGTCTTCTGCACTGAGGCAACAGATGTATACAGCCTTATACCAACAGTACCATAAGCCATCTAAGATAAATATCCCTTGCAGTGTTTAGTAGCATACTGATTAGGCAATGAGACAAGAGACACACATATTGATCTGTAACGTGTACTATATAGGTTTATGGAGTCCGTGGGTTTTACTGTGAGTCGTTACGAGGTTCAACCACATCCACCTCTTGTGTTTTTAAGGCTTCTAGGATTGTGTCCCACTTCAATGCTATCGGGGTTTTACGTAGGCCTCTGGCTTCCTCGCACCTAAACGCTGCACTTTCTGCGCCTCCCCATCTGATCACTTCACCATGCCACATATGTAGAAGGGGTGGTTTTGTGGACTTCCAGCGCATGGTAATGGCCCTTTTTGCTAGGATCAATGACAGGTTGGCAAATCGGTACTGTACTTTGTACTTCGAGGGAGATTTATGTAAGCCTAGAATACATTCCTCTATAGTATTTGTGAGTTCCCTTTGTATCGCTGCAGAAATGAACCTTCTCACTGAGTCCCAGAACCACCGCAGGTGAGGGCAAGACCACAACATGTGTGTTATTCCCACCCCTTCCGCATAGCATCTAGGGCAGTGGTGCTGAGCTTGTGGGAACATTTTGTCCAAGCGTTGTGGGGTGAGATAGGCCCTGTGGAGGACCATGGCCTGGATAAATTTAAATTTTGCATTTCTAGTGCTTTTTTTCAGGTGTTCTATGATTTTTCCCCACTCCTTCTCTCGCAGGACCCGTCCTATGTCATTTGACCAAGCTTCACACAATCGGGTAAGGGGAACACAAGCATGTGTGTGAATCCCCCTGTACAGCCATCTCACCAAGTGTCTGCCCCGACCCATGTAGTGTAGCATTTTGACCAGTTCATGTGTATCCGGTTCCCGTCTCAGAGGGGCCCAGTGTGTTTTCACATACCGCATTACGGCCGCTTGCAGGCAGTATAAATGGTCTGGTACCCCTGTGTTCCTGACAGAGTGCTCTGTGTGTGGTTAATCATTTACATTCTATGGCGCAGGGAAGGATGTTACACAGTATTGTTCTGGTAGGGCAGTAGTTTACCATTGGTTTTGAGCCTCTCCCTGGAATGTGCAGGATTCCACTTTGGCTGCTACTACATTACTCTTCTACTCTTCACACAGACACTCACACACACACAAACATTAAACACCCACACATACACAATAGACAGGGCCGAACATATAAGTGCAGAGCAGTAGCGATCTGACAGAAGCTTGCATGTGACTCTCCAGGCAATAGCACCTTTCAATAGGAAACAATATACAATAACCAAAACAAGACTGTAAATAGAGCACTGAGGACACCTCCAGCAGAGCTCAAATACTTTATATAGCTGACTATTACTGGGCTCACAATAGTGCCAACTACAATAAATAAACAGTCACAATATCCAACAGTATGCATTAGTCAAAGCAACTCATACATATCCAACACAGCTAGAAGTCACCGTATGGTTGTACAACATACTGCTTCTGAAAAAACTTGACACACTGAATGCACAACAACTCAATACCGCACATGTATTCTGGTATGAAAGGGAATTGTGAACCCTAACAAGATACCATATGTACTATTACCTCAGACACATACTTAAAAGTGGGCAATGAATATACAAATCTTCCATGGTAGAAGGTACTGAAATTTATGAAGATCTCTGTTGGACTTGGCCCTTTTGGCAGGTTCACCCCTAAACGTTTTGCTTTTAATTTTGACCTGATACTAGTTGTTTTTGGCTTCTGCGCACTTTAGCACTGTGTCCCAGTGTAAAATGCGTGCGCAGTCTGAGTGCGTGTTGTGAGATTGGCCTGCCCTCCCAAAGGAATCCATGGGGAATGTGTGTGTCCATGGTAGATCCTGATGTGTAGGGAGTGCAGGGGCGAGTTTGGCATGTGCAAACTCGTGAGATTAAATGTGTGCGCAGATTTAATGTGTCTGGTGTGGAGAGTGCCACTTCTAGAAGTTGGCATGTCTGTGCAGTGAATATGCATTGACTGTCTGGCTTGTGATTGGCTGGAGCTGGCTGGTGTGCCTGGCTCCAGGAGTCAGGATGGGTTTGCCCCAGTGGTGAATGGGGGGATCTGCATGTTGATGGCACGGAGGAGTGCACCTGGGACCTGAATAGGGCTGGGCCTTCCCTACAGAATGCTGGCTCCACCCCTTGTGGTGCGACTGATGTCCCTAGCCTGTCCTCTGAATGGGGAGAGGGGCTGAGCACAACAAAGTGCTCCAGAACCTGTTGCGTCTGGTTTTCCCCTGCCCTGCACCCTTGAGACAAAAGGGGCTGTGACCCCATGTTTCTGTTCTCTCTTTGGATCCTATCTTGAGGGGGGGCCTGCTGCTGCTGGGCACCAGGAAGAACCACCACTGGGGACTGCCTCCCTGCTGGAGGGCCCTGTGAGCTGGCCCCTGGGCCTAGCCTTTGCCCCCCTTACCTTCCTAAAGGACTTTCCCTGGATCTGGTGACTGCAGTACCTGAAAGCGCTTTATGCACTTGAGGAGCACTTCTATTTTCCAGTTCTTAAGGAGCGCTTTGGCTCCCAGAAGAAGCGGAGCGTGTGAGGCCTTCGCAGCGCTGAGCTGCAGAAGGGAATCCCTGGCGTAGGGATTCCCCTGTGCTTAATTGCCTGGGGGTTGCCCCGTGTTCCGCGCGATAGCGGGTGCCCACCCCGCGTCTCAGCCTTGGTGGAGTGTTATTGACTTAGCGGTGCTCACCCTGCGTTATGGCCACAAACACTTTCATTTAATTTGCGCGGGTGCCCACCCCGCGACTTTGCCCATATTTCTATTTTGTAATTACGCGGGTGCCCACCCCGCTTTCTATTTTCAATTCAGAGGGAGCCTACCCCTCACCTGGCCCGTTTTCACCGCCACGGCCCGGGAGAAAAGCGGAAGTCAGGCCTGTCCGTCTGACTCAGGTCAGAGCTAACCCCGGAAGAGGAGCGCCGGTCGGAACACCAGCGGAGCCGTGCCGGTGTCCCAGGGGGCTAAGTAGCCGTCCCGTGCCTTGCTTTGACAGACTGAGCCAACCTTTTTTAATGAGCTGTGAAGTGGCCTGGGCTGAGACGAAGAGACCATCTGGTGGGAGGAGATCTACAGCTGCAGATGCCTGGACAGGAAGGGGGCTGGGTAGTCAAATTGGTTTTCAAAGAGAGAAAGTTAGGACCGGAACCAGGTCCACCTCCACTTCCTGCACCCCCAGCTAAATTAGGAGAGAGGCTGGAAAGGGAGTGTGAGGGAAAAGTTAGCCACACCTATGTGTTGGGTTAGCCAGACCAGAACCTCCAGGATTTTCTCAATTTTTTTTTTTGAGAAATGCTTTCTGGGACAAAAGTATGCCATACGTCTAAGGAAGTTGTCATCATAGAGGGTGGCACCCTGCACCCCATTGGTCAGGGGTGCCCCCCTCTTGCCAGCCCAGAAACTGGAATAAATATATTTCAAGAATTTCCATTCTCATTTGTAGTGTTGACTAAGAATATCTATGCATAGACTTGGGTGCTCCACAAATGTACCCATTTAGTTAAGAGGACTTGACAATTGTGCAGTGACTACGAATTCTGACTCACCTGACAATCAGACAACAAATTAGTATACAATAGCCGGATTATCACTTATCTAATGGTTATTCACTGACATCACAATTTTTCTGCCTTTCTGGATATGTTTTCACATCTTTTAAAGTTGCGCAAAACTATTGCAATTCTTATCTCATGTATCAATCAATTTAAGAATGAGCAGCGCACTGTCAAAGGGGAAGAGACCTGTTTCTGATGGCAGCTGTTCGATAATTGTCCATCTTAGGTCATTGACACAGTGTTGGGCATTGAGGTAATCTGTCGCCATCTTAGTTGTGCTCTTTTTGCAACGTACATTACTCTTGTGCTCGTTCATGCGTGTTTTCATAGCTCTAGTGGTCATCCCCACGTATTCGAGCCCGCACGGACAAGTAATTAGATATACCACGTTCTTGGTGTTACAATTCGTCATTTTACGTTGTTCCCACGTTGTGCCATTCCTGAATGTTAAAGTGGTACTTTTTTGTGTCAAATGGCAACTGCTGCAGTTACCACATGGGAAATGGCCTTGTATTCCCAGGGTGGTTTGTCTTGTCTCTTGGGTGGGTTTGGGACGTGTGTGTACCAAAATGTCCTTAAGGTTTCTTCCTCTACGATGTGCGTACATCGGTTTCTCCAGCTTGAGAGTGCCACATGAGAGGATACCCCAATGTTTATTAATGATCTTGGAGATCTCATTGGACATGGTATTCTAGGTAGTGACGCATATTGGTCGTCTGGCTTCTGGTGTCTCCTGTGGTCTATCCTCCAATAGTGCTTCTCTGTGGTTGTTCCTTGCTCGTTTCATAGCTTTGTCGATGATTTTAACAGGGTACTGCCTCTGTTTTAATTTCTCTTTCAGGTCACGGGCCTGTGTTTTGAATTGTGAAATCTCAGTGCAGTTACGCCTCAGGCGTAAAAATTGACCATAAGGTAGGTTCTCTCTGAGGTGTAACGGGTGGAAGCTGTCATATCTCAGCAGATAGTTCCTTGCTGTAGGTTTAAAGTAGGTTGTTGTTTTGAGCCCACCACCTTCTGTATAGATGTTTAGATCAAGGAACACCAGGGATTCGTTGGAGACTGTGCTGGTGAATTTCAGGAATGTATTCTGGTTGTTTAACCAGATAAGGAAGTTGTCTGCCGATTGTTGGTCTCCGTCCCAGATGACTAGGACGTCATCAATGTACCTTTTCCAGGTGTTGATGTTCTGTCTGAAGGGGTTCTGTGTGTGAAGGATTTTTGTCGCTTCTAAATGATGCACATATAGCCCAGCCAGACTTGGAGCAAAAGTACTGTCCATGCTGGTACCGTGGCTCTGAAGGTAGATGTTTGATTTGTATTGGAAGAAGTTCTTCTGTAATGCCAGTGAGATACATTCCAGGACCCGACCCCTGGGTGTTTTGTATTCCCACTGTGTCGTGAAAAGGACCTCCTCGATGATTAGCAGTGTCTCATCATGTGGTAAGCTTGTGTACAAGCTTTCCACATCCAAACTCATTAATAGTTGGTTCGTGGGATCGAAGGGTCTGTCCTGTAGTAGTTGGAGGACTGATTTTGTGTCCTTTAGATAAGTATCGGTGGACTGTACCAATGGGCGTAAAAAGGCGTCAGCGACCTTTGATAGAGGCTCAAGGATTGAGCCGATGCCCAATACTATTGGTCTTCCTGGTGGGTTTGTGATGTTTTTGTGGATTTTTGGAATGCAGTAGAAATAGGGGATGCGTGGTGCTGTCTGTGTTAAGAACTCGGCTTCCTTTTTGCTTAGCCAGTCATGAGCAAGCCCTTCTTCAATCATACCTCCTATTTTGATACAGAGGTTCTCAGTGGGGTCTTCCTGTAGGATAGTATAATTGCGTCTGTCTGCCAACAATCTCATACACTCTGTGTCACAATGCTACCGAAATTCGACCTCCTCCCCTCAACGTGGCTCCGATGATACTGTATCATCGGAGCCACGTTGAGGGGAGGAGGTCGAATTTCGGTAGCATACGACACTGAAACTGATACTGTATCATCGGAGCCACGTTGAGGGGAGGAGGTTGAATTTCGTCCAAATAACCATCGTCCAATTGTGCCTGATGGAATCCTCCAAAAACGTAAAAGGCTCATGAGGCACTCTACCCTTGTACATTGAGTCTTCACTACTCGCCGATTTGGCTAAGAAAGACTACGTTAATGATTCAGTGACTAGGTACATTACACCTATAGTTCACTCTTTTCTATTTTTTGTATAATACACTTTGATACATAAATACATGTGAGTAAGGTGGGTCTATGTGCAATTCCCGTCCAGAAGAAGGAAGCTTTGAACTCCGAAACATGTCCATGTAGACGCAAAAAACGAGGTTGGTGTACTTAACTATACACTCACAAACCTCTCTCTGCACCCCTCTTAACAATACCAGCCGGGAGATTAATAAAGATTTTTATTTTTCTACCCCACGAGTCAGGTATTTTGTAACTCTCACTCATTTTAAACTCACCACTCACATACGTCCTTTACCCCACACACATTTACACATAGTCCAATAGAAAGTGCTCCCACGTAGTTGTCGGTCGCAGCACGCTGCATCCCGTAGAGGGGTGCGAAGACCCCGATGATGAAACATGACACCAAGGGGCCTGTTGGTGTGTGAGGGGTATTTAAACAACACTGAGTGTTCCCCACCACAATAGGGACCATCTCAAACTGTCCGAGTGGATTCCACTTTGTTTTTGTACTATACCTTGAGATGTACCACATGAGGGTGCAGATTGTGCCCCGTTGCACCATGCACGTCTTACTAACAGTTTACAATTGGACACACACCACATTTTTAATCATTTTAGAAGTGCAAATATCTCTGTGGAGACATTACATTATGGCGATATACAATGAAGTTTCTGAGGACTTCCCTAACAGATGTATTTTACCATTGTTAACCCTTTAACAATATGAAATACATTTCTTTACGGCATGTTGCTATGCAGCCGTAAAGACTTTACGGCCTTGCCACGTGTGTTCCTTGTTACAGAACCTTAGAATGCCAGCTAGCAGTCCTCAGCGGAATAGTAAGACCACATAGGCTTAATTCTTTTCAAGTCTCCCCTCCCTCGGTGACCTGGGTTCACTGCTGCTTTTAGCTAGAAATAGGATGCAAGCTGTGATGTGGTGTAGTGCCTTAATTCTGAATTCAGAACAGAGTCAGATTTCTAATTCTTGACCCCTTCTTCACTAAAACTTGGCAATTCTGGGCTAAACACCTCATCACGCTTGCTTCTAGTTCCTTTGCTGCAAAACTTGAAAAGGTTTCTTAAAAGCAGCTTGATTCTGTTTGACAAGTTGGTCCAAAATATGCTTCCTTTTTTAATCATTCATAAAAAAGCAGTAAGAAAAACTAGACTTCCCAACACTTACAGATCCCACAGAATGAAGAGTACCCATGGGTAACAATACGCTAGCACAAATTCGCAGTTAGAAGAACCCATGGTAGACTTGTATCCTTTCATTTTCAGTTAGTACATATTACATATTTTCTCCTATATACTAATATTTTAAAGACTTCCATCTTTTCCTTGTTCTCCCCATTTTCTTGATCAGTGGATTTGGTCATTTTTCTCCTCTGAAGTGGCTGAGTTTGCTCTTTAGGCCAGCTACATGAGCTCTGTTTTAAAGATAGGCGGTCTTATTTACAAATTGCCATAACTGTTACTCCCATAAGACGTTTGCTGCGGAGACGGTAGTCCCTGTTGTCCCTGCAGTGCAGGGAGGCCTCCATCATCATTTTGCGTCACACCACTGATGTGCAGGTGCTCTGGATATCTACACATATTAAGAAAGTATGAGCGAATGATAGGCCTGATTCACAAAGGTAAACTGAGATGAAAGTCTTATTTTATGACTTTCGGTATTCACATAGGGCATTTACAAGTAGTTAAGTTAGACTTTTGTCTCGGTTTTGGTCTCAGTTAAAGTTAAGACCACAACTGAAGTTCGACTGAAACAAAAGTCTAACTTCACTAATTTCTGTATTCACAAAGGGCATTTACTACTCGTAAGTGCTGTTTGTGAATACCTAAACTAGTCAAGTTCGACTTTTGGTATTTACAAAGGGGGATCAAGTTCAAGATTAGCTGTGTATAATTGCTGCTATCGGACAGGCTACTTTCAATTGCTAGATATTTTTTTTATCTTTTGTATCATGTATGTATCTCAGGCCTATTTGAGAATTCATTTTTAACTCTATGGCCTATCATTGTGCTGACACCTGTTGTTTTTACACTTGCTATACGCTATACTTCTAGTTTGAACTTATGGTTTTTAATCATCGCTCCACGTCTCCTCTTTCCTGCGCTGCACCCACATAGCTATCGCTTTCCGGTCTGCCGCAGATTGTGCTGATTGTTCAGAGAAAGCTCTTGGACTCACTTCCGGAGGGACCGTAGTTAGCATTCAAGGGCTCTACTGCACGCAGCCATAAAACAGATGTTAGCCGGACGCATGCAGCAAACGCGCCATTGGTGCACCGCTGGTGCTCCAAAGGCAAGCCTGTCTACACCCGTCCACGCCTGGACTACGCCAGGATCCCAGGCTCCTATAGGGTAAGAAAGAACAGCCCCCACCACTATTATTAGTACTCATTGGATGCCTTGCACCCACTGAGACCACCTAATACTATCAGGGTCTCTCAACAACTATTATGCATTAACGGCTTCCCCACACCCTTAAGGGCCCTATGGCTTGTTCCAAATGCCACCTACGATGCAACGTCAAATCAGGGAGCCTTAAGGAGAATTATTCCAGTCCCTTACTCATGAAGAACAGCATAAAAAGCCTCCTTTGCACTGTAATGTCTCTAGCTAAACACGCAACAGAGATTTGGGATCTAATCACTTCTCAGTCTCCGGATATCTGTTTTATGATGGAATCCCTCCAACCTCCCAGCCATTGTGTAGACTTTTCAGGACAACTATAAACTAACTAATCTTGAAAGAGGATTAAAAAGGGGGGAGGCATAGCCATGGTTTTTAGAAAATACAATCAATGTCACATGGATCACGACTTTCCTTTCTGAATGTATGGAACTTGATTTATTTAGGATAATGTGACAAATAGTTGGAATGGAGCCCTAATCCATAGCCCCTGAGGATATATGGCCAATTTCAATCATCAGCTGGTGGAAGAAATTGCCACCCATGTCCTAGCCTCAAATATATTCCTTCTTCTAGGCGACTTCAATTACCACAGGGAAGACCACACTAACCCCGAAGTGATGAAGCTATTAACGGACCTGGAGCCTCTAGGATTCTTCCAAAAAGTCTTAGGCCCTTGGCATATAGTGGGCCACTCACTTGACCTGCTGTTTTCTAATACCAAATTGCTTGAATGATAAGAACCAATTTTTCTCACATGGACAGACCATTTCTTAATTTACTATTGGTTTCAGTCTTCTTACCTTTCCACCACAAAAAGAAACAGCAGAATACAGCTAGCGACAAAGTAATCCTGAGTTCATTAAGCTACTGAAGTCCTTCAAAGCTGCCCTAACTGCAGCGTTGGATGCAATAGTACCCTATAAAAACTTCTGTCCCATTAATCATCAAACTTCGTCCCCCTGGTTTTTTCCCCAGCTAAAACTAGAAAAATCAAAATGCAGGAACCTAGAGAGGCGCTGGCTTAGAAGTAAAAAGCCTCAAGACAAATATTGGTACAAAGAAGTCCTGTCCTGCTCCCATCACAATATCAAAACCGCCAGGCATAGTATTATCATCACCTAAATTGAACTGGCATGCAACTCCATAAAAACTCGTTTTAATACAGTCCATGAGTTTACCGCCTCTCAGGCATATATTCAGTCTCTCCCTGAAACCCAGAACTTCTGTGATTCACAAGCCAACTTTTATCAGGAGAAAATTTTCCTCATCTATGCAAAACTTAACTTCTTCCCCTCTTCCGGAGCAGCGACTACTCCTTCCAATTCAGATCAGCCAAAGGACACTCCCTACACCTTAGATAGCTTAGTACCCCTTTCTATGGAGGATATTCGTAGCTCCTTGGCATCCACTACGTCAAGCTCGCTGTTGGACATCTTCCCTCTCAAACCAATGTCTTTGTTGGCCAGCTATGGTGCACTGGTAATTTTATAGATTTCTAATTGCTTGATTAAAACAGGTACCATCCTGCCCCAATGGAAGGCGGCATGTGTACGGCCAATCCTAAAAGATAACACCCTGGACCAAACATCTTTGGCTAATTATCTCCCAATATTGTTACTTCCACTCCTTGGCAATCAGATCGAAAGTCTAATTAATAAACAACTAGTTTCCTAGCTTGAATCCAATCAAATCTTGGATCCCTTCCAATCCGGCTTCCATCTGGGTCAAAGCACAGAAACGGCTCCCCCGGCTGTAACAGATTCCCTGTGCCTATGCCTGGACGCAGGCAATTTAGTTGTGCTTGTGTTTTATTAGATCTCTCTTCAGCCTTTGATACAATCTCTCACTCAAGGATGTTGGAAAGACTGCAAGAGAAAAGTATACAAGGCATTGCCCTTAAATGGCTACAATACTTTCTGACTGATAGACATCAAACTGTCATTCTTGGCCCTCATTCCTCCTGTAAGGCAATCCTAGACAAGGGTGCTCCACAGAGCTCGTGTCTGAGCCCCACCTTGTTCAAAATGTATCTGGCTTCCCTTGCCGGGATTGCAGAACATTTTGGTTTCAAACTAATCACATACACAGATGACACCCAGCTGATAATTACTTTTGGCCCTGATTTAACAGCATCAAAAAAGCAGTTTGCCCTTGGCATGTTAGCCAACACCAATTGGATGAATAAGAACTATCTAAAACTGAATGGAGATAAGATGGGGATCATGCTGTTTGGAAAAGCCTCCTCTATCTGGACCGACAATTGGTGGTCCCATCAACTGGACCACACTCCTGTGTCCAAAACAAGCGGTAAATAATCTTGGCATGGAAATAGATCTAGCCTTAATGATGAAAGAGCACATCTTGGCTACCATTGGAATATGCTACCACAATATGCACCTTCTGCACAGGATATTCCCTTACCTTCCAATGCCTGCCCAAAGAACTTTTGTCCAAGCCGTAGTAATTAGCTGGATAGACTATGGCAAAGCTCTTTTGGCAGATGCCAATAAAAATGTAGTTGCCAAACTCCAGGTTGTTCAAAATTGCAGCCAGGCTTGTTCTCAATTGTAGGAGAGTAGGATCTGCTTCCTATGGTTACCCCCACTTTTTGCTGTGTTTCACTGGTTTATCGACTTCGGACTGGCTGTGGCCCTGTTAATCAGGACCACAGACTAGCTGTTCTCTCTCTAAATTGGTTACCTGTACATTAGGTACACTCTAGATTGGTTACTGGGTTACCCTTGTGAGTCCCTAGTATATGGTACCTTAGGTACAAAGGGCATAGGTGCTCCAGAGGCCTACCAGGGGTTGAAGCATGTATTATGCCACCCCTGGGAAGCCTTCCAAAATGGCACCACAGGTCTGCACTTGCAGCCTGGGCAAGGTGGTGTAAGCACCCCTTACTTAGATATGGTATACCTATATCTACCTTTTAAAATAGACACATATAAACCTATAAGTCACTCCTATGGCAGGCCTTGACAATCCTGAAAGCAGAGTGTTTGTTTTTGTGTGAGAGGGTGCCCTAGCATGAGCTGAGCCCCTCTGCAGCTTTCGAAATCCCTTCCTTATAGCTGTTCTATGATATAGCCATACCATATACTCTTAAGTGCATTACATTATAATCCTTGCGGTTAATGCTAACAATGGAATGGCTATATTAAAACATGTCGTGTTTGGTGTCAAACACTTTGGAATACTACCCCCCCCGCCAGTTCTGGCGGTGGGGGTAGCATTCCACCCTTCTAGAAGGAGAAGACATGTACACACTGGTAAACCTGGTAGAAGTTAAACAGAGCCCCAGCATCACAAAATGGATGCTGCTGCCACAGACACGAGACTGACCTCCTGCTGCTGGACCTATTTTCCAGGCCTCCCGGCAGGGGAGGCCTGGAAAATAGGTTCCTGTCCAGGGAGGTGTCAGGACCTCCCCAGCTAGGCTTTAGTGTATTGGGGCAGGGTGGGTTGCATTCAGTGAATGCTTTTCAGACACTGCCTGGGGCACACAAGGTGTCCCCATGCATTTCCCAGTTCAAACCGTTTGCTGGGGCACTCAGCCCAGCTCTGGCACGAAACTGGACAAAGGGGAAGGGGTGTAACCAGCCCCTCTCCAGGTCTTCCCAAAGGTGGGACCTTTAAGTTAGTCCAGCCCCTAAATTTAGAATAAGTATAGGAACCCAGTCACTAGGACTTTAGATTACCCTGGACGAAACTCTGAAACAAAAATCTTGGACCTTCGACATTCCATATCGACTGGAAGATGGAAAAAATCTCCCTTGGGGTCAAGGAGTGACTCCCCTGTTCAAACAGGCACCAAAGAAGCATCTTGCTGGTCTGCATTTTCGAGGCTCCCGCCGGATCCCAAAGAATCTGTGACACAGAGCATGGACTTCCAGACATCTCCGAGGCTGACACGAGCCCCCAGCAGAGCTGAGACCTGTAGCTATCACGAGAGACGTGGGAACAAAACTTCTGGACATCCTGCACATTTGCTAGTGCATCAACTTCCCGAGCTTTCCCAAAGTTGTGCATTGGGCGACTCGTAGTCCAAGCCCTGAGCACCTTTTGCACTGAAGCTTAGAGGCCTACACTCCTCGAGTGTTCCGTGGGCCCGCTTCTTGCTTTCCTCTTCGAGGCCCCTTTGCGATCCCTGGTCCGTCAACTGGTGGGTCCCCATGAAGGAATTTACTTTGTTTCTTGGGCTTTCCTGGTTGCTTCAGACATGCCCTGACTCCCCTCCAAAGGGTGAGTCCCTCAGACCTTGCTGGTCTGCACCAAAGCCAATCTTGTCATCTTGGGTTGCTGTTGACAAGGCTTGTTGGGTCCAATCCGGATACCGACGCTGCAGCACTCGACATCCGACGTGGGACAGCTCGAATCCAGCTCCTGGTTGTCATCGATGCCTCCTGGACCTCGTGGCTAAAGAGTCAAGCTTCACCTACATAAACTTAAAGCGCCTGACATCGGCTAGCATCTTCTTGTCACCTTCCTGGTCACTGGCTAGTGAGCCAGACTCTGTCTCCTCTGCTTTCAGCTTCTTCAGATCTCCGATCCACCCTTGGATCCATCCGGACACTTTTCTCCTGGTCGCCTGCAGCACTTCTTTGCAGCTCTCCATTGGAAGCGACAACGAAAACCGACACGAAAAGACCCTTATGCACCCGGCTTCCCTGGGTGAGGTAAGACGAGTACTTCGGTGCTCCCGTGGGTCTTGACTCTCGAAGTGTCTAGTTCTACAGGGGTTTTACCGTAGTCCACTCCTAAGTGTCCTTAAACTCTAAAACTGTAACTTTAACTTTCTCCATGAAAGTCAATGGTGATTCGCGTCTGTGTTTAGGCACTGCACGCGTCCCCCGTGGGTCTTCATCGTCCCTACCTTGGGTGGTTCCTGGTTGCCCCAGCGGTTCTACAGGCCCTAGGCCTTGTCTCTATGTTCACAGTGGTACTTATACCACTTTCTTAGTATATGGTTTGTAAGGCCCCTAGGGCAAAACGTATACTGTGCTAATTTACTGTGTGCGATTTAAGTTCCTGTATTGTACTTTTGCCTCTAGCCTCATAAAGAGACTAGAGGGGTGTGTTTAGAATAAATACATATATTTTATATATACCTGGTGTGGTTCTGCTTTCATTTGGTCATTCAGGAGATTATAGACTGGTAAAACAAGCTGCTTTACATTCCTTCAAGACTTAGCCAGAAGGCTGCTCTCCACAGCTACCACTAGGATAGCTTTCTATAAAGCTTGTCTAAACCTACCATCAATAAGGGTAATTTGGACTAGTGCAAGGTGCCCACTAGAATAGTGGACATCACATGCCAGGCCAACTTCTCACAGCAATTGCCCATCCGGCACCCCTTCGGCCCCTTTGCTGAAGGAAGTACACTGGTTGCGGGAAGAAATGCTCTAAAAGGGAATGGCCCAATTTATCTACATAAATAAAAATAAAAGCATACTTACCAGATCGTAACCTAAAGATCTGCGGATAAAGCCCTACTGTGAATCCCTTGCATTCGCCTGACCCGCAGCAGGGCAAAGGCCTTCTCGTACCTCTCCCCCTTTTACTGGAACAAGCTCCCGCTTTATGTTTGCACCTGTGCAAATTACGGAAAATTCAGAAAGCAACTTAAAGCTTATCTTTTCTGAATCCTTTCCCCTCCCTTCTGTACCTGTTTCCATAACAGCACCAAAATGCCCCCTGGTGATTTGTGCCCCTTATCAAGTATCCAAAACATAACATACCATAACATTTATGAGTAGTAAATGACCTTTGTGAATACCAAAAGTCATAAAGTTGGACTTTCGTCTCAGTTTACCTTTGTGAATCGGGCCCACTGTGATTCCAGATAGAATGCATTCCCATAAGACTCTGCTGCAAGGCATACTCTTGCTTTGTAAAGCATAATGGTGTATTCAATTAGTAGGTTTTGATTGTAAAGTGCTCTCAAAAACAAATTTACAGAGTACAGATAACCAACCCTAAAACAGTGGTGAACCTAAATTACTGCTATCTATCAAATATTAGCAGAGTTGAAAAATGAAAAGTTATGTGTTTGAGCTCAGCTGTAGTGCATTTACTTCTCTATGGGAGTGAACCACATTTGCACCTTTTAATGGCTCTACTACCCTGTTTCAACAGTTTGGGAGGGAGGACAACTCTGAAGCTCTCTCCTGAAGTCCATCAGGTTTTTCTTATATTTGTATAGGTCGCAAAATCTGTGAGCGATACATGTAGCAAATACAAAAAATAATGGTTTCTCAAAGTTCGTAAAGGTAGACTTAGCTTGATTTACTCCAACATAAAATGTAATTTCATTTCACCACATTGAATAGGCGACCCATAAAATGTTGTCATTTTGAGGACACTAACAAATATGCTAAGCAACCTCCAGCCATCTGCAGTCATCAACCTACACGTCTTCAATACCATTCTGTGATGGTAACAAATTTCACATTGTTTTCATGCCAAATGTGCCATATTAAAAAAATGTCATTATTTATTAGCTATCATGATTTGCAATTGAGTTGTGAACGTAATGGCACGATTTTCCTAAAAGATTTAGGGCCAGATATTAGTAATTCTAGTTTACCGACTCTTAAATACCGATCCATACCGAATTGGTATTTCAGAATCGGAAAACGGGATGTAGGAAAAAAATCGGTAAAATGTACCCATTTACCCATTCGGTAACAGTTGGAATTTCACATAGGTATTTACTGAATCAGTAAATACCAAATCGGTAAAATCCGAATCGGTAATACCCATTCAATCCTATGGGCCTCTAGGCCCATAGGAATGAATGGGAATTACCGATTCGGTATTTACCGATTCGGTATTTACTGAATCGGTAAATACCGAATCGGTAAATTCAAAAAGACCCATGTGAGCCTGTCAACCTATCAGGAACACCCACCACACCCCATAGCAAAGCAACAGAGGAACCAACCAATCAGAAGCAACCACCCCACCCCAGTACCTGGAAGTGGCCACACCCATTCAGGTGCAGAGCAACTGAACTGTTTGGAGAGCTGGAGGAAACACAGAGGAGCAGACAGTCCTGAGCATATCTGAGCAGCAGAATGGAGTCCCAGGATGTCCAGAAGGATGCAGCTGAGCGCAAGAGAAAAGTGAAATTCAGCCCAGCAGAACTGCAGCAGCTGGTTGAGGAGGTCGTCAAACACCACACCCAGCTCTTTGGCAAGCATTCTCTGCATGTAGCAGAGTCAGTCAAAAGGAACACCAGGCTGGAGATCCAGTTCAAGGTCAATGCCATTGGGGTCATACACAGGGACATAGATGACCTCAAAAGAAGGTGGTATGATCTGCGGATCATTACCAAAAAAAAATTGCAGCACAGAGGAAAGAAGCCGGAGCCACAGGTGGAGGGAGGAACAGAGCACCAAGACTGACAGACCTGGAGCAGCTGGTGGAACCTACCCTGGAGCCTGAAAGTATCCATGGGATCGGGATGCTGACAGCTCAGCCAGAGCTGGGAAAAAAAGGTAAGATGCATGGACTTGAATCCCCACCCTTTTCCCTGATTCCCTTCCCCAATGTGGTTGTCTGCATCACACTCCAGAACTGGTATTAGACATTTCCAGCAATGCATCATGGGAGACGTAGTCATAGGAACATACATCAATGCAGTCAACATAGAAATCAGCAAGGCATGCCACACACTACATTCAAAAGCTGTTGAGGACTAGGCAATTGTGTGATAGGTATGTGATTTAATAATGACACACAGGTGAACAACACCACTGACCCAATTTTCATATCTGTCCACAGGAGAGTCATCGCGCAGTACAGCGCTGGAAAGGGAGGAGAGGGCACCGGCAACGGAGAGGAGTGATAAAACAACCAATAGAGCTGGTCCAAGCACTGTTCTGCAAAACACACCCACAGCACAGGCAGCCACTACACCGGAGCGACCCACCACACCACAGCCTCTGTCACCTCTGATGTTTAGGTCACACCAGTTTGAACCACCAGCACTCTCCCCCACACCAACCTCAGAGTCATCTGTGCTGAGATGGCCAAGGAGGCATGATGTGCCCCCTCTCAGGATTCTTGAGACATCAGATGAGGAAGATGTTGAGGGTGGCACACTAACAAATCCACCTCAGGCTGACAACGCTGGGCAGCAGACTTCATCTGGAGCAGTGCGGGCCGGTGTCCGGGGCTGAAGGGCAAGGGAGAGGGCGAAGGCGAGGATGGAGAGGGGGTCTTCTGTGGTCTTGAGGCCACCATGGTTAAAGTCCAGCGCCTACAAGCAAAGGGCATTTTAGCTGTTCATAGAAAGGTGCGCACTTTAAATAGCAGGATGTCCAACATAGACCGGGGGATTGGCACAATGAGTCCATGGCAAAGGGAATGAGGGACATGACACAGACCATGAGTGCTCTCTGCGACAAACTAGACAGTGACCACTCCGAGAGGCGCAGGGATCTTCAGTGCATGCAGCAACAGACCAAAGCCATGAACCGGCTTTCTGCAGCAACCTCCCTGCTATACCTGCACTCCATCAACATGCAGGATGGCATTGTGCACTGCTGCACTGATTTGTCGAGGGGGATGGGGAGAGTCACCTCTGCCATGGAGCTTTTGCTCACACATCAGGCAGCCACTGCTGGAGACACAGGTGTCGGGGACACAGAAGACTCCACCAGCAGGAGTGGCTCTAGCACTCCTGTTCCTGACATTCGAAGAAGCAGCAGGCGGCAATCTGCTGATCCAGGCACCACTGCTACCGGTTTTGGAAAAAAGGGGTGCTGATGGGCAGAGTTTCTGAATGATGCAGAATACTCTTACCAAGTCAAGAGATCATGGTTTTAATCCATCACCTGTTTTTTAGCTCATTGCACCATCCCAGCTCAGAACCTGGGTATATGCAAATTAGTCTGTTCCTGTCCCAGTGCATGATGGGAACACGGCAAACCAAACTACCAAGCCAATTCTTATACTGGGAAGGAAACAAGCTCCCGGGGACCGGTTTCTGGCATCACAGCCTTCGTCGGCCCGGTTTGCTTGAATCCTAATGGTGCAATGAGCAAGGGACTCACGTCTGAGTATACCCTCCCACACATAGCTACCGGTGGCACCCAGCCTCGTGCATCCTGCACTGTAGTGCGTGTGCGCAAACATTGATGATGCCCTCAACCCACAGGACAGGTCACGGTGAGGGAAACTGTGACCACCCAGTGTGGAATACAGACATTGTAGTACCATGTTGTGGTATAAGTGAAGTGCGGAAGTGACTATTAAACTACGTACTTCAAATACTAAGCCTGTCTGTGTCTATTTACTTACTTAGAAATATCTGCGTGTGATCTCTGCCCGTCTCAGTCTCCCATCTGTTGCTGGTGCTGCTCCTGTTGCATAGGGCTCTGCCTGTTCTGTGTCATCATCAATGACCTCATGATGTGTGATCTCCACCTCTGTGCGTTCCTTGGTGGCAAGATTGTGCAGCATGTCATAGGTCGCTATCATTTTACAGCAGATGATTGGAGTGTACTGCCATGCACCTCCGCTCTTGTGGAGGCAGCGGTACCTGCTTTTCAGGAGTCCAAATGTGCATTCTACGACGTTGCGAGTTGCTCTGTGTGCCACATTGTAACGCCGCTCTCTCCTGGTAGATGGATTGAGGTAGGGGGTAAGCACAAAGGACCGCAGGGCATAAGCGCTATCGCCTAGGTGGAAAAGAGAGTGTCATTAGTTACATACTCATGATACATTCATCTGCTACAACTATCAGGGTGTGTCACAGTTATTTACCTAGCAGGTATCCGTCCCCAAAATCTCCAGCAACAAGGCTTGTGTATATCCCACTGTTCTGGAATATGTACGAGTTGTGGGTACCCCCAGGGAATTAGGCCACAATGTCTGTTATGATGTTGCCAGCGTTGCATATCACCTGCACATTGATTGAGTGCGTTGATTTCCGGTCCCTGTAAATGTGTTCTGTGGCTGCATGTGGGCAGAGTCGAATGTGGGTGCCATCTATGCAGCCTATGACGTGAGGGAAGTGTGCCAGTTGATATAAATCTGTTTTGGTCTTCGCAAGTTCCGCAGGTGTGTCAGGGAACCTAATATAATGATGTATTCTCTGCATTATGGCCTCAAGGAACTTCCTAAAGAAACAGGATAGGCAGCTCTGGGACAAACTACCTACTGCGGCAATCACAATCTGGTAACTCCCAGAGGCAAGCAGGTGTAGGCTACACAGCACCTGCACATGGGGTGGGATGGCATGCACCCTTGGTGTTGGGTGCTCCAGGAGTGGGTGCAGGTCCCTTATCAAGTCCAGGATGGTGTGGGGGGTATAGCCTGTACCTTTGCAATATCTCTGGCTCAGGAAGTTGGAAGAGTGTTATCCTCTGCCCGTAGACTTGCTCCTCCCTTCTCCATACCCTCTCTCCTGCTGCCTGTAGCCGTAGCCGCCTTGCTATGACGTAGAATGCCGCCATTCTGGTTACACTGTTGCATTTTGGGGCCTTATTTTATAGCCTGCACCTGGTTACCACAGGAAATTCGGTATTTTTTAGGTTTCCTACATCTCGATAGACATTTTTTACCATTTCTTATTTACCGAATCGGTAAATAAGAATTTGGTAAATAAGGATTCGGTAAATTCCGAATCGGTAGAATACCGACTCATATTTACCGAATCGGTAGATTTTTGACTCCTACATCTAATTTTCAAAATACCGGTCGGTAACGACCGAAATTACCGAATTTCGGCCGTTACCGACTGGTATTTGGCTACCTACATCCGGCCCTTAGACTCTTATGAGTGATGTATTGTACAAATTCCTTGTTAAAGTGGCTCCAAATTCTCAAAAACAACATAGCCAAACCGCAGTGAATGGGTGAGTTTCAGCTATGCTAATCATATTTTGAAGAGTCTTCACTGAATGCTAGTTTAACTGGGGGTTGTTCAAAGTTCTGTATATAGTACAAGAATCCCTCTTCAGCCAATACCTCCAAATTTCTGCAAAAATGTGTCACCTGGCAAATCCTACCCCCACTTTAGTATTGACCCAATGACTTTTTGATGATGATTCCTCACTTTAAAAATGCAGAACTAGGTGGTGATATTTTTCAGTGTTGCCTTACCTTTGAGGAAATCAGTTGTTCTTCATTGTAGGAAAAAGCCCACCTACTTCCTTCAGAAAACAATTAAGCACAGCTGTTTTATTTATTACTAAGCATTAACTAAGGGCCTGTGTTTCATTCCATCAAGAAACACTAACGGTGGGTGAACACGCTGTAAATATTGTTTACCATAACATCTAAAATCGATCTTCGTTCACCAGCACATGCTTGAACACTATCAGTGTGGTAATGAGTAAGGTACATGAAAGCCCAAAAATATGTGCACTATAAAGCATTATATCCATTCCGGAAGCATTTGTTGTATAATGTAAAGATTCTCATACTGCTGACACACACAACACTTGTGTACAGATTTACTAATGCTTTGCACCAAGGTTGCATTACTTTTGTAATGCAAATCTACACAAAGTGTCATGCTGGGATTTCACTATCCAAAGAAAAAGAGGATTTGGGTTAGGCAGTTTCACACATAACACAAAGTAGCACTATGCGATGCTTTGCATTATTTTCCATCAGGGAATGGCCCATTGGTGGAACATTGGTGTCCCCATATAACCACTCAATGTTTCTGATGCAACTCTCTGTCTTCAACATTCATGATCGTCAAAACGTACACCTCCTCGAAGCAAGAATAGTGAAATTAGGGGCCAGATGTAGGTCGGTCGGTAACGGCCGAAAATCGGTATTTTCGGCCGTTACCAAGCGGTATGTAAGAATTGGTATGTAGGGGCATTATTTTACAGAAGCGGTAAATTTACCGATTCGGTAAATTTACCGATTCTGTAAAATACCGAATCGGTATTTTTACCGATTCGGTAAATCCCAGATGTAGGTTGGACTCTTCTGAGTCCCAAAGGCCCTCCAAATTCGGTATTTTACCACCCAGTCCAATTGGGTGTTAAAATACCGAATTCAGGTGTGCATGCACATGTGTGCATGCACACCTAGCCATGTGACAGACAGACATGCCCTTAGGGCATGTCTGTGTGCCACATGGCGCACATGCCTATTTTTGGGGTGTCAGAGGGTGTCAAAGTGACACCCCCTGCACCTTTGCAAAATTCGGTATTTACCGATTCGGTAATTACCGAATCGGTATTTCCCATTGATTCCTATGGGCTTCACAGCCCATAGGAATCAATAGGGAATACCGATTCGGTATTTACCGAATCGGTAAATACCGAATTCTAAAGATTCGGTATTTCAACATCTGGAAATACCTACATCTCCCCCCTTCATATTTACCGACTCTTAAATACCGAATCGGTAAAATTCGGTATTTAAGAGTCGGTAAATATGAATTACCTACATCTGGCCCTAAATCTTTTAATTTGTCCTTGTTTTTACCACTTCACATGTGTGCTGCTGTATACAGCTTACATACAAAGCTGGAAAGTGTTAAAGGATAGTTTGTGTGCTGGAAGAGTCCTCTTCATGTACAAACACTAGTCCGCACACCATTGTACAATGGCACAATGATGTGTGCATTGGCAGATGGCAGCCTAAAGGGTGCCAGCATTGGGAGAGAAGAAAACAGCACCATATGTTAGTAAATATGGCACTGTTCTCCTTGCTCCCTTTCATGCATCACAGCATTGAACTTCATTACGTTAGTTTTCTGTAAATATGGGCCTTGGGTTCTACTTCTGACCAGTCAATGTTATTCTATACCCAGTGCAGATATGTTTGGGAAAAAGAGGGAATGCCAGACACTAATCACAGACTTCCAAAAACAAACTATTAAACAGTGGCGGCTGTTGACATCTGAAAGTGGTGATGCGGAAACTGATAATCATACAGCACCGTAGCGAGCAAGCGTAGCGAGCGATCCCGAACCCTCTATGGAGGGTTCGGGGTGATTTCCCTCCAAGAAAATTTTGAAAAAATAGTGGAAAAAATGTGCATTTTCAAGCAAATTTGAGAAAGCAGGAAGATTAATAAAGCAATTGTGAAAGTGCAGGTGTTACATTATTAAAGAGCTGTCATATAACATAGGCGTGAGTCAGCCAAGCTTTAGCTCGTTAGGATTGGCTGATGAGTGGATCCCTCTTTATGGGTATTCTTGCAAGCATGTGTCAGCCAGCTTTAGCTCATTGGGATTGGCTGATGAGCGGATCCCTCCTTATTGGTATTCATGCAAGCGTGAGTAAGCAATGCTTTGCTCATACTATAGGGATTGGCTGAAGGTGTTTAGACATTGCCAGCATTGCATGTCAGCTCCTGATCCCAAGTAAACAGCCACTCCTTGTGGTGAACGGTGTAGACATTGAGCCGCAGTGTACAACATAAATTAAGGAGAGCCAGATACATGACATGGTTAGGTTAGCCAATAGCCATGTGATCTAAACATGCATTTCCTGGATTGAAATGGAAATAACTGATTACGTCTGGGGCTATTCAGAAAATCTAGCATGGATCCGGCCCTCCTGGACCGACGCTGGACAGGCCTGAGCTGGAGGCTGTGCCCACCAGCAATATTTACATGAAGCTGGCAGAGACAACAATTTACCAGAGATCAGGAATGACAAACACGGTATATAGAATGTCAAACAAATGCAGCGACCCTCTCAGGGTGTAAGTTTGCAAGTAGATGAGTGTCCTAGGGAACATACTACAGCACAGCCATCCACTCTGTAACCATCACAGCTCTAGCGCCTGGTAGAACTGGTGGCGCTTACACACAGATCACTTGATTAGGACCCAGCACAAGACTAATCCGAGAAAATTAAACGTACACAGGGTGAAACCTCCTCAGAAACCACAGCACAGCTGTGCAAACACCCACAGACCACTGTACCGCTGCACTAGTGAACATCTGAAAACACGTGCCTGAAAACGGGCACAAGTTTATCACTCCGAAACACGCTACACTAAACTATGGCACACGTGCGTAAATCATCCGAGACTAGTGAACGCAATGGCACTCTTTACCCATGCCAGACAAGTTAAATGCACAACTGACCAAATATCCGGTCACCCCGTGAAGAGCCAATACAAATCATACCAGAGCTCACCGCAGACCAGCTCTTGCCATCACAAACCAGTGCAGAGCAAAATTATTCTGTAACATTATTACACAGCATTGCAGACTATTATGTGGAAATCCCAAACACAGCACATTACTGTAAAGCATTACACACAGCACAAGTATTATTAGTGCAGCAGTGCAAAAAAAACACATAGCAGCACAAAACATGCTGCATAATTTCCAGCTATTATGTTTGTACACCAGAAGAAACCATTATATGCCTGTGCAAACAATTGCACACCTTTATAAACCATTACACTCAGCATACCACCATACAGCAGTGCAAACCACAGCACACCAGTGCAATTCCTAATAAGCAGATTATTAGACGTCATGCTTTTATTTCATAATTGTGTTGGCTAGGGTTTAAAAGTTTGATCTAATTATTTTGTAGCATGACATACTTGATGCATGTTTAAATCGTGGTGTGTTATAACTAATACATATATGGACAGTTAAAGCATGCATTGACTCGTCACGAGATAGGAGCATATTGTGTAACTGGCGAATATGCATGTTATTAGGAGTTGTGTATTAATGTGTATTATTAGGTTAGTCAGTCTACACCATGCCAGTTTCCTGGGAGGTGTAGAATCCAGAGTGATTGGTCATAGCGGCAGGGGAGCAGCTACTTTAAGGCAGTTGACTTCAGTGCAGCCGGCTCTTTCGCAGGGGCGACTGGGGTTTGCCCACATACATTAGAGTAGCAGATGAGGAGGACTTTAGCAGATTGGTCTACTCCACTCCTATTCTCGACCATCACCCCATCCTCCCCAGTCTTACACATACATACCTGCACGTGCAACTACAATCACGCACAAATACATGCAAAAAGAAACTACTCCTGACCACACCCCTCTACACCCCTCTTCGGCACTTAATAATGTACAGCTTCCCGATACTGTGCAGTCGGGCTCGCGGGCGCGGCTCGGGATAAGTAGTATGCCCGAGGTAGGTTTTCAAACTGTACCAATCATCCGCCCGCTTCCGCTTCCTCCCTTGGGTATTTACATGCATTGACCCAGTTTGAATCTTCCATATAGCCCACGTCTCACTCATACCTATCTTTAACGTTACTAAATGGGCCTCTACAGTGCGACAGGAGGGTGTAAAGAATAAAGAGCATAACAACATAACGTTAAGTCCATCTCAATCAGGGCACCCAAACTTCCTATGATCCCTCTTTCAAAGCGCAGCCTGATACAATTATATCTGTGGATTTACACCCCGGCATGGTGATTACATTAAACGTAGGCCCGCCGGTAAATATTCATGATCGGCGTGGTTCGAGAAAGATTATTGCCAGAAAAGACAGCGTGAACCGCGTTTATTAACACAGAAAAGACGGGGGAGGCGGGAGGGGTTTGGAAACAAAACAAATATATGTATATAAAATAAAATAAAGTAAACTAAACTTACTGTGCGGAGACTCCGTCCCGACTCCCGCCGTCCTCGTTTTCAAGTCCTGCAGCACGTGATCAGGAAGGCGGCGCGGCAGGCAGCCTCCCTCTCCACCGCCGCGTTTTTGATTGGTGCGGCCGGCTGCCCCACCTACGTCATTTTCTCTCTGTATGCTGCTGCTGCAGCATACAGAGAGAACAGGGAGAGTGAGTGGGTGGTGTTACTCGAGGGCAGGGGGAGTGGCTTTCCCACTGTTGTTAATAGTGTCTGTTGGGGAGGCCTCAAGCTGCCCAAACAGTCAGTATTAGCAACGGTGGGCAAGCCACTCCCCCAAGACACTCCCCCTGCCCTGAAGTAACACACCGCCCACTCTAAACCAGGAAGTTCTGCTTTCTTGCGTTGCAAGAAGGCAGAAACAAATCACAAATGGTAGTTATATTACGGCAATAACTACCATTTGTTTCTGCCTTCTCGCACGGCGAGAAAGCAGGGGAGGCGGCGCCCAAACGCCCCCATGGAGGAACCGCCACTGCTATTAAACATTCATATGATCCAATGAAATGTTGATTCTCCATTGATATGCAGAGAGATTCTTGATTTCATTAAAGACATCAGAAGCTAACATTATGCAAAGGACTTTATTGCCGCTTCCAACTGCAGCCCTTTTAACAACGTTAACACATCACATAGATAAGAATGTTCAGGGAGAGTATAAGTATCTGGTGCACAATTACATCTTCCTCTTTTAGCTGCTAACACAAGAAGATGACGATCCACTTTGAAAGTTATTGTATCATCCTAGAAGGCGGTATCTAAAAAGGGAAAAAAGAGTCCTTAAGTAAATGTAATTAACATCATTTAAAATCTTAAACGTTTTGTTAAGACAATTTATTTAAGTTTTAAATACAGACTTAAGGTAAATCTCACACATATATGTATACCACTCCTCAAAGGAGAGGAGGGTGGGATAATGTTAGCCTTCGCTGTCTTTAATGAATTTGAGATTCTCTCTGCATATCAGTTGGAGAATCGACATTTCATTACAAGACCGGAGGCTACCATTATGCATGTTTAAACGCCCCTCAAGGCGACATTACTAACATGTTCTATTGGTTTCCGATAAAACTTAACAAACAGGTTTGTGTTTGACCAATCAGCTGTTTTGCTAATTTCTTGCAGATATCCACCTGACCAAAAGATCTTACTAGACGCTTCTCCTCTTGAAGAGGGAGCTCTAAACCTTGAAATGTCATCTCCTGCCTCACTCATAACTCTACGTACCCATCTGGCAGGTGTTGCTGTAGAAACAGGCTTATGAGGTTTCACATAAGACAAAAGAAGTTGGTCAACTCCATGCTCTCGAAAATCTAAAATCTTACTTTCATACTCTTTCATACAACTTACCACACATAACTTTTTGCAATCATGAAAGAAAAGGGTGAAAAACAGAATCAGACATGGTCTTGATTCTTTTCCAGACATCGAAGTATACACCTTCACTCAAAAAAAATCTGTTGGATATTTCTAGAGATTGATGTTGGATACTGTCACAAAAGATATCAAACAAAGTAAGGTAGCAAGTTTAATAGAAATGTGTTTAAGGGAGAGATGTGTATAGTTTGGCCAAGAACTACAGAGTTTAAAAATCAAGTTGACATCCGACATGGATTCATAGCATGTCTTTGGTGGTCTTTTTAGTTTCACACCCTTTATTACCCTTTTAATTAATGCACTACTCCCAATTGCCAAATTATTGAGTAAAGCATGACCTGAGGAGATAGCAGATCTATAGCAGTTGATCGTTCTATAGGAAAGTCCAGATTCAAAAAGACTTGCTAAGAAATTGGCTATGAGTGGTAATGGGGCATCCACAGGATCCAAATTACTTTCCATTCACCAACTGCACCATTTACTCCATACCCTTTATATCTTGTTCTTGTTCCTCTGGCTCAAGATTCAGCCAAAAGGCTTTTAGCTTCCTATGAAAGATTTGGGTATTTATTTGATCTCCTGAAATCTTTCAAACAAGAAGGTTAATTTTCCACCCTAAGGGGCCGATTCCGATCCAGAAAAAAAATCCGCCATACGATTCGTATTCGTAGCCGAATCCGTACGAATGGGAAACTACCGTCCGACCCCCGAATTCCGATCCATTTGCGTCGATTTCCGTACGATTATCAGTGAACCGTACGAACCACAGTCGTTGACCCGTACGAATAAGCCTCGTCAATACTACCGTACGATTCGTTACCAGGCCGTACAAATTCACAATTACGATTCGGTACGAAAAGCCTGACCGACATTCGTACGGCCCAAAGTATTTGCGCATTAACATTGATTCGTACGGAACATTCGCCTCACAGCAAGCGCCATCAATACATACTACACGTATACCACTCGCCCTAGCCTACGCGACCCTCCCACCCGCCAACGGCCCGTCCAAATCAATCGCACGCACAAGTACCGCACGCACACCACACCCAACAAGCCTACGTGACCCCCCCACCCGCCAACGGCCCGTCCAAATCAATCCCACGCACAAGTACCGCACACACACCCCCCCACCAAGCCTACGCGAACCCCCCCACCCGCCAACGGCCCGTACAAGTCAATCGCACGCACAAGAACCGCACGCACACCCCCCCACCAAGCGTACGCGAACCCCCCCACCCGCCAACGGCCCGTACAAGTCAATCGCATGCAGAAATACCGCACGCACAGCCCCCCACCAAGCCTACGCGAACCTCCCCACCCACCAACGACCCGTACAAGTCAATCGCACGCACAAGTACCGCACGCACACCCCCCCACCAAGCCTACGCGAACCCCCCCACCTGCCAACAGCCCATACAAGTCAATCGCACGCACAAGTACCGCACGCACACCCCCCAACAAGCCTACGCGAACCCCCGTACCCGCCAACGGCCCGTACAAGTCAATCGCACGCACAAGTACCGCACGCACCCCCCCCCACCAAGCGTACGCGAATCCCCCCACCCGCCAACGGCCCATACAAGTCAATCGCACGCACAAGTACCGCACGCACCCCCCCAACAAGCCTACGCGAACCCCCCCACCCGCCAACGGCCCGTCCAAATCAATCGCACGCACAAGTACCGCACGCACACCCCCCCACCAAGCGTACGCGAACCCCCCCACCCGCCACTGGCCCGTACAAGTCAATCGCACGCACAAGTACCGCACGCACACCCCCCCAACAAGCCTACGCGAACCCCCCCACCCGCCAACGGCCCATCCAAATCTATCGCACGCACAAGTACCGCACGCACACCACACCCAACAAGCCAACGCGACCCCCCACCCGCCAACTGCCCGTCCAAATCAATCGCACGCACAAGTACCGCACGCACCCCCATCCACCAAGCCTACGCGAACCCCCCCACCCGCCAACGGCCCGTACAAGTCAATCGCACGCACAAGTACCACACGCACACCCCCCCACCAAGCCTACGCGAACCCCCCCACCCGCCAACGGCCCGTACAAGTCAATCGCACGCACAAGTACCGCACGCACACCGCCCCAACAAGCCTACGCAAACCCCCCTACCCGCCAAAGGCCCGTACAAGTCAATCGCACGCACAAGTACCGCACGCACACCCCCCCACCAAGCGTACGCGAACCCCCCCACCTGCCAATGGCCCGTACAAGTCAATCGCACGCACAAGTACCGCACGCACACCCCCCCACCAAGCCTACGCGAACCCCCCCACCCGCCAACGGCCCGTACAAGTCAATCGCACGCACAAGTACCGTACGCACACATAACGCCAACACCCAAACGACAACAAGGACCTTGCTAACGAGTCGCACTACAACACTGAACATGTCTCCTGTGTACACACCTTTGACAATCAATGTCCTGGTCACAGCCAAACAGCCAAACAGAGGTCAACACCAACACCCACCCCATATAACACACATACCACCAATTCAAAATAAGCCACACCCACCATTTGACCAATAAAAGGGTCCACACATACAACCCATCATCCCTTGCAACATACCCATTCTTGTGATGAAACAGAGAGCACACAAACAATTGCAGCCACATACCTTCACACATACACCCTATCTCATCTACACCCACACCACCCCTTCACAATCAGACCCACACACCCTCATTCATACACACCATCAACCCCTCAATCACATACACCCCACACCATGAACACACCGAAGAATCCAAAGTTCACTAACCCGGAGAATGAGATACTTACAGATGAAGTAATCAGAGTCAAGCCGCAGCTGTTTGGCGCATTGGTCAGACAGACCAGCATGGCAGAAAGAACACGCCTGTGGGAGAGGATCGTAGACCGGGTCAATGCTGTTGCACCCATCAGGCACACCAGGGAGGAATGCCAGTCCAGGTGGTACGGTCTGCGGAGGATGGTCAAGAAGAAAATGGACCAGGACTACGCCTCTGCACACCACACTGGAGGCGGTGGTCCCCGCAGACCTCCTGTATACCATCCCTGGGAGGAGAAGGTCATGGCCCTGCTGCCACCGGTGGGAGTACATGGAATAGAAGGAGCCGTTGAGTCTGGTGAGTGTACAAAAAACACAAGTTACATGGGTAGACTAACAACAGTGCCCAGCAGCATGGGGTGGGTGGGCATGAGTCCCAGCAGTACACAACCAAATGGGGGTAGTTGCAAGGGGGAGGCACAAAGGGTGGAATGTGTAGGGTAGGAGGCTGCTCTCATCCCATATGTCCCAGGGACACACACAAGCATAATGCCCAATGCACAGGGATAGGGAAATATCACACAAGATAGTAGACCACAGCTTCTAAACATTTAAATTTAGCTGACAAACCTTTCAGAGATGCATCATTTTGTGACACAGTAAGGCAGGGTAGGAAGAGAGCAAGCACAAACTACCTGTCTCCATCCCTGTCTCGCCCTCTCCCACAGTCGTCCTCTCCCACAGTCACCCTCTCCCTCTGTCTCCCTCTCCCTCTGTCTCCCTCTCCCTCTGTCTCCCTCTCTCTCTGTCTACCTCTCCCTCTGTCTCCCTCTCCCTCTGTCTCCCTCTGTCTCTGTCTCTGTCTCTGTCTCTGTCTCTGTCTCCCTCTCCCTCTGTCTCCCTCTCCCTCTCTCTCCCTCTCTCTCCCTCTGTCTCCCTCTGTCTCTGTCTCTGTCTCCCTCTCCCTCTGTCTCCCTCTCCCACAGTCTCCCTCTCCCTCTGTCTCCCTCTGTATCCATCAGTCAGTGTTCCTCCCTCTGTCACCTCAATGCACCTCTCTGGGGCACACACACAGTTGCACACAAGCACTGCACAGGCCTCACAAACACCATAGAGCAGAATGTTAAGGGATGTCTCACAAGTACTAGCAGTCATCTGGTATGTGCCTGCAAGACACCCACCACTTGCAGTCAACACTGTACTGTGTCAGGACACACATCTCGGAAAGATCTGTAGTACACAATGGGCACAGGTGTAGGCAGCACAAGTCCCTCCTGTGATCATTGCCAACACAAAGACCAGGACAAGGTCACGCATCCTGTGCGCCAACACAAATCCACGAATATGGCAGCATGCCACATGAAGGGACAGCCAAATCATGAACGATGGACGCATGCAATTCACAAGCAAAGTAATAGCATGGCCTGTTGTACACACCCCTTACAGAAACTCATCCCCTGGGGACAGGCATTGGATTGCAACACTGTCCCAATTGTCATGTACCACAACAAAACACTCACTCATATGAATATGCATACAACTCATACATGCACATAGCAGAAGCTCCAGTCCATTGTGCCTCTCAAACAATGCACGTGCCCCATCTCATGAACTTTGTGGATGCACTTAAGTACCAACATGGACATGGGTATTGAGAAGGTGATGCGTCTTACAGAAGCGGCAAGTTCTAAAGCCATGATCTAGAAGTGTGTGTACAGGTCCAGGGGTGTTGGCATTGTTTGGCCAGCATGGAACAGCAAAGGACATCCAAAGTAGTAGATGACATGCTAAATAATGATGCTCTGTCTCTTACATCAACATGCTGCATCTAAACTCTGTGCATGCTTGACGCACACATAAGGATTTACACCGTATCCTGGATGTAGCGTGAAACTGAGCAATGCTTTACACGTGTGGTGCCGGCAACACAAGACACAGCAATGGCTGTGTCAGTCATTGTCAAGAGATTTGAAGAATGTAAATATCACATCGTACATTTCATTTTTCTACCACTACATACACAACTGAACAATGTCAACAATGTCAAGCTTGTGGAACTGTGATGCTGATAATGGATAACTAAACAAGATGTCACTTGATAGTGCCTTAACAGTGTCTGTCTCTCCCACACACAGGGGAACGTGCGGAGCGCCCCCCCCAGCCAGGGGGGAGAAGGATCCCAGTCCCAGGCTCAGCAGGACCCAGACCCCACCGCCAGCGCCGTCCCTCAACGCACTGTGGATGACCCCAACCAACCTGGCTCCTCTGGATCCCAAACCCCTGCAGCAACTGTACCAGCTACATCTCAGCCAACCACCGGACCCATTCCCACCACATCCCAGCAGACAGGTCAGAGCCCTGCCCATGATTCACAAGAGAGCCAGTCTGAAAATGAGGGACACCCTTTGTCGGGCGCCCCTGAGGTTGGTGACAACCTCCACCCTGCCAGCACTCGGGGGGCCCGTTGATCGGATGTGCCCACAAGCGCAGGCCGTGCTCATGTGGGTCAGCGTGGTGGGAGTGGCGGAAGGCGGAGGCGAGAATCTGGACAGTCAGCTGCAGCACCCGGTATGCTTGAACTCGCTAACATCCTGGAGGCATACCGGCGGGACACCAGTGAGGTAAGCCAGCTTGCGGAGGCCCTCAACCAGGTCAGACAACAGCAGGCAGAGCAAATAGCCAGGCAAGACCTGCATTATGTACGGGTGGAGGCACACCAGGCTCAGCTCTTGATGGTGAATCGGGACATTTGCCATATGCTACGTCAGATGGCTGCCAACATGCAGCCCCCTCCCTTTTTCACAAGGCCAGCAACATCACGGCAAAGTGCAACACCAGCCACAGGGAGGGAGGAGGAGGAGGAGGAGGAGGAACCCTCTGAATTAGCGTCCCATGCACCGTCCATGCCTGCACCTGCACATGAGGGTCCCCTAAGGAAGGTGGGTCGTTCACGGCGAAGAAGTTGAGGGCCAGTGGGCCATGGACATCTCCCAGGACACTGGACCTGGCATATTGCCCCTGGGTGCAACAGCATCCCCTATGAGACTCTCCCACGTGGACTTGCTGGTCACAGTCTGCCCAATGATGTCAGGCACTGTGGCCTGGACTCTGTTTACTGAAACTGTAAGGCATCTCATCTCCAGCAGTGAACTTTGGATTCCACCCCTTTCTATACAGCACCTATTCACGTTTCCTGCACAAGATCACCCAATAAATATTCTAAACCTCATACGCATTTGGTGAGTAATCTTTGAAACAGCATAAATTGATATGTGTGTGCATATGTAAAAAATGCAAGGGTATACAACAAACAGCAGTCATCCACACACTTGGATCAGAATCTGAGTGAGGACACACATTGGTCAGAAATTACCAAAACCACATACATGGATGGTAAGACACACCTGTGTGGGACAGTAAATGCTGAAGGGGGGTTTGAATCACAAAATTACTATCACTGGCAGGCCCAGGAGAGTCACTTTGAGGTGTACATATCAGTGTCACAAAAGTAGTAGTCCACGTAGGGAGTACCTACAACTGTGTCCTCAGGTATGTGAGCTACCATCAGCATGATGCATTACTGTGTATGTGATGAATGGCGCACAGGATAAGGGTGGCAGGACAGACTGTGGGCAATGGGCTGGAGCACTCTACACAAGCACACCTGATTAGGTGACCTACGCCTATGGAGCTACAAGTACTATACTACTGTAATGGGAGCAACGCATACAGAACAACTACACATGTCTGACAAATACCTACACCAGAACGGGGAAATCACACCACACCCAAGAGACAGGGTCATGGTGTGTGTCACATGTGGCAACTTGACTGACTGTGACTGCAATGTTGAAGTGGTGTGAGCAGGTTGTGTACTGGCACGTGACTGTAAGCTAGCAGTTTTTTGCTCTAGTGGTGTTGACAAGGTAACACTGTACAATATTGTGCCTATGGAAGGTGTGTGTGTGGTGGACACGGCACATGACCTGGTGGTACGTAGACCCAATGTCATGTGAATCTGCATAGTCGTGCCAGTATGTGTTGCACACACAGGCATAGCAGCAGCAATGGCTGAGTTCCAAGCATTGTGATAGCAGGAGGGTGATTGTCTGGTGTTGTTTGTGTGTAGGGTGGCAGGAGCCTGCTCTATTAATGGATGGAAGGAGTGTCATCCTGTAGGTGTCTGTGTTCCTGGATAGTGTGCGCTGCATGGTGGCTGTGTATGCAGCAGCAGCAATGAGTGAAGACATGACGGCAGGAGGGGTGTGACAAATTGCTAAACAAACACATAACACAAGGGCATTGGCAAGGCACAAAGTGACATGTGGATGTGAAGGCAGGAGTGTCTGCCTCACTCAGGGTCACTGACAATAAAATGGCACAGTAATCACCACAGATCACAGTCACTGGATCAGGGCCCTTAAGGACAAGTGGGGCACAAGACACACAGCGTCAGCAGGTGTAGACAACAGCCACTGTGTTCAAAGCCAAACAGCAGCGACAAAGCCTCACCTCACACACACAACATAGTATTCTAGCCTTCCCAAACCCCATGCGTGTGGTCACTATACAGGTAAACACATAACAAGCATGAGCTAACTTCATGCCAAATAGTATAGATGCACATTAGAAGGACATGTGTGTTGACCCCAAGGCGGCACTAAATTCTGTAGGAGTCAGACGTCATGCACAACATGATTATTTACATTGTGAGCCCATGGAGCATTAACAAACATACATGTGCATTGTCAAGGAGTCCAAATTACACTATTCATGATGTCACCTGTAATGCCGAATTACTATTACCTACAAGGCTGTCAAGGACTGGCCGTACCTTTCTTCATCAGAGTGGTGTGATGCTGAAAGGGTTCCACCTCCAAATAGCCCCTTGGTCTGAGTACAAACGACAGACACAAAAGGGTGATCAGGCGAGGGAAGGAGAGGATGGGAACTGCTGGGAGGGAGACCTGAAACAGAGGCAAATAACCATTAGGAGTACATTCTCATGTCACTGACACTTCAAAAACCTCATTTGCTACACTGTACCAGTCACACCTGTGAAGTGTACTGACTGGAGAAAATTCATGATGAGAAATCATGCCATCACATGAGATCCGATGCTGTGACACGGACGCATAAAAACTAGGACAGTCTGTCATACATTAGAGTCATGTATAACGCTCACAAGTGAGCTACCATACTAATAGATCAATGTTGTTAAAACTCATTCACTGGCTCAGATGAGGTGGACCTTACAAACAAATGGAAACATATGGAAATGCAACTTACGCTAACTGTGATGTCTGTATCTGAAATTGGTTACCCATAAGGGCCATGTAGGCAAACTTGACCTCATCCACAACAGCTGTAATTATCACATATGATGAGGAAGCTAATGACCGACATGCAATGAAGGCACTCTGTAGCCAGTCTTTTGATCTGTCAAGTATGCATTACTATGCCAAACATGATATGCAGGTAGAAGAAATATTAAGTGCAAGTGATGACCATCCAAGCTACATAATCAGACCCTACCATTGCACAGTAATGCTGCAGGGGACCAGAGATTCATGTGAATGACCGCACTCCACTGGTGCAACACAATAAATCACATATGCATCATCCCAACATTTTATTTTGTCATGCTAAACATACATGGCATCATGTGAATCAAAACAGAACTGCTACTCACTGTGAAGGCTGGCGTAGCAGTATTCTCAACCTGCACTGAGGTAACGACATGACAGTGACATGATATATTGCTACAAGGGGCAATGCATCCATGTAAACTGATTCACAGGACAGTTGTCTTAACATGTGGGACATACACTGGGCCACACCCACACCACATGGTTTCATGGTAATCAAACTGGACTGGCCCACAAGCTGGAGGTGAGGATCCAGTCACATTCTAATGCACACAGTGAGGCTGCAATCCCCCACAGAGTCCGTGGTTGTGACCTCTGACACAATGTCAAGCCATGGTATGTGCAATGTTGCAGTGGCAATGTCTACACACATTGATGCATTCACCAAAGTCTCAAAGTACAACAGATGACAGTCAGATGGGGTGACTCTCCTGTCATGGGAGTGGCCATACATGTCATAAGTAACATAATGGAGTTGCATGTATGCAAGGTCTCACTACATGCACATGAACATGTACCACACATTTCTACACATACCAACGCTAAACAACCTCATATGAGTCCTTACCTAAATTGACTTCTCCACCTGTCCAAGCATGCTCCGTTGACGTTGATGTGGCTGACGTTGCAATCATAATGAGCAATAGCAGGATGACCACGATGACCCCAACGGACAACAGGCAGGGCGAGCTGTGGATGAGAGTGGCACACGAGGGGTCAAGTTCTGTATAATGTAATTTTGGCAATGTCTGTTGAATAGCCAGATGTGGTATGACACCTGTACATTCCAAGTGCACACATAGCACGCATGTGTGTTGCATTACAACTGCACATGTGTGACACTGCAAAACACACATCCAAGTGACCTTGCATACAGTCTGTTGCATACACAGCATGCTACCCATGCAACTCTATAGTCCATCTTTTACATAAAAGATGATATGACTCACCATCATGAAAAGAAGTTGTGGATGAGGTGACCGCGGATATCATCTTCACCCTCCTCGTCACTGGCATCCTGGCCAAGGCCTTCATCCTCAACGGGCGGATGTTCCAGCTCATCAGGATCAAGGTAGAGTGGCACGGCCTTCTCCACTGCCATGTTGTGTAGCATGCAGCACACGGTGAAGATGTCACACACCTTGCGTGGGCTGTATTGGAGGGCTCCGCCTGTCTTGTCCAGGCACCTGAACCGGCTCTTCAGGAGTCCAAATGTTCGTTCGATCACCCGCCTGGTCTTCCCATGAGCATTGTTGTAACGCTGGTCTGCAGCTGTCCTGGGGTTGCGTAGCGGAGTCATTAGCCATGGCATGTTTGGATATCCAGCGTCTCCTGCAAATTGACATCATGTACAAGAGTGATTCATATGATGCAGATCATGAAGTTGTGACATACTGACATACATAGCTGACAGTGTATACTCACCAACTAGACATGCCCGGTGGTTGTGCAGCTGCAGCATCATCTGTGGTACCCTGCTACGCCTCATGATGAAAGCATCGTGGCACGATCCTGGAAAACGTGCACAAACATGTGAGATAATCATGTTGGCAAGACACACCACCAGGGCATTTATCGAGTGGTAGTGTTTCCTGTTGCGATACGCTTGCTCCTGAGCCTGTGGTGGCACCAGAGTAACATGTGTACCATCAATTGCACCAATTACATGTGGCATGCGGCCCAGGGCATAGAATTCCCCCTTGACATCTGTCAACTCTTCTGGAGTAGGGAATGTAATGAATTCATCAAGGTGGAGCAACATTGCTCCCAAAACATCACCCAATACCCGGCTAAACATAGTCTGAGACATCCCTCCCACATCAGCTATGGTAAATTGGAACGTACCTGTGACAAAGAAATGGAGGGCTGCCATCACCTTTACCTTGGGTGTCAATGCAGTTGGATACCTGTGGCGTGGTTGTAGGTGAGCCTCAAGCCTGCCCGTCAGGTCCTTGATCAACTGTCTGGTGAAGGGATATCGACGAATGCAATTGCGCTCCCTCATGGCTTCCAAGTCAGGCAACGGCCTATCCAGAGGGGGTGCCCTGCAAAACACAAGTAATCCAAAATGTCTTAAACTGTCTGACTAAGACAATAACAATGTACATGGCACAAGCAACACTGCCTCAAATAATCTAGACAATTTGGAGTGTGGCGTGGGATACACACTGATGTAACGTGTGCCAGCTCCCAGCCACTCCTCCGTGGAAAATAAAATACCTGTGGTGTGTGGAATGGATATGACATGCATACAAACGATCTGATGGAAAGGTCTTAGTGAGCATGACAATGTATCATGTCAGTGACACACGTCATGTCAATGTCAGTCGGAGGTTGTCTGCACATCCAGACGGATGACTGCAATACACACACACACACCACATGTGCCATCATTTGCACTGTTCTGCCTTAGTCATGTTGCGGTGTGTACATTCAGTTACAATTACATAACCATCATCATACAGCATAAATGTTTGATTTGTCACTAATGGTCTGTGATGCCATCACACATATGAACGGGTCAGTAACACACGTGGCATGGTGTGCGAACATTAGTAACCCTGCCATCACAGCAAGGACACAACATAGATGCTCCTACAGCAGATGTACAGAACTGTATGGACTAGTTACTAACCTTTTCTAACCAAATATCTGTAAGGAACAGTAGTCAGTAGAATATTGCCAACTTTCAATACATACCAAGCTATGGACAAATTAGCCTCCCTGGGTGCCATCGATCTGACCAGTGAGTCGGGGCTATCCAGGCCACACCGGAACAAAACCAGTGTCGCGGATTGGCATCCGACAAGGGTGTGGCCAAATATTGCCCGTACCTACAATGCACACTCTGGCAGCAGTTACACAACCATATCCCACAGAGAGTGTGGGTAGCGGGCAAAGATGCATGTGATGTTGGAAGACATCACTCCCAGACTCAGGGAGGATGATGACATCTTTGCGTAGTGCTTGTACCTCTTGGATACCCTCTACAGCGGAGCAAACGGGAATGTGGTCTGTGATTTTGAGGCCTGGATGCACATGCTCTCTGGGGTGGGGTGGGAGGACAGGGAACATGGTCAGTCCAGGGAGGGGTGTGGGGGTCTGACAACGTGCCTATCTACAGCCAAACATGCTGCATGGCCGTACATGCTTGCCAATATACATACAGTACATTCATCAAGATAGGCCTGCAGAGGCTCAGCGTAGCGTTAGTGTAGTTTAAGGACCTCAGTGACGAGTTGGTCCTCACGGCAGCAACGGGGAGATGAAGGGCCAAGGTTCCGGCCGCCCACATAAACACAACACTGTACGTTGCCCACTCATCCAAAAACACGTTTGGAGTAGAGACATCACCAGTGTCTGGCTAGGTGTCCAGACCACTCGCATCCCCCAGTCCACCTGTCCTGTTGTCTTGGGACTGACACTCACGTGCCAGTGGGTCTTCATGACCCTCCCAATACTCATTAACACCCATTGTAATGAGGTGTGCCCGGATCATTGAATTTTAACTTCCCATGCAGCATTAACAGCGGTGTTCTGCCACACAGTTACCACGGCGGAGCCGTACAGTCTGTGGTATCGGGGCCAGCACCACCCGAGAACGGCGCCACGGCTGACACCTGGGGTATATTTGCCAGTGAGGTTGTGAGTTGAACCAGCGGGGACCAGGATGAACATTCCGATCCTGTCTGTCACAGCGGTTCTGGGACGTATGCGCCGCCTGCGTCCGTGACTCAGCGAGTGATGGCGTCAGGGGCAAATCAACAGAGGCGCTACTGCCCCCAGACGGGTACGCTGGGCCAGAAGCTGACGCTTAGTCCGTTGGTGGGGTGAGGGACATCATGGACATGAGGAAGTGCACTTACTCCCCCTGTGTCACATGCAGGGCAGGGACCGGAGGTCGTGGTGCTGGCTACGACGGCTGTAATTCTGACGGAGCCGTGTGGTCGGGGTCACCCTAATCCCATGCAGCATTGCACTTGCATCGTGGTGATTTGTTATTGCAATTACATATCTCTGACTTCTTTGGGTTACCTGACGAGTTTGCCCTGGAGGACTGATGTCAAAATAAGGGGCTCTGATGTCTCCACAACCACGCACATGCACTCGTCCTACGTCCGGACCATGAGCTCTTGTGGTGCAGTGCCAACTGCTGGAGTCTGAGTGGCTTGTGGGACCAATCACACCTGGATTCATACGTCTGGTCCCGCCAGTCGGAGCAGCTCTTGTTGTTGTGCCTGACGTGAAAACCGTGGAGACACAGACGGTGTGGGTCAGTCACCAACATGAGTTGTTTGCATTCCTCACAGGCTTTGAAAATGACATCCCTATTGGCACCGTCCTGAGTCTGACAATCAAAGCTAAATGGTCAGAAGTGTTTGTACTATGATTTTGGGTACAAAATGTGTAAGCTTACACTTTTACCGGACCTGCGCTGGTGTTGTGAAACAAGAGGACCTGACGTGTGCACGCAGAGGTGACGTATGACTTCTCAGACAACGTCATCACGGCACACACAACGCCAATGACACTTGCAGAGCCGCAGGATATGCCTACCAACACACAAGTGTACAGCATAACGGAAATTGCCATATCCAGGATGACATGTGGGGATATTCTGAGGTGAGTAATACGTTACTGACCTGTTCATTGCATATGCAAACAGCATGCACAATGACGCACATGGCACACACATGACGTGGTCACACAGGGTCATGCTGTGCGGCTATGACACCTCTGTGACAGTGGGCATGTTGCTATCATCATGTGCCAGTTCCCTGTACTGAATTGTGGGCCATTCCAGTGTTCATGTGCCTCGCAACATGTTGCTGACGTTACTCCGGTGGAAATTGTTGAATGCATGTGATGCACATGTGCAGTATGATTGATGACATGTTGCGCAAGCTCTTCACACATCAACTGAGGCACAAGGTCACAATCCCTGTGCTTCTTCAATGTCTGCCACACCTGGGGCATCCTGATGTATGTATGCCATGCTGATGTATGCATCCACATCGTTGATATGAGTGTAGACTACATCCCTGCTATGTGATTTCCTGGTGTAACTCTCCCAATGGTGACATGAAGGTGGACAGGGACGCAGCCTACACAAACGTTCACTTGACCATGTCTGACGCACTGTACCCCAATGGTACGTGCGTGTGTACGCCCCGTTCCCCTATTGCATTTCAGCTATACGCGAGCGAAGTGTACCCCAATGGTACGTGCGTGTGTCGGCCTCGTTTCCCTATTGCATTTCAGCTATACGCAAGCGAAGTGTACCCCAATGGTACGTGCGTGTGTACGCCCCGTTCCCCTATTGCATTTCAGCTATACGCGAGCGAAGTGTACCCCAATTGTACGTGCGTGTGTACGCCCCGTTTCCCTGTTGCATTTCAGCTATACGCGAGCAAAGCGTACCCCAATGCTACGTGCGTGTGTACGCCTCGTTACACCATTAAATGGGTTGCATTGGCAACGGCAATGTCACCATACTTGGGTGAGTATTTGAATAAATACATAGGGAACAACTAGGGGAACAGTGTACTGTTCAAAATGCAACCAGGTTGTCATGGATACAGAGTTTTTTTAAGCTCCTACAGGTGTTCTAGAAAATTCAGTTTGGAAAAAGTATACAATGTTGCTAAAGTTGTTGTTCAGCTCAGGCTCTATTTTCAAACCATATATATTTGTGTCATGGGCTTATGTGTGATGTGATTGGATGGAACATAGGATGCTAAAAATGGTGGCCTATCACACACTACTCCTTGGACTCACAGACCCTCTGCAGCACAGATATAAGGCAGCATGTGGCTGTGGGAGGGCACTTGCCTGCACAACATTGGTGTGGTAACCACAGCTGCTGTCTCTGAATCCTCTGGACCCTGATTAGCTGAGCATGGAGAGGGCACCTGCATTCACTGATGGTGAGAACAAGGCCCTGCTGGTGATGTGTGCAATACCTTGGACTGTGCACCTGTTGTGTGTGTGACATTATAGCCACTGTGTATGTATAGTGGATAGATGCAATGTTGTTGTGAGTGAGTGCCAGGGTGTACAGTGTTGTTACAAGAGAGTTCTTTGTTGTAGTGTGGTGTGTGACAGCATGTCACGTGCTTCAGTGCACCCAGATGTAGCATATATTGCTCAGTGAGTGCCATGCTCAAAGAGTGTTTTGCACCCCTCATGTCATCTGTAGACTTTTAATGTGATGCAATGCAGTTGTGTTTGCACACAGGCCACATACTCCTGGACAATGATGCAAATGTGTGTGGCATACGATGCCCTGTTGTCCTCATGTATTTTGTGCACATATGTGTGTCTTTGGAACATGGACCAAGTGTACTGATGTTCTTTTACTTTACATTTGTGACAGGTATCTACCTATGAGAAGGGTGAAATTTGGCTGTCAGGAGAGAGGGGGGGCCTCGCAGGAGGCTCCGAAACATCAAGAAGAGGTGGCAGGACATCCGGTGCTAGACCCGCCGCATCGCCAGAGTCCAGCTGAAGCTGGAAGCTCCACGCCGGCATGGCGGCACCCGCCACCTCACCCCCCACATGCTCCGGGTCCTGGAAGTGGTGTTCCCAGACCTCCATAGGCAGTTGCAGGAGGGACAGCAGCAAGAAGGGGGTAGGTACATGTCTGTTTGTTGTCATGTGTGTGTTAAATGCTACCTGAAGTGCTCCAAGGCATGGTAACACTCCCATAGTTTGAGTGGTGTGGTCAGACAGCACTTCATGCATTGGCATTTGAATGTCCCAGTGTCGGCAGCTGCTTCTTTACATGCCTTGCCCTACTCCATATTTGAGCTTTGCTTTGGCTAATGCTTGTTTTTTACATGTACTCCTATGGTGCAATGTCTCAGTATGCATCTTCCTTTGCACATCATCATGTTGTAGGGGGGTCTGTGACACCTGTTGGTACCTTACATGTAGCACCACATGTGCACTGTGTCTGCCCTTCTTCATATTTTGGCACTGTTCTTGAGTCTCAACATGTGTTTTCTGCACAAGTCAGCCTCAGTGGCCTTTGTCCATGGTACACTTTCTAATTGTCATGTGTTAGCTACAGGTGCACAATGTACATGTGCAATATTTTGGGCTTATGCATACTCACACTGGGCAGTGCGTGTGTGCATATTCTCAAAATATGTTGCATGTTGTTTGTAAATAGTATTGATGGTCAGCCACACAATGTGACTTTGGGTGTAGACAGCTGTGATGCCAGTGTGAGGTGATGGAACACTTGTTTCAGGTCCCAGGATGGCATCACATGGCAGTTCGGCCAGGACTTTTCCCATGTGGCACAGAGTCAAAGCAATTCAAACATGACCAGGTCTTGATTTGGGTGGCAGGATTGGCAAATGAACTGTGATGCATCATCAGCTATCCTGTTGTCAGGCAGTGGATCATGATTGTGTCTCTCATACAAGTATTTGCCTTGCCTGTACCTTGTATCCTACCATACATTGAGCGTTGTGTCTCTGACAATTGTCCACAAGTAGACTTGTCATTGTGCAGAGTTCAGTGTCATGTGACTCATGATGCATGCCATGTTGAGAAATGAGGCCAAATGATTTGTAGCTGATATGTCTGAAGTGTACAGGTGACTGATATGTTTTCATTCTTCTCCTTGCTCACAGCATCATCATCTGAATCTGGAGGAGACACAGGCGCGGACCAGGCAGAGGGACACACCGACAGTGCCACCGGCTTTGAGGTGTCAGAGGGAGGCAGTGGCACAGAGTGTGAGGAGAGTCTGTAGGCCGGACGACATGTGACTGACACATCTTACCATGCAGACGACTCCGAGTCAGACTCTCAGGAGGGGGGGAATATGCATTAATGGTCACTTCTTCATCTTTGGCTGCCCTCCCCTCCTCCAGTCCCATCTCCACACTCCCAGTCCTTGGTGTGCCTAGGGTCCGTGCTAGCCCCCGTGTCTCCTTTGTTCCCGGCACCGCAGCCCCTGCCCCTGTGTCCCCTGCTGCCCTCAGTGCTGAGACTGTGGACCTACTCCGGCAGATTGCAGTAGGTCAGACACCCATGCTGACTGTCCTCCATGGACATACACAACTGATTACACAGGTGGTGTCGTTCATGGAGGGCATGTCATCAGCCATGTCTGATCTGCGTCGGAGTGTGGCTGCTATAGAGTCAACACTGACGGCAGCTATGTACACCCAGCAGCATCTGCCCCCCCATCCTTCAGAGCCATCCACCTCTGCCTCTCACATACCTACACAGCATACACGCACACGCCACAGGTCAGACACACCCAGCGCACGCACACACACAGCATAAGAAGCTCAAAGCTCCACGCACCCAATCTCAAGGGGAAGTAGGCACACCCACAGGGAGAGGGGAGACAACTCACACACGCATCCACACACCCAGTAGAACAGACTCACAGCCCTGTACCTCCACCCCCAATGTGTCCCCGGGTTTAGGTGGTAGTTTTTCCGCACTGGCTGAGGTGTGCAGCCAGGTTTTTGAATCTACTTTCGGCGATGCCCCAACCAGTGTGGATGAATCCACTTCACCTGCACCCATTCCACCTGTCCTTCCCTCTCCTGTCCATTCGGTGCCGTAGGATTCCACAGATGGTACCCCCGTAGTCACCACAGCAGATTAAACGCCATGTGCAGGCAGGTTTGGGTGTGATGACACCCATGGAGGCACAAACTGTTGCAGAGACTTTTTTGGACTGGCCATTGGCCTTTAATGAGCGAGGACTCTCATTTGCTTTTCTATTTGGAATCAGCTGAATAAAGCTAATATTTTGCTTTTCTGATTTGTTGTTAGTCTGTGACTGCTGTGTGCCTGGGAGCTGGTGTGATGTTCACATTTAGGTATGCTAGCCTAAAATGTGTCTATCTCCTGAGGGTAATGAGGTTAACAATGGTATGTTTTTGATGTAACAGCTGGGCAGTGGTGGGGGTGTTAGCCACACACACACACACACTCTGATGCTGGGCAGTGGTGGGCACTCTGATGCTGGGTAGTGGTGGGCAGTGGTGGGTACTCTGATGCTGGGTAGTGGTGGGCAGTGGTGGGCACTCTGATGCTGGGTAGTGGTGGGCAGTGGTGGGCACTCTGATGCTGGGTAGTGGTGGGCAGTGGTGGGCAGTGGTGGGGGTGTTAGCCACACACACACACACTCTGATGCTGGCCAGTGGTGGGCACTCTGATGCTGGGCAGTGGTGGGCAGTGGTGGGCAGTGGTGGGGGTGTTAGCCACACACACACTCTGATGCTGGGCAGTGGTGGGCAGTGGTGGGGGTGTTAGCCACACACACACACACTCTGATGCTGGCCAGTGGTGGGCACTCTGATGCTGGGTAGTGGTGGGCAGTGGTGGGCACTCTGATGCTGGGTAGTGGTGGGCAGTGGTGGGCAGTGGTGGGGGTGTTAGCCACACACACACACACACTGATGCTGGCCAGTGATGGGCACTCTGATGCTGGGTAGTGGTGGGCAGTGGTGGGCAGTGGTGGGCAGTGGTGGGGGTGTTTGACACACACACACACACTCTAATGCTGGGCAGTGGTGGGCAGTGGTGGGCAGTGGTGGGAGTGTTTGTCACACACACACACACTCTGATGCTGGGCGGTGGTGGGCACTCTGATGCTGGGTAGTGGTGGGCAGTGGTGGGGGTGTTAGCCACACACAAACACACACTCTGATGCTGGGCAGTGGTGGGCAGTGGTGGGGGTGTTAGCCACACACACACTCTGATGCTGGGCAGTGGTGGGCAGTGGTGGGCAGTGGTGGGGGTGTTAGCCACACACACACACTCTGATGCTGGGCAGTGGTGGGCACTCTGATGCTGGGTAGTGGTGGGCAGTGGTGGGCAGTGGTGGGCAGTGGTGGGGGTGTTTGCCACACACACACACACACTATGATGCTGGGCGGTGGTGGGCACTCTGATGCTGGGTAGTGGTGGGCAGTGGTGGGGGTGTTAGCCACACACACACACACACACTCTGATGCTGGGCAGTGGTGGGCAGTGGTGGGGGTGTTAGCCACACACACACACACACACTCTGATGCTGGGCAGTGGTGGGCACTCTGATGCTGGGTAGTGGTGGGCAGTGGTGGGCAGTGGTGGGCAGTGGTGGATGTGTTTACTATACACCACTTAGACTTACGTTGACATAGTAGACGTATGTCCCACACGTCTATTGCACTGGTGATGTGCAATGATGTTCCGTACCACGTGGTCGATTACGTAGGTGCGCCCTGTCACCGTATTACACTAGTGATGTGCGGTGACGTACCGTACCCCGTGGTCGTTGACGTAGGTGCAGCCTGTCACCGTATTACTCTACTGATGTGCGGTGACGTTCCGTACCACGTGGTCGATTACGTAGGTGCGCCCTGTCACCGTATTACACTAGTGATGTGCGGTGACGTACCGTACCCCGTGGTCGATGACGTAGGTGCGGCTTGTCACCGTATTACTCTACTGATGTGCGGTGACATTCCGTACCATGTGGTCGATGACGTAGGTGCGCCCTGTCACCGTATTACACTAGTGATGTGCGGTGACGTACCGTACCCCGTGGTCGTTGACGTATGTGCGGCCTGTCACCGTATTACTCTACTGATGTGCGGTGACGTTCCGTACCACGTGGTCGATTACGTAGGTGCGCCCTGTCACCGTATTACACTAGTGATGTGCGGTGACGTACCGTACCCCGTGGTCGATGACGTAGGTGCGGCCTGTCACCGTATTACTCTACTGATGTGCGGTGACGTTCCGTACCACGTGGTCGATGACGTAGGTGCGCCCTGTCACCGTATTACACTAGTGATGTGCGGTGACGTACCGTACCCCGTGGTCGTTGACGTAGGTGCGGCCTGTCACCGTATTACTCTACTGATGTGCGGTGACGTTTCGTACCACGTGGTCGATTACGTAGGTGGGCCCGTCCACGTATTACAATGTTGTTGTGCGGTGATGTACCGTACCCCGTGGTCGATGACGAAGATACGGCCTCTCTCCGTATTACACTAGTGATGTGCGGGAGTGTGTGGCGCTACATACCCAGACATTACAATCGTGCAATGGCGATGTGCCCGTCTGGCAACACGTACAGGTATGTTGGACTTCGTTGTGCTCACCTTCTGCGCCGTCGTCGGTTTCTAAGTACAAGGTGGTGGCCGTACAGGATAGGGATGAGACGGACGATGGCGTTCATGTCCTGCTTGTCGTGTACCGGGTGCGGGTCTTGCCGGAGCGTGGTTTTACGGTAGTTTTGAGCTCTCGTAGAAAAAGAGCCGTACGGAGTGTGTTCAACACGGATCGTACTTCCTGGTTCGGAAGGTGCGGTCTATTTACGTACGGACGTGGCGTGGTGCGTCAGCCGACTGCAATTCGTATGGACTTTCGAGTTGTACGGCCTTTTTTACGAGTCGTACGGAGTGACGCTTTACATTGTGATCGTACTTGCAGATTCATACGGGGACGCCTACAGGTACGATTCGTACGGGGAAAAACGCTCCGAACCGCAATTCGGAGCGCTTTTTACCAGATCGGAATCGATCCTAAAGTGTTCCTCTCCGTCCTGGTCTTGTAAAAGGCCGAAGGACACTGGGACCAGGCGTGGATTATCCATGGCCAGTTCCATCACCCCTGGAAACCAGACTTTGGACTTCCAGAAGGGGTCACTAGAATAATACTGCTACAGTCTTGTCTCACTTTCCACAGGACCCTTTGAATCATGGAGAAGGGGGGAAGGCACAACCTTTGCTCTTGTCCCATGATTGAAGAAAGGCATCTATAGCAGTTGCTTTTGGGTCTGGTCTCCAACCGAAGTAAGTTGGAACTTGGAAGGTTAGTCTGCTTGCAAATAAGTCTATTTGGATTAGTCCCCATAGATCTTGTATCCATGCAAAAACATCAGAATGTAACCTCCAATCGCTGGAATCTCTGAGGAACCAGGAGTTCTATTCTGCCCTTGTGTTCTGAAGCCCTGGAATGAATTCTGCTCTTAGCACTATCTTGTGTTCCCAGCAGAAACACCAATTTTGTTTAGCTAGAGTCGAAAGCATTTGTGAATTTGTACCCCCCCCCAGTCAATTTACATATGATACTGCTGAGAAGCTGTCTAGTTGAATCAGTGTGAGGAATTTTGCAGTAAAGTCTTGAAGCTCATGAGAGCATTCAGGCCAGCTAACATTTCTAAAGTATTTATGTGGAGTGATTGTTTCTCTATGGACCATCTTCCCCCTGTTTCCTGATTGCCTATCCGAGCTCCCCAATCCCAGTTGCTCGCGTCTGATTCCGGGACAAAGTCTAAGACTTTTCCGAGGATGGCTTTGCCATTCCATGCTTCCAGATTCTTCAGCCACCAGATTAAGTCCTCCTAAGCCTCTGGAGATAGGGAAATGGAATCTCCATACCACAAATCTTTTAGACTCTGAGCTTTTAGTCTCCATAACACCCTGTAGTGGAAGGGGCCTGGAGAGATTGCTTGAATAGAAAATGATAGTAGACCCAAGACTCTTGCAAGGTTTCTCAATAGTACTGAACCTCTGTTTAGGACTGTGCTCACGTCATTTTTTATTTTTAACACTTTCTTTTGTGGTAGCACTAACTGGGATAGAATGGAATCAAATTGAAAACCCAGGAACTCTAATTTCTGTGCTGGGACCATGACAGACTTTTCCGTATTCACTATGAAACCTAGGCTTTCTAAGAGTTCTGTTGTCCTTGATAGATGTTTTAAAAATTGTGATCTGTGCTACAGCATGATGAGAATGTTGTCTAGCTATGTAATGAGGCAACCCCATCTTTCTCTGAGATGGCTGACTATTGGGCAAAGTACTTTGGTGAAGCACCATGGGGCCAAGGATAGCCCGAAGGGTAGGCAGCGCAATTTGCAATTTACGCCTCTCCATGTAAATTGTAGGTACTTCTGACTGTACTCGTCCTTGGGTATTGTGAAATAGGCATCCTTGAGGTCTAGTTTTACCAGCCAATCTTTGGCTTGTAAAATGTCTCTCAAGAGGTGGATCCCTTCCATTTTGAAGTGTCTGTAGATTAAGACCTTGTATATTTCCTTCAGGTTTATGACACGTTGCCAACACTTGTCTTACTTTTTGACCCCATACAAAGTGTTTACAAAACAACTTATTTGTTTCTGTTCTGATTTCACTCGAATTAAAGCACCTTTTCCTAACAGCTGGGTCCCTTCCTTGTCTATTAGACTTATATTTTCCTTGTCTAAGGACAATTCCTTGGGTCTTATCGATTGTACAGGGTACTTCCAAAAGTCTATTTTGAAACCTACAACAGTCTGCAGCACCCAATGGCAGCGGTGGATTGTAGTGGGAGTGCTGCAGGGTGGTGGGGTGGGGCAGGGGAGGGGCAGGGTGGGAGGGCAGTGCAGCTGGACATGCGACGTCCACGAGTAAAGCAAGTACATAAATAAATAAAAGTATCTACCTTGCGCTCAATACATCGCCGAGTTGGCGAAAAGGGATATCTTGAATTGTGTGTAATTTTCTCCCATTCTTTCTTATATTTTAATATTACTACTATATATATTATATTGTTAAGAAGGTATCAGGGGAGACCGAAATGCGTAGATGCTGCTTTCCTCTTGGAAATGAATTTGTTAAAATAAACAAGGACTTTGCTTCATAACCTTCCGTGAGTGCGCCCTTATTTCTCTTGTGAGAGGACGTATGGATATATATATAAATATAGCTGTGTAACTTTACTTTACTCACGGTTTTCTTTGCTCTATATATGTTACTCATGGTTTTCTAAGTTAACATATATATTTTTGGGTGAACGAGTCACACAGGCCTTTTTGCTCTTTTCAATGTAATTCCTTAATAAGAAAAAATCATATACCTGTTGTTTTTACGCTTTCTGCCCATTGGGTGGTAACCGCATACTGTTTAATTATTCCTTTTTAGGTTTTGCTGGCAATGCGTACGAAGTACGCATGCGCTAGCAAAATCCTTATGTTTCTCTGTTTGGGTCGGGTATCCCGCCCCCTCCTCGCCCCCTCCTCCCATTGGCTAGCTCCATAAATGGAGGCTAGCCATTGGGAGCCGGATCTGTCCGTCAAAGGCCGGACCAGATTCGGGGGCGTTCCCGTGATTTTTTCCCTCTCCGCCCCTCTGTGCGCTCATCTCGGCGGTGGGCGTGTTCTTTTTTTTTTTTTGTTGTCAGGGCGTGTTCTCTCATTCCGCCGAAGATGGCGCCGGGGGCCCGTCGACTTCTCTTTGCTCCACGAAGTCCAGGTCAGTGCTCTGCATTTTTATTTGATATCCCGCCCCCCTCCCGCTGCCCGTGTGTGCCCCGTTCCTGCCCCTCCCCCCCGTGTTTCCGGCCGTAAATGCTTCAGCTGCCCGTGGCCAGGTCCCGCTGTATGCACTCGTCACTCCTCTACCCGTTTTTGTTGCTTTTTACCGCTGCCTCGGCTCCCGTTCCCGCCCCCCTACCACTGCCTCGCTCTCTGTGTCTCCCCGTTCCCGCCCCCCTACCGCTGCCTCGCTCTCTGTCTCCCGGCCCCGTTCCCGCCCCCCTACCGCTGCCTCGGCTCCCGTTCCCGCCCCCGTACCGCTAAGGCTAGAGGACCCACCATTCGAGGTGCCTTCTCTCTAATCTCATATCTGTAGAACATTTGTAAATCAACATTCAAACTTTTGGTTAAATGTGTTACCAGTGACACGTCAATTCATCACCATTCTGCCCCAGCCTCTCTTCAAATTAAAGCCATCCTATACTACAAGAAGCTCCAAGACTCATCTCTTCTGAGCAACTGTCGAACCAAGAAGATTAATTACCACATATCGAAGTCTCAAGTTCAGAAGAAGCTTGAAAAATGTTGCTGATTATTCATTCCTTTGCGTGCTCGGTAATGGGTCGCACGGTCAACGGGAGGAGGGGGGGCGAGGACACGGACGGCGGGAGGGAGGCGGAAAACGTGTACAGGACAGCGAGGGGTGCAATGATGCACCATATTGCCACTACGCATGTTCAGGTTGAAAGTGTTACACTGAGCATGCGCTCTAGAGCATCATCTCTGCTCCGAAAGTGCCCTGTTAATTCCAGACTGAATGAGGTGCAGGAGATGCACAATAGGTCGGAGCTGGCAGGTGTAAGAGCCCGTTACATTCCGGATAATTATAGAGGCGGAGTTTTTCGAGTTTGTCTGCCTAGCCTAGTTGTTTACTTTCTCCGTGTTCGTTCTAGGTGATTTCTCCTCCTAATCCGTTATACGGTTTCAGGGGACGCTCTGAAATTCGTCTTGAAAATTCCAATAAACAGAGAAATGAACGGCCAAGATTCAGATGAGGTAAGTGTGATTGATGTGCGTAGAAGCTTTAACATAATAACTTCAGAAACGACGTGCCAAGCGCTGTCCTCTGTACTCCTAAAACACCGGGGAAGGCGATGGGCTAGTGAGTCGATATTTATGTAACGCAAAACAAGCAAATAAAACGCCTTCCAGACGACTGCCAAAAATGCTGAAAAGCAGAAAAAAAGATCCTAACTGTAACTATTTTCGTCTCTTTTTAAAAAAAAAAAAACAAGGACTTTTATACGTATGGCCACATCTCGTTGTGTTACAACCACGGTAGTGCATTGCATACATATATGATTGTAGCGTGCTTTCCACTGGTCGCGTACCTTTGGTTTGTAGCTGTCTGTCCTTCTTCATGAATTAAATAATCTAATTTCGGGGGGGGGGGGGGGGGAATAAAACTTGCTTTACACATATATCAAATAAACATCAGAAAGTCTGCAAAAAAACTATTTCGAGTCGCTCTCTGTGTCTCCCGGCCCCGTTCCCGCCCCCCTACCGCTGCCTCGGCTCCCGTTCCCGCCCCAGTACCGCTAAGGCTAGAGGACCCACCATTCGAGGTGCCTTCTCTGTGGACTCTCAACTATTGAACTTTTTTTGTTAGCACTTTGCTCCTTAATAGCGTGCTTGGAGCCAGCGTTTCTTTCAGTCATTTGTCTCCCGCCGTCCGTGTCCTCTCACGCCCCCCTCCCCCTGTCCGTGTCCTCTCACGCCCCCCTCCCCCCGTCCGTGTCCTCTCCCGCCCCCCCTCCCCCCATTCGTGTCCTCGTAATTTAAGTACACAATGATTGACAGCAAAGCCACAGCAAGTGGATAGTTGAAGCAATACAGTCCCATCTGCACAGAAACCCACCCCCATAAAAATACACAGCAAGATTGGTAATTAACATGCCTACAGTGAGTGAACTATTAGACAGCAGGTCCCACCCCTCCAATTACATACACATCAGCCCCATCACTCAATGCCGCAACCAAAGGACTAGAAGGAAGGGCAACCTCGGAGGACCAGAGAAAGAGGGACGGTGCTCCCCAGATGCATCCGCCACTGAATCAATAGCATAATTCCCCATACACCACTGAATCAACAGCATCATCCCCCATAGAGTAAACTAACTTGCTGTCCCTGGGGTATGCTGATGTAACATTGTGTCCCTTAGACGTAAGTGTTCCCACTGAAGGGCACAAGTCCTAAAAAAAAAAAAGAAGCAAGTTCGGCAGTTTAAAAGTGACATCATGGCGTGTGACATAGCACATGGCTTCGCAGGATGTGACATCACAGGAAGTGGCATCACAACTCATGACCTCACAGTCAGTGACCTCACAAGTGGCATCAGATCTTGAGCCCTCACACATATGTTTAGCAGATCTCAGTTTTATCTAGTCCCAGTTTTGAATGAAAGTAGCAAAGAGGGACGATTGGTGGCATACCACACAGGATGACGCAGCATACGCGGGAAGATAAGAAATTCCCTTCCCCTCACGTGCCCCACCAGTATCCATCGCTGCCGGCCTCCATCTGTGCAGCTTCCAGTGAGGGACCGCGTGCAGACACCCTAAGGAAGTGTTTCCAAACTGGAGATCCATGCAGGAGGCTCTCTGCAGGGGCGGTGGGAAGGGATACCTTGCAGGGGGTAGTGTGAGAGCACTTTGTGAGAGGGCATAGCCATATTGCACTTGTGTGAGAGGACATGTTGCATTGGCTCTGCATCGAGGCCTGTTGATGAGGCATTGTTGTGTTCTTTTTGTATAAAACCATTGGGCTGAAGATTAATGTACAGGGCAGTGTTATGTAGAGCAGCACTGTACGAGTTCGACGTCCTAGGGACATTTACAGATCTATCGTGCACAGGGCTATTATGCATGGGTGTGGTGTAAAAGGTCTAATGAAGGAGTAATGTACATAAGACTTTTTGTATAGGCATAGACAGCAGCATCGATCCACGAGTTTTGTGCAGTGGTCATTGTGAAGAAGCGCCAAATAGTAAACTTAGCGCAGCTGCAATGTGTTGGTTTCTTGCAATGAAGCATGATGCAGGAGCATCATGCAGGGGTATTTTTATGGATTTTTGATGTGCAACATGATGAATGGGCAATTTGTTTCCTTTGAAAACTGAATTGTTTGCAAGAAATATTTTCACATTCGACATATGCCTCCATGCATTCCACAAATGTAAAAAGTAGTTTACGACTCATGTTCATCCTGAGCTCCGAGTTTATGGCCTGACAAATGGCTTTGGGGAAAGCAGCCTTTCCAGCCCCTCCCAAATGTAAGCAATACATTGAAGTAATTTTTTGGGGCATGAACACGGGGCCTGGTAAGGTGGACAACAGAGCAGATTGGCAATGGAATGAAGCATGTCTAGCCTTAGGTTGCAGTCTGTGTAAGTGTCAACATTTGGAAAGGAAAATCCCCCAAGAGGGCCTAGCCTAGTGTTTGATGCAACCCTTGTGACCAGGCCAGGGAGTTTGCAGTTGTCATCTGAACTGTATACTATAATTTATGCGTTACCATTATAAGATGCAGAACTGAAGTGGCTTTTTACTTGCAGGAAGTCATAGAATATCTTCGGAAAAATAGTTGTACATTTTATTTTTGTTGGACTGGAATGAATGGCAGCGACTGTGTTGCATGTCATTATGTGTTAATTAGTACTTACTGCAATATATCTAAAGGCTTTACATATTGCAATAACATGTTTATTTTTCAGTTTTATATAGTGATTTATTAACCTACTTGCTTCCTCAAATTTGCTTGAAAACTCACCATTTGCCGACTCTTTTTTCAAACTTTTCGCAAGGGGCATCCCCCCGAATACCCCTTATGACGGTTGAGATCGCTCGCTACCAGCAACTCATCCGCCACACCACTTTCAAATGTCACCAGCCGCCACTGCCGGCCATAATAATTTGAATTATAACTAAAGCCCCTGCCTGCCTTGCTAGCCTTGACCTGCCCCTGCCTGTCTCGCGCATGCCTCTGAAGCTGCAGGTCAGGCCTCAGCCCTTCAGGTGAGTCAGAGTCTGTCCGAGTTCTAGGTGCTTCCATTATCTTTTTGCTGCACTATTCACTTTGGTCTGGTAGATTTAATGTTTCTTACCTCGCTGTGTTTTTTCCCTTGTTATGCCGTCTTATATTTCTTGTTTCCCTCAGTGTTGGCTTTTTGGTCCTGTACTCCGAGCGTTCAAGTACCTTTGCAGCAGATTACTTTCGGCCAACTTAGATTGATTTCCAGAATTAGCCATCGAGAAATTTTGATCTGGGATTTAGGAAGCATGGATTAACAAACTAGGCCTTGTTGAATTTCCTACCTTATTTTTTTTTCTCTAAAGTTCTTCTGTTGGGTTAATTGTAAAGTCGACAGTCAGGCATGTTTGTTTCTGTTACATCCCCTCCACCCCCCCAACGTTCCATGTTATTTTGCTGGCCTTACCACAAGAGATCTCCTGGTTATCTGCAGTGAAATAATGGAGTTCTGATAGGCAGAGCTCTTGACGGTGTGCCTGAAAAGCATCTGAATAGTCCATTATTTTCATCTCCATTGAATAACCTACCGATTGTGACAAAGAGACGATTACTGCATTAGTAGTGACCACGTGTCGAGTCTACTAGCTACACCGAATGTTAAAAAAGAAAAAAATCTTATTTTAAAAGTGCGAGACAGAGTTTAACATTTGCTTTGTGTGTTGTCTTAAATTACCTGTGAGCGTTGCTCAAAGCGTTCACAAATGTAATATTGCTATGTATTTGCTTGGTGGTGTTTGGGTGTCATGCCCTCTGATCACCTGTCGAGTTAATTCCAATAGAATACATTAGACTAAGACCAGGTCGCGCCTGCATTAGCCTAGCCGGAGCTCTCTGATGGCTGCAGAAATCAGCCAAGGAAAGCGTTTTCCTTTAGAGCCACGGTCCCTGGTTCGATCCGGGGTATTTGCTAACAGATAACACCTCCGTGGCATCTTTCTGGAAGGGGGGGGGGAGTTGGTGTTGTTTACTCATTGCACAGGCCCTATGTATTTTACTCTCTAGGGGCTCGCAGTGTGTGGATGGGGGCTCGCAGTGTGTGGATGGGGGCTCGCAGTGTGTGGATGGGGGCTCGCAGTGTGAGGGGGTGCTCTGTGTGTGGGGGGGGGCTCCCAGTGTGTGGGGGGGCTCCCAGTGTGGGGGGGGGGGCTCCCAGTGTGTGGGGGGGCTCTGTGTGGGTGTGTGTGGGGGGGGCCCTGTGTGGGTGTGTGTGGGGGGGGCCCTGTGTGTGTGTGTGTGTGTGGGGAGGCTCTGTGTGGAGGGGCTCTGTGTGGGGGGGGCTCTCTGTGGGTGGGTGTGTGTGGCATTTGCGAGAGATTAGGCTATTGCCATTGTAAATGACAATGCCATTTATTTATCTGTTTTCAAAACGAACACATAAATAAAAAATTTGTCATTTACAATGCCAATAGCTCTAACTTTTACAAAGGCAAAACCGTTGCATTGTAAATGCTTGTTTATATTCTTTCAGGTAATCGTGCAGTAATCGTGCCCCGTGCGTTATCCTCCGATCCAGACGGTCATTGCAGCTCACAGAAGGGAGCTGTTGCTGGGGTTACGTGGGTACGCCCTGGGTGTCAATAAAAAGGAAGGACTACCGCCATTCCACTGTTGACGCCCAAGGCGGAGTAGGCGTCTGGCAGCATGAGACAATGAGAGACATGCTACTCACCACCTCTGCCCGCCTGCGATGCACTCTCTTACGGGTGATTTGAGAGATGCGCCAAGGGGAGACCGTTCCTCCGTGCTCTTTCGTGCCCCTATGGACACAAGTATGCAATCAGCAGTATCGGCAGAAAAACCTAGAGTCAGCGGTATGCATTTGCGCTTGTTCTTTCTTTTGGTTTTAAACTTAATTTGCACCACAAATGGCATAAACCTTCCCCCTTGAGGGGGGAAGGTTGCTCGAGTTGTGTCGCTGACAATGACCTTGTAGCTGGGGACGGATTACAGGGCATACACGTTGCGACTAACTGCTGTTATCTTAGTTTGAGTATTGGTTCTTTGTCTACAACTTGATGCTCGTCTGTTTGTATATTTCTGCATAGTGAATCAACCCAAAAGGCAGTGTACGTCAAATGTATTTTAAACTGATATATGGAAAAAACAAAATCCATCTTTTAAAGGTAGTCAATCACCTAACCATTTTAAGAGAACTCGGTAAAAAAACACCACAACCATTTTTGCGTGAGAGATTCTGAATATTTAATAAGTCACTAGACAAACACAGCAGAATTGTAAGGGTAACTCCTTAGGTGAGCTCGCATTTTGATTATGGCTTGCTTTTGTGACCATCGTTTTCACTTTCTTGGCTTGGCAGGCAGCATTGGAGAGAGCCGTCCGGCCTCTGTAATAACATTTTGCACTTCGGGCCGGGCACGGCCTGAGGTGAAAAATAAAGGGTAGTACAACCATACGGGGTCTTCACCAGCTTTGTGCACACTATGCGTGCAAGCAGGGGCACAACTAGGTCTTAAGTTCGGGGGGGGGGGCTAACATGGCATAAAAAGGGGCGTGGTTAACATGTTAATGGGGCGGGGCTAAAATGACAGACAATCAGGATTACATAATGCTCAGGCCAAGCTAAGAAAAAGAAGTGGCAAATTCTGCATTCAAAACTGGACAACAATCAGTTTTATGAGAAGTAAATTGGAGAACAGAGGGTAATGTGAACCATTTATATAACAGACAAGGGGTTTGTTCATCTTGCAATAAAGTGTCACTCAAATACATTATATTGTCTCAAAACGATATTATGTAGAAGGTTAAATTTACACCCTTTTTTCTAATGGAATGCCCATGAAACTGGGTCAAAAGAGCCCAGAACAACATGCTACTCTCTGAAAAACCTAGACTGTTCACAGATATAATTCACACAAAAAAGGGGACTCTGTCCACCCCCCAAAGACAAAGAAGGAATTTGAGATTTTGCTCTGTGTCCATTTGCAGTGTTGTTACAAACTATAGCCCCAACAAACATTAATGTATTGGCAGTACAGACATTAAAGCATGGTGCTTTAATGTATAGGCAGTGGAAGTAGGGGCGGGTGGGGTGCTGTGCAGCAGCACCCCCATAATAACCATGCTGGAATTCAGAGGGTGCATGAGAAATAATAAAGCATTTACATTTTGATAATACCATGTTACATTTGCTTTAGAAAGGCTTGTTTGGGCGATCTGAATACTAAAAGAGGTATGAGATGATGGAAGGAGGGGTGGAGGAGTATGGGGTTTAGGATGAATGAAAGAGTGTAGGTAGAGAATATACAGATAGAGGTATAGGGTTAGAAATAGGGCAGTGCATTGGAGAGAGTAGTAGAGTGAGGTTTGAGATGAGTCGGGTGGAGGTAGGGAATATATTGGGAGAGATATATGGTGAGATCTAGGGTAGTGCAAAGTAATAAATATAAAGATACTTAAGTACATGAAAGGTATCTAAATGCATAAGGAAGGGAATCTATGTAGAATAAAGTTGCATTTAATAAACTAAGACTTTCAAATGTTGTTGTACTTGTGTGTTTGTGTAAGGTGTTAGATCAATCTATACCATTACAGACCACTATCCCGCCTGAAATAAAGTACAAAGCTAAAAACCTGTATTTTCACGGTATAGTTCCTTCCACCAAGCTGAATCTGTTATGCGTTTCATATCTATAGCACCAAGAGGCTCCTAGCGTACATGTTTAACAAATGGCCAAATAATACTAAAGAATGAAGAAAATAACAAAATGAGACCACACACAAGCCAATTTATCTAGTAAACAAAATATGAAATGAAACTAAGAAAAAGTAATTATCCTAGTCTAGACTCATGGCCTGGGAACAAGCCTGGTGTTATATATCAGCTTAACACATTGGGCCTGGCTTCAGATGGAGGAAATTCTTACAAAGAACCAGTAGCGGTCGGTGGTGGGAGTGCTGCCGGGCGGTGATGTGGGGTGGGGGAGGGGCAGGGTGAGGGGTAGAAAACTATGGAATACGGCCAAATACAGGTAAGTAAACATAAAAATAAATACAACGAATTTCGTTGCATGCACTGCATCGCCAAATGCGATGCAGTGCGCGCAACGTAATTTGTTTTATTTATTTGTATGTTCTTAAAATGTGTATTTTGATGATGTAACAATTGAATTACTGCACAGTGAATGTTTAAGATTGGCAGGTATTATCGGTCTTTTTTGAGATAGAGGGTGAATCGAAGAAAAACATGAAAATAAACTAAAAATCCACAAATAAACTTACGAACCTGTCTACAATACACATACTCCCAATCCAAACCTAGGACATGGTAGACATTTTCCGCCATCATCTATTGTTACAGTACTGCAGACTACTTTAGAAAGGCCAACCTACTCCTTGATTGGATGTATTAGAAATGGGCCCCATACGCTTCAAACAACAGCCCAGACAGGGGCCCCCCGCCTGTGGCACCACTAGCCGGGGCCACTCAGCAGATAAGGGGGAGTGTTCTGCTTCACATCGGCATCTCATCTTTTGCATGGACATGCCAGGGGCACCACTGCCTCAAGGCCACTTGCTGAAAATGCGGCCACAATCTTCTTGGCAACAGCATCACCTGCAAGTACCACCCATCCATAGTACCACTGTCCAGCCCACTTAGCAGACATGGGGGCAGGTATCTTAGGCATCACTGCCCCAATCCCACACAGCTGAACTGAGGCCTAGCACGCGCCCCTGACCACCACCTCCATCACACTTGTGGTGTAAGGTGAGGACACACCAGGTGTCGCACAACTTCACAGCCATCATTCTCAATGCAGGATCTCTGCTCTCACTTCGCCATGTTACCCTACAGCGCACACAGGAGTGCAGAAACCGAATCCAAGCACCTACATCCATCGATGCACAAGTATTGTGCGGAACCAGGGCCTAACATGTTATTTCCAACCAAGTAACACCCTTCAGTGGCAGGATTTGTTAAAAATAATCAAATCGGATTGATCATAGAACGGACCAGTCAAGCATTAAATTAAAGAGTTGCTTTCCCCTCAGCTGCTAGCGCCTTCCTATTAGAAGTTGGGCCAATGTTGACAGCCTTGGTGACAGCTCCACCCCAGGCACCAACTGTAGGTGCTTCCATTCTCCCTACCTCAATGTGCCGCTTTCATAGCCAGCACGAGCACTGAAACCAGTGCCAAAACCCACTAGGTGCTATATCCGTGCTTACACACATTCACAGCTCCTCTCCACCCCAACAATCCCTTCCAACCAATGAAGGGGCCATAGGACGCAATGAGCAGCACTATCGTGCACTCCTATTCACAGTGTTCAGTCAGGAAACTGATAATGCGTGTAAACCTGGGATGTACTGTGCGCACAGCGGCGGGTCACATGAAGTATGCCCGTACAGTACCCACAGGACGCGAGTGTGGGGCTCTTCACACAGCCCTCTAACATTTACCATTACAATGTGTCTCCCTTCTCATGTAGATCTGCGTTTTGAGCAACGCTCCAAGTACAGACTGGACACAAGTAAAGACAGCTCCTGAGAAAAAAAAATCAGTTGAGGTGTTCCTCGAAAAGCTGTGTCCAAAATGCCCAGGGCAGACGGGCCTCACTTGAGAGGTATGTCATGACACTCAAGCTCACATGACAGGAATCTTGGAGCAGAGAGTGGGAAGATGTGCACAGCAGGGGTAAAGGGATGGCCAGTGTAGGTGACGCTTTTCCTTTGTAAAAGAATTCCTGCTGGTGTCATATCCCCCTGCTGTGCACATCTTCACACTCCATGCTGCACCGCACATCAAACGTGCTTAGGTGAAATCCTTGCTTAAGGCAAGGAAATCACCTCGGTAGCACCCCTCTGAAAGAAAGCAAAAGGTAGGAAGCTGGGAGGGTTGCTGAAACTGTCAGAGGACGGCTGTCTCCAGCTGGTTCTGGGCCTCTCTGAAGGGGTCACTGAAATCACAATCTTGGATTCTAGACCATCCGAGAGTAAGATTGGAGCCTTAATACAAATGAAAGTAGGAAAACGGTTTTTATACTTTCAATATTTTACATCATTGTAAATCAGGAAAGTATGTTGTGCTGTCATTGTTCTGCATTCTGTCCATCAATTGTTGTTTTTGCATTTGACACCCCGAGTGGGATGGGTATGCTCAGACGTGAGTCCCATGCTCTCCACACCACTGGAGTCAAGCTATCCAGGCTGATGAAGGCTGATAGCCAGAAACCGGTCCTTGGATGCTTGATTCCGGTCCAGGAAAGACATGGCTTGGCAGTTCGGGATGGACTGTTCACATGAGGCACAGGGTCAAGGCTGATTTGCATATGGCCATGTCTGACCTGGGGTGGTGTGGAGTGCAAAAAAACAATGGATTTAGGCCCAGATCTCTGTACTGGGGTTAATGTATTACATTGGTCTGCATTCTGTCCCTCAATTGATGTTTTTGCATTTGTCACCCCGAGAGGGATTGGGTATGCTCAGACGTGAGTCCCATGCTCTCCACACCACTGGAGTCAAGCTATCCAGGCTGATGAAGGCTGATAGCCAGAAACCGGTCCTTGGATGCTTGATTCCGGTCCAGGAAAGGCATGGCTTGGCAGTTCGGGCTAGACTGTTCCCATGAGGCACAGGGTCAAGGCTGATTTGCATATGGCCATGTCTGACCTGGGGTGGTGTGGAGAGCAAAAAACGATGGATTTAGGCCCAGATCTCTGTACTGGGGTGAATGTATGACATTGTTCTGCATTCTGTCCATCAATTGTTGTTTTTGCGTTTGTCACCCCGAGTGGGATGGGTATGCTCAGACGTGAGTCCCATGCTCTCCACACCACTGGGGTCAAGCTATCCAGGCTGATGAAGGCTGATAGCCAGAAACCGGTCCTTGGATGCTTGATTCCGGTCCAGGAAAGACATGGCTTGGCAGTTCGGGCTGGACTGTTCCCATGAGGCACAGGGTCAAGGCAGATTTGCATATGGCCATGTCTGACCTGGGGTGGTGTGGAGTACAAAAAACGATGGATTTAGGCCCAGATCTCTGTACTGGGGTGAATATATGACATTGTTCTGTATTCTGTCCATCAATTGTTGTTTTTGCATTTGTCACCCCGAGTGGGATGGGTATGCTCAGACGTGAGTCCCATGCTCTCCACACCACTGGAGTCAAGCTATCCAGGCTGATGAAGGCTGATAGACAGAAACCGGTCCTTGGATGCTTTATTCCGGTCCAGGGAAGCCATGGCTTGGCAGTTCGGGCTGGACGGTTCCCATGAGGCACAGGGTCAAGGCTGATTTGCATATGGCCATGTCCGACCTGGGGTGGTGTGGAGTGCAAAAAAACGATGGATTTAGGCCTAGATCTCTGTACTGGGGTGAATGTATGACATTGTTCTGCATTCTGTCCATCAATTGTTGTTTTTGCATTTCTCACCCCGAGTGGGATGGGTATGCTCAGACGTGAGTCCCATGCTCTCCACACCACTGGAGTCAAGCTATCCAGGCTGATGAAGGCTGATAGCCAGAAACCGGTCCTTGGATGCGTGATTCCGATCCAGGAAGGACATGGCTTGGCAGTTCGGGCTGGACTGTTCCCATGAGGCACAGGGTCAAGGCTGATTTGCATATTGCCATGTCTGACCTGGGGTGGTGTGGAGTGCAAAATAACGATGGATTTAGGCCCAGATCTCTGTACTGGGGTGAATGTATGACATTGTTCTGCATTCTGTCCATCAATTGTTTTTGCATTTGTCACCCCGAGTGGGATGGGTATGCTCAGACCTGAGTCCCATGCTCTCCACACCACTGGAGTCAAGCTATCCAGGCTGATGAAGGCTGATAGCCAGAAACCGGTCCTTGGATGCTTGATTCCGGTCCAGGAACGCCATGGCTTGGCAGTTCAGGCTGGACTGTTCCCATGAGGCACAGGGTCAAGGCTGATTTGCATATTGCCATGTCTGACCTGGGGTGGTGTGGAGTGCAAAAAAACGATGGATTTAGGCCCAGATCTCTGTACTGGGGTGAATGTATGGCATTGTTCTGCATTCTGTCCATCAATTGTTGTTTTTGCATTCATCTGAACCTTGGCAGCCTGCGCTGAAGATGACGACGGGGGGGCTGAAGCCCGTTCAGCCCAATGGGTGTTGCGCGCCTGCGTGCAAGTAATATATTCAGCACCACTGCTAGTGATCGCCTGAGCGGGAGCAGAGTACCACCTCCCCCATCACACTGGCGACGAGACTGATACCATCCCATGCCACCTCAGTGACAGTTCCCATGTCCAGGGCAGGGTGACCCGGCTCATCCGGCACAACCTCCATGCTCACCTGACATCCCACAGCCCGCATGGTTTCCTGCATTAGGTCCTGCAGCCTCGTGGACATCAGCAGCTGAGGTAGAAGGCGTCTGAAAGCCTGCCCAACATCACAGTCTATCACCTCCCTGGGCACACAGCCTACTTGCCCCCCACAGCTGCAAGCCTAGCGGCTGAGCGGCAGCCTGGCATGCACGTCTACATCCTCTTGCCTACGGAGGTAAGTGGAGCACCAGAAGGCCAGAGGAAAGAATCTCCGTCACGAGGCCCGCCCACATGGGTGCTCCTGACTCTGCACTGACCGGGTAAACGGCAGTCACTCCTCGATGGAGCATGAAGGTTAGCAGATGGGTGCTGTGCATGCATGCACAGAAAGTGGACTACTCAAATTACCCAAAGAAAAGAAAAGAAAGAGGGTTAAAGTGTAAATCTGAAAGGTAATAAAACAAAGTCACCGCTCACATACAGATGAGGGGAATGTCCATAGAAGTCACTGTACATACTGTAAAAGTGTCACGCCATGAGCATTCAGCAGCAGGGTGGAGCAGCTGGTCCCCCGAGAGATGCACCACATGTTCTGCAACACCATAACTACGCAGCAGTTTCACCACTCCCTCGATTCAGTGAACTAACAGATCGCCCAACTGCTGCACCGTGGTTGCGGTCATGAATAGGACACTTCAATTAACATTTCAAAGGCACAAGGGAGACAGATGGTGCCATGAAGAGGTTCCTGGCCATGCATTATGGGGTGCTGAAATATTTGAACTGTTCAAAACGCTACCAGACACGGGTGAAGAGGACGACTTCAAAGCAGCAGTAAGAGCCCTCAATGAACAATTTGATCTCAAAATTCCCCTGGATTTTGAGCACTTCAAGCTGCACCAAGCAAAGCAGTCTGTCAGAGAGTCCATGGACATGTTATATGTGTGGCTGAGTAAGGGGGCAAGCACATGGACCTTCCACAATCAATGGGAGGAAACCCAAGTGCAGGTGATCCAAGGGTGTCATCTGCAGTGCTCCACCAGCTAATTTTAAGACATAAGACAACCAGCAATATCCCTAGATGACATTCTCATACTGGCCTCGTCCCATGATCTGTCAAACTCCAGTGCAGATGAAATGGAAGTAGCCCTCAATAAGCACTCATCCATCCCGTGTCCCTCCAGGCCCATCGCCCTTAAAGCTGTAAGGGTCAAGGCCATACAGAGACGACCAGGACCAATGCGCCCCCTAATGGAAACAGCCCCCGTGCACCCTGCAGCTACTATGGGCTGGAAAATTCCAAGCCAGGTGTATGGTTCGGCAAACATCCTTCACAACGCGGTCAAAACACCGCGGTGCCATTACGATGCACCTTTTACAACGCAAGTCGTTACCCCGACTTGCGCTGGAGGGCGCTCTAGACTAAGGAATAGTAGATTTACTATTCCAACACCTCCCCTACTGTACGTAGGCTGGAGTTGGAATAGTAAATCTTACTATTCCTAAGTCCAGCACCCTACAGCGCAAGTCGTGGTAGATCACTCGAGTTACTGTTAGTAAAAGCACATAGGAAAGCTTCCCCTAGATACTAGAAATGTCGTGTGGTGCATTATTAGTAATACAAAACATGTTTATTAATGCATTATGTGTTATTTTGAAAGGATTGAATCCGAGCAAGTCTCTTTACGTGCGAAACCTTGCTCCATCACAGGCGAAACTCCCAGAACCCCCCAGAATCCCCCAACCCAAGCCTGCTTCTTGCCTGACCAGAGTAGTTGTTTTTGTTTGCTCCCACCAAGCAAGAGCAGTGTGTGTTCTCTGCTCGCAGGATCACAGGTAGGGAAACAGAAGTTTGTTCCCACCTGGCAGGAACAATTGTAAAGCTCTCACTGAGTGAGAGTGGACATGCCTTCTCTGCCAATGCTCCTGCAGGCAGGTATGGCATCTCTGCACCCACCCACGAGATCTTTAAAAATGCCCCAGCAGCATGGGAGCAAACGTATGTTTACCTGCCCATGCTAATGGGGACCCCAACCAACATAAACCAGGTCTTGGGCTGCTTGGGTTTTGGATTAGAGAGTACCTGGCTTGGCAGTTTGGGGTGAACTGTTCCTATTGGAGTAGGACCAAGACTGAGTTGCATATAGCTGTGCCAAGTCTGAGCATAAAATGATGGACTTGGACGCAGCCCTTAGAAAGTAATAATTCAAGCATTTCACCCATTGTTCTTTTGTATACTGCAGTGCAATGCCCTAAGTGCAATGGGTAGCTCAGACAGGGGTCCTATTCTCGCTGTGCAATTGGAGACAAGCTGCTCTCGACTGACGAGTCCCAATCAGAGCAAAAATGGTTTTGGGTTGCTTGTGTTTCTGGCTTGGTAATTTGGGCTGCACTGTTCCTATTGGAGCAGGACCAAGGCTGGTTTTCATACAGCTGGATCCAATCTGAGGCTGCAGGGTGAGCAAAATAATGATAGATTGGGATGCAGCTCCAAGTTATTACCAGTGACTGAGATTAATTTGAGCGTTCTACCCATCGCTGTTTTGTTTATTTTAAAGTGTTGACTATGGCACCAGTATTATTGGTGCTGAGAAGGCTGATCAGATAAACCATTCCCAGAAGCTACATGAAATAGAATGATCTTGACAGTGGAATCTTACTGGGCACTCATGAATTGTGTCTCATCAATGTAGAAAACCACACTTTTTACTTTATGTTTTGCTGGTGACTACTTGATCAAAGAGACAGTTCAAGAAGTAGTGTATTAGGCCTGGCTCTGACACTAGTAAGTACTGTCATGGCCTTTCCAACTTTATGCTGGAGCCAACTGTGACTCATCCTCAACTCAATGTTCTTGAAGTATGCCAAAAAGGAATCACAGAATCTGGCATGTTTGCATATCTTTACCACAAGCCTTGTTTCATTGGCATTATACTAAAAAAGAGCTTTAATTTTCTGATGAGATCTATAATTGGATTTAGACAGACATTAAACAAGTCAGTAAACAGGGAAGATCTTCAATTGGCCCCACAAATGAGGTCAGGAGAGCTACAAAAGAATTGACCTTTGTTAGTTTCTCTGACAATGTTAATGGGGAAAAGTGGCATAACAGTCAAGGAAATGCTAAAGGCACCTGCCACAGTGCTCACCTGGTGGATAAGTAGTGAATTATTCACCATTTCAAACATTATTTAGAGGTCCAGCAGGACCGCCATCCCAAAATGTTGCTGTCTTAAATGATACAGGGCAGATTGTACTGTACAGCCAGAAGTAAGATCTCCATACCATGCCTGGCCAACAGTCTGATGCCTGAAAGCAGTAGTACTAAAACAGTTTTTGGAGTTGGGACTGTCATCAATGTTACATCACTGAAGTAATGGGGATTGTGAAAAATCAAAGTGTCACCCAAAGAAAAAGTGTAGTAAATAAGCCACGCCATTCAGCAGGAGAATGATAAACTTGTGGTTGATAGCCGATAATGCACTTTGCAGGACACTATCAAAAATATTTTACTAAAGCATGGTGTGGTGGTACACTAATTTACCGACAGCTCATTTTCCATTGCAATAGCAACAAAATTCACACTGACATGCACTAATATGGAATGTGGGAAGTGACAAATCGTGGGCCTTATAAAAACAGTCAGCTTTAAGTTCCTTTTTAAATTGGGTCTAATAAGTAATTGATTTTATAGCTAAGGGCAACGCGGTAGAGAGGGTGAGGCGAAGTACAGAAAAAAAGGGACCTCCAGGTTGTGCTCTACAATATTTGCGTTTGAGATCAGGAACTCTTCAGCAGAGCAAATAGTTTGATTATGAGAGTGCTTGCTAGGTGAGAGGCAATAATACCAGTAGAAGAAAACATACTTTCTTCATAACAAAGCTGCATGACAAAACAACAAAGTAGACCTGATAGTGTATTTGAAGAAAATTGCCAACCATGACACCCAACCTCGTCACAGAATATGGGCCTGATTATGAGTCAGTCATTTTTTCCAAGCCGTGCATAACGTGCATAAACCACTATTTATGCACAAGTCAGATTACGAGTTGCCACTATGCAACACCGAGATATAAATCATACAAAATGATAACGCTAACGGCTGGAACAACCAGGTACCGAAAAGAAGGGCTGAAGGATCTGATAGTCAAACCATAGAAGTGCTAGCTAACATAAGACTAAAAAATAAAACATATCAATGGACTTACCGCAACCTGAGTAAAGAGAGTCATCAGACCACCGCTGTGAGGCAAGTGACCCAAGTGAAATCTTGCAGGGTTGTTGTTACAGACCTGTTGCTCCTGGAAGAAACCACAATGAAAGGCTTCAATGGCCACACGACATCAAAGCAGTTGCGATGACCCAAAGGTTAGTGCTCAGCTAGGGCTAGACAAAAATGTCGATTCATGTGGACAGTGAACAGCACTGGAGAAAACTCCACTCTCAAGGTCAGTAGGTTCCATTAAAGGGTATACAGCAGCTGCCTGAAACCACTACTTCCATTCGATACTGCTAAAAAGCTAAATATTTGTGACAGATGGACTGCCTGGATAGTAACGTTTATTGGTTTTATTGATGCACTGAAAGAAACATATAGCAAAAGAATTATCAAATTTATCAAAAATCTTGCCAGTGAAGGAATAAAAGAGGTAATAAAGAAACTACCAGGAAACTGAAAAAGTCACATAGCACCAAATCAAAGAAGCGTTAAATCTCAGGTTCAATCCAATTCCGAATGTCGATAACGAAATATGTATTTTTAGGCAGGAAAGACAGAAAGCCAGTAAAACAATTGAAAAATGTGTTGAGAGACTTGATAGGCCCATCAAATACTGTAAATTTAATGAATACGTTGATGAAGAGGCTACACATCTCCGAGTTATCGAAGTATGTCTGTCAGATTCATTCAGACAGTGAATGCTGGGAGAAACCCTTAGTCTCAAGCAAGTTATCATGGCTGCCAGAGTTGAGGAACATGCTGATCGACAAGCTAATCACATGGAACCCAGAGGTGCCCAGAATGAGTCAGTCATGAACATGAAAAATAAGCCAAAACACAAATCTGAAGAATGCAAAGTGATGTCTTCAAAGAAAAAGAAACTGTGCTTTAGATGTGGATTTTCATTTCCTCACAAAGGTAAATGTCCTGTCATTGGACAAGCTTGCAAAGGCTGTGGGAAGGAGAACCACTTTGTAATGGTTTGCAAGGAAAAGCTAAGTGTGGCATGACGAGAAAACAAAATGTTCCAGAAGCGACATCATACGTGTGAGCACAAGGCCAAGACGCAACATAAACTGAGGCAAAGCGACACTAAATGAAGTTCATCATCGTCTAAATCTTCGTCCAAGAAAACTTTCACTTATCGTCAATTGACAGTGAGGAATACCGGTGTGTGATGTTGATGTCTACCTCAGAAAAATGTGCGTGTGTCAAACTAGCCGCATACAAAGAAGAATACGAGTCAAAGAAAAGTTGACGAGTAAAATAAAAAAAGTCCTACAAACTTTGTACAAAGATTACACTAAAGATAAACGGTTGCTCCATACCTCTTATTTTTAACTATGGTTTAACTGCATTGCCCCGTCTCACACCATCAAAGGCTAAAGAGCCCGATTCACAAAAGTAATCTGAGACAAAATCCTAACTTTACGACTTTCAGTATTCACAAAAGGCATTTAGGAATAGTAAAGTTAGGATTCCTAACTATACTACTCCTAAACTGAGACAAAATCCTAACTTTATGACTTTCGGTATTCACAGAAGGCATTTGGGAGTATTAAAGTAAGGATTCCTAACTTTACTACTCCTAAACTGAGACAACATCCTAACTTTATCACTTTCGGTATTCACAAAAGGCATTTAGAAGTAGTAAAGTTAGAAATACCTAAAAGGAACATGATAAAGCTCTTATACAAGTGTGTTATTTACTTGCTGATGCAGGTTTAACTTTGAATGCTGAAAAATGTAAATTCCACAAAACAAAACTCAACTTCTTTGGCCACATCTCTTCCTATGGTGGTATGATGCCAGATCTAGCTAAAGTACAAGCTTTGTCAGCCAACAATCCCCCACAAGATGTTACCATGTTATGTTAGTTCCTTGGCATGGGCAGTTGCTGTTCCAGATACATATGTGACTTTGCCACAGCAAGTGCTGCCTTAAGGGAATTTACCCAAACAAATCTTAATTTTACTGGTCACACAAATGTGAATAAAGTTATAAAAAAGTTAAACATGCAATTAGGAACGCTACAAAAAAATGGCCTAATTTGATCTGAAACTTCATACCGAGTTTGTTTTTGATGCAAGCCCGGTCAGGTTGGGCGCAATCCTTGCCCAACATAATGGACACACAAATGCTCAAAGGCATATTGTGGCATATGCAAGCAATAGTTTGTCACAAACTGAAAGTGCATATTCACAATGTGAGATCGAATGTTTAGCAGTGGTGAGGTTTGTGAACATTTCCACATATTCAGACATAGGAAACCTTTCATTCTTCTAACAGATCATCAAGCATTGCTTACCATCTTTGGCAACCCAAAAGCCAAGATGCCGTCTAGAATCGAACATTGGGGTTTGCGACCCCAGGAATATGAATACACTAGTGTACACTGCCCAGGAAAAGATCAAAACCCTGCTGACTACTTTTCATGAGTGCCAGTACAGTGATATGGTATTTATTTATTTATAAGTTTTATATAGCGCTTGAATCACCCCCGAAGGGGTCTCCTAGCGCTTTGGACTCTGAGACTAGACAGGTTTGATGGCAAATATTAGAACAGAACGATCTTAAGAAGTTTCCTGAAGTGCACATAGTCGGAGCATTGATTAAGGTGAATGGAGAGCTGGTTTCAGTGGAGGGGAGCAAGGTAGGAAAATGATTTCCCACCTAGCCTAGTTTTTCTAATCCAGGGTACGAAGACGAGCTCTTCATTTCCTGACCTAAGGGTCCTGGATGGAGCATAAGGCTCGAGTTTTGAAGAGATGTAAATCGGGCCTTTGTTATGCAAATCCTTGTGTACGATACAGCAAACTTTGAAAATCACATGTTTGCAGACAGGAAGCCAATTAAGATGTTGAAGAAGTGGGAGGGAGGCAGTTCTCAGATGGGGATTCTTGACGAGACATGCTGCAGTGTTCTGGACCACCTGCAATCTGCTGAATGAGGACTCATTGGCGGAGACTAGGAGAGCATTGCAGTAGTCCAGCCGACTTATAACCATAGCGTGAATAAGGGTTTTATGAGTAGAATCTAGGAGAAGGCCGAAAACTCGTTGTAACAGGCCCAGCATATAGAAGCAGGTCCCGGAGGTTCAAGCCGCATGCTCCTTCAAGGACAGGGTGCAATCAAAGTGGATGCCCAGGTTTTAACTAGGGCTTTAGGGCCAGGGGGAGTACCAAGAGAAGCCGGCCACCAATCTGGTGACCAGAGCGATGGTGCATCTCCGAATAGCATAAGCTCTGTCTTTCCTGCGTACAGCTGGAGAAAATTGCTCTTCATCCAATTCACGATGGCTGTCATTCCCGTAGAGAATGTGGACTGGACCGATAAATTGATTTGTTAAATGAAAAGAGGAGATGGGTGTCATCAGCATATGAAATGGGCATAACGCCACAGGATCTATGGAGGTTAGCCAAGGGAAAAATGTAGATATTAAACAGAGTGGGGCTCAAACATGAGTCCTGGGGGTCTCCCTTACTCCAACGGGAGGATGGAAAGCTCGTCATCCACTGGAGTTCAGGCCCTCTTAGTCCAATCTCTTCCTATCTCCTGAGCTAGATCAGGACAGATAACATGTCAAAAGCGGCAGCGAGGTCCCCCTTCCAAAGCGGCTGAACCTTACATTATTGTCATCATAAAGCCTAGTACACCTGCCCTTATTTCATTGGAACAAATCATTGCTGAAACGAAGCAATATGTCAATCCTGGACACAGCACACTCTACATACCACACGTGACAGCAAATATCAGAACTTAAAAAATGTGAAAGATGAACTGTCCATTACTCAAGAAAGTATCATCTTACAAGAATCAAGAATTGTCATACCAGAGAGTCTGCAACAACAAGTAATTGAAGTGCCCATGAAGGACATTGTGGAATCGTTGCCACTAAGCAAGCTCTCCCATACTTAGTATAGTTTCCTCATCTTGAGGGAGCTGAAAGAGAGTTGATGGCCTGTAATTTGTGCAATTGCTTATCGCCCAAAACCATTCATCCTACCTTGAACATGTCTGATTTACCAAAACCTGTATGGGAGAAAACTGCTGTTAATTTATTTGGTCCTCTTGACAATGGACAGCACCTGGTGGTTATCAGTGAATGCTTCCGTTTCCATTGGTACAAGATCTCACAACGATCACTCAAGAAAGTGTCATTGAGAGGTTAGATAGCATTTTTGCAACATGCAATTCAGAGACTTTCTTAATCATCTCTATGCGAAGCATTAAACAAGCACACCTCTTTGGCCACAAGCAAATAGTGTTGTTGAACACTTTATGGGCACACGTAAAAAGAGTTAGAGCATGCTACTTTGGAGATGCTTGATCTGAAGTCAGCTCTCCAATCTCCATGCTGTTTTTCGAGCTTACTGGTTGACTCCTCATTCAACGACAGGTGAAAGTCCTGCCACCCTGATGTTCAGAAGAGCCATGATGACCAAGTTACCACAATGGACCAACAGAATATCTACAACAGATGGTGAACTTTGTCAAACAGACTTATGTTGTGAACAAAAGATGAACATATATACACTGACAAGTGTTGATGTGCCAAGAACACTACTTTTAATGAAGGATACCGAGCATTGGTACAACAACAAAGAAAATGCAAATCTCATGCTCCCTTTGATGCTGTACCCTTCAAAGTTGTGACTTGTGAAGGACTCATGATGACTGCTCACAGTCCTGGAAAATTCATTACACAAGATTCTTTGTACTTCAAGCATCTGCCTCATCATTCACAAGTTGCTGATGCCAGAGATAAGACTAGTTTGATTGATATTGCAGAGAGCCCCCTGACTGCAAATGTCCCTACATCACCAGTGCCAGTCATGGATGCTTCTCTTTTCTGTTCCAAGCCTCAGAAGGCATGATCAGTGCATTTGGTCAGAGCACCATTATGACTTATAGAAGAGTTGTAATGTATATATCGTGCATCATGGATGCACCCGGACCGGGTGGAGAGGTCAACGCAAACCCCACAAGCCACACAGAAGACCAGCATGGAACCTCGGGGTCGGGGAAGGCCAAGGAGAAGAGGAAGAGGAAGACTGGGTGCAGTCTGCAGGAAAACTGGATCAGTGTCTCGGAGGTGACAGTACACTACCATCAACTGAACTTCAATTTGACAAACGTTTATGCAGTCGGAGTGTGGAGGAGGTCAATGGAGGAGGCCAAGAGGCGCTGGCATGATGTGAAAAACGTAACCATGCACAAACCCACTGCCAACAGGAAGGCAGCAAGGGTGACTGGAGGTGGGAGTCCTGCGCCACAGGAGGAGCTGGAGGAAATGGTGGCCACAGTCATCAGTGTGGAGACGGAGTTGGGAGTCCGGACACAGCTCGATAGGACCTGACACAACATCAATAGGGTGAGTAATGGCCAGAGACTGGTGGGACGGCGGGAAATGGGCACAATGGCAGACATGCACAATGATGTGTAGCACACTGCACACCCACAATGGCCCTGGATCATGTCCATGATCCCCGTGGCACACTGCAGCACACATAAAAACACCAAGTCAGCCCCTGTCCACCAAGTGCCCAAAAGGGTCCCACCCCACATATCAACAATTCCACAACCAACACATGCACATGTGCGAAACTCTGCACAGATGCGTATTTGTGACCCACACTGACAATGCAACTGACACTATATGACGATCAGCATGACTGCAGTACAATTATCATGACATCATGAGTGTAGACCACATCCGGAAAGGAGCAGGTCACACTCTGACACATCCATGCGCACAAATAACCCCTGACGTCAACAGCACATCTGCAGACAAACAATGCACAAGAGTACAATAACCGTCCAAGAGCACAAATGACCCAAGTATCCAACATCTCAGCACTGTAAAAGCACATAAGTCAAAAGCACACTGCCTCAAAGGGATAAGGGACAGCAAAATCACAGGTGCAGGGGTGACTCCCCTCCAATGCTGGACAGTCACATAGCAATCACAGCACATCCACATTGATGACAATGTGATACAAAGTGCAACACTTACACTGCAGAACAGCGGACACAACTGGTTCCGTTCATGCGTAGAAACTGGCCAATCAGATCTGACATAGCAGGAAACTGTCAGATGAAAATGTATGTGTACAACCTCACATCCGTCATGTGGTCCAAATGTCCCATGTCACTCATTAAACATTCTGCACCTCCCAAACTGTCACAATGTACATTGTCATACAGTCTGCAAGTAAACTTGAACAATGCGCCACCATACATGTCAACACAATGTCAAAATGCATCTCCCCTTCACGTTGCAGAGGGACAAACGACACCTCCAGCGCAGAGCAGACCAGACAACTCATCACTGATGCTGAAGAGGACCTCCACATCTTCGACACCGACACCCTACAACATCTCATGGACATCTTAGGCTAACTAGCCCCAGGAGCAGGGCAGCCCAGCTACATATAAGAGACTCCATCCCCTGCACAGACCACCATGGATGGCTCCCAACACTTCACCAAAGCACACATTGCATTCCAATGCCAGGTGTCAGAATGCCAGAAGGAGGTGGCCACACAGGTGCGGGTGGTGTCCGACCTCATGAAGGCTGAACTAGATCACATATGTGGGTGTCTAAGTCCCATCAGGGACCACCTACACTCCCCAATGGAGACCCCCACTGTGACAGAGACACATCAGTTGCACATTTCCAGTACTGAACCACGCCTAGAGCCCCGGAATAATCATTCACAACCCCACGCTGGACCTTCATACAATGGACCACTCCACTCCTCTTACATATTGAATGGGTGACGGCAAAGCTACATGTCCAAGGCCTTATGCGCTGCTCGCAGTGACATGGTTGCGTCCAATATACACAGTACCATATAATGTTTTAAGGCCCGGGACCCCCATGCATACATTATGACCACATGGACACACTCAGATAGTATGTTGAACTGGCTACGGGCACATGCACCCAGCACCCTTATTGCCAGGGGCACATGTACAATGACGCCTGTGTTGGATGTGTGTGGGGTGAGTGTAAACCAGAGCTCATAGAGATGTTGGTGCTGGCAACAACTTGAACAGTAATCACTATTGAAACGGAAACAGAATACAACAGCATGATAGAAACAACTGCGTAGCATCATGGTGGTAGCCGGAGCAAGAACAGGACTCACCCAATATGCTAACAGAAGTGTCTGTGAGTTGCAGTGCACTGAGGTTTGGGCACTAGAGTTGAGCGTGCTCATGTAAAGAGATTGTCTAGGATTGTGTCCCTTCGGGATAGTCCTGGTGCAGCTGCTGTGGGGTGTGTTACACCTGCATCATCTTCCTCATCATCGTCCCCGCTCTCCCACACTGCGTGGGGTGACATTGCTGCATGAGCTCTCCACAGCACAAAACTCCATCAGAAATGGCCCATGAGTTGTGGTGCACTGTTAGTGGCACGCGGAGAGCTGAGCAGCGTATCAAGCATATGATGGCATCCACGTCAGGTGTGAGCAACTTTGATAGTCTGGCAGTAAAACTGTTTCGACTTAGGTAGTTGTTGGTTGGAGCTGGTCCTGGCTGCGGTGGCGTGTGCCTCCTGTGGTGATGCGGTGTCTGGGAAGGTCAGGACTCGATTTGATGTGTGAGACCTGGTGGACCGCAGTTGAGGTCGGAGGCAGTGGACAGCGCAGGGCCACAGACACATGGCGTTGATTACCCCAAGGACATCGACCCAGAGGCCATCCAATATTCTATCAGACATGGCCCCTGCCTGAAGTTGCACAGAGTTAGTGGCCCCGGATGCACTGGAGCCGGCACAGGCACAACGTCACAGGATGGTAACTTGTGGTGCACTGAGGTAGGGCCATGCGAACTGAGCGGGTCCTCGCCAATGTCGAAGGTGAATATAGCGGAGGGTTGCGGGGGACAGTGGAAGGAGTCCTCCAGGGCATGTTGCAGAGTGTAGAAGCCGGCAGGAAGCAGCAAATGGAGGGGTGGAATGCTACAGCCTCGTTTTTACTACCAAGTCAGTATCAGCTACATGATGATGAAGACAACCCTCAGGTCATAGACTCATACGCCACCAAAGTTCAACCAGAGAGTGTCTATGAATGTCGGGGAACAGACTTAGTGGCACAGGAGCTGAAAGGGTATGCAGTCTGTGATGAGGCCTATACAGTGATATAAACTCTACCATAAATAAATCAAGGCTCAGTTCCAAATGTGTGACCTACTCGACCGCAGTGTAGGATGAAGGCAGCGGTAAGCAGGGGCCCACAGCCATGTAACGTTGGCTTGCGATGCAAAGAGTTAGTAACACCAGAGCAGTTGTTGGTAGTGTTCGATCACCTCCGTAACGATGATCTTTTTTCCCTCCGGACTGAACTACGTCTTCCTCTTACACCTCTCCTTGCGTGCAATGATATGAACTCTGCCATTGGCAAATCAAGACTCAGTTCCAAATGTGTGGCCTACTCACCGCAGTGTGGGCCGAAGGCAGTAGTCAACGAGGGACCACAGACATGTGTGGTCGGAATGCTATACACAGACTTGGTGGCACCACATCAAAGGGAGTACAGTGACATCAAACGTCCCATGAACATATGAACTCGGCCATCAGGATATCAAGACTCAGTTCCAAATGTGTGACCTACTTGACCGTAGTGTAGGCCGGAGGCAGCGATGGAGTACATCAACGAGAAAGGAGTACTGCGGGCCTGTGTTCCGGAGGCCGTGATGGTCATAGGAGGCTGCCAAGGTCGTGGGCCTCAGGCTTGGAGCTTGCACCGCCACATGGTGGGCCCTCTTTGACACACTCCGGTGTCAGCAGCTGAGCAGTGAGGCCTGGATGTGCACGGGCGTGCAGGGCGGGTTCGGGGACCAGCAGCCTGGGAAGCAGCAGGCGCACAGGATCACAGACAACACCGCTCACAGCGACGGCCTCGTGGCAGGGTGAGAGGCTCCACCCTAGCAGAGACGTTGGACATTCCAGAAGAGAACCACGCCCAGAACTACATGCTTTTTATCCACACCCCTACGCTGGCCTGGCATACGCCGGGCCAGCCCACTCCGCTTACGCTTACAAGTGGGTGATGTCACAAGCTACATTTCCACGATCTTTCCCACTGGCTGGGGTGACATGGTTGCGTCCACTGTCCACTACACTCCAAACACCAGCAATATATGTCGACATGGATATGTGTGTGGTCTGCATATTGCCATTTGGCCAGCACATCCACGCCAAGTTTGGCATTGTACATTCTCCTTCATGGGTCAGTTGTCTCCTTCGCACATGCCTGGTACCCAACTCTCCCCACATTCTGCTATTGTGTGACTGCGGTGCCATGCCATTGATGGCTCATGTACATGGCTAGCCCAGGTTACCACAGTAAGTTGTGCTGTTGTGTCTGGTGGGTGGTCGTGTTGTTTGGCATGTTGTATGGGAGTTCGTAACTTGTGCATTCCCAGAGTTGTGAGTTGCATGTTTGTGGAGTTGTGGTGTGTGGTGTGGTCATTTGATACTCAACAGTCAGCGCATTTCCATCGGTGCCATCCTGGAAGTGCCGGTTGATGATGGACTGTTGGAAGATGTAGGAATCATTAAGCATGGGCCAAAAATCCGTTCCGCTCGTGAAATGTGCGGATTTACGGCAATTTCGCGATCCGCTAATCTCGCCAAATTGCCGCAAAATTCGCTCGCGGGCGGATTTTTTTTTTTTTGATGGCCAGCTCACTCAAGGGACCAAAGTTACAGGCACACACGGTCAATGGAGGCAAATCTCTGGCCCTTTACGCAGCTGCAGTGTAGGAAAAGCACTATACATTTACCCAACGAGGTAGCACTTACTGATTAGCCAGTAGAAAGTACTCCAGTTGAGTAGAGGTATTGCACAAAACGGTGGCATCTTCGTGGATAACTATGCAGGGCAGGATTCATTCTGGCACGAGGCTCCTGTCACAAAAATTAAACATTAACCGGAAGCACTTACAGATATAAATAAAGCAGGTGCCCGAGTTGAAGCTCAAATTCAGTAACGTTTTAATCATCCCAAAACATTAGTGAGCACGGTCGAGGCTGGGCAAGTGTGCTTTAACCCCATATCTGCCGTTGAAAATTTGCTGTAATACTCGAGGGAGGTCTTTGCATCCATGAGTTTCTCGAGCGCAATCCCCATGTAGTTCCTGTGACCAAGAGGCTGCTTTCTCCTCACCTGCTGCCCTGCTCGTTCTCTGACCCTTTATACACAAGAGGCATGTTGACACGCATAGAAGTCCCTCTCTTTTGGCCCCGCACCACACTCTAGCGGTATCAAACGTCTTCCCGCCATTTCCCAACTATGATGGACAGCTCACTCAAGGGACCTCGGCGCCTTTTGGTGCGTGGCAAAGTTACAGGGACACATGGCCAGTGAAGACAAATCTTGTGGCCCTTTACGCAGCTGCAGTGTAGGAAAAGCACTATACATTTACCCAACGAGGTAGCACTTACTGGATTTGCCAGTAGAAAGTACTCCAGTGCAAATCGCAAACAAATCAGCGAGTTCGCGGGAAAATCCACTAATTCACAGATTGTTTTGCGATTTCGCATGAATTCGCGGACCGCAGATCTACAAAATTCACCCATAGTTAGGAATCATGCACACTGCCTGGGTAGTTGGCGACGACAATGGTGAAGAGTCACCGGTCCATTGCTGCCTGCACATTGATGGAATGCGTGTGCTTTCTGTTGCGGTAATTGTGTGCAGTGTCGGCAGGGGGCACAATTAGGACATGTGTGCAGTCAATGGCCCCCAACACGTGCGGGAAGCCAGCTATGGCGTAGAAGCCTTGATTAGTCTCCAGCTGTTTCGGCACAGTGTTGGGGGAGTGAAGGTACTGGGCTACAATGCTGATGATGGCATCCAAGACAGTTGTGATGAACTTTGATAGGGCTGGCTGGAGACTCCTCCGACTCTGTCAGTTGTTGGTTGGAAGGTACCAGAGGTCAACAGATGCAACACAACCAGCAGCTTTGTCTGCGGAGGGATGTTGGCTGTCAGCTGTGTGGGTACCATCAGCCTCTGGGCAATGATGTTCAGGATGTGGAGGATGGTTGTACGTCTGAGCCTGTGTTGGGCAATGACATCCTCTGGTGTTAGGTCTGTGAGGCTGTTGCGTTTTCCGAAGGTTCGCTGTCTTTGTCTTTACTGCCTCTGTAGTATTCCGGAGGGGGTGCGGAGGGTTTGGGGGGTATTGCGGGCCTGGGTGTAGTGGTGGTGGGTGTTGTGGCCCTCTTGGGTCTCCCAGCTGCATGATCATTAGCTCCATGCCATCTGTTGTTATTCAGGTGTAGCTCTTAGATGGGTTCCCTTTTCTGGTGCAGGTTGTTGTCTGGCTTTACACCAGGTTGGAGCAGGTGTTAGATTCCTGCTACTAACGCGCATTATCGCCAGTTTTGTGTTCTTATCGCCATTCTGGCTGGTTGTCGAGAATGTTGCAGAGTGGTGTTGTCTCAGCTTTTTGCACTGGAATGCCTACACTGCATCTCATTAGCGTCAGTTGCCGGGGTCATCGGTGGCGGTTTTTTGGTGGCTGCTATTGAAAGTAAACTGGTGATATGGGCTGTTAGCACCAGCTTGTGAATGGGGCGAGAAATTTATCGGCAATTTGGCTGTGATAAAGTGCTGATAGCTCGGTGATGAGTCCTTGAGAATATGCCTCGAAGTGTATTGTGAGTTAGAGATGATGAGGCCCTTTTGATTTCTGGTGGACTTCATAGAACTGTGACGTAAGTGTTCGGTGTGGTGAATAGAGTTCAAGTGTAGAATGTTGAGTTCACAGTTACACACAGAGGAATAAATACATGTAATATCTAGCTCAGTGTGTGGTGTATTCACTTATGAATGCCCAGGCTGGAGAAGACACTACAGATAGACATCTAATAGAAATTGTGCCAGAGCAAGATTCCAAATTAGAAGTGAGTATGGCATGGAGTCCTGTGGTTTAACATGGTTTGAGCTCAAATCCTATAGCAACCAGAGGCGTCAGAGGTGCCAGAAAGTTTGATGCCAAATTCCCTCCGCTGCGGTGTCACTAATAGCACTGGTATGTATTAAAAATAAATTTGCTAACTGTTCACTGAAGAACTGAAAGACATTGTTGGAACTGATGGCGGCTTCACTGGACAGTTAGTAGTACAACAAATAAAATTAAAAAATTATGAATATTAAAAACAATATAAAATATATATTATATTTCTTCTGAAAACATGTACACATGCAAAATCAAATAACAGTTATATCTTTAAGAAACAATACACATTAGTTTAACAAATAATACTATTGGAATAATTAAAGGAAAAATCATTCAAATAAATTAAATAATTAATAAAATTCTAATTGCAATCAACAAAATAAAAATTACACCAATTAATTATTATTTTATTTCAAATTATCTAGTAAGTAATTTACAACTAAAATAATGTACATAATTGTTAGACCTGGCATCCTTGGCGTGGGTTTCCCATGCATTTTGCCTTTGCCTCCTGTTATTTTGCTGTGTGTTGGACTTTGTTTTTGCTGGTCTAGATGCTTTGGGCACTCTGCCACTGCGGTTCAGTGCCAAAGTGCAAGTGCTCCCTCCGTAAATTGCAGTTATGGAATGGTGTTCCAGGATTGGCAAATTTGATTTACTGGCAAGTCCCTAGTACAGTGCACTGTATGTGCCCAGGGCCTGTAAATCAAATGCTGATTTTGGCCTGCAGCAATGATTGTGCCACCCGCATAATCAGCCTGTAAATGAAAGTCAGACCTGCCACTGCAGTGTCTGTGCGCAGTTTGGTACTGCCATGTCGACTTGGCAAGTGCACCCACTTGCCAGGCCCTAACCTTCCCTTGTCTTACATGTGAGTCACCCCTAAGGTAGGCCCAAGGTACCCCTTTGGGTAGGGTTTGGTGTATGTGAAAGGTAGGACATGCCCTGATGTATGTGCCATGTCCTGATATTGAAATACTGCCAATTTCGTTTTTCACTAGTGAAAGGATATCTGTCCCATAGGATAGAACAGGAGTTTATGTATAACATCTTATAAATGTAACTTCCGAGTGGGACAAGATTGGGAAATTAAGTTTAGTATGCCTGAACTCACAATATGAGGATGCAGCTTTTAGGAAGGATGATATTTGTATTCTTGGTTTATAAATAGCACTTTTAGAAAGTAGATATTTTCTTGTTTAGCCATCTATGGTGCCTCTGCTAGGTTTGTGTATTGACTGTCTGGCATTGGAGTGACAGGGGCTGGGATATGCATGTGGTTCAGACATCCACTTGGGGGGCGAGGTGTGTCCTGCCTTTCCAGGGTCAGGGCTTGGCTGAAAAGACCTGGGCTGCATTCAGAGTAGTGGTAGGAGATTTCTTTCACACCTGAATGGGCCTGGCCTGCCTTAGACAATGCTGTCGCCACCCACCTTCTGCCGGGCAGCTGCACCAGAGAGGACAGAACTGGTTTTGGCTGGGCAAAGAGCTTCTCTGCCACCAGAGAACAAAGGAATTTGTGCTATAAAAAGTGGGGCCCAGACTCCAGACTTTTAGATCACTTTTGTACTTCAAGAATGAACCACTGCCAAGGAGGAGAGCTGTAAGTAACTGGAGGAGGAGTACTGCCCCTTTTCTGTGTGCTGTCAGGGGTTGGAATCGAGCAGCTATTTCTGGCAGAGAGAGGAACTGTGTGTGTATCCTGCTTGAGAAAGTATCACCGAGGGCTTGAAAGTGGAGCTTGACCCCTGTTCAAGAGGTCTCAGGAACACCAAAGACCTCACCATCCTTCTGGGCAACATTTCTAAAACCGCTGGTTTCAGCTGCTGCAGAAGAAAGGAGCAGCTGACTCTGTCACTGAGTCCATTGCAGGGTTCCATGTCCTGAAGGAACCACTGAAGGCCCGCCACACTTCGCACCACATCCTTGGTCTCACTGACGCCATCTGGACGATCGTCACCGAGCCGTTGCTTGCACTAGTGCCCTGTGGGCATCGTACTCTGCACCACCTCGCCTCACCCTCCCTGGACATCACTGACACCATTGGTGCAGTACCAAAAGATCGACCAGCTCCATCCCCTGTACCGCAACCTGCAAGTACTGCATCGAGCACCGCCTCATCCTGCACCATAAGCCTTAGTCTCACTAACGCTGCCTCGATGATCACCACTGAGCCACTGCCTGCACTGCGTCATAAGGGCACCGCACCCTGCACCGCTTCCATTTTGCAACGCAACCGCAATGGTTGCCCCCGACCAACTTGCACTAATGTGTCAGCCGCAATGAGAAAGATACTTTTCATGAGTATGTCAAGACTTTAGCTGGCCCGTACTTTGTGGTAGCCCCGGACAGAGCTACTGACGCAGAGGAACTGTGATTTTCAGCTATTTCATGCAAGGGCACAACACGTTTTGAGGCAACATCAACATTGCCTATCAAAAAATGTTTTGGGCCCTTGCCTGTCGCAGGTACTTGCGCCTTCCACACAAGTGAGGCACCATTTTAATCGGGAGACGTGGGGGAATGCTGGGTGTTAGGAAATGTGTGTGAGCTCGGTGATGCCACACTTTCCCACATAAAAATGTGTGAAAAAACAGATTTTTCCAGCTAAAATTGAGGTTTGCAAGGTACTCTGGGTAAGGAAACGTTGGGGGATCCACGCAAGCCATACCTCCTTGGAAGCCCCCGGGTGTCTTGTTTTCAGAAATGTGTGGTTTTGGTAGGTTTCCCTAGATGGCCGCTGAGCAGGGGGCCAAAACGCCAGGTGACCCCCCTTGCAAAAGCCGGTGGTTTTGAGATGGGCAACTTTGATGTCGCCTCACTACGTTTGAGACCCTTGCCTGTCGCGGGTACTTGCACCTCCCACACAAGTGAACAGCAAAACACACAAGATGATGGACAGAATGTTGCACAATGGCAAAACATTCACCTCCAGTCACAGATCTGGGTTTAATCCATCGTTATTTTGCTCACCAAGCCACCCCAGTTCAGACATGGCCATATGCAAATCAGTCTTGACCCTGTGACTCATGGGAACCGTCCAGACCGAACTGCCAAGCCATGCCTTCCCTGGACCAGAATCAAGCATCCTAGGACTGGTTTCTGGCTATCAGCCGTCTTCAGCCAGGATAGCTTGACTCCAGTGGCGTAGTGAGCACAGGACCCACGTCTGGGCATACTCTTCCCACATAGGGTGAACAGCAAAACACACAAGATGATGGACAGAATGTTGCACAATGGCAAAACATTCACCCCCAGTCACAGATCTGGGTTTAATCCATTGTTATTTTGCTCACCAAGCCACCCCAGTTCAGATATGGCCATATGCAAATAGGTCTTGACCCTGTGCCTCATGGGAACAGTCCAGTTCGAACTGCCAAGCCATGTCTTCCCTGGACCAGAATCAGGCATCCTAGGACCGGTTTCTGGCTATCAGCCGTCTTCTGCCAGGATAGCTTGATTCCAGTGGCGTAGTGAGCACGGGACCCACGTCTGGGCATACCCTTTCCACATAGGGTGAACAGAAAAACACACAAGATGATGGAAAGAATGTTGCACAATGGCAAAACATTCACCCCCAGTCACAGATCTGGGTCTAATCATCATTATTGCTCACCAAGCCACCCCAGTTCAGACATGGCCATATGCAAAACAGTCTTGACCCTGTGCCTCATGGCAACAGTCCAGACCGAACTGCCAAGCCATGTCTTCCCTGGACCGGAAACAAGCATCCTAGGATCGGTTTCTGGCTATCAGCCGTCTTCAGACAGGATAGCTTGACTCCAGGGGCGTAGTGAGCATGGGATCCACGTCTGGGCATACCCTTCCCACATAGGGTGAACAGCAAAACACACAAGATGATGGACAGAATGTTGCACAATGGCAAAACATTCAGCCCCAGTCACAGATCTGGGTTTAATCCATCGTTATTTTGCTCACCAAGCCACCCCAGTTCAGACATGGCCATATGCAAATCAGTCTTGACCCGGTGCCTCATGGGAACAGCCCAGACCGAACTGCCAAGCAATGTCTTCCCTGGACCAGAATCAAGCATCCTAGGACCGGTACTGGCTATCAGCCGTCTTCAGCCAGGATAGCTTGACTCCAGTGGCGTAGTGAGCACGGGACCCACGTCTGGGCATACCCTTCCCACAGAGGGTGAACAGCAAAACACACAAGATGATGGACAGAATGTTGCACAATGGCAAAACATTCAGCCCCAATCACAGATCTGGGTTTAATCCTTTGTTATTTTGCTCACCAAGCCACCCCAGTTCAGACATGGCCATATGCAAATCAGTCTTGACCCTGTGCCTCATGGGAACAGTCCAGACCGAACTGCCAAGCCATGTCTTCCCTGGACCAGAATCAAGCATCCAAGGACTGGTTTCTGGCTATCAGCCGTCTTCAGCCAGGATTGCTTGACTCCAGTGGCTTAGTGAGCACGGGACCCACGTCTGGGCATACCCTTCCCAAATAGGGTGAACAGCAAAACACACAAGATGATGGACGGAATGTTGCACAATGGCAAAACATTCACCCCAGTCACAGATCTGGGTTTAATCCATCATTATTTTGCTCACCAAGCCACCCCAGTTCAATAGCCAGAAACTGGTCCTAGGATGCTTATTTCCAGTCCAGGGAGGACAGGGTCTGGTGGTTTGTGCTGGACTGTTCCCATTGGGCGCAGGGTCAAGACAGATTTGCATATGGCTGGTTCCAAACTCGAATGGCATGGGGAGTGTTAGACCTGGCACCATTGGCGTGGGTCTTGCTTCCATTTTTGCTGTTGCTTAATGTGTTTTTGCTGGTGTTAGATGCTTTGGACACTGTGCCACTGCTGTCCAGTGCCACAGTGGAAGTGCTCCCTACTGTAAATTAATATGTTAATCTGTGGTTCCATGATTGTCTGTTTTGGTTTACCGGTCAGATCCTAGTAGAGTGCACCAGGAGTGCCCAGGGCTTGTAAACAAAATACTGCTGGTGGGCTTCCAGCACTGGTTGTGCCACCCACAGAAGCAGCCTGTAAAAGTGTGTCTAAAGTCTGCCATTGCAGAGCCTGCGTGCAGTCTGGTACTGTCATGCTGACTGGGCAAGTGTTCCCACTTGCCAGTCCCTAAACCTTCCCTTTTCTTCATATCTGACACCCCTATGGCAAGCCCAAGGGCAGGGTGCATTGTAAGTATAAGGTAGGACATACCCTGGTGTGTGTGGCATGTCCTAATAGTGAATTACAGTCATTTTCATTTTTTCACTATGGCAAGGCTTCCTGTTCCCCATAGGCCAGAATGGGCAGTTAGATTATTACATTCTCAAAATCCCTATTGGCTCAAGGAACATGGTAGAAAATCGAGTTTAGTATGCCTGAACTCAAAATGATAAAATACATCTTTTAGTTAAGTTGGTTTTAACATTCTTTGTTTGGAAATACCACTTTTAGAATGTTGGAATTTTCTTGTCTAACCTTCCTGCCTGCCTCTGCTAGGTTGTGTATTCCTTGTCTGGAGTTTGTGAGTGACAGGGCTGGGGGTTTCCAGGAGACAGAATGAGTCAGCCCAGTGGTGAATAGAGAGACCTGCATCTAGATGGGTGGGAGGAGTAGTACCTGGGACCTGAATAGGGCTGTGCCTGCCTTCCATAATGCTGGCTCCAGCTCCTGTGGTGCGTCTGATGTCTCTGCCCTGCACAGTGAAAGAAGGGAAGAAATCCTGTCAACAAAGTGCTCCAAGGCTGTGCTTTCCCTCCACAATGCTGGCTCCACCTCCTGGGGGGCGTCTGATGTTTCTGCCCTGTACTGTGAAAAGAAAGAAGAAGTCATGTAAACAGAGTGCTCCAGAACTGGTTTGGACTGGGCAAAGGCCCCTCTGCACTCAGAGGACAAAGGATTTTGGGGTATAAATATTGGGATCCTGATCCCTAGAAATTAGATCACTTTTGGACTACAGGAAGAAACCTTTGCTGAGGAGAGGAACCTGACGAAACTGAGGAGAGACTATCCCTAAGCTGAAGTGCTGCTTGGGGGATAGGCTTGCAGTGGTTGCCTGACTGCCAAAGGAAGGAGAAAGGAACTTTGTGTACCTTATTTTCAACTTGTGAAGGATCTCGAAGGGCTTGGTAAAGAGCTTTCCTCCTGCTGAAGTCTCAAGGACAACAGACTTCAAACCCCAGCTCCCCAGAGTTCTTTTGGAAGTGGCTGCTGCTGTTTTGGGCCTTCTGAGGGACTGCGTGTTGCAAGGAGCTGAAAGGGCGATGCAAGGAAAGGAAGTGTGTCACCATCGCTGCTGCTGCCGTCCCAACTCTGAAGGAGGGTGACGCCGCTGTAGCTGTCGTATTGCTCCACATTGAGAGAAGCGTCTCGCAACGAAGATGAAGTGTGTTGCTGTCGCTGCTGCTGCCATCGCATCGTGAATGCCGGCGTTGTAGCTGTCATATTGCACCGTATCAGGAGAAGAGTCTTGCAACGAAGGAAAAGCATGTCGCCGTCGCTTCTGCTGCTGTTGCATTGTGAATGTCGGCGCTGTAGCTGTCGTTTTGCACCGCATCAGGAGAAGAGTCTCGCAACGAAAGAGAAGTGTTTTGCCGTCGCTGTTGCTGCCATCGCATCGTGGATGTCGGCGCTGTAGCTGTCGTATTGCACCGCATCGAGAAAAGTGCCTCAAATCCCTGGAGAAGCGCGCCGCAGTTGAAGCTGCTGCCCTCGCATCTTGGTTGTCGCCGCTGTAGTTGTAGTATTGTGCGGTAGTCTCTCACAACGTCGGAGAAGAGTGCCGTAGCCAAGGCTGTTGCCGCCGCATCGCTGAACAAGGGTGTCGCCGCTGCAGCCAACGCATCGAACCGAGACTTCTCGCTTCCTCGGAGAGGCGTGCCGCATCTGGAAGATCTTCATGTCTTTATTTCTTTGCACCGGAGCTTTGCTGCATTTCCATCGCTGCAACATTACTTGTTGTGGAAGCGCAACGCATCGTAATGTACATTGACGCAAGTGTTGCATCTTAAGAACTGAACTGAACTAAGCTAAAATTACCATTCTTAAGTATAGTATTGTACGATGCATTTGAATGCATTTGAATGCATTGGGATAGGATTCGGTTGGACTCCCATTGATTTCAATGGGAGCCTTGTACCGAACGCGTACACATGCTCCCATTGACAAAAGGGGTGGTTGGAGATCATCTTGCACCCTGTGGCCGGCACCCCTTGGTGCCTGTCACACTGTGCATGGTCTGAAAGGGGGAGCCATGGGGGACCCCACGGGCACAAGTCGGAGGGCCCCTGGTGTAGGGGGCCTGCTATCGGCCGCTAAAGACCGATTCCGGTGGCCTTTACGATCCGGGCAAAAGGAATTGTAAAGGCTGTCCAAATCGTTCTTCGTACTTTCTCGCTTGGAAAACCTACTCCATAGAGCTGTACAATTTGCTCCGGAGGGCTCTATCTCTCTATATGCCTTCCAGAAAATATTTGGTCAGTGCTAAGGTTTCCAGGCATCATACTTGGTTGTCGGAAATTTGAATGAGTCAGTCGGATACAAGGGCTCGATATCAGCTTAGCTAAAACCAAATCCGATTTGGCACCCTTCCGACTGAGATCGGAATCGGGCCCTAAGAGTTACACTTTCTTGTGATCAAAACTAATCAGTGAAGTCCATTGCACATCCTCCGCACATCATAGCACCTGATTTTACACCTCCTTTGACCACTACAGCTAAGCTGCTTGCAGTACCATGGGCATTTTATAACATTCATTGGTTTTTCCGAACAGACACTTTAAAATTGCCAGGCCATTGTAACTTTCCCACATAAACACCTTTAATCACAATTTAGAAGTTAGAAATCTAACTTCTGTCCTTTATCTATAAAGTACTACCACTTTTGAAGCTATCAATCTCAAACAGCACAATGACAGACTTCACTGACTCACTCTCTCAGGGCCAGCATTAGCGGTGCCTGGTGCCACAATTACCACCTTTTCCACAGATTCCCTTACTATCACGCTCCACCAGTGCCCCATATCTGTCCACATCCCCTCTCTCACATTCATTGAATTTGTTTTATAGCCTTAATCAAACCAGTGTTGGGTGTCAGAGAACTTTACTTCACACAGAGATTATGCAGAGATAATGAATCATATATGTGTAACTCAGTCTAGGAAACAAAACATAACACGAAGAGGATTATAAGGTTTAGGAATCACATCGTCCATACTAGTAGGCCATATATTAAGTGTTTGACTAGAGAAGCACAAATGCAGGATTTAATACCAACCACAACTGGTTGGGATTGGCTTTGCTAATAGGAATGCATTTCTACCCACACATACCCCTTTTAGCAACATTAGGATAATGAAAAACTGGGGAAAAACATAACATTCTAATCTATACCATGCAGTTTACCTGCAGCTGAACTCTTTGATGATAGTTTAAAGGTCACTGTTTTATTAGGTGACTGCAACTAATGAACTGTAAGAATCAAAAGGATCTCTGTGACAGAAGCGGTAACCCATTGCCATTAACCACATAAAACACAGTTCTATCTATATGGTGCACATTCTGCAGCAGGCATTTAATAAACTTGTCTGTGCTAATTTATCGTGAATCAAAACTGCCACTAAAACTAGGACCAGTAGAAACATTAATCACAACAGTTATCTCCGGCCACAAAGTTTGAAAGTGTGTTGCTTGTAGTGAAATCGGTAACCAGTGAAAACATAACTATTACTGTCTAGCACCAATTAGAACCAACTTTCCAATTTAAGACATCATCATTCTTTCAGATGCACTGGGTTCACAAGGCACTCACCACGGGCTGCTCCTGGCTGAGTCATCTGGTGGCTCACAGTGACCTGTCCGATCCTGCTATCCTAAGGGTCCCTTGCTGGCAGGGGTGCAGAAGGTCATAGTCCAACACCCTCAATTAGCAGTCACACTTGCGCTGGAAGATCCAGCAGCCACAAGTGGGTCTCAGAAAGGCTGGGCCGGCAAGGCTGACAGGGGGGAGCAGGGGTTATTTTAAACGTGTATCCCCCCTACCCTGACTAGGGAGAAGGGTCCCTACTTGGGCAATGGTGCAAAACCTTTTGCCATCTCGAGACCCCCATTTCTAGCAATCAGCATTGATAAGGAGTAGCCCAATACAGGCGATATATCTGGAACATTTGAGTAGAAAAGAAATAGCACATTGTCTGTGTCAGATTAGATCAAATAGGCCCCTGGCCCTAATGGACTACTAGTGCTATATTTCTAGACAATCCTGCTATGTGGGTCGAAGTCCTGACCCCTTTGTATAACGAGGTTTTAACAATGAACATGGCTCCTGTGTCCTGGCAAGGAAGCATAGTGCAGCCAATTCATAAAAGCATCCCAGCAGATAATCCCTCAAATGATCGGTTAATTGGTCTAGCTGATGTAGTGGCAAAGGTCTTTGTCTCCTTTTTATTGACGGATCTGGAAGAATGGGCAACATCACAGGGAATAATCCCAACTAATCAACCTGGATTTCGTAAAGGTCAATCTACAATCACTAACCTATAATCACTTATCATACTGACTAAGTGTGCTGTTTTAAAAAACTAAATATACATTTGTTTTATTGACCTAAAAGCTGCATTCGACTCTGTTTCAATATCCATACTATGGCGAAAACTTGCTGAATGGGGTATTCCTCAAAAGCTACTTAATGCTATCATACTCTTGTAAACAAACACTTGGATTTGTCGTGTAGGTCCACTAATCTGTAGGATTTGCACGTTTGTTGGACAACATAAACTAGGGGCCTGGTGCCTACAGTGTTTCTGGACACCCTTGCAGGATATGTTGGCCTAGAGACCAGATAGCTCACAGTGCCATCGTAAGTCCTCCTAGAGTTACTAGGGAGCAAATGGTTTCTGGCAACCAATGAACATGACAACCCTGACCCCTCTGGGATCATGGAAACAGTACAGAGTATTTTGCTCAATCACTCGTGCTCACTTATCCTAAGATAGGTATACAGAGAATACAGTGGGATGTTTTCAATATATTTATTGGACCAATGTTATTCTTGTATAAAATATGTGTGCTGCAATGATTAATGGACAGAAACAGATAAAGGTGATTACAAACTTCAAAATCGTAAATAGTAGATATAGTTTTACCATGGTGCTAAAACAGTGTATGTATGCAGGAATGTACAACAAGGCAGTAATCAAGCAATCTCCTACTATGCAAACCCTACTCTGAGTGCACCTAGGGTGTGTGTAGGTGTAGAGCCAAGAATACCCCCAAGGGATGATCCAACTGTATTACATGATGGAAGAGAATGAAGGACCCAGTCACGATCATGAACTGGACACCCCTCCTGAGATGTCACACCGCTGTGTGGTGAATTCTCAGCATGAAAGGACACTTGGTGTCAGCTGAAGGGCCTCCTCGACTAATCTATTGGGATGCTCATCTTTTAAATTAGCAAGCAGCCTGTCGATGTGCCTATAGATTAGTGATGCTATGGATATGTAGATAGCCCTGTCACCCCATGGATGAAGATAGAGATGATATTTGCACATGGTGCGAAAAGAGTCCTTGTACATGATGTTTAGGGCATTGTGATAACATTGAATCTAATCCAACATTGTTACGCATGCAAATATGTGCCAAAGGTCACTGCTGAAAAGTAGGACAATGTAAGAAATAAACTGCTTCGCTACATGGGCCTAACCTGGGACATAACAGGCTCAGGTTAAGTTAGGTGATGAATCCAGGCTGTCTCGGAAAATTAAAACCCACAATGGCCCCAAACAAGACTGAGTATTGGCTCCATGCCTTTTTAACCTTTTTATGTCAAATCTGCTACAGCATTTTGAAATTATTAATGCCCACCCTCCCAAAAGAACACCTTAAATATCTCCAGAAGGCGGATGATACGATTTTACTTAGCCAATCCCTGATAGCCCTACAACGACTATTCACTGCTTTTGATGAATACAATACAGTCAACTGTTTGGAAATAATTGTCAAGAAAACTAAGATTATGAAAATTGTCTCAGTGAATTCTATGACTCGACCCTGGAAAGCGAGAGGAGGGCCAATTGAGGTTGTGATGACTTACAAGTACCTGGGCATTTTATTTGATAATAAAGTTTTGTTTGAAAGTCATTTTAATGTCTTAAGAGCAAAAACATTGTAGTGTAGTTCCTCTATTCCCAATAGGCTCTGCGCATTGGAATAATATATCCTGCAGCTTAGACGTAGGGCTTAAGTCAACTAGGTCTCTGCCGAATATATTAGACTTAATTGTGAGTGCCAGCTAGCTCAGAGGTCACTAGAAGCTTTCTCGAAAGTACAAGAAGGGATTAGTCTCTGACAACCATATAATATGACAACTTTGTTTCCCCAGAATAAAACGTATCTCTAGAGTCTCGGAAACAATAGATGGCTATTTCACTCAGTCAGATGTGCATGCTTCGTTTCACCAGAGTTGCTCAGAAATAGAGAGACGGGTGTTTTCAATAAAAAGTATTTATTGAATAGTCTTATTTCTTAAGCATAAGAAATGTACTGCTACAATTGAAATGCTAGTTAAGAAGTACAATGCGTATAATACGAATAGTATTATAAAATAGTACTGTCAGAGCATGATATGGTTTCTAAGCCATAAACATAGAATACATAAAATGTATTAAAAACATACAGTGATAAAATAGTGGCTAAAAGTACTCAACTTGTGCTTCTAAAATACGCCTACCCCAGTGCACCTAACCTAAATCTAGTACGAGGGAGGAGTACGTGTGGTGTAGCTTAAGTCTAGTAATTTTCTGCCAAGAATCTGTTCTAAGAATTCTCTAAGGCTCTGTATCTTGGTTTTAGAATGATAGATGTCTTCTATCTCTCTCTCTCTCAGGACTTGATCTCCCAGCAACCCGCAAGGGTAGCTTGGAAACACCGGAGCTGGATTTCTCGGCAAGAGAAAAGACAGCGTCTTCTCAGTGCATCAGTTGGGGGGTCGGCTTCCTTCGGCACTTGCAGGAACAGGGCGTCGGGCAAGTAGTTAGTCGATCTGCTCCTAAACCACTGTGTGTTTGACTGAGCAAATGTAGGCATATTTATACTTTGAAGGTGCCCAGTTTGACGTAAGATAGGACATAACATGGTCACTAGTGCCTCAGTTCCTTGAAAACTCCTGAAGTTCTTGGATAAATTAGTATTCAAGCAGGGGGAAGTCCCTGACTGCTGAAGGCTGGTTTTTCCAAGAAATCGTTGTGGATTCTCGGAGTTTAGTTGAAGTAGCCATCCCGTATTTGGGCTGCACAGGCTAAGACTAAATACGGTAATGATTCCTATGCCTATATAAGGATTGGGTGAATTATACCTGTATATGGGCATGGATCGGGAAATTTACACTAGGGTCCTAGATTCCTACATAACAACATGATCTCTAATATAAGCTTTTAAGTCATTACGTAATTCATTAACATGTCAGTCATATGATCATCTTCTTAAATCATAAGTGCCAAGTTACTACCAACTATTACATATGGCTTCACCAACACCAGGAGGAAAGTCTCTAAATTATTAGATCTATTGGTAATTAAGGCTTGCAAGGCTGTCTTTGGAATTCCTAAATAAATCAGCCAAGCAGATATCCACTTGGAGTTTGGACTTCAAAGATAGTCCTTGGTAGCACAAGGGCAATTTTTTGAATGCATACATTTACTGTCCCTATCTGAGCCTGGCTCCTTAGCAAATAACTATTGATACGAAACAAATCACTCTGAATATACTGGAGCTTGAAGATCCTACATGTTAACATTATTTCAAAGCTTTGATCTGCATTCAGGGTCTCTGGAAATGAATAAGCTCAGTTTTAAACAGCTTTTGAACAAAATGATAAAAATAATTAATTTATTGCGGATAAAGTGGCTTTATCTCTGCAAAGAAACACGCCTGGACGGTGATCGACTCACATCGGAGCATGGGAATTCAGCCTTATTTCACTACTCTCTTTTCATCACGTATAATGGACAAATAGTTAAAGGTACAACTTGGAAGGTATCCCACTAAAAATGGCACGCCAAAATGGATTCAGAAATGGACAACTAGTGATTGTAGACTGTGTGGGCTTTCGCAAGAAACTCTATTGTACATTGTTTGTGTCTACCCAATACTGCTTAATGCACAACATATTCTTTTAAAACGCTCCTTTCCTAATGTATGGGTGAACCCACTCGTCAGACTCTTATTTTAGGTTTATTTGGTGCTTCAATCTCATTAACTTGGCAATTGATAACGTTTTTGACTATTGCGGAAAGAGTGCTTGCATCAGCATTTTAAACACTGGTATGTTTCTTGTTTTTATAACATTGAGTGATTATTGTCTTACTATGTGACATAAATGTCTTTTCACATATAAGTTTATGCACTTGGCACTTTCCTGGCTATAGCCTGAATAAATTATATATCTGGATAGTTACAGTGCTATATTGTACCGAGGAACATGGCACTTTTTTATCAGTACTAAAGTATTCTTAGGTCTAAAGTTGTAGTATTATGTTTATTGCATAAGTTCTTTTGTTTGTAGTGTAAAACATCAACTTGATGTGGGGGTTTTTGACTCAAGATTAAGTAGACTATTTGTTCTTAAGCACGTGGCACTTTAGAATATTTTAAAACATTATTATGTGGTGTTTACATTGGCAGCACTTTAAAGTTTGTACGGTTTAATGCTGGTAGCATTCACTTTAATGTGGTTGAATGTCTATAAATAGGGAATTTATGACTAATAGTGTGCTCTCTGTTTCAAGCTCTTGCCATTTTTTTGAATCCTGTTTGATTTTTTTCAAAAGGATAAATTAATTCATGTTTAATTGAGTTATTTTACTTATTTAAGTTTGTGATTAGTTTTTTATGTGTATTGTAAAACATCATTTTGTGAGGATTGTTATTAATCAGACAATAAATACATATTTACAATCAGATACAGCACATTCCTGTCCTTTCCTCCTGCGCTGACGCACCAATGCAGGCACCCTTTAGCCATGGTGCAAGGTTGTCTTCGTTTATGGGGTGATTGTTTTTGTGCAGGAAGGGGTATCTTCCTGCACAAAAACAATCAATGGTGGTGATTTCTTCTTTCTATGTGTGCTGCAGAATGCAACACACATAGAAAGAGGAAAAAACAAGGAGAAATAATATTACTTCTCCTCCTTTCTCTCCCCTTATGCCACCCCTAGTGAGGCTTAGGCTTTTGATGCATTCTCAGCTTTACAAATCTTGTAAATCTGTGAATGTGTCAAATGCCATGGGTACTTCACGGGAACAGCCACCGTAATGCCCATGGCACACTTCCCTATTGCAGGGTGAGGCAATGCAGCTACTTGCTCTGCGTTGCCACAGCGTGGCTTTACGTGGCCTTATAGATATTGCCCGGCAGCGTGCGCCAGCGGACTGGCACTAAAAGTGACATCACCTGCAGCGCACAGGACTTGTAAATAAGGCCCTCAGTGTTCATGCACGTTTTGGTGCATTAAATACCAACACCTGCATGTTATTACCCACCAACTTGTAATAGGTGTTATTTATAGTGGTCAATAAATAACATTGCCTGTGGTATCGTCAGCTGCGTTAAATAACACCTAAACTCATAATCAGGCCTGATTAATTCATCTATAAATATGAATAAGTCACTACATTGGAGCATTGATACGATAGAATCTTATCTTTTCACAGTTAGATGATCTGCTATCACAATATGCCAACGCTTTGTGTACTGCTTTTCAATGGATTTCCCTGACGATTGGGTTCAATATATTAACAAAAGCAGTGTGAAGACAGCACTAGGAGCTAGATTGTGACAAATTCTTGGTATCATGAACCAGATGGATAGGGATGCAGCCTATGTTACTGTAAAAGGGTCACAAAACAGATATTTAGACCGGGCAAGAAAGACCAGTTGTAAATAAAAGGGAAAACTGATGTTTGGAAAAGTACCTTTACTCAAGAGGAGAGTAACTAATGAATTACTTTATCAATGGTATTTTGTTTTATGGACTGCTATTGCATAACAAAGGTCCTAACAGATAAGCAGGACACATCCCTGTAGTTCAGTGCTAGATTAATCCGGTTTTGGGGATATAGTCGGAAGAATTGTGCAGGAGAGATAATTAACTTCCATTCTTGCTTCGCAGAATCCCTGTTGATACAGTCTCATTATAAACATGTCTCTCTTAATATAAACCATTTTGCCTGGATGCAAACATCTCTGTTTCTTGATTGCTGGGCTGAGGCAGAGCACAATACATACTTCCTTGTGGCAGGCGTCAGTTTTGTTGTGGTAGCATTCTGCATTCAAAAAAGTAAATTGAGACTGCCGTAGGCAATGTTCCTCTTGTTTAGAATTCGGAAATATATTGACTACAGTACTATATTTTATGAAAACCGTGCCTTGGTGACTGATGCAATTTTTGGAGAGTATTCATTATTTGCCAGGAGGTTAACCGCAGACTTAAAAAAAATCATGAAAACTCACAGCTCCAACATATGTCTGGAAATATATTTTACAGTCCCATTATAACAATTTTTTATGATTTCTCAAACACAACTTAAAAGATCTAAATGTCCCTTTCGGGTATGCTTATCGATTTTTCTAAAATAATTGATCCATCCCCGGTAGCAATTGCAACTTTATATTTGTTCTTTACACTTGCCCTGGTCCTACAGTCTCTAGAGAATGTAGATTCATCATATGATTAACTCTTGTCACGGAAAATGTATTCTCCTGCTTAACCACTCAGTTTCAAGAAGGAAGCATTGAAATGTAAATGCTGGGTTGCCGCATTCACAGAAGCTGACATGATGACATCCCACGTGTAAACTACTGCAGCCCCTCCACGGAGATTGCTGTGGTTAGCATTTATTTTGAGATTACCTACTCCAATGCTGACCACTTGAAAGAGTGCTGATGTGCAAAACTACTAGCTTTCAGAGCAAATCGTCGAGTACCCTGATCACATAGTTATTATGTTTTCAAGAGAATGCAAAGGATGTCAATTATGAATGAATGTATTGCTCTGAAGTGCTCCCTGGATTCAATGTATGCAGGACTTGACATCAACTATGGGGAACATTAATGGGATTTGTGGTGCAGGGCTGCACAGCAAGTTACCTTGCTGCACTGCCCTGCATCACAGGGAAAGGGCAGGAATGTACAGTATTTATCCAATATGGTACATGCCTGTGCTTTCCCCCAGCGCTGGTACAGTTTTGGGGGCCTAGCGCCAACGCAGGCACCCTTGCACCATGGTGCTAAGGTGCCTGTGTTGTAGGCAGGATTGTTTTTGTTCAAGAAGGAACACCTTCCTGTATAAAAACAATCCATTGTGCTCCCCTTTGTATGTGTGCTGCAGAATTCAGCACACATAGCGAGAGGAAAAAATGAGGAGAAATAAAGATATTTGTCCTCACTACACCTCACCTGGGGAGGTATATCTTTTTGGCACTTTCCCAGGTTGATCAGGTTTGGTAAATCTGGGAATGTGTCTAAAACCATGGGATTTGCGTGGTAACACCAACTGCAATGCCCATAGGACGCCTTCCTTGCACAAAGGAATGCAATCAACAATTTGCACTGCGCTGCACTGGTCCATATTTATGAAGCCATTCAAAGCAATGCAAAGTGACTTTGCGTGACTTTATAAATATTACTTGGAGCTTTGCATTGTACATGTCCCAAATTGCGCGGTGCAAACATGATGCACGGCCCTCATACATATACCCCTATGTGTGCATTCTGTGCAGAGGTGCCACAATTCAAGTGGATTGTACAGTTGTACATCTGTCAGATATTTGGAGAGGGAAACATCCTTTACCGTGCAACTTTTACCACGCAGTGCTTTTACAACGCAGGATTTACAACGAAAACCATTACAACGCATTGCACTGGGGGGCGCTCTAGGATAGGGAATAGTTTTAATTTACTATCCAACACCTTCCCTACTATCCACGGGGACTGGAGTTGGAAGAGTAAATTAAACTGTTCGCTATCCAGCACCCCTAAGCGCTATGCGTTGTAACAGCATGCATTGTAAAAACTGCGATGTAAAGGCATGCGTGGTAAAAGCATGCGTTGTAATGTCATACATCCATTTGGAGAAGCATTGGAGGGAGGAGGTGGTGAAACAACAACTGGCTAAAAAGGAGTAGGAGGTAGGATAAGAAGTTTTAGCCTTTTACTAAATGTAGAACTGTGTTTATTTGTCACGAGTGACTACCTACCTCCATCAATAATGTCAGGGTTAACTCTCAAAGGGGCCGATTCACAGAACTAGTCTGAGATAAAATCCTAAACTTACTACTTTTGGTATTCACAGAAGGCATTTAGTAGTAGTAAAGTTAGGATTCTTAACTTTACTACTACTAAATGCCTTTTGTGAATACTGAAAGTCATGAAGTTAGGACTTTGTCTCAGTTTAGTAGTAGTAAAGTTAGGAACCCTAACTTTACTAGTACTAAATGCCTTCTATGAATACCAAAAGTAGTACGTTTAGGATTTTATCTCAGATTAGTTCTGTGAATCGGCCCCATGGTCACTACATTAACCTGAGCTCAACCTCGTGGTAGCTATGGCATGAAGCAGACAGGCTTAACTTAAGGCAATTTGTAAAGTATTGATGCAGTACTAAAACAGTAAAAATGTAGAAATGCAAAACAATAAAAATCCCAAACTGAATTCGAAAAATAGAGTACATTTTAATAAACAAAAGGGCATGGCAAGCCCAACCAAGATGCTGGATGCACGTTGAAAGTGCTCCTGGACCATCTCCAAAAATCCTTCGGCTCCCTGCTTGTTTAACACCCCTCACGCAATGACTGCTGGAGGAGGTACCCAGGTGGTGGCTGCACTACCGCCGGAGTCAGGAGTTGATTTCTTTTGCCCTGAAGTTGTGGCCGGCCCAGCGACCTTGCGGTGTCTAATCCCTAGGGCAAGTGACATGGCTTACCCTGGGGGAGCCTGCTGCTCCTCCTGCATGACAAAGCAAGAAGTGGAAGCTGCCTCATGTCCACTTACCTCAGAGGGATAACAAGGAGAGGCTAGCAGAGGGCAGGAGTGGCTATGCTGCCTCTGTGCTGCAACCCAGAAGATCCTGTGGCCCCTCCCCCACGGCAGACCCACATTTAGGAGAAGGTGCTGGGTGGGTACATCCAAGGGAATCACCCCGGTGTAAGGCAGGGGCAAAGAAAACCAGAGAGGAATGCAGCCCCACTTACAATGCTGGCCTGTGCTTCTGGCCAGGGATGAAAAATGTTCAGCAAGGCCTCTTGAAAGGAAGGGACACCCGGGACAGCTACACAGGTGAATGCCTCTCGTGGACCGTACGGTTGACTCTCCATGGAAAACTAGGCCCTCAACTCTCAACTGCATCTGCTGCTACCATTGGGCCAATGGGGCAAGCGGGCTGAGGCACCAATCAACGCCTTGGGCCTTTTCCAAGGGTCACCTTTCTGGGGTCGAATGGGCAGTAGATAGTGGCAGAGGGAGGCTCAGAAATTCACCCTTAGGAGGGAAGCACCTGGAAGGGAACAAACCCCCATCACCCCGACACCATCACAAGAACACAGGAATGTTCCTGTGGCTCCCTGGCCAGGGTCTCCTGGTCCATTCTTGGCTGCTCGTGCCACTCCCTCCTTGCTTTGGGGGTAGGAGGGCTGGGAGATGGTGGATATCCATGAACCACTAAGACTTTGATGCATAGACTGTATCCCCACCTCGCTCACCTGTGCCAAGAAATGTGAAACAAGAATAGGCTGCTGCTAGAAATGGTGTTTCTGGTTGGCTAGGGTATGCAACTAAGCCAGGCAGAACCCGCCACTCTAGTCAGGGAAAGGCAGTTACACACTAAGGATAACCTGTGCTCACCCTTGGCTAGCTTGGCGCAGAGCAGGAAGGCTCAGAGACTATGTGTAATTAATTTGTGCAACACACTCACATAGCAACACAATGAAAACACCACAAAAGAGACTCCATACAAGATTATGTAAAAATAGACTTCTATATTATACATCCAATCAGACAAAAACTGACATGAATCATACGTTCTGGCAATAAATGTAGGATTAAAACGCCACATTAGGTGCAGAGAGCAAACACTGCATATCCATCACTTTACGTGTATGTAAAACACAGATACTTTCCAAAGGAATGCAGTATGTTTAGAGACAGTCCCCTATATTGAAAGATCACGAATCACAGTAGGCAAACATAGGCACAGAAACACCAGGGCACCTTCTCGCATCATTGTGTTAATATCAGTGAGCCCTATTACATTGATTACATTCAGGCACAAAATGTAGGCAACAGAGGCACCCATATGGTAATTTCTGTGAAATGTCCCGGAGGCACCTTAGGAATTACCCCAGAAAAAGCAAACCGGGGCCTCAAAATCACCTTCAAGGTAATCACATGAATTAATGCCCATCCCGGGGGCAATCTCTGGCTCCTCTCATGGTTTATCCCATTATGTGGAGCTGGCACAGTGCCCAGTGGTCTGGCGAGCCCAGCCCCCTTCACTGAGCTTCACTGGTCACCACCAATGTCCCCAAGAGACGGATTGATTAGGGCACCACTCCTGAAAAAGAACGGAGGAGTGCAGGGCGGATTCACGGCTTTCCCTGACACCACTCACCCTCAGTATGCTTCGGGGCATGAGAGTAGCTGAGCAGGCCACTAGGCACTCCTGCTTGGCCGCTCAGTGTTTGGCGGGCCTCAGGATCAGAGTGCAAACAGGACTCCTCTGGCCACAGGAGACCTCCTGAACAGCGCTGCTGGAGTGACAGCCTCAAAGTGAGGGTCAGTGCCCAGAGACTTACTACCACCGGAGCCCTCACTCACAGGGCTTTTGCTCCTGGGGACTGCGGGTTAGGGACCCGTGTCCCTCGAGGTTTCCCCAGTAGGGAGAAGTAGCAGTGATGGCCGTGCTACTCTGTCTTGGGCTGGATGGGGTCTCAAATGCCGGGGTCTCCTTTCGAGACTGCGGCGGCCTCTCGCAGGCAACGCTGGGGGTCGGGCTAGCTATTACCAAGGCAACACACTATGCTCTTTCCTCTGGCAGAGTGCTCTGTAGGCATGCAAAGCACTTTTACTATTGCAGCGTGAAGTGCTGCTTGTTCACCCACGACTTTCGACTTCCGTGTAGAAGGGAGCACTGGCGTCCTTCTCCTCTTCGGAAGGTTCGCACTGCCCCGGGGACAAATTAAATACTCCGTCCACACATCAGGAAGCATAGGGGTGCCTGACTCAGAATCCCACGTCAAGGGATTGATGAGGCAGAGTCTTTTGTGTTCTTGAAACTCTGGGAAAACAGAGGGAAAGCCAACAAGTCTTTGAAGAGCACTTGGGGGCACAAAGGGTGCGGCAGGCAGGCCATCACATAAAGTCACTTTGCAAAGTGACATCCCTCCAGCAGCCCAGCAGGCAGCAGGCCAGTACAACAAAGCAAGTGGTCCAAATGGTGGTTTCTACTGTGAGCACAGCATTCTTCATGGCAATGTGCAGAATGTAGAGCCAGCAGCATCTGATTACAAGTCCCACGCAGTGTATAAAAACATGGGATCAGTGCCCCAGTAACTCCTTAGGACTCTGTGACATATGACGAACCTGGCACCCACGGCATAATGTATAAAAACACACCTCACCCTCACATAAAACACTCTCTCATCTAGGTCACCCTTTGGCCCCCACCACTGATGTTCAGCAAGTATGCATTGCTGATATACTTCCCTGGGGCATCTCGAACCACGCACCAATTGAAGTTAATTTCAGGAGCCATGGAACAACAGTGTGACCTCACTGGCAATTTAACTCCTTTTTAGTTCAAGATGACAGTTGCATGGATCTCTTGGCTGTCTAGTTACAGGCCTATTTCGAAACCAATATAGGGACAGTACACTCAGCAGGCATGTTTAGTGCCATGGGCATAGCCACCATACATGGAGTGGCCATACATTGCAGACAACGGGCCAAAAAAGACCGTCTGTGAGTGGTGACATACCTGGAAGCCCATATTCCTACACTGGATCATCAATATACCTGCTATGCCACTGAGGCCAGAGAGCACCACTTTGCGCTCACCAGGTCTACCCTTAAATGGACAGTTTTGGAAGAGGAATGCCAATGTTGAAGGGCCTCCACACAGAGAGTGTAGGAATACAAGGATACATCTAGTACACTTCTCTACTGGCTTGCCACCAGAGATACAGCCTCTAGGTCAAATTCCTGAAATCCTGGACTCAACTGTCTCTCTTAAATATACTTCCTGTGAGATAGCAGCAGTGTTTGCTGAATATTACCGCAATCTATAATCGACCAGACCACTGCCCAGTCGCAAACAATAGAACCTATTCTGGCAGACATACCACTCCCGCGACTAAGCCTTGTGGAGAAGAAGAAATCCCCAAAGCAATATCACACCTGAACTCGGAATGGCATCCGGAGAGGACCAATACCCTCTAGCATATTATCATAAGTTCTGCATTGTCCTCTCCAATCACTTCTTTAACCTATACACAGAAGTGGCCCAGTAAGTTCTACCGGAATTAGATATGGCCCGATAGTGGTTCTTCCCAATGCCAGACAGCCCGCCACACTGCAGCTCCTAAAGACCTATATCCCTTATCAACACAGAGGTCAAAATCTTTGTGAAGATTATCGCCACTAGACTCCAACAAGTTCTACTCAGCCTGGTCCACCCTGAACAGTGTGTGTTTATACCCAACCGGCATATCGAACTGTCCCGAGCCCATTAACAGACCGATCGTTGAGCAATCTTACTCCTCGACTTCGAGAAGTTCTTTGACTCGGTGGTATAAAAATGTCTTAGAGTGGTTCGGATGCAAATAGGTCTGTGCCCTCACATACAAGGGTATATTGACCAGTTGCACTAAAGCCCATGGGCTGAGATGTTGGTCAATGGAGAACTGGAATACTTTTGGATCCCTTCCCCATCGGTATGGGAACCAAACAGGCCTCTCTCCCTCCTCCCTCCTCTTTGATTATAACCACTTGCCCATCTGTTGAGATGTGATTTCCAAAAACCAGGGTGGAAATGAGTGAGCGGTATGGAAGAAAGAATGTTGCCTTATGCGAACAACATCCTGCTCTTACTAGCAAACCTAAGCCTTATGGGGCTGTGATTCCTCAAACTCTGGCCCCTATGGCCATGAAAGGGGCCTTCCTGTGGGTGGATCATCCAGCCTGCATAGCCTGGGCCTAATGCCGACTGTCAGTATGTGACGGGGTTGGGGATGGAGGACCTTCAACTGTATTATTGACCAACTCAACTACTGGTGGTCAACAAATGGCTGACAGGGGGTTGGACGACCCCACATACCAGGTGGAACTCTCCCTTCTTGGACTCAACATAGCAATGGGGCTATTATATGGATCCCTTGCACCTCCCTGAAGTCACCTAGGTAATTTTCCTGTACATGGAAGGGGCACTAAGATGTATGTGTTGGCAACACACTCACTTAACAGACCTCATTGTGGAGAGGAAGCCTGCTCCATTATACCTCCAGCCTTCAAGGCTTCCAGGCATGGACAAAATATGCATGATGGCCCTGGGAGATATCTAGGCCATTCCAGGACCTTTAGGTCCAACTGCATTCTCTCAGACCCAGTAACATAAATACCTGCAACTCAGACACACACTTGAAATGTATGAAGATAGTCTTGAAGACCTGCATGAAAAAGGTCTTTGAAAGCCAATATGCTAGTGGGTAAACTGGGCAGGAGTAGAGTCTCATGCATATACCATTTCCTGATTGACAATGCCCCTGATGTCTTTACCCTCCGTAATGCAGAAAAGGGAGGGTTGGTTGTCCCCCTGGATGACCTTGACTGGCAACTTACTCACATGGTTCCACATGAAATTACCATATCCTCCCAACTAAGACTAATTCAACTGAGTTAATTACACAGCACCTACCTCACTCCCCAGAAACTATGGCACTGGAAGAAACAACCAAGCCACACCTGCTTCCGCTTCTCTATCACAGAAAACAATTTTGCCCGAATGACATAGCACTGCCACATGATCGAGAAGTATTGGTGGCATATAGCTTACTCCCTGACTCCAGTCCTGGACTACCTCCTTGAGCTGACACCTAAACACACTCTCCTGGGAATACCGGATGGCCTAGGACATACCGTTTGGGAAAGATACTTCACTGGCATGGCCATTATGATAGCTAAAAGAGACATAGCTTGTAAATGTAACACACTTGGCCTGGCTACAATAGCTGAATGGGTATCAGGCATGGACTGGTAAATGAAACTGGAAGGACCCATTTACAAAGCAAGATGGCAGCCTTCCCCACAAACACAAATGGATTTGGGGGAATTGTTGAGATATTTACAGATTGGGGTCTCTGTCACTTGATGTTTGATTATATGACCCTTTAGTGAAACTGGGGCGATCCCTCGAGCGTCTCAGTAAGAAGTGTTCCTTGTATTTGCAAAACCCATTAAAAATAGCCTATTACAAAATATTGCTAAACAAAATGACACCAAAATGACAAAGTCCTATACAGGGAGTTGGAAATATGAATTTTAAATGTTATAAGTAGGAATAGCTCCATGAAACATGAAGTTCCAATGATAGTCAATGGCCATGGTAGACAGAAACCTAGGTGTAATCTGAAGCTCACCACACTGGAGCATGCGTTAGATGCACAAATCAGATTCATTCTTGTCAAAGATTTTACCTTCTGACTTCAGTTCTTCAAGTCACAATCCACCATAGGAGTACACATCTAAAGCCTCCCCACCTCCAGGCAGAGGCCAACAGTATGGTCCAGTCAAGGTCCAGCTGCCCCTGATCAGCTGGGCAGTTACAGGAAAGATCTCCTATAGCTTGTTTTATCCCTGTAGCTTGAACAGGAGGTACGTCATGTGACCACTGGAGGCTACTTCTTTGTCCTGGTTGCAAGAGAAAGCAAGTGAAGTCTTTCAGGGATCTTCTCACATTACACACAGCAAGTCCAGGCCTCGTCTAGTCTTCCTCAGGTCTAGCAGTGTTCAGAAGCAGATGCCTAGAGATGGCTAATTTATGTCTGGCATTAACTACTGGGTGAGAATGACTCATGGACATAATGGGGTAACAGCTCCCAGGGTCCACCTTACCCTCTTTGGCATTTTTAAGATGGCAAAAAACTGTGCCCACCCTAAACCTGGGCTCTGAGGACTATGGGGATGTGGGGGGTGTACTATGATAATTCTAGTGTCCTCCCACATCTATCACTAAAATCCAGTGTGGTATAGTACTCAGAGACAGAAGACTTGTAGAACAAAATTAGGGTTTTCAAGCAACCAGATGGTGGATAAACATGTTTTTGGCATCCTATTTCCTTTCCTTTCAAGTGCACCCCCAGTGTTATTTCTAAAACTCAGAAACAGAAGTCTGGTAGAACGAAATTGGGTTTTCAGCAATGAGACAGTGGATACATAAGAGTTTTTGTGGCATCCATACCCCAAAGTATTTTTTGTAAATGTAGCAGACATGTCATGCAGGAAATGACATTCACATATGATTTTACATTGTATGTAAAAAAGGATGCTTATAGCCCCACAAACAATCTGTCAGGTTCAGAAAAGTCATCTCTGCCCATTCAAGTCAACCTATTGTTTGCTTCTGGTAGGCAATTCGCACCTTTTTCACACCTGTTCAAATGCTAATTACTGGCTGGCAGAAGTGAGAGAACAAATGCAAATTTAGACTCCAGGAACTTCAGCCAAAGAAAAGGTAACTTTTTAAATGTTAGTTTTCCTTAAAATTAATTAAAAAATCAACTTCAGTATTGAATTGGATTTTTAATAACTATTAAAAATAGTTGTATAATAATTGCTTTACCTAGTCCTAAAATACAGTATTAGGATTTTTTATCTGCACTATGATCTGCAACATAGGACAGAATAGGTAAGCATGCAACAGCGAAGAACAGATTTTGGATGCTGTGAGGGGGCAGGGTCAGGGGACGCAGTGGTTGGTGAGCCAGATACAGGGGGAACAGTATCCAAAGAAACAGAGTCAGGAAATAATGCTCTAAGTGAAGGTTTTATTTTTAGATAAGCTTTCCTTCGTTTGGTAGTCACTCTCAGTTTTGCAAATTCAGAGGGTTCCGTCCTGACGCCTCTTGTGAATGCTGAGCTAGCCAGAATGAAGCAGGTGCGTAGAACAGCGGATCCGCTCTCTCAGGTCGGGAGGGGAGAGGTTGGTAGGACGCCGGTGCCCTGGCTCGAGTCTCCGTCCGGAGGTTCCCGGGAAGGAAAGGAAAGAAAAGGACACAGTCACTGGGGCGTCCGTGACGGACTTGCAAGGGCCCGGGGTGTGTGGGAAACCAAGTGCTCAATTTTATACAATCGTCCGATGTGCTCGTGAGGGGAAGGGTTCTCAGACTATACAAATTTACACTGGTTCTCTGGGGTTCGACTGGCCGCTCCGTCCCACCCAGCCCGCAACTGCACCCCGTACCTTGTCCAGCCACGCTCCTCCCGTGGGACCGTGGCAGGGCGAAGCGCCGAACCGTTGGCCTCCTGGCTTGACGAACTCAGCTGGGCTCTCCTCGTACCCTTCTCCTCCGCTGCACTGCTTCACCGCTCTCCGTCTCCACTCCAAAACACCTTCCGCCTCCAGGGAAACGCCGTCCGTCGTCTCTCTCGTTCTTCCTGCTTTTGGCTCCCCCTCGCTCTCAGGGGGCGGGGCCTCGTCGTCTTGCAGACCCGGGTTAAAGGGACCCTGTACATTTACCGGAGGGTTGTTCCATGCACTGTTGACGTTCGCTGAGAACCAGTCCCCTTGTTCGGACGCCTCAGTCTGTGCAGGGACGATAGAAAGGGGGGTCAGTGGCACAGCGGACCACCAGTCCGCGGAAACATCAGCATCGACATCCCCAGGGCCCAGCACCCCGTCACAGATGCTAATAACTTTTACAAAATGTTATTATTACATTTCTACTTGCCCTACTTTTATATACCATGCAACCATGCTGTGTAATCGACAAGACTACATAGGGGTCACTTATTACCAGATATGTTTTGACACTGCTACAGTCAGGCTACACTAGTAGGCCTGAAACCATATTTTACTCTGTCACTGTAGTGAGTTGCACATTAGGTTCTGCAGTCCTTTAAAGACATTTAGGGGCAGATTTATGAGTTCTGGCGCATCTCTGCAAATCAGAAGGGATGCGCCAGAACTGATGCGCCACGCAATTCCCTCCTTGCGGCACCACAGATGCGCCGCATTTACAATGAGGCGCACCATGGTGCAAGGAAGGGCAGATGCGTGACGCATCTTGTGGTGTACGGGCGGCGCATTGCTGGAGTAGCGTCGCAAGTGCGACGCAACTCCTGCAATGTACAGAGGCCACCCATACATAACGTGGTGCATCACTCCTTACCCCTGCTTCAAGCAGGCGTAAGGATTTGACCCAGCAGCGTCGTAAAACTGACTCAGTGAAATCTTGTAGATTTCACTGCGTCAGTTTTACGGGGCTTTCCTACGAGGGAACGCCCACCCTGCGACAGAACGCCCACATGAAACCTGACGCAGGTTTCATGTGGCGCAGGGCTTTACAACGTGACGCATCTGCCTAGATGCGTCACGTTGTAAATAGGTCGCAGGGATGCGCCACGTTTCCGCGCTGTTGCGTGACGCAACGGCGGCGTAAACGTGGCGCAAGTCCGACATAAATCTGCCCTTTAATGTATAGACTTTGGGGACATTTTGTATCACATACTAAGGACTTATCTGTAAGTTAAATATACAAATGTTACAGTGGCAGCATAGGGCACCTACCACTGGATAGCAAGAGTAAAGTGTTCAGAGTTCTAAAACCATCAAAAATATAAGGTCCTGCACAAGGCCAAAAATCAATCCAGCATGATGATGCAAAAAAAGGCATATTTCCAACAGTAAACAAATTATTCTACAAATCGAGATTACACAATGCATTTTCAGAACTTTAACTGTCCCAAAGGAATATTTGGGAACGTTGTTTGCTAATGGCGCTTCTTACAAATAAAATCGGACTGAAGCATTGAGTACAAATTGTATACTACCAGAATATTGACTCCTTCTCAGGCCTTGGGGCCCACATCCTCCGTGGCCATCTATATTTTTGACTGGAGAGGGGGGGGCACATGCCCCCCCCCAACAGCCTGTTTTGGCCCTGGGGACCCCACCCCACAGGACCAACCATTTTAAATAGGTGAGTGCCCCGTGCCCACCAACGGTGCCACCAAGCACTCTGGGGGGAATGTGTTGGGAGCCCCAGCAGGCTCCTCACATGGTGTGTGTTATTTATGCTGCTACGTCCAGGCTGGGGTAATATGTTGTTGTATTTCCCTGCCTGCACAAGTATGCTCCTGGCTACCGGGAGCAGACTTTGTGTTTGCTCCTGTTTGGCGGGAGGTTTGAAAATGCTTCCAAAAGATGGGAGCAAACACATGTTTCCCTGCCCCTGCCGAAGCTGGCATGAGTTCTCCAGGACACAGCAAGTGAGCCGGCCCCAGGGGCTAGGGTCTCCAGGGCCATTAATGGCTCAGGGTGGGGGTTCGTGCAGCACCGCTCCCTTTTGTATAAAATGACAGCCTTGGAGATGGGGTCCCTAGGGCCTTTTTAAAAGACTCAGGAAGGAGGACAGCGTGGTCTTCAGCCAGGGATTCAGCTACTTGAGGAATTCAAGAAATGAGAAGGAAGACCTAATGTGTTGGGGAGGTTGTTCCATGATTTAACGGCTTGGTAAGAGAATGATTGAACTGTTGTTCTGCTTCTGTGGAAGTGACGTGTGTGTGCGAGTAAGAGTGATGCTGAGTGAAGTGGTCTGGTGGGTTGGAGGAAGTGAATGCAGTGATTGAGGTATGCAGGTCCTGTTTGTGCAGTGATTTGAATGTGTGTGTGAGACGTTTTAGCTGGCAGGGCTTCTGAATGGGGAGCCAATGGAGCTCTCTGAGGATGGGGGGTTGGTGCAGGAGGTAAAGGACTAGTCTTGGGGTGGAATTGTGGATGGTTTGAAGTCTGTGAAGGAGATGGGTTGGTATGCCATCCAGAGTTTGCTGTTATAGTCCAATCAGCTAGTAATTAAGGTGTGCATGATGGTATGTCTGGTGTCCAATTGGAGCCACTTGAAGATTTGTCATATCATGTGGAGGATGTGGAAGCATGAGAAATTGATAGTGTTGACCTGGGACTTCATAGTGAGGTTGGTGTCTATAATTAGGCCTAGGTTCATAGCCGGGTTGGTTGGGATTGGAGCGGGCACAAGATCAACGGGCCACCTTTTGCTGTCCCAAAGTGGCTTTTATTCCTGAAGTTCACAATTTGTTCGAGTGTTGAGTTTGTGGCAGATTTCGATCATCCAACTGGCCATGCTGGTTATGCATTCTTTGAAGTTTGTCTTGGTAGTAACGGTGTCATCGGAGAGGGAAAACATTAGCTGGGTTACATGGTGTAGGAGATGATGTGGATTCCATGGGATCAGATGATGTTTGCCAGAGGAGTCATGTATATGGTGAACAGTGTGGGGCGTAGCGATGGTCCCTGTAGGACTTCACAGAGGAGGTCTTTGGGTTCTGATGTGAACGAAAAGAGCCGGACTCATTGTGTTATTCCAGAGAGGAAGGAAGCTATCCATTTGAGTGCTGGTGTTTGTATCCCCACTGTGTGTAGTCTGGTCATGAGTGTGTGATGGGAGATTGTGTCAAAAGCTGTGTAGAGGTTAAAGGGGATGACGGTGGTGGTCTGTTTGTGGATGAAGATAGTGTGTATTTCATTTGTGGAAGAAATGTTGGCTGTTTCGATGCAGTGGTTGTTTCAGAATCCTGTTTGCAAGTAGTCCAGGAGTTTTTGACATTCTAGGTGATCTGAGAGTTTTCTGTGGATGGTCTTCTCAATTACTTTGGCCAGGAAGGGAAGCAGCTAGATGGTTCTGTAGTAGCTGAGTACTTCAGATTGGCTGAGGGTTTTTTGAGGAGGGCAGTGATTTCAGCTATAACCTTGTCTTTAGCGGAGAAGTTGTGGTCAAGGGTGTCTGACGATGTGGGTAGTCCCTTGTATGAGCTGAGTGAGGTAAATGTTCTGGAAACTTTTGAACATGTCTGCAGAGTTGGAGTCCTTGGGGTTGTCGAGATGATATTTGAGATCGTCTAGGTATGAAATCTTTGGTGCCCATGGGAAAGCATGTGGTGAAAAAACATATATGGGGTAGGGAGGGTAGGGATACCCTGCCCCCTAGCCCTAGTGGCACCCCAGTGCCAATAAAGTATATATTTTTTTACCGGCACCATGGATCTATGGAAGATCTGCGATCTGCGGTGCCAATTAAAACTAATGGGCAGTATATTAATAAATTGAGAGGGGGCATAGGACCTCCCTCCAGAGCGACTGGAGGCCCTAGGGACCCCATCCCCTGTGTCTAGTATAATTAGTTATGGGGAGAGGGTGTACAGCCTCCCTCCCCAAGCCATTGGAGGCTGATGGGATCCCATTCCTTGGGGCTGGTGTAATTTGTGATGGGGAGGTGGGGGTGCATCCCCCTCCCTGAGCCTGGGAGATTCCTCAGAAACTCCTTCCCAGGGGACACATTTTTGATTTAGTATAAAAGTCATGTGGTTCCCCTTGTATTATTCTGGACGGGTCGGGGGAGTCGGGACTGGAACCTTTCCCCAAGCCATTGATCGGCACCAGGGACCCCATCCTGGGCCCATCCCCCTGGGAATTGCTTTGTTTTCTGCACAAGAGAGTGTTGGAAGGAAATCAAATCTTAATTCCCTGCTTCCACTCTTCCAGGCAGGTAGCAAAACATTACTCCAGCCTGGAGGGAGCAGAGAAAGAAGCTGTTACTGCCCGGGTGAGAGCAAAGTCAGAGAGCTGGCTCCTGCCAACACCGCAATGGGTGCTGGCTGGGTGCTGGCTGGCAAACCAGCTGGAGCCACGGGACTCCACCTGTGCCCCCATGATTTGGAATGCCGTGGGTCCCCTGGATGGGAACTTTCTCAGAAATATAAATAGTCACTCATGCTGGCTCCACCATGGGTGCTGGATGGGTATCCTACTGAGGCTGCTAGGACATGGTGCTCCTTTTGCAGTTCCCAATGATTTGATTTGCCATGAGTGCCCTTGGTGGGTACATGGACACCCACTTTGAAAAAAGTATCCAGGTACCGGTAGCAGCACCATAGCCATCTTCCACATATATAATATACACATCCCCGACTGGATAAAGGACAACTGTTTCAAACTCAACACAGACAAGACAGGAGTGATCATCTTTAGAAAGAATACCTCGCCTTTGAATGACATATAGTGGCCTGCTGAACTCAGCCCATCCCCCACCCTGACAGACCGAGCCTGCATTCTCGGCATCAAATTGGACAGCAACTATCTATGAAGGAACAGATAAACGCTGTTGCATCCGCCTGTTTCCACACTGGGTGCATGCTCCACAATATCTTTAGATGGCTCCCATCAAACACCAGAAGGAGCTTCACACAGGCCCTCTTCACCATTAGGCTAGACTACTGTAACACACTCTATGAAGGAATGACCTCAGACAATACAAAACTCTTCAGCAAGACACGTCCTTGACCTCCCTTGATGGATTCACATCACACTGCACCTCAAGAAGCTACATTGGCTTCCAATTCAGGAGAGGTGCCAGTTTAAGATGTTGTCCCACGCATACAAAGCCCTACATGACGAAGGACCAGAATACATCGACAGACGCATGACCTTCCACCAACTTACCAGACACCTACAATCTGCCTCCCTGTCCATCGCAGTCATCTCCAGATCTGCTGAGGTAGCACGATCTAACCCTGCACCTCAGGACAGCCTCATCACTCTGGGAATTCAGGAAAAGACTCAAGACATGGCTGTTCAAAGGAGCACCATGAAGCAGTTAGCAACTCCAGTGCCTTGAGACCGTCAGGTGTGCTTTGCAGTGCTTTATAAGTCCTTGATTGATTGAAAGTGAAGGTCAAAAGTTTAATGTACACAGGATGAGGTGCTGAGGATTAAATCGTAAAAATTAGCTAAGCCTAAGAATGACAAGGAAATGGTAAACAAGAAGAATGGCGATACGGGTTGGTAGAAATAAAAAGTAGGTGAGTACTTAATAAGTATCAATTTAAAGGACTGAGCAATGCTTTTAAAAGTATTGTCAGCCATCTCCAAAGCTGAGGAGACCGGGCACTAATAAATATCTCTGCAAGACACAGTCTTGCTTCAAGTGGTAGGAAAAGCTCGGGTGAAAAAAATTACCTGGTGAAATACTATTACTGCATGGTATTGGGCTGTTTTTGTGCAGGATTTAAAATGACCTAGCAAAATACTTTCACTGTATGATGTTGGTCTGTTTTTGTGCAGGAATTTAGGTTTTCCCTATGAAAAGGGTCCTTGTTTGTAACTGATATTACCCCAGAGTACACTGTTCTCTGGGCATTGCTCTGGGCACTGCCCGGTCCACGTGATGTCCTCCAGGTGTTGCCTGGATGAATATGCGCTAGTAAAAAATGCAGAACAAATTCAATTTTAACAAAATCCTCAATTTAACATTTGGCACAAACACGTTTAGCGCCCTTTTTCAAAGAAATGACAACATTCATAATGAGATTGTCAACAGCTCGTTTTGGAGGCTGACTGTGAAGGGACGTTACTGAGCAGTGAGGGTGATGTTGGTTTTGGAAAGCACGTAAGCGTTATCACATGAGTAACACACAATAAAAGGGAATGTCATGCCAGAGCTATGCATTTGAAAAAGAATGCCTTTATTTACAGCATGGATTATTAGATAAGCAAAAATTAAGGGCAATGCAAAATTAAACAGAATTGATTAATTTCTTCTCGAACCACAATATAACCTCAACCAATATTCATAAAGCCAATCCCTTCTGTTTTTTAAAAATAATTATTTATTTGTATATTTGTCCAGACGAAGTGCAATTGCAGCAAAAAGCCAAAATACACATGAGTACATTTCGAAAAACAAATTTCACTTAAATGTATCATTATTATACAACCAATGTAATTCACTGACCGATGAATGCGGTAGTGAAAAGGTTAACAGGTTATAAAGTTATACAGACTATAAACAGAGAGCTGACTTCATTTGGGTTGCATCAATCATTAAATCCAATACATCTAGAAAAACAACAGCAGCATACCAATGGTCATAAATACAATACAGAGGATGGCAGATGTATCAACAATTTGTCATAAAAAAAATCATTGGTCGATACCTCAACCTTCATTCTGCCTAGGTGAGTAGGTTAGCCCAAGCAGTTAATGCCCCCAGATCCTTGTCCCTGTAATCCTTCTCTTTCTGCCTCTTCGTTCATAAAGTGCTCTTTCTGAACTATATATATGCAAAATTCGACCTTTCCACTGCTGGAAAGTCGTGGTGAAGGATCTAGCCAGGCTGAGGCTACACAGAGTCTGAGGACTGACATTACTATAAAAATAAGCTCTTCTCCAGTATTTCTATCATGTTCAGTTTCGCCTAGTAACATAAGCCGAGGTGATAAAGGGACATCCTCTTTCAATACGAGCAGCAGAAAGCCAGATATTTCTCAGCCGATCAGTTCTATACTAGAGCATGTGGAGAAGATAAGGCAATCCCTTCTGACTGGCAAATAAACCCTAGATTGAAAACATTTGGTTGTATTTTTCTATTGCTTGGGCCTTAAGGGTATCAGTGATACTCAGTCAAGGATCCTTATAGCAGTGTCTTTCAATCCAGTCAAGGAATCTATACCTGCCCATGTTAATGAAGCAAGGGCCACACATTGTCTGGCCGACCCACTTATTTTTCTCATGTATCGCCAAGTTGGGTCGAATCAGCTTTGCAGCTGATAGGACCATTTTAGGTTCTTCAGATAGTACCAAAGCCAGCAGTCATGATGCAGACCCCTGGAATTTTGAGCTCAAAATCTTTAAATTAAAAGCATCACAAAATGAAGTCAATAAAATCGAAGTCTCAGTGTACATACAAATGTAGATAAACCATGTAGAGCGGGCATGAATCCCAATATAAATATTTCCAATTTTATATTTCAGTTGCCATTGTTTTGGAACAGTTGTGCTGTATTACAGCATGTATATAGCACTTACTACCCCTATTTGATGTGCTTAAGCGCTTGCCTACATGATACACCATGGAGGGTGTGTGGTTGGAATAATGCTGCTTATTTCTGATCCTGTGTGGGAAGTGTTTCCATGTTGTGCAGAATGGCCTCGAGGTGTGGTTATCGTGTTATGAGAAACAGCATATCGTAGTTTGTTGAATGATAAAGTGTGGGAGACAGATATCCAGTTTCATGGTTTTCAGTATGCTGTTAGCTTAGAACAGCCCTGCAGGCCCCTTAGTGATATTTCATGTGATATAGTAAGCTTAGCTGGTTACTACATTGGGTTGCCCAACCTGAGATTTTCTGTATAATTGTAGTCCTGAGCTACCATGGGTAGAGGGAGAGAGAAGTGGAGAGATCTGTCGGGATGGACATTTTTATTATCATCCCATATCTGAGTTTCTTTATGAGATGTAAAGAAGTGGACAGATTGTATAGATATTTTTGGGGCCTGAGTGGTGGCCTATATAAATGTTGTCCAAATTATCCAACACTGTGTTACAGATCTCTTCAGTTATTCCATGCCTGTTAATTTGGTGATGGATTTTGGTGCTGGTGATGGACACCCATCAAAGCAGCTATGTATTGTGTGTTGTCATTCCCAGTAGAGATAATAAAGAGGGTTGAGGATAGTCCTCTGCATCTTGGCCCCAACAGGATAGAAGAAGAGGGCTGCTCATTAATCTTTTATTTGGTCTCGGGTAATTATGACATCCTGTATCAAGTGTGACTGTCTTGATAAGCTCTCCTAGCCTTGACAGGGGCATATTAGGCAAAGGTTCCCACACGAGTAGTGGTCTGTTAAGGTAAACTACACCAAGGTTCATCAACCTACCAGTAATCATGTCAGGGCAGTGTGTGGGGTCTGCTCTGCAGTCCTAAGGCCAGGCCCATGCCTTTGCACAAAATCTATTCATGATTCTGTTCTTACTCTGGCAGGGCACATAGCTACTTTGAAAACATTTAACTGAAAGTATTAAACCAAGGAAGGTGTGGATATTATTACATATTCTGAGCTGTTTGTTGGAATCAACTGTCACCCCTGCACCTGTGTGGCAGTCTGCTTACTTAGTTGTTAGAAAGTTCCACTTTGACAGAGACAAAACAGGCTTTTGTTCAGAAGAGCTGCCTATTACTCTTCACAGAGTTTCTCATCTGCGACATTTTAACATGATATGGCTGCACAAAAAGCAGGAAAGCACCACCTTTTTGAGTCCTGGGAGACTGTCAAACCAATCATCATCATAAATAACTGAGATTATGGCTTCAAGTTTCAGATCCGTGATAGGAAGGGACACATTCCTGCAAATATACAATCATTCATGGTGTTTTGCTGTTTCTAGGTGTGCAAAATGCACCATATATAGATACAGCAAAAATTAGAAGAAATAAAGTATTTCCAGCCGCGGTTCGTGCATGTAACAGCGGTGGGGCGGTTTGGCCGAGTACGGGGGATTTGAAGGGACGATGCAGAGGGAAAATTAAATAAATAAATAATTCTTCTACTGCATCATTCCTCAAAATCCCCACTAATCCGTATCCACCGCTGTTACCTGCACGGACCACAGCTGAATATTTCGCTATGTTGAGACCACCGCAACACCCACTGTCCACCCCTTTCATACAAAGTATAGTGTGGCGGTGCCCTATTTACAAGGCGCCATTAAGTCACGTTAATTGGATTAACGCTGCCCTGTAAATAATGCAAAGTCTCTAATGCCACAGGAACGTCCTAAAACTGACATTCCTGTGGCGATAGGGACTTGTAAATACGCCCCTAAGTTTTCTCCTGCAGCTCGACCAAGCTGAAATATCTTGCATTTTATAAAGACTGAAAAATTTAGAAATTTTGTAAACCTTGATAGTGGAAAAAAATCAGTAAAAAAGACTTTTAGCACAGATTTTTCCACAAAAATATTTCCCGTTTAAAGTGAGTTTTGTTGGGGTTGTTTCCCACAAAATCTAATTTTGAGGAATTGGATGAAAACCAATGATTTTTTTAAATATTTGCATCCATGGAAAGCTCTCTGCTTTTGGAATAAGAATAAATCCACTGCCTTGGACTGGTGGCCCAAACATTTCGTCAACCCCCTTCTGCAAACTGACATAGCAAGGAGTCTTGGAATCAATTTTGACCATGATTTATCTTTCTGTCAACAAGTTAACACTGCCTTATGGGTCTGTTTCTCTTTGATAAAGTCCTTGAAAAAGTTCTTTGATTTCCTTTCCCAGTCAGCAAGAATAACAGTTGTTCATGCCCTGATCACGGCCTTGATTCATTTATCAATTTTTACCTGGGTTTGCCAAAGTACCTGATCTAGAAGCTTCAGGTAGTTCAAAATGCGGCAGTTAGACTGCCCATTAAACGTCCTTGCAAAAGTTCCACTGCTGAGGGCCTACAAGAAGTCCACTGGCTTCCTGTTGAAAAATGGATTTTATTGAAATCCTTAACTATATTTTACAGGACTTTCTATCAAATTGGTTGCAAATTTCTCTCAGTCCGACTTGCCCCTTACTCTCCTCAGAGAGTTTGAAGATCTTCCAACAACAAACTACTACTGATCCTTAAATTTCTACTGCAAACCATGGGAGGCAGACTCATATCTGTACTCGGGGTTAAGGCATGAAAACTATCCATCAATATTTTTACTTTCAGGAAACTTCTCAAAACCTGGCTTTTTTCCAGTCTTAAAGTGTTACTTTTTCTTATTAGACAGAGGGTGACAAGTTCTTAGTTCACTGATTTCAGCACCGAGATGCCCATCCAAAGTTACTTTTGCACTTTGCAAATGTTTATTTCATTCATTCATTTGCAAAACATTCAGAATTTTGAAAAAGCCTGCAGACTTTGCAGGCAGAAACTTTATACATCCAGGAATCATGTCAACATAGAAGTTGCAGAAACACACTGTCACCTCATCATTGAGTGTTTCTCTAAAGATGAACCTTCATAATAACTGAAACCTCAGCTGAACATGGAGAAAAACCTGATCTTGTACGAGAATGACAATGAGAGAAGGAGATCACATTTGCATCTGCCGCAGGCTGTACTAATCTTTTTGACAGTGTCCTCTGTTCCTTGTTTTACTCCTGTTGAAAGCATAATGCTGGATTCCAATGCTGCAAATATGTAGCTTTTTGGATAGCACTAAGGACCTAATTTAGGTATCAGTGGAAAAGTTAATCCAACACAAACGTGACGGATATCCTGTCCACCTTATTACAAGTGCATTATAACACATGGAAATTATCATGAGGCAGATGGGACATCTGTCACATTTGTGATGGAGTATTAGTCAGCCAAAGTCTAAGACAAGCCCTAAGGTTTCATTTAGTTTTAGGCTCTAATGCTAATTCCGCAGATTTCTCAACATAACCTTTGTATGCGGGGACTCCACTGGTAGAATATCCACCCAATACTATCCCTGCAATAGGGCAAATCAGCTAGTGGATTAGTATCCCTAACAAGCACTCCCTCAAGAAAATTAGGGACTAAATTTGCATTTGGGGCGTGACTGCCTCATGTACAATATTCTTCCGTGATTTTTGAGGAAGCACTGTGTTTGACCCGCTGGTTGATTCTTTGCAATCAAAGGGTTAGTTTTTGGTTGCTGGCACTTCTGCACTTACTTACCAGTGTGGGTCCATGCTTCTACTGCTCAATTCTTTGAGAAGTTGAGAATGCCAAGGCAAGATGGCCTCCTTGCAGCATGCTGGAATACAGTGTATGGGTCCAACTTCACTGTAGTGGATGCTCTAGTACTCCTTCCTGGTTCAGGAGAAGGTGTTTATCTGCAGATCAGACGTTATAAATATATGTCTTCCCAATCCATAGTTGCTACACATCACTTCGGTGTCATGTCTTAAAAAAGTAATGCAGTAACACTACATAAAGCTTAAATCTGTTTTCATTCACTGCAGAGTAAAGCTTCAGGGTGTTCAGTTTTTGTCATGTTCTAGCCCCACCTACCTTTGCATTCACCTTTTCTTCTTTTATGTAGTTGGATTTTTTTATTCTTGTTTTATTCGCTCTTATTTTGCCTTACGTTTTTAAGCATGGGTGCCTGCTGTGACTTTGTGTTGAAAGACGAGCTTCTAGCACCTTCCCTTGTCCTCATCTGTCAATCCTCTGTTTAAAGGTGGTCTCTCTGTGAGGTTCTCCAGCACTACTTCACAACTCTCCTAGTTCTGTTGCCTCTTGGCTGTCATGTGCCCAACTTGTCCCCATGGTCCATGTTGAGGGCTCCTGTTTAGGTGTGGTCCCCTCTACTGTCTATTGGTTGGCACTTTTCTTGGTCGGTATCCTCTTGTTAGGGTTTGTGGCAGCATCTCTCTTGCTAACGGCCTGATAGCAATACATTTGATGTGCTTCTCTTTCTTAGCAACCTGCTGGTTTGCTGCTTACCCTGGATTGTTTGCTGGGTCTGGTGCCCTTATCCCTTGTGAATTTTTTCCCATCTGTGGGAAAATTAGTGTTGTTCAGTCTGTCCCTTCCTGAAGTTCTTTTCGATCCCTTTTAGATCGATCTTCAGTTCATGTTGCATTTTGGGATGATCTGCTTCTGTTCTTCCCTGTCTTAGGCTTGGCTTATTTCTTGGGCAGCTTTCCCTGTTGGTCTTCAGCTCCTTTTTGGCCGTGGGTGGTTGTGGGTCTATGACCTATCACTTCCTTGGTCGTGTATCTGTTCTGTCTGGGTCTGTTGCCTCCAATGCTACTCTTTATTCTCAGGGTATCTCTCATGTTTTGGGGGTTTTGTTTCCTTTTTGGGTGATTGGGTAATGGGTAATGGGTTCTCTGCTCAGGTGTAATCTCATATCGTAAGGACTAGGAAAAGGAAGGATTGCGTAGGAAAGGAGCCGATTACTTACCAATATTCTTCAGTTTTCTGATTACCTTTCCTTGTCTGAGTACATACATCCCAACCTCCTTTCACTGGCACAGCCTCATTTTGTGGTGCTTGATGATCACTGCCAGTGCTTAAGTTGAGCTGGTGGTTACAGGCAGGTCTCACAGGCACTCATTATTAGGGACAGGCACTTATTTGTAGTTGCCCAAAGCAAGCAAGAGAGGTTTAAACACACAGGGGATTAATAAGGAGAAAGGTGTAAAATAGGGGACAAAGGTAGAAAGCAGGAACCTGCCAGAGTGAGATAAAAAGGCAGGGAGTGTCTGTTGTTGAATTAGAGGCATGAAGTGGAATCATGGCTATGTAGCCTTGGTATGCGGCATGTCGACATTCAATATCAGCAGATTGTTGCTGAATTCAATATGCGATATGGAGGCTCTTTATGACCATAGGTTTTATATACTTTTTGCCGAATGGTATTTTTCCAGCTACTGAGACAAGGCTTCCTCAATTGCATTAAACAACAATTTGTTCTGTAAAGAGCACATTTACGATTTGGAAGAACTGTGAATAACAGGCATCAATTCGAACAATTTACCTGGTTTACTAACTTTGGAAAGATGGAACACAGAGTAGGCCTTGGCTTGTTTCAAACTTCTTACCTGATGATCACTGCTTTTATTTTTTTAGTACCATGAGATACCACCAAATATAGCATTAAGGAGGATAAACATTGAATGTGATTGATTTGTGCTAGGTCTATTCTGTTGTTAATGAGAAGAAAGCTATCCTTATATTGCAATGTTTAAATTTGTCTTGTACACTATATCATCGGAGGTAGATTAGCTGGCTACCTTTGAAACTAGGGGTCCAGGGTTCCAATTCTCCTCGAGGCAGTCCGCTTAAAATAGTGGACCTCATTTGCAATTTTTGACGTAGGGCAGCACTGCAACCCTTCCTGCTGCACTAACCTACGTCAAAAGAAAAGGTAGGAATCTGCCATATCTATAAGATACTACGCATTTCAGTCCTCTTTTACTGCACTGGCGCTCAAAGGGCTGCCATGCTCCATTGCAGGCACCCTTGCACCATGGTGCAGACACATAGCTGAATGCAGCACACATTGAAAGATGAAAAAACAAGGAGAAATAATACAATTTTGCCTCGTTGTGCCTCCGCTCGGCTTTTGATGCATTCCCAGGTTTACAGCATGTTGTAAATCAAGGAATGTGGCAAATGCCATTGGTGTTACATGGGAACAGCCACAGTCTCCCCATCGCAGTGTGAGACAATGCAGCGACTTGCACTGTGTTTTATCACACCATATCTACGAGGCTATGTAAAGCCACACAGGGTGGCTTTACGTGGCCTCATAGATATGGGTAAGCCAAGTGTGCCGCCGGAACACAGTGACATTCCGGTGGCGTACTGGGCTTGTAAATAAGCTGCAGTGTGATTAACACGCCCGATCATCTAAATCTGTGGATAAGAGAAATCTAATTGCCCAGTTCAAAGATGCAAATGCTCACTTGAATGTACTGAACTTTGTTGCTCCCCAGTGAGTGCTATATAAACATCAACATATTCAATACAGTCTGTGAAAACTCCACATACAGAGCAATGATTGGATGTGTATATAGGACTTGACTTCAGAATTTAGTTAAGCTACTGTAGGCTGAATAAACTTACACTGAGTGAGCTGTGACGTATAGGCTATACCTTATCCACTCATCCATATGTCCTTGATAGGTCAATGGCCAGTTTTCCTTTGGAATGTACCTATAGATTTTTCATACAAAGAGGTCTAAGAGCTGGAAAGCAAGTTGACTGCACATAGGGGGTCAAAGTTCCTCTAATGAAAAAATAGTAAACCACATTTTGGGTTACACAAGAGAGAGGTGATAGAAAGGTCAGTTTGCTCATTAGTCAGAACCTTGGTTGGTTGGTATCTAGAAGTGTGTTGTAGGCACTTGTCCTTTGGTATCTAGTGCCCTCAGACACCCTTGTGAATGTCCTTTGTCATCATAGGGCGTTGCTCCTCGTGTGGGTGGCACTGCAGTCCCTCATGGGCCCCTAAGGGGGCTTTTTGGCGGAGTTGTTTTGTAGGAGTAGCTGCAGTTGTGCATGAGGGTGTGAGGGCCTAAGTAAAAAGGTGTAGGTGAAAAGATAAAATGACCAAACAGTGCCCAGAATACATTTTATTCGAGGGTAGGGGTGCTCAGTTAAAAGGGGTGTGGATCCTGGAGCGTCCCTGCAAAGCAAATATAAGAGGCGGTTGAATAACTAGCTGCTGCTCCCAGGATAAAAAATAGGGTCAACATGTTTCGCGCTCACGGTGGTCCCTAGAGGATCCAATAGCGCTTCGTCAGGACCAATTGTACATCTGTAGAAAAAATAAGGAAGGCTACCAGGTACCGGGCCTAGAGCCGGTGGACCTGTGGTACCTTGTTCTTCAAGGTGTAGCGTGTTTTGGCGTAACAGGTACTTCTGTTGTAGTACCTATCCCCAACCTGTTAAGACATAAAGGTGTAACACAAGAGACAAACTGAAAATTAAAAACACACTTGTCTAGAAAGGTGTAGTTCTTTATACATGGAACGCATTTTCTTTCACATCCTTTAACTCATGTGTGTAAAAATTATTGATCAGCTCAACATAACCAGTCTTATGCCACACTTCTGTTATTAGTGTGTGCTGGAGGTGCACTTGTTGTGTCAACAAGTTGTCAGAGTAGTTAACTTAAAAAAGGCAACTAGCATGCTGAGTGACCTGAAAGCTCAAAGACAGTCCTTTCTAATCATCCCCTGTTAAAAGCCGTGTTGAGTAAAAGAAGTTACCGCCAAAGTACATTAACAATATACCGTGCCCCAAGGCATGGACCATATTGGTGAGTTACGCAGTGGACCCACGCCACCCCCTACTCTATTTTATTTATCAAAAACGGAGTGCCAGTACCATGCTCTCCCCTCGTGTTCACAATGAGCCGGGGATGTGTTGTACACCTAGGTTACATGAGACAAAACAAAAGTTCTCACCCCAAATTTTGAAGGATCGGGCTCCGTCGACTTCCGCTTAGTAGGAGCAGCAGTACTAGGTAAATTAAAACAAAAAGGTGCTGGCTGTTATCACGGAGTTGTGTGCTCACTAGCGGGTGCCAAGAAGCAGCTGTTAACAAGGAATAATAACAAAGGGTCTGTGCTCAGTAACGGGTGTCAAGAGGCAGATTTAGAAAAAGGGGGATTATTTGTACTCACGGATGTCTGTCTCCTCGGTGGTCGGTAACCTACCCCAACTGATGCGGAGGTCGGAATAGTGAGGGGGGCTACCTTACGGCTCTTTAAATCCAGACTAGCGGGAAAAAGTGAACAGGAACACCTGGGAAGACCGACCATGTCATGGTGTGATGTGTCGGTTTGTCGTCAGTACGTGGCGCGTAGGTCTCGTGCCACCCCCAGATCACGTGAAAACTTGGCTTAACGAGGCGGCCATTTTACAAAGCGTTTTGGGTGCATAAGGACCTCTAGTAATTCTTGACAAATAGTGCCACCACTGAATCTAGCTTGTGATAGTAAAATTATACAATCAATTACACTGACATTGGACGTAAATATTGCTTATAGTTCGCTTGGCCCTGATGTTAAACAGGACTCTGCGCGAACAAATGACAAAGTGGCTGCCATATTGCATTAGGTAGAGCGATAATAGAACTTACATGGACTGGTAGGGAGAGATGGATACTCGAGAACTATTTTAAGAAGAGGAGTTAAAAAAATATATATAGATATAGAGGTGGGGCAATTAGTTGCAAAGGTCGTTGCCTAGGAATGCTGGATGTCTCTCAAAAGTTTGTATGTATTGTAACCGACAAATGGTCCCAGATCACAGGTTCAATATGATTCCCTGATGTGGTGAGTTGAATCTGGTTACAAGGGGCACTGTCTAGGAATGCAGAGTGTCTCTCAAAAGTATAATTCCACCCACGGTATCTCATCATTAAGGCCTTCCATGTCACATTTCAATCTGTGGACCCATCTTTGTTAATGCCTAAACAGGGTTTTAGTAGTCCAATCCGGATTGGAGTCGATCACTGACCATCTCATACTCGTGGCTGCATGTTGCATCTCTGCGAAATGATCCAGCATCTTGGTGTTTGTTTTACCTCTCCTAATCATGCTCTTGTGCTCTCCTATCATGATTTTAACCTGTCGTGTCATCATTCCTATATATCTTTTGGCAGATGGACAAAGAATGGTGTAAATGCAGTTTTTAGTGTTGCAGTTGGTATGGCGCCATGGTGTATTAAGTCCTAGGTCTATCTCCTTAGATGCCGTCGTCTCTGGACAGGTGGGACACGAGCCGCAGGGATAGTGTCCTATGACCGGAGGTAATGCCCAAAGGGTTGGTCTTTTCTCCTGGGTAGGTTTGGGTCGGGTGTGAACGAGGAGGGCCCTCATGGTTTGTGTGCGCTTAAATGCAAATAACGGGGGGGGCTGGTGTGAATGTCCCAGTCTTTAATATGTCCCAATGTTTTCTCACAATCATTTGTATTGAATTGGAGTTGGGTGTAAATGTGGTAACACAAGTGATGGTATCTGTTCTGGGGTTTTCATTCACTTCCGGGAAGGCCATCCGTGGGGTTTTCCTGGCTCTCTTTCGTGCCTGATGTACTTAGTTGTTGTGATAAGTGCATATGTTCAGGTTAGCTGTTAGAATCTCCGCTTGCTTCTCAAATTCTTTAATGGTGTTGCAATTTCTTCTTAGGCGTAAGTTGCCCCACCTCTTTATATATATATATTTTTTTTAACTCCTCTTCTTAAAAAAGTTCTCGAGTATCCATCTCTCCTTACCAGTCCATGTAAGTTCTATTTTCCCTCTACCCAATGCAATATGGCAGCCACATTGTCATTTGTTCGCGCAGAGTCCCGTTTAACATCAGGGACAAGCGAAATATATGCAATATTTACATCCAATGTCAGTGTAATTGATTGTATAATTTTACTATCACAAGCTAGATTCAGTGGTGGCACTATTCGTCACGAATTACTGGAGGTCCTTATGCACCCAAAACCCTTTGTAAAATGGCTGCCACGTTTAGCCGTGTTTTCACGTGATCTGGGGGTGGTGCGAAACCTACGTGCCACATACTGACGACAAACCGACACATCACACCATGACGTGGTCGGTCTTCCCAGGTGTTCCTGATCACTTTTTCCCGCGAGTCTGGATTTAAAGAGCCGTAAGGTAGCCCCCCTTCACCATTCCGATCTCCGCATCGGTTGGGGTAGGTTACGGACCACCGAGGAGACAGATACCTGTGAGTACAAATAATCCCCCCTTTTTCTAAATCGGCCTCTTGACACCAGTTACGGAGCACAGTCCTTTTGTTCTTATTCCTTGTTAACAGCTGCTTCTGGGCACCCGCTAGGGAGCACCCAACTCCGTGATAACAGCCAGCACCTTTTTGTTTTAATTTACCTGGTACTGCTTCTCCTACTAAGCGGAAGTCGACAGCGCTCTCTCCTTCAAAATCTGGGGTAAGCTCGTTTGTTTTGCCTCATGTAACATAGGTGTACAACACAGTCCCGGCTCATTGTGAACACGACGGGAGAGCCCGGTACTGGCACACCGTTTTTGATCAATAAAATAGAGTAGGGGATGGCGTGGGTCCACTGCGTAACTCACCAATATGGCCCATGCCTTGGGGCACGATATATTGTTAATGTACTTTGGTGGTAACTTCTTTTACTCAACACGGCTTTTTACAGGGGATGATTAGCAAGGACTGTCTTTGAGCTTTCAGGTCACTCAGCATGCGAGTTGACTTTTTTAAGTTACCTACTCTGACAACTTGTAGACACAACAAGTGCACCTCCAGCACACACTCATTTCAGAAATGTAGCATAAGAATGGTTATGTTGAGCTGATCAATAATTTTCACACACATGAGTTAAAGGATGTGAAAGAAAATGCGTTCCATGTATAAAGAACTACACCTTTCTAGACAAGTGTGTTTTTAATTTTCAGTTTGTCTCTTGTGTTACACCTTTATGTCTTAACAGGTTGGGGATAGGTACAACAACAGAAAGTACCTGTCAGCGCCAAGACACTCTACACCTTGAAGAACAAGGTACCACAGGTCCACGGGCTCTACACCTGGTACCAGGTAGCCTTCCTTATTTTCTCTACACATGTACAATTAGTCCTGACGAAGAGCTGTTGGATCCTCTAGGGACCACCGTGAGCGTGAAACATGTTGACCTTATTTTTCCCTCACTAGAATACTTATCCTGAGAGCAGCGGCCAGTCATTCAACCGCCCCTTATATTTGCTTTTCAGTGACGCTCCAGGATCCACACCCCTTTTAACTGACCACCCGGATCCTCGAATAAAGTGTATTCTTGGCACTGTTTGCTCATTTTATCTTTTCACCTACACCTTTTTACTTAGGCCCTCAGACCCTCATGCACAACTGCGGCTACTCCTACAAAAGAACTCCGACAAAGAGCCCCCTTAGGGGCCCGTGAGGGACTGCAGCACCCCCCACACGAGGAGCAAAACTCTATGATGACAAAGGACACTCGCAAGGGTGTCTGAGGGCACTAGATACCAAAGGAGAAATGCCTACACCACACTTCTAGATACCAACCAACCAAGGTTCTGACTAACGAGCAAACTGACCTTTCTATCACCTCTCTCTTGTGTAACCCAAAATTAGGTTTACTATTTTTTCATTAGAGGAACTCTTACCCCCTATGTGCAGTCAATTTGATTTGTGGGAGCATGGATACTGGACCTCGCTTTTGCTAGAATTTAGCTCCCTGTCCCCCCTCTTTGTCTTGTGTTAAGCTGGAAAGCAAGTTGCCTGCGCTGACTGACTTGGGGTTTGTAGTTGCTAATGTTTGAGGCGCCAGGAAAGATGTGTTACGCAAGTTTACCCTTGCGCCACCACAGATGCACCGCATTTACAATGCAGCGCATCATGGCGCAAAGCTAAATAGATGCGTGTCGCATCTGCCAGCGTAAGGTTGGTTCAGTGCTCGAGTTGTGGCGCGGGGGCGACGCAACTCCTGCACTGTTCCAACCTGGCCTATACTCAACATGGTGCGTCACGCCTTATGCCTGCTTCAAGCAGGCGCAAGGTTTTGGCGGAGCAGCGTCGGAAAAGTGACTGAGTGAAACCTTGAAGATTTCACTCAGGCACTTTTCCGAGGTGTTCCTGTGACAGAAGGCCCCCCCCTCCCCCGCGCCGGAACGCCCACATGAAACCTAATGCAGGTTTCATGTGGCACAGGGCTGTACAACGTGACGCATCTCCCTAGATGTGTCACGTAGCAAATAGGGCGTGGCGCATTGTTTACGCCGCCGCTGCATCAGAGAAGTGACGCAACGGCAGCGCAAAAGTGCCCCTTGGTTTTCTGTAAGATGGGAAGAACCCGCTGTTGAAACCACTCATACTGTTATCGAAGATGTCATACACAATGACACAGATGATGTGATGTGTTATCAGTTCATATGTGTCAGTGATAGCAAGTGGCAACATCATCACATTCATCACTAACACAGCTCCAGGCGTCCTCTCCATGGAGTGGTTCTTCTTATTCCATGTTTACTTAATGGAGAGTGCTGGGTGATAGCTGCGGGGCAGAAGGACACATTATCCACATACTCTTTTTATTTCAAGGAGTGTCTTAGTACCCTTTTACCTGTACAGTCAAATATTATCAAGTCTCTATTTTAGACTAATTCCCCTATCCCGTTGATTGTTCCTGCGCTTATATACTAACAGAACATTTAATCTGAGTTTACTGTTCAAACAATTTTCTCTTGTTAACAATATGATGCATATGCGTCATCATATGCTGTTCTAGTTTCATAATATCCTGTTAATTACTTCTTATTTACCATTGTATAAATGTAGTTTGGTCATTTTAAACTGCTATTTTACATTTTACCATTTTTTAAGTGTCGTTATGTTCATTCTGAAATAGAAGTTATGTAATTTTACTGATTATATGCATGAGGTAACACTATAGTAAATGTGTTGTATAATAAAACAAATAAATGATCAAAAAGATTTATGTGAAATGCAACAGATGAAAACATCATGTCACAAGACATAAAAAATGGAAATGTTTGACATCAGAACATCAGCATGGATAAAATAATGGTAATCGTTATAGTACATATTATATAAATCAACATTTAATGCACAATACATATTGAGCATGGATTGGATGATGAATTCAGCCCCAGAAAAATACAAGCAAATTAAATCATGATTTACACAGCACATAGAGGTCACAAGTATAAAGAGTATATATTACCAATAATAAACATGGACATAATTAAATTAGGTATATCATTGAATCACTTGTCAAGGATGAATATGTAGTAACCTTCAGATATTGTTATCCCAGATCAAAGTCTGCCATGGGGTGTTTCATGAGAGTACAGATCTCACAGCCTTCCATCTTGTGGGCCCATCAGCTCTTTTACTCAGGTCCAAGTCATTTATTTTTACGGACATAGTATAATACATTTCAATTATGCAACAGACATTACTTTGAAATACACAATCTAGAGATCAAAAAATAATTTTCAGTAAGTGAGAAGTGTAATGTAATTCTTTATTGCTTGATTATCAAAAAGCATTGCAATAAAAAAAATCATGAATAAAAACAAATCCCTTATTCACCAATTAATATACAACTGTACACACATAAAAAGAAGGTTGTTTCTATTGTTACATGCCGCACTAAAACATTGATACCACAATTGCACTCCTTTTATAACAGCTGTTAAAAATTCATAAATCAAATAAGTGAGAGGTGTTAGACATGTATTCAATAAATTAGAATAAAAATCTAAAACAGCAGCATCAGGAATCACAGCAGGGATTAATTTGAGGGGGTGGCGCGGGACAGAACTTAATTGCCAACACTGGCGCTTTTGACAGTCTGCCACTAGGAGGTGATGTCTGAATAATTCAGAGATGACTACAATAACATTGAATTATTACCTAATTATACATTAAAAATGACTGTTACCTGCAGCCCAAGCCATTCTTGTAGCTTTGGGGACCTGGAATAGTCCGAATTGTCACATTTGTAGGAGTGTGATGGTTAGTAGTTGGGTTGCTACTACCATTGGCAGCATGGCAGGGGAAGCTGCAGTGGCCTCCTGACGAGAGCCCTGGCACTTAATTTTTCACAAATTAAGCACTGAATCACAGGAACTAAAAATCACACTTGATAATTTACTCACAGGCAGGGTTCCCTCAGAAAAGGGACGGATACGTCAAAATGATTGTTTAGTGATAAGACAACATCAACTAGCGCCAAATCACAGAGCACATACAATATGGTGCATATCAGGTTGGGCACATCACATAAAGGGAGCACTGTAAGCCCTAAGTTAAGACCCATGGCCTGATTTAGAGTTTGATGGACAGGATACTCGATCGCAAATGTGACTGAGAGCCCTCTCTGCATATTACACATGCATTAAATCCTATGTCATATGCAATATGGTGGACTCGATGTCCCTCAAGTTTTGATGGAGTGTCCTGTCTGCCAAACTCTAAATGTGGCCCTCAGTCTCTGCCACAGTTGTGAATGAAATGAATTCGTACTTGTATAGCGCACTTATACCCTGAGGTGTCTTGGCGCTGTACGCATACCGCTGTGGAACGCTTCCTGGATTTTCCCTGGGAAATGCCCACTCCTGGGAACCCCCAAGGTGAAGCCAGGCATCCCAGCACTGTGGGAGACGTTGTGGAGATTAAGCAAGCTATTTCCCAAAGTTGCACCCATGATTAGAATAGGCACCGAGGCGAGAATTACTGCAGCATTTGTTGAAATATCTGAAGTAAACAACAGAACATAATAACTACACAAAGCAACATAACATAACAGTACGCATAAAACAAACAGAATTCAAACAATAAAATAGTCAACACATAATGCAAGTCAGCAGCAGCAGTATATCACAATAAAATCACATGGCAATAATGCAGCTCAAAAACCATTCGAATACATTACTACCTCAACAAAATTCCCCACAATAAACAAGCAAAAACATTTTGTCTCACAGGCCTATGGTAAAGGCTGTTAGGACTAAGAACTGACTTAACCTACCACCAAGGACATGAAGTAGGGCCAAGCAGAATTGTTTTGTGATACAGAACTGGGCGTGGGTCTGTTCCATTTACCGTTAAACGGGTACTTTGGCTTTAAAAACACAATTTGCTGCGATCCACTCACACCAAGGAGTGCTTAACTAGTTCAACAAGCACATTCACTGGATGGAGCTAAGGAAAAAGCAAAATAACATATATTCTTGGAAAATGTTTGTGTTCAGTCCTACAGAAACATATTAAAACACTGCACGCAAATATAAAGCTGCAAATATATTATTGTGTAATAATTAAATGCATGCTGACAGGTAAGATAAAATACGGTACTCTTAAAACACTCTACTCATACCTAACATTACATCTGCTTTGCGCTTTAGGCTGGATGTCTGACAATGTGATGTGCGTGAAAGCATATTGAAAGTGCACTCAGAGGTTCACATAAGGTACTGGAATGGATCACTCTTTAAATCATTGTGTACATGAACACTAGACATGCGAGAGGCTGGAGGCAATATAACGTGCATCCTGAAAAATACGTGAAGTCAGCCAATGGGTAGCACTGGGCTGGAACAGCATGTTTTCACTCTGCGGCTAGGATGCTTACAGAAGGAGCTGTTTCCCTTCAAGGCTCCATTTTGCTTCCGCATAGGAGCAAGGAGGAATGGCCACAGAAGCACACATGGGCCCTGATTCAGAAACAGTGGCGTCACTGGGGTTGGTGTCACCCGGTGCGGGTAACTCATGGTGTCACCCCCTCACGACTTACCGCATGGACCACCTCTGTCGGAAATGTACCGCGCTAGGTACTGTCTTACTCCCTCTAGCTCCCTCTCTCTGTCTAGCTCCCTCTAGCTCCCTCTCTCTGTTTTACTCCCTCTAGCTCCCTCTGTCTCACTCGCTCTCTGTCTTACCCCCTCTAGCTCCCTCTCTCTCTCGCTTACTCCCTCTAGCTCCCTCTCCCTCTGTCTTACTCCCTCAAGCTCCCTCTCTCTGTCTTGCTCCCTCTAGCTCCCTCTCTCGCTCTCTTACTGCTTCTAGCTCCCTCTCTCTCTGTCTTACTCCCTCTAACTCCTCTCTCTCTGTCTTACTCCCTCTAGCTCCCTCTCTCTGTCTTACTCCCTCTAGCTCCCGCTCTCTCTCTCTTACCCCCTCTAGCTCCCGCTCTTTCTCTTACTCACTCTAGCTCCTACTCTCTCTCTTACTCCCTCTAGCTCCCTCTCTCTCAGTCTTACTCCCTCTAACACCCTCTCTCTGTTTTATTCCCTCTAGCTCCCTCTCTCTCTCTGTCTTGCTCCCTCTAGCTCCCCCTCTCTGTCTTACTCCTTCTAGCTTCCTCTCTCTCTGTCTTACTCCTTCTAGCCCCCTCTCTCTTACTCCCTCTAGCCCCCTCTCTCTTACTCCCTCTAGCTCCCTCTCTCTCTCTTACTCCCTCTAGCCCCTCTCACTCTGTCTTGCTCCCTCTATCTCTCTCTCTCTGTCTTACTCCCTCTAGCTCCCTCTCACTCTGTCTTGCTCCGTCTAGCTCCCCCTCTCTCTCTTACTCCCTCTAGCTCCCTCTCTCTGTCTAGCTCCCTCTCTCTCTGTCTTGCTCTCTCTAGCCCCCTCTGTCTCCCTCTCTCTGTCTTACTCGCTCTAGCTCCCTCTCTCTCTGTCTTACTCCCTCTAGCTCTCTCTCTCTCTGTCTTACTCCCTCTAGCTCCCTCTCACTCTGTCTTGCTCCGTCTAGCTCCCCCTCTCTCTCTTACTCCCTCTAGCTCCCTCTCTCTGTCTAGCTCCCTCTCTCTCTGTCTTGCCCTCTCTAGCCCCCTCTGTCTCCCTCTCTCTGTCTTACTCCCTCTAGCTCCCTCTCTCTCTGTCTTACTCCCTCTAGCTCCCTCTCTCTCTGTCTTGCTCCCTCTAGCTCCCTCTCTCTGTCTAGCACGTTCCAGCTCCCTCTCTCTCTCTCTTACTCCCTCTCCCTCTGTCTTGCTCCCTCTAGCTCCCTCTCTATCTTAATCCCTTTAGCTCGATCTCTCTCTCTCTCTAGCTCCCTCTCTCCCTGTCGTACTCCCTCTAGCTCCCTCTCTCTCTGTCTTACTCCCTGCACCGTCTCTCTCTGTCTGTCAATTCCCTCTAGCTCCCTCTAGCTCCCTCTCTCTAGCTCCCTCTAGCTCCCTCTCAGTCTTGCTCCCTCTAGCTCCCTCTCTCTCTGTCTTTCTCCGCCTAGCTCCCTCTCTCTCTGTCTTACTCCCTCTAGCTCCCTCTCTCTCTCCGTCTTAGTCCCTGTAGCTCCCTCTCACTGTCTTGCTCCCTCTAGCTCCCTCTCTCTCTTACTCCCTCTAGCTCCCTCTCCCTCTGTCTTGCTCGCTCTATCTCCCTCTAGCTCCCTCTCTCTCTATCTTACTCCCTCTAGCTCCCTCTCTCTGTCTAGCTCCCTCTCTCGCTGTCTTACTCCCTCTAGCTCCCTCTGTCTCCCTCTCTCTCTGTCTTACTCTCTCTAGCTCCCTCTCTCTCTGTCTTACTCCCTCTAGCTCCCTCTCTCTGTCTAGCTCCCTCTAGCTCCCTCTCTCTTGCTCCCTCTAGCACCCTCTGTCTCCCTCTCTCTCTGTCTTACTCCCTCTAGCTCCCTCCCTCTCTGTCTTGCTCCCTCTAGCTCCCTCTCACTCTGTCTTGCTCCCTCTAGCTCCCTCTCTCTCTCTTACTCCCTCTAGCTCCATCTCTCTGTCTAGCTCCCTCTCTCTCTGTCTTGCTCCCTCTATCCCCCTCTGTATCCCTCTCTCTGTCTTACTCCCTCTAGCTCCCTCTCTCTCTGTCTTACTCCCTCTAGCTCCCTCTCTCTTTGTCTTACTCCCTCTAGCTCCCTCTCTCTGTCTAGCTCCCTCTAGCTCCCTCTCTCTCTCTTACTCCCTCTAGCTCCCTCTCCCTCTGGCTTGCTCCCTCTAGCTCCCTCTCTATCTTAATCCTCTAGCTCCCTCTCTCTGTCTAGCTCCCTCTCTCCCTGCCTTACTCCCTCTAGCTCCCTCTCTCTCTGTCTTACTCCCTCTAGCTCCCTCTCTCTCTGTCTTACTCCCTCTAGCTCCCTCTCTCTTACTCCCTCTAGCTCCCTCTCTGTCTTGCTCCCTCTAGCTCCCTCTCTCTGTCTTTCTCCGTCTAGCTCCCTCTCTCTCTGTCTTACTCCCTCTAGCTCCCTCTCTCTCTCCGTCTTAGTCCCTGTAGCTCCCTCTCACTGTCTTGCTCCCTCTAGCTCCCTCTCTCTCTTACTCCCTCTAGCTCCCTCTCCCTCTGTCTTGCTCGCTCTATCTCCCTCTAGCTCCCTCTCTCTCTATCTTACTCCCTCTAGCTCCCTCTCTCTGTCTGGCTCCCTCTCTCGCTGTCTTACTCCAGCTGGCTCCCTCTGTCTCCCTCTCTCTCTGTCTTACTCTCTCTAGCTCCCTCGCTCTCTGTCTTACTCCCTCTAGCTCCCTCTCTCTGTCTAGCTCCCTCTAGCTCCCTCTCTCTTGCTCCCTCTAGCACCCTCTGTCTCCCTCTCTCTCTGTCTTACTCCCTCTAGCTCCCTCTCTCTCTGTCTTGCTCCCTCTAGCTCCCTCTCACTCTGTCTTGCTCCCTCTAGCTCCCTCTCTCTCTCTTACTCCCTCTAGCTCCATCTCTCTGTCTAGCTCCCTCTCTCTCTGTCTTGCTCCCTCTAGCCCCCTCTGTCTCCCTCTCTCTGTCTTACTCCCTCTAGCTCCCTCTCTCTCTGTCTTACTCCCTCTAGCTCCCTCTCTCTTTGTCTTACTCCCTCTAGCTCCCTCTCTCTGTCTAGCTCCCTCTAGCTCCCTCTAGCTCCCTCTCTCTCTCTTACTCCCTCTAGCTCCCTCTCCCTCTGTCTTGCTCCCTCTAGCTCCCTCTCTATCTTAATCCTCTAGCTCCCTCTCTCTGTCTAGCTCCCTCTCTCCCTGCCTTACTCCCTCTAGCTCCCTCTCTCTCTGTCTTACTCCCTCTAGCTCCCTCTCTCTCTGTCTTACTCCCTCTAGCTCCCTCTCTCTTACTCCCTCTAGCTCCCTCTCTGTCTTGCTCCCTCTAGCTCCCTCTCTCTCTGTCTTGCTCCGTCTAGCACCCTCTCTCTCTGTCTTACTCCCTCTAGCTCCGTCTCCCTCCGTCTTAGTCCCTCTAGCTCCCTCTCTCTGTCTTGCTCCCTCTAACACCCTCTCTTTCTCTTACTCCCTCTAGCTCCCTCTCTCTCTGTCTTGCTCGCTCTAGCTCCCTCTAGCTCCCTCTAGCTCCCTCTATCTCTATCTTACTCTCTCTCGCTCCCTCTCTCTGTCTAGCTCCCTCTCTCACTGTCTTACTCCCTCTTGCTCCCTCTGTCTCCCTCTCTCTCTGTCTTACTCTCTCTAGCTCCCACTCTCTCTGTCTTACTCCCTCGAGCTCCCTCTCTCTGTCTAGCTCCCTCCAGCACCCTCTGTCTCCCTCTCTCTCTGTCTTACTCCCTCTAGCTCCCTCTCTCTGTGTCTTACTCCCTCTAGCTCCCTCTCTCTCTGTCGTACTCCCTATAGCTACCTGTCTCTCTGTCTTCCTCCCTCTAGCTCCCTCTCTCTCTCTTACTCCCTCTAGCTCCCTCTCTCTCTGTCTTCCTCCCTCTAGCTCCCCCTCTCTTTATCTTACTCCCTCTAGCTCCCTCTCTCTGTCTAGCTCCTTCTCTCTCTGGCTTGCTCCCTTTAGCTCCCTCCCTCTGTCTCCCTCTCTCTCTGTCTTACTCCCTCTAGCTCCCTCTCTCTCTGTCTAGCTCCCTCTCACTCTCTGTCTTACTCCCTCTAGCTCCCTCTGTCTCCCTCTCTCTCTGTCTTACTCCCTCTAGCTCCCTCTCTCTGTGTCTTACTCTCTCCAGCTCCCTCTCTCTCTATCTTGTTCCCTCTAGCTCCCTCTCTCGTATTCCCTCTAGCTCCCTCTCTCTCTGTCTTGCTCCCTCTAGCCCCCTTTCTCTCTATCTTACTCCCTCTAGCTCCCTCCCTCTGTCCAGCTCCCTCTCTCTCTGTCTTACTGCCTCTAGCTCCCTCTGTCTCCCTCTCTCTGTCTTACTCCCTCTAGCTCCTTCTCTCTCTGTCTTTCTCACTCTAGCTCCCTCTCTCTCCGTCTTTCTCACTCTAGCTCTCTCTCTCTCTCTGTCTTACTCCCTAGCTCCCTCTCTCTCTCTGTCTTACTCTCTCTAGCTCCCTCTCTCTCTTTGTTACTCCCTCTTGCTCCCTCTCTCTCTGTCTTGCTCTCTCTAGCTCCCTCTCTCTGTCTTACTCCCTCTAGCTCCCTCTCTCTGTGTCTTACTTCCTCTAGCTCCCTCTCTCTATGTCTTGCTCCCTTTAGCTCCCTCTCTCTCTGTCTTACTCCCTCTAGCCCCCACTCTCTGTCTAGCTCCCTCTCTCTCTGTCTTACTCCCTCTAGCTCCCTCTGTCTCCCTCTCTCTCTGTCTTACTCCCTCTGTCTCCCTCTCTCTCTGTATTACTCCCTCTAGCTCCCTCTGTCTCCCTCTCTCTCTTACTCCATCTGTCTTCCCTGGATTTGTATAAACAAGAGTGCGAGCAACAGGTGGCACTGCAGTGAAGAGCAAGCTGAAATTTGGAACTGGTTCACTGGAAAACTGAAGACTGTGCAAGATACTGAAAAATAGGAAACCATGCACCCTCCGATGAGCTAGGCTGCTATAGAGTTGCCTTGTGAGCAAAGAAAATTGCAGTCAAGCATTGCAGATCTCCTGCGAGACGCTGGCGAGGGTGAACAGCATGAGGAACAAGCTTGCACAGGGAGCGACAGTAAAGGTGAGAGCAGAGGCGAGGCTGCAGTGCAGATTGGTGTCACCCCATGTGTTGGTGTCACCCGGTGCGGTCCGCACCCCCGCACCCCCTAGTGACGCCACTGTTCAGAAAGAACCTCCGGACACGGGGGGATTCTCCACAGTCATGGCGGGATCTACGCAGTCGTGGTGGGAATCTCTGCAATGGGAAACTGCAGTGCGGAGATCCCGCCATGAGTGTGGGGATGCCGCCATGAGTGCGGAGCCCCCACCCCGAGCGCAGAGGCTCTTTCTGAATCAGGGACATGATGTTCTGGCTCACTCATTGGTACCAGTGATGGAGGGAGTTCCATTGGTGGTGCATGGGGATTCCCATGCAACCCTCATGTGTTTTGACGCAAGTCCATAGATAGGGATCTGCAACAAAATTCTGTGTCTCCCTAAAGCAGAATTATTTTTCTCGTTGCATGTGTTCTGTGTTCTGGAACACACACACAAAGACCAAAATAGCTCAAAGCATAGCTTTTGTGCAGGACGGGACCACTTCCTGCACAAAAACTGTGCTGACTACAACGCAGATAACTTTGCACTATGGTACATTGGCACATGGCAGCCCCATGTGAGCTGACGCTGGGAGAAAGTAGAATTGCACAGTGGTGGCAGCCAGGCAATGGGAGTGGCGAGAAGCTCGGAGGGGGTGGGTAAAAAAAACTTATTTTAAAAAAACACCTTTTGATGGCCACCAACTCTTCTCTTCCTCGTAAGTCCCGGAAGGAGGAAGGACACAGCCTCCCAGAATCCCCTAAGCCAATCACTATGCTGCAATGCAGTGTTGTAAATTCTCCGAGCGCCATGGTTCTGCGCTCAGACAGGGGCTGGGAGTCTGTGCATCTTCCCCGTCAGGCTGTGCATTACAACCTGGTTGGTAACATGCAAAGTCGCATGACTGTTTGGCCTGCCCAAGATGGCCGGCCAAACAGTCATGCACACTTAGAGTGCACCACCACTCCTCTCCCAGTGACCCAAGCCCTGCCACGCCCTAACACAGCCCTTCAGCCACAAAAAAATCACTTTATAACTTTATTATTATCATTTTTTTTCTTCATTTTTTCACTGTTCTTAAAGCAGTGGAGAGACGCTCCTCCGCCTTAGTGGAGGAGCTGCCCCTGGAATTGCCCCATTTCTAAGTAGATATGCTACAGTTCTGTTCTCTCCCGTTCACTCAAGGCAACTCAGTAACTTGATGTGCTGCGTTGCAGGAACTCTTCGTGAATATGCCCCTTGGCATGTCTGAAATATGTACTTGCTTACTTCAGGGGTGTACCACAGGTGCCTGAAGCCTGTGTGCTAAGGGGGGCAACTTTCCTGTAGGCCCCAACCACTCAATGGAGCCCCATTCAGCCCCAGACCAATAAATATATGTGCAATGGGGGACACCTCAGGACCAGTCATCATGTACTGCAGGGGGCATAATTTTGCATTATGCCACTGTCTTCTCTTGTGATACACCACTGTCTTTCCTTAGCTGAGATATAAAGTGACCTTATTTCTGAACATCATCTACATGCATTCATAGACCCAGAAATAGTCACTTGCACTATATACTTATCATCATATCTTTCAAACCGCTGCAAATTACAGATGTCACTATAAAACAATGCTATGGTGCTCAGTTTGTCAACTTGGAAGACTAAGACCTCCCTGACAGAATTCAAACCTAATACACACAGGCCAAGCAGAATATCAGCAGCGAGCATGAAAATCACCGAGCAAACTGGCTGGATGTTCTCTCTTTCACCGTTGCCCCAGGGCAGCATACTAGTGAGGGAGAGAGGAGCCGCACCCCGTCATCTGTGGTCTTCACAGTGGAGATGAACAGCTGAGAAAACTTGAATGAATTAAATAATATTGTAAAGCACACAATACCTGCGGGCATGTTAGCGCTAAGCGAATCAAGACCCGGGAGGAGGAACATCAGCCGTGGGGATCTAAGGTGTCACACAGTGGAGTAAATATACCAGGGACCATGATCATGTGCACATAGCTTGATCTAAGGTTCCTGCTGGGCGAGTACCAGGAGAATTGAGCTTGAAAAAAGATGGACGGGCTCTATAAAGGGCCTTATGGATTAGGCACAGAGCCTTGAAGGAGATCCTTCTCTCTACCGGGAACCAGTGAATGCCATACATTAGGTGAGAAATTGGTTGGAACTTGGGGACCAGCAGTAGTATTCTTGTTACAGCATTCTGTAAGGACTGCAGTGTTTTTATCCAAAATTTGGAGGTACCTAAATAGAGGGCATTACAATACTTCATTTTAGAGGCGATGAGTGCCATCATCTGCATTCATTTGAGCAGAGAAACATAGTTTGGTGTCAAAAATAACTCCCAAGTATCTTGCCTTTTCCATGGCTAAGGTAATGAGCCCAACTCTGAGGGCCACCAGGATGCATCCCAAAAAGAGGTCTCTTTCCCAAAAAGCAGAACCTCTGTTTTGTCCGAGTTTAGCTTCAGACAGTTTCTCTGCATCCAACCTACGACTGTGGCCATGCACCTGCAAAAGTTGTTTGCATCTTTTTCCACCTGTGATGAGATGGATACTACTATCTGTGTGTCATCCGCATTGGATAATTTGGCGAGGCCAAAACTATGAATGAGCTTTGCCAAGGGAGTGACATACTCATTAAAAAGGGTGGGACTGAGCGTAGAGCCCTGAGGCACCCCACAGGGGAGATAGAATGGTTTAGACTTTGCATCTCCCACCTCGCACCCTCTGTTGTCTACCTTCAAGGAACAAGCTCAACAATGTTAATGCAGTATTCTTAAAGCCAAGAGAATGAAGAAGTTTGATAAGAAGTGTGTGGTGAACCGTGTCAAAGGCAGCGGAGAGATCGAATAGGATTGATGCAGCTCTGCCGCCCTTATCCACTATGGGCCAGTTGTAGGAAGGCAAATACCGGTCGGTAACGGCCGATTTCGGCTGTTACCGACCGGTATTTGCAGATGGAGATGTAGGGGCCTGAATATGTGACAAATCGGTATATTTACCGATTCTGTAAATTTACAGATTCGGTAAAATACCAAATCGGTATATTTACCGAATCGGTAAATCTACATGTAGGTGGCACTGTAATCAGTGCCACAGGCCCTTACCGATTCGTTATTGACCACCAAATACTATTTGGTGGTAAATACCGAATTCCTGTGTACATGCACATCTGTGCATGTACACCTGTGCCATGTGGCACACATACATGCCCTAAGGGCATGTATGTGTGTCACATGGCACACAAGCCAGAATCAGGGGTGCAACAGGGTGTCAAAGTGACACCCTGTCCCCCTTGAAAATTCGGTATTTTTACTGTAATTGACATTGATTCCTATGGGCCTCACGGCCCATAGGAATCAATGACAATTACAGAATCGGTAAATACCGATTCGGTAATTCCCGAATCCTACAGATTCGGTAAAAAATACAGATTGTTTAACTACATCTCATTTACCGGGTCCAGAATACCGAATCGGTAAAATTTGGTAATCTAGAGTCGGTAAATTACCTACATCTAGCCCTATGTCTTTTATTTCCTGAGATGCAGCCATCAGTGCTGACTCCGTACAATGGCTTGCTCTAAAACCGTATTGAGAGGGGTCGAGCAAATGATTGGCGTCCAGAAAGGTTAGTATTTCTTCATTCATTGCCTACTCAAAAATATTGCCAGGAAACGGAAGATGGGAAATGGGTCTGTAGCTTTCCACCAGCTTGGGGGTCCAGGGAAGGTTTTTTCACCAAGGGCAAAATTGAGGCTTTTTTCCAAATATTTGTGTAAAACCCTGAGCTCAGAGCCACATTTAGACGGAAGTCCTCATCCTGGGATCCTCACCCTCCGCCTGGGACGACTCCTGGTGGCCCCCCGCCCTAGGCAGCGCATCCAAACCAACAGACCACGCACGTAACCTGGGCTTCATCCTGGACTCCTCCCTCTCCATGACCAGACAAGTCAACGCCGTCTCCTCGTCGTGCTTCAACATCCTACGCATGCTACGCAAGATCTTCCGGTGGATCCCCACCGAGACCAGGAAGACGGTCACCCAGGCCCTCGTCACCAGCCGACTGGACTACGGCAACGCCCTCTACGCCGGAACCACCGCCAAACTCCAGAAGAGACTCCAGCGGATCCAGAACGCCTCAGCACGACTCATCCTGGACATCCCCCGTCGCAACCACATCTCCGGACACCTGAGAGACCTACACTGGCTCCCGGTCAACAAGAGAATCACCTTCCGTCTCCTCACCCACGCACACAAAGCCCTGCACAACCAAGGCCCAGGATACCTCAACAGCCGCCTCAACTTCTACGCTCCCAAACGCCAGCTTCGATCGACCGGCCACGCCCTCGCCGCCGTCCCCCGCATCCGAAGAGCCACCACAGGGGGAAGGTCCTTCTCCTACCTCGCCGCCAAGACTTGGAACTCCCTCCTGACCCACCTCCGCCTGACCCAGGACCACCTCGCCTTCAGGAAGCAGCTCAAGACCTGGCTGTTCGAGCAGTAGCGGACACCCCCTCCCCTAGCGCCTTGAGACCCTCCGGGTGAGTAGTGCGCTATACAAATGCTTTGATTGATTGATTGATTGATTTAGTAGTTTCTTGAGAGGGCCAGCCACCTGGTTCCTGGTTGGCCACCAAATTGATGACCAGTGGAGGACAGGGGTCCGAGGGGGCTCCGGATTTGATGGAGTTCATGAGATTGAGTATTTTTTCCCACGTGAGAGGTGAGAACTTCTCAAAAATGGGAGATTCACAGGGCCCCGGGACTAATCTGGGGTACAGAGCCTCTGCCTGATATGGGGTGGGGTCAATGCTCAGTGTATTCAGAGAGAACACTTGACAAATAGAGTTGACCTTGAATTGGAAAAAATCTACCAATTTATTACTGAAGGATTCATCAGGAACAAAGATGTTATTGTTGTTCCATTTAGACAAATCTTTGACTATTTTAAAAAGTTCCCTAGTAGAGTTTGCAGCTAGATTGATTTTCCCCGAGAAATATTTGGTCTTTTCTGCTTTGATTAGCTATTTATACTCAAAAAGACCTTTTTCATATTTAATTTTTTCATCTGGAAGATAATCTTTACTCCATTTGAGCTCCTGATGTCTGCACTTAAACTGCGCAGCTTTTAGAACCTGCGAACACCAAGGGGCTGATGGACTTTTCCTGTGGCTCTTCAGTGTTTTCTGTGGTACCACTTTGTGACATACTAGCAAGTGTAGATAATTGCTACATTATCAATATTATTGTCGGGTGCAGGAGCTGATATAGAGAGAGCATCCTGCAAAGCCTCTGCTTCAAGAGTTCAGCGGCAGAAGATAACAGTACAGGAAGGCATATGTATATGAGTAGCACTTCTTAGCAATCACTTGAACAGCTCCTCCCTTTCCCCCATATTCTACCCCTAAATCTCCACACTGAATTCGTCCTTCTTTCCATTGTTTCCTCCTTTATTGCCTGGTCTCTACAGCCTCTTTTCTTCATCAGCCCACACGAGGTGCTATCTTCATTGTTTTATTGCCTTTTCTTTCCGAGTGCGTATTTTTAACTTTTTATCTCCATTCTTATACATTTCTTTTCTTTCTTTTGTCTGTTCTGTGCGGCACATCTGTACAGAGGAGTTTCCAATATGTCTTCCCCTGGAGCTAACTCATCCACCCAGATTTGCAGTACAGCCGCAGCCCATTAACTCCTATTGTTTAGATCACCGGTGTACGGCAGCTATAGCATAAGATGCAATAGGAGACCGTGTTTTAAATAGTTCCACTGATGTCAGCTCTGCAGTTGAATGATGTGAAGACTGACAGTCAAAATACGGATTGCACCATCTGAACTGAAAGTGAGCCCTGTTCTTCTTGGGAATGGCAGAAGTCAACGAAGCCACCGTGGATGCTGCATCTACTCAAGTCAGTAAACCATTCAAAGCGATACAAAAGGGGATGATGGACGGAGCGTTTGAGCAAATCGAACACTCACCCCCAGTCAACTGATCTGGGTTTAATCCATCACCATTCTTTAGCCCACTCAGCCACCCCAGTTCAGACATGGCTATATGCAAATCAGTCTGACCCTGTGCCTCATGGGAACAGTCCAGCCCGAACTGCCAAGCCATGTCTTCCCTGGACCGGAAACAAGCATCCTGGGACCGGTTTCGGATTCATAATCCTCATCAGCCAGGCTATCTTGAATCCAGTGGCCAAGTGAGCAAGGGACTCACATCTGTGCATACCCTGCCACACTTAGGGCGAACAAAGCGATACAAAAGGGGATGATGGACGGAGCGTTTGAGCAAATCAAACACTCACCCCCAGTCAACTGATCTGCGTTTAATCCATCACCATTCTTTAGCCCACTCAGCCACCCCAGTTCAGACATGGCTATATGCAAATCAGTCTGACCCTGTGCCTCATGGGAACAGTCCAGCCCGAACTGCCATGCCATGTCTTCCCTGGACCGGAAACAAGCATCCTGGGACCGGTTTCTGATTCATAATCCTCATCAGCCAGGCTATCTTGAATCCAGTGGCCAAGTAAGCAAGGGACTCATGTCTGAGCATACCCTGCCACACTTAGGGCGAACAAAGCGATACAAAAGGGGATGATGGACGGAGCGTTTGAGCAAATCAAATACTCACCCCCAGTCAAATGATCTGGGTTTAATCGATCACCATTCTTTAGCCCACTCAGCCACCCCAGTTCAGACATGGCTATATGCAAATCAGTCTGACCCTGTGCCTCATGGGAACAGTCCAGCCCGAATTGCCAAGCCATGTCTTCCCTGGACCGGAAACAAGCATCCTGGGACCGGTTTCGGATTCATAATCCTCATCAGCCTGGCTATCTTGAATCCAGTGGCCAAGTGAGCAAGGGACTCACGTCTGAGCATACCCTGCCACACTTAGGGCAAACGAAGCGATACAAAAGGGGATGATGGACGGAGCGTTTGAGCAAATCAAACACTCACCCCCAGTAAACTGATCTGGGTTTAATCCATCACCATTCTTTAGCCCATTCAGCCACCCCAGTTCAGACATGGCTATATGCAAATCAGTCTGACCCTGTGCCTCATGGGAACAGTCCAGCCCGAACTGCCAAGCCATGTCTTCCCTGGACCGGAAACAAGCATCCTGGGACCGGTTTCGGATTCATAATCCTCATCAGCCAGGCTATCTTGAATCCAGTGGCCAAGTGAGCAAGGGACTCACGTCTGAGCATACCCTGCCACACTTAGGGCGAACAAAGCGATACAAAAGGGGATGATGGACGGAGCGTTTGAGCAAATCAAACACTCATCCCCAGTCAACTGATCTGGGTTTAATCCATCACCATTTTTTAGCCCACTCAGCCACCCCAGTTCAGACATGGCTATATGCAAATCAGTCTGACCCTGTGCCTCATGGGAACAGTCCAGCCCGAACTGCCAAGCCATGTCTTCCCTGGACCGGAAACAAGCATCCCTGGACCGGTTTCGGATTCATAATCCTCATCAGCCAGGCTATCTTGAATCCAGTGGCCAAGTGAGCAAGGGACTCACGTCTGAGCATACCCTGCCACACTTACGGCAAACGAAGCGATACAAAAGGGGATGATGGACGGAGCGTTTGTGCAAATCAAACACTCACCCCCAGTCAACTGATCTGGGTTTAATCCATCACCATTCTTTAGCCCACTCAGCCACCCCAGTTCAGACATGGCTATATGCAAATCAGTCTGACCCTGTGCCTCATGGGAACAGTCCAGCCCGAACTGCCAAGCCATGTCTTCCCTGGACCGGAAACAAGCATCCTGGGACCGGTTTCGGATTCATAATCCTCATCAGCCAGGCTATCTTGAATCCAGTGGCCAAGTGAGCAAGGGACTCACGTCTGAGCATACCCTGCCACACTTAGGGCGAACAAAGCGATACAAAAGGGGATGATGGACGGAGCGTTTGAGCAAATCAAACACTCACCCCCAGTCAAATGATCTGGGTTTAATCCATCACCATTCTTTAGCCCACTCAGCCACCACAGTTCAGACATGGCTATATGCAAATCAGTCTGACCCTGTGCCTCATGGGAACAGTCCAGCCTGAACTGCCAAGCCATGTCTTCCCTGGACCGGAAACAAGCATCCTGGGACCGGTTTCGGATTCATAATCCTCATCAGCCAGGCTATCTTGAATCCAGTGGCCAAGTGAGCAAGGGACTCATGTCTGAGCATACCCTGCCACACTTAGGGCGAACAAAGCGATACAGAAGGGGATGATGGACGGAGCGTTTGAGCAAATCAAACACTCACCCCCAGTCAAATGATCTGGGTTTAATCCCTCACCATTCTTTAGCCCACCCAGCCACCCCAGTTCAGACATGGCTATATGCAAATCAGTCTGACCCTGTGCCTCATGGGAACAGTTCAGCCCGAACTGCCAAGCCATGTCTTCCCTGGACTGGAAACAAGCATCCTGGGACCGGTTTCGGATTCATAATCCTCATCAGCCAGGCTATCTTGAATCCAGTGGCCAAGTGAGCAAGGGACTCATGTCTGAGCATACCCTGCCACACTTAGGGCGAACAAAGCGATACAAAAGGGGATGATGGACGGAGCGTTTGAGCAAATCAAACACTCACCCCCAGTCAACTGATCTGGGTTTAATCCATCACCATTCTTTAGCCCACTCAGCCGCCCCAGTTCAGACATGGCTATATGCAAATCAGTCTGACCCTGTGCCTCATGGGAACAGTCCAACCCGAACTGCCAAGCCATGTCTTCCCTGGACCGGAAACAAGCATCCTGGGACCGGTTTCGGATTTATAATCCTCATCAGCCAGGCTATCTTGAATCCAGTGGCCAAGTGAGTAAGGGACTCATGTCTGAGCATACCCTGCCACACTTAGGGCGAACAAAGCGATACAAAAGGGGATGATGGAGGGAGCGTTTGAGCAAATCAAACACTCACCCCCAGTCAACTGATCTGGGTTTAATCGATCACCATTCTTTAGCCCACTCAGCCACCCCAGTTCAGACATGGCTATATGCAAATCAGTCTGACCCTGTGCCTCATGGGAACAGTCCAGCCCGAATTGCCAAGCCATGTCTTCCCTGGACCGGAAACAAGCATCCTGGGACCGGTTTCGGATTCATAATCCTCATCAGCCTGGCTATCTTGAATCCAGTGGCCAAGTGAGCAAGGGACTCACGTCTGAGCATACCCTGCCACACTTAGGGCGAACAAAGCGATACAAAAGGGGATGATGGACGGAGCGTTTGAGCAAATCAAACACTCATCCCCAGTCAACTGATCTGGGTTTAATCCATCACCATTCTTTAGCCCACTCAGCCACCCCAGTTCAGACATGGCTATATGCAAATCAGTCTGACCCTGTGCCTCATGGGAACAGTCCAGCCCGAACTGCCAAGCCATGTCTTCCCTGGACCGGAAACAAGCATCCTGGGACCGGTTTCGGATTCATAATCCTCATCAGCCAGGCTATCTTGAATCCAGTGGCCAAGTGAGCAAGGGACTCACATCTGAGCATACCCTGCCACACTTAGGGCGAACAAAGCGATACAAAAGGGGATGATGGACGGAGCGTTTGAGCAAATCAAACACTCATCCCCAGTCAACTGATCTGGGTTTAATCCATCACCATTCTTTAGCCCACTCAGCCACCCCAGTTCAGACATGGCTATATGCAAATCAGTCTGACCCTGTGCCTCATGGGAACAGTCCAGCCCGAACTGCCAAGCCATGTCTTCCCTGGACCGGAAACAAGCATCCCTGGACCGGTTTCGGATTCATAATCCTCATCAGCCAGGCTATCTTGAATCCAGTGGCCAAGTGAGCAAGGGACTCACGTCTGAGCATACCCTGCCACACTTAGGGCGAACAAAGCGATACAAAAGGGGATGATGGACGGAGCGTTTGAGCAAATCAAACACTCACCCCCAGTCAACTGATCTGGGTTTAATTCATTACCATTCTTTAGCCCACTCAGCCACCCCAGTTCAGACATGGCTATATGCAAATCAGTCTGACCCTGTGCCTCATAAGAACAGTCCAGCCCGAACTGCGAAGCCATGTCTTCCCTGGACCAGAAACAAGCATCCTGGGACCGGTTTCGGATTCATAATCCTCATCAGCCAGACTATCTTGAATCCAGTGGCCAAGTGAGCAAGGGACTCACGTCTGAGCATACCCTGCCACACTTAGGGCGAACAAAGCGATACAAAAGGGGATGATGGACGGAGCGTTTGAGCAAATCAAACACTCACCCCCAGTCAACTGATCTGGGTTTAATCCATCACCATTCTTTAGCCCACTCAGCCACCCCGGTTCAGACATGGCTATATGCAAATCAGTCTGACCCTGTGCCTCATGGGAACAGTCCAGCCCGAACTGCCAAGCCATGTCTTCCCTGGACCGGAAACAAGCATCCTGGGACCGGTTTCGGATTCATAATCCTCATCAGCCACGCAATCTTGAATCCAGTGGCCAAGTGAGCAAGGGACTCACGTCTGAGCATACCCTGACACACTTAGGGCGAACAAAGCGATACAAAAGGGGACCATTCAACACACGTCTAAGGTTTGAGCCGTGGTCTTCTGCTCAAACTTCATCTGGTTCATCTAAAACAATTCTTTCAAAATAACACAAACTTGATGTATTTAAATATGTGGAGGTGCCAGGCCCTGCGCAATAATAATAGGAGTGGTATGCCATTAGATTCACACAAACCTCTATGCTTGTCTCTCTCTTTATATTACTCTTTCATTGTCTTTCTCTGTATCTCTCTGTGTCACTTTCTTCTTTATTGCCTCCTCTCTCTCCCTTGCCACTTCTTTTGCACTTGTCGTCCAGTCTCTATCTATAGTCGATGTCCTCTCTCTCTACTTTTGCTGCTCCCAGGAGATCCTGAAAGAAGAGGATCCATGAGGAATTTGTTGGAAGACCTTTAAGCAGCAGCATATTCGTCCTGCAGAGAACACTGTCAGTGTTTGGGGGCAGAATATAGAATTAAATTGTTGGGAGTTAGGAACAGTACCGGGGAGACCGCACTCAGACCTGGTTAGTATAGGAAATGGTGTTTTTTGATTTCCACCTGAGATCATGTTTATCTTTACAAACCTCAGTTGGTGTGACTCTTGGATTAATAGCAGGGAAAGCTTTCTGAACACCTATCACTGCATGGGTGTTTCCCCGACAATATGGTGCCTAATTGGAAAACACTTAGGGGGTCATTAGGATGAGGGGGGGACTTTGTCCGCCCATCATCCTAGCGGGGTTTGGGACCGCCCGCCATAAGTGCGGGGGTCCCGGGGGTGGCATTAGGATGTGCCCGCCACTGTGGCGGGCACATCCTGCATTTCTAGCATTTAGGCGGGCGGTGCAGAGAGCACCGCCCGAGTAAATTCTAGAAATGCTTTTCAGCATTTGCATAAACAAAGCGGCAGGCACCACGCGGTGCCTGCCGCTTTGTTCATGCAAATGAAGGGGGGTACCACAGGTACCCCCCATGTGCAATCCCACCCCTCCTTCACTCTGGGGGCCCACAGGGGGCCCCCAGAGAGAAGACCGCATGCCTTTCCGTGGCGGCATCGCCGCCACGGAAAAGCATCTACCAAAGCCCATTGTAATTTGCTATTTGTAATTTACTAATGTCTGTAGCAATGCAAGGCAGCAAGAAAAGTTTCTCTGCTGCATTCTGTGAACATGAAGAGAAGAAATGCACCATATCTACTAAGATATGGCACACTTCTCCTCCCTCCTAGCCCTGGCATACTGTGTGCTGCCTAGCGCCAAAGTAGGAACCCTTGCACCATGCTGCAAGGGTGCCTGCGTTATGGGCTGGATTGTTTTTGTGCAGGAAGGAATACCAGGGCCGGACTGGCCATAGGGCTATTCCCCGGTGTGCCACACAGGTGGGGGCCGATTTTGGGCCCATGGAGGCCGTTTTTGTTACAGGGCCGTTTTTGCAGCATAGCTGCAAAATCGGCCTTGTACCAAAATCGGCCGAAAACCGGCCCGGCAAAGAGCTCGGTGGCACCTCCAACCCCCCCGAGTGGGGAGGGGAGGAGGGGTGGCCGGCCGAGCACTTTGCCAGGGTCGGTTGTGGTTTCCAGTCTGACCCAGAGGAATACCAACCTTCACATGCACAATACAAAGAATCATTTTCCTTTTTCTATGTGTAATTCCTAATGCAACATAATAGAAAAAGAAATACTTAGAAAAATAAAAATCTCTTCATTACACCATCCTCTGGCAGGCATACATATAAATGTGGAATTGCATCAAATCCTTGGGTGCATATACAGGAATGCTCATGCTCGATACAGGGAAAGCCTACCTGGTCAAAAAGTAACATAACTTATTGCATGTCACTGCATTGCGTTATATTTCTTTACAAAGTTACACAAGGTGGCACAAATCGCTCCTCACATGGCTATGTAAATCTTAATAGAACGGCTGCATTGTTTTCGCATCACCTTGCGCGATGCAAGGACAACACAAATGCTTAAGAAGTCTGGGCTTTAATATCGGATGCAGCAAAACGTCCTGAATATGGAACTAACAAGATTGAAAAGTGGTTGCCAGAGCCCAGTAACAGATGATAAAACCTCAGTGTTAAAATGTCAGATGTAATCTGTTTCATCATTTAAAACATGAATGAATGCTGAAAATATGTTTGTATTTGTCACAATAAAGACTTTTATAAAAGTGATTCAATTTGCCTTTCTATAAACTTGAGTCAGCTCCAGTTTGCCAAGGTACCGGCCTCTTGCACTGACCTTCAAATCGTTTTCTCTCCAACTCCAGGGCACTTGATTAGGTGTCAACTTCCTGAACAATTATTGGTCTGCCAGAAACAAAAGTAGTTCTGACTCCCTCCACTTGTGCAATCCCAAAGAGAGCATGGGACCTTTCTTCAGGGGGGTCAGACAGGAGTGTTTTTCACCTTTATGAGGAGCTGACTCCACAAAAGCAGTATAAAGGAACACAAAGGTGGTCAGAGGAAACCCAGGGAGAGACGCCTGTACAATCTTAGAAACCTAGAAATAGTCTTCTTGACATTGCTTATACCATGCAATACAAGAAGTCCTGAAAGATCTAGCTGAAGAAATGGCAGAACTTTACAATCATAGAGTGAAGGAAGAATAGTCACTAGTAAATGTGAATTATAAAATAAGTCTCCCACCACCGAGAATCCGAAATGGTGCCTGACCGGACACATAAAGATATCTGCATACAAGAACTGTTCTCCCCCTAAAGAGGAATGCTCGGAAGGCATACAAAAGTATAGTGAAGCAGGGGAAAGAAGAACTGAGGCGGTCAGCATGGGATGACCTGGAAAGAGGTAGTTCCCTTAAGGACTCGAAAAGCTTCTGGGAAGTTATAAATCGCCCATTATTCAATGGGGAGATGGGTAGGATGGATTGCCAGATATTGGGGGATGTTTGGGAAGCCCACTATGCGGCCATTTTTAATCCCAAAGGCTGCCAATATAAGGTCCCCAGTGAGGATTTGTCCTAAGATCTAACGTCTGCCTTTCACCTAAGTGTGTCATTCTCAGTAGCTGTGAGGAATGAGTATGAAAGCTCATGGCCGGGATGGAGTGCCATTAGATCTTTTTAAACTAATCCTAAACTCTGGGCCCCATTATTGACAAATGTGTTCAAAGCAATGGTAATCAGCTCTATCCCGCCATCTTGGAAGGAGGCTATAGTCGTCCCTGTGTTTAAAAAAGGTAACAGACATGACCCTTCTCTTACAGGCCAATCTCCCTTATTAATGCCATAACGAAGTTGCTGGGAAGGGTTGTCCTTGCTCAACTTGAAACGTGGGCGACAGACACTGTGGTAGTTGCTAGATCACAGTATGGTTTTAGGAGGGGGATGGGCACTACTGAACAGTGCCTCAACTTGTCCCTGATTATGGACAGGTACATGAGGGCCAGGAAGGGTTGTACTCATCTGGACTTCATGGACCTGTCTAGTGCTTTTGATACTGTAAATCAGGATAAGCTGTGGACACTGATGGGGAAAATGGGAGTTGAGGAATCTTTAATTTCTATTCTCCACAAGCTCCACGCCTCTACACCTGTAACAATCAGATATGGTGCTAACGGCGAGAAAAAACTAGGCTTATTGCATTGGCGGAGGGCGTCCTGCAGGGATGGATCTTCGCTCCATTTCTCTTTCTAATATACACCAATGGCCTTGATGCTTTCTTGTCAGATAAAGATCTTGACTGTCCATACATTGGGGGCATTCAGGTTCCACTTTTTTCTTAAGCGCATGATACTGTTTTAATGCCCCTAACAGCAAATGGCATCCAAAAATCTCTTAATGCATTTTCTGATTATATGTTGTCACTTGATCTTAAAGTTAATTTTACAAAATCTTATGCTATGGTCTGTTGGCCTAAAAAGACTAAAACTATAAATTATGCTGTGGGTGCGAAGAAGATTGACAAAATGAATAAATGTAATAATCCAGAAAACCTTTTTAACAATAAGCTGAATTTAGATTTGCTTGTTACTACAATGTTGCACAACGTAGGTAGGGTGGTTGAGGGACTTTTTCGTTTTGCCAGCAAATTGGGACATAAACCGGTGACTGAGCTAGTTACACTCTATAAAGTCAAAAGTGTACCTGTGGTAACATAAGGAGCAAGCGTATGGGGTATCATAACAGCTGTCAGTTGTAAATTATGTAAAATACATTTATAAAAAGGCTACTGATGATTCCAAATCGTTCCCCCACAAGCTTTTTTCATTATGAGTTGGGGCTTGACTTTGTAAAAGACTGTGTAAATATTGCCCCCTTACTCCTATGGGCTAAAATGTGGTTATCGGAAGAGCTGGCGTTCTCCAGAGAGATTATCAAAGATTGTCTTAACCTCGATGGTGCCCTTACTATCCCTGGCTCTGATTTGTCAGGGATTGCTTTTATAAGTTAGGCCTAGGACATTATTTTGATTGCCCAACCAGTATCCATGAGAATGCGAAAAAGATCATAAAAGAGGTGCATTCCACAGGGGCAAACACTCGCGGCTCTCAACATGAGGTAGCAGGCCCTCTTTGTTTATTCCCTGTTCAGCAGCAATTTTATTTAACGCTCACTACAAATATTCAGAAACGTTTTTACATAACAAGATTCCGTTTCCTTACCCTGAATTTCCTAGTGGCATTTCTGAAACAAACTGGGTGGGCTGACAATCTGGTGCCCCGCCCTTGTGATAATTTGGCAGCCCAAAGCACTCAGCACCATATGCTATTTTGCACTCTTTACAAAGAACCTAGACGAAAATATGTAGTCCCTATTTTAAAAGAAATTAAGCCATGTTCTTATATTGATGGTTTTAACTACCTGCATTCTCTGGCTACACATGGGGGTCGATTCCGATTCGGGAAAAAAAACGTCCGTACGATTTGTATCTGGAGCCCTCTCCGTACGAATCGTACCCGTCCGTCCGAGTCGCGAAGTACGATCCGTATTTCGTGAATCCGTCCGAATCGTCGCGATCCGTATGTATTGCAAGGCTGAAACCGTGAACCGTACGACTCGTACACATACCGTACGACTTGTACACATACCGTACGACTCGTACACATGCCATACGACCCGACGAGTACGATCCGGACCGGGGTATGAGGACGCAATTCGTACGGTCTACGTCAGGTAAGGGCGAGTCGTACGGAAAAGCAAACAAACACATACACACCTTACGGTCCATACCCCCAATGATCGCAGGGGTAGGCACCGTACCCCTGCGATCATGGGGTGTACGAGCTGTACCCCCATTGTACGATCGGTGTACGAGCCGTACCCCCATTGTATGATCGGTGTATGAGCCGTACACCCATCGTACATGGGGTACGGCTGGTACACCCATCGTACATGGGGTACGGCTCGTACACCCATCGTACAATGGGGGTACGGCTCGTACACCCACCGTACATGGGGTACGGCTCGTACACCCATCGTACAATGGGGGTACGGCTCGTACACCGATCATACAATGGGGGTTCGGCTCGTACACCGATCGTACAATGGGGGTACAGCTCGTACACCCCATGATCGCAGGGGTACGGTGCGTACCCCTGTGATCATGGGGGGTACGCACCGTACCCGGGGGGGCCGTTCCGTACCTGTTTCGGCGCAAACTCTGCTTTTATGGCTGTTTTTAGCTCCCGTAGAAAAAGGGTCCTACGGTGCGTACCCAACACGTATCGTACTTGCTGGGTCATAAAATCCAGTCGCGAACCGTACAGATGTCGCGTACAGTGAGTTCCGAGGGAGAATCGTACGGAGATTAGAGTCGTACGGTGTCTTGTACGACCTGTACGGAGTACGGCTCCTGGTACGAATCGTAATTCGGCGTACGTACGGGGGACGTTGCAGGGTACGATTCATACGGGAAAAACGCTCCGAACGGCTATTCGGAGCGGTTTTTCCCGAATCGGAATCGACCCCTGGATGTATGTACTGGGGTCTCCAACTTAATTTAAGTTGCAATTGCTATTAGGAAACAGTATTAGTAGTTGTAGCTGAAATGGATTAGCTTGATTCATCATCATACATTTTAGGTGTCTCATGAACTATAAGGTGTGATTACTTTAAGATTGAATTTTAAGGATTGTATTCTTTTAATCCCACTTTTATCTCCCTTTTAATAACTGAATTGTATGAATTGCCATTCACGTTGTTTTGTAAATAGGCCATCACAATTATAAATTGTATTGCTGATTTTTTGCACTTTTATGGTTCTCTTTTTTAAACCAAATAAAGTTACTTTGACTTTGAGTATTGTTTGCTTTTTCTACAGAAAATCATAACCGGTGATCCATTTTATCAATGCTCGTCATTTTAGTGTCATTTTTAATCACTATTTGATAATACTTTAATGTTTTTTTGTGCTGGTAAATACGAAACATGCATTTTCTCTGATGGTTAGTCTGTCACTTCTGCTAATCTACCAATAGTAAGTCTAGAATTCATCAGAGCAGCTTAGATTGTTCAAAACTATAGTATCTCAGCCACAGCATACATCAAGATACAGGCATAGAAACATTTGAAAATAAGAATGAACATCAGTTTCAGAAATGCAAATACAAAAATGTATTAAAAATCAAAAGGCCAAATTCTGTCATAACAGAATTTTGACATCTATTTCCCAAATAATGAACTTAGCCGTTTCTGCAGAGCCATCCCTAAACTTTTTGTCTTCAACCTCCTGGTTTCTGAACCCGCTTTTGTGTGCTCTGTGCACCTTACCACTGCTAACCAGTGCTAACACCCTTGTTCTCTCTCCTTTAAAACATGGTAAGTTTGGCTTATACCCAAACTGGCATATTTCATTTACTTGTAAGTCCCTAGTAAGGTGGCACTACCTGTGCTCGGGGCAAGTTGGCCTGCTGCACAGATTGTGCCACCCACTTAAGCAGTACTTTAAACATTTCTTAGGCATACCACTACAGCCTGTGTGTGCACTTTTAAACTGCCATTTTGATTGGGAAAATTAAACCTTTTGCCAGGCCCAAAGGGTCATTTTTAATATGTATAAGTAAATTATACAGAAGGCCCTGGAAAGCCCAGAACGCAGGGTACAGAGTATTTAAAAAGTTGGACGTATACAGTTCAATTTTACCAGTCCTAGTAGTAAAAAAACTCTTAAACTACTTTTTTTTATTACTGCATGGCATTCATCTCCCACAGAATAACATTGGAATTACCTTATTACATTTAATAAAATGTAATTGACAAATAAGAATAGGTATAAATGTTACCGTCCATATTCAACAGAGATATAGGGCGGTATGATGCCGCCCGCTTCACAGGTTTATCCTTTTTTTTAAACACCACAATGCTGGCCTCATGCCATGACTTAGGATAAGCGCCAGTCTGAGCTCGCCTAAATACAACTAACATATCCTCCTTTAAAACATAGAAAAAACTTTTATAAATCTCCAGCGGGAGTTTATCAGGCCCCGGTGCCTTACCAGCTGCTAACCCATTTATAGCCTGCTCTAATTCGGAAATCGTAATAGGAACCTCCAGTCTCGCTGCGTCCTCCTAACCAAGATCCTGCTCACAATACAACTGTAATAGTATTGCACCTTTTTGACTGTCGTAATATTCGCCAGCATATAATGTTTCATAAAACTGCTTAAATACATCCAGTATTTCAGTCTCATTCTCTACCAAGCGCCCGCTGGAGTCGACAAGAGAGTTGATTCTTTGGGCTGCTTCCTTAGATCTGAGTTTTTTGGCCAGGCGCCTGCCACTTGCCTCCCCATACTCATAATTCAACTGCCGCTTGCTAACATATTTTTTAGCCGCCTCTTGGCTCCATTGGAGATTTATTTTTGCCTTACAACGGGCCACTTCCGTTGTTAAGTCTCCAATGTCAGTGCCTGCCTGTATACCCTGCACAAGCATCTCTTCAGCCAATATGAGGCCCTGATATCATTCCTGTAGTTTTAGACCCAGCTGTTTTTGAGTATACAGCCCAAAACTAAGAACCTCCCCCCTAAAAGCGGCTTTAAAAGCATCCCATACATAACTCATCTCAGTACTCCCCCTATTGTTCCGAAAAAATTCAGTAATCCAATCCTTCATATAGGCATGACATTTTGGATCAAGCAACAGTTTACGATCGAAAGAAAAACCCCTAGGCTTAATAGCTACCCCAAATCCGGCTAAGGTTAAAACAACCGGGCCATGGTCCGATGTGACCCTTGGGTAGACCTGAATACACGCATCAATCAGAAAATGTTGCGGAGCAAAAAAATAATCCAGCCTCTCCAGCTTCTGGTGAGGAGAGGAAAAAAAAGTGTATTCTGGATCACTACCCCTAAGTGAGGCCCATGAATCTATCAACCCATGTGCAGAAATAAGTGATTGAAGTGACTTAAAAACTTTTGGTTTCCTGCCAATATACTTATAACTTGCATTGCCCAATGAAATTGGTTGTAGGTTTATATTTAGGTCGCCACATATAATTACAGGAGTTGGCCATGCCGCTAATTCAACATTAAGAATGTCTAAAATTGGGGCCTCGTCTAAGTTAGAGCCATATATAAATGCATCGGAGTGTCGGATGACCTTAACTACTCACCCTGGTACAGGAAACACTTGAGGCACTGTATTGGTGGACCACAGACTCTCATGGACCTCCTCACTTTTCCTGCCCGCCATTTTGCTGCTGCTCTTGGCCGTTTTTCTCTTGTCCCCGGCTTGTCTTCTTGCCCATTCCTTCGTCTTTTACCCTTTTCCCTCATTTCCCCCTTGATGTTCCTCAAATGTTTCCTCCCTTTTATGCATTGCCTTCTCTCCCTACCCTTGATTACCTCCCACCCTAGCTTGGTGTTGTGACTTCGTCCCCCCTACAACCCTACTTAAGGGAACTCTGCCTGAGGATCTCTACTATATGTGCTTATTTTTGTTTATAGGGATAACTCTTATCACTAGTATTTGCAGTAGATCTTTGTACCATCTACCGTTCCTATGTGACCCTTGAGTATATCCAGTCATATCCCTTCCCTATGTATATAGAGATAACTCTAATCACTAGTATATGCAGTAGACCGGTGTGCTCTCTTCCATTTCTATGTGACTCTTAGAGTATATCCATGTGTATCCCTTCCCTATGTATATAGAGATAACTCTAATCACTAGTATATGCAGTAGACCGTTGTGCTCTCTTCCATTTCTATGTGACTCTTAGAGTATATCCATGTGTATCCCCTCCCTATGTATATAGAGATAACTCTAATCACTAGTATATGCAGTAGACCGCTGTGCTCTCTTCCATTTCTATAAGACTCCTAGAGTATATCCATGTCTATCCCTTCCCTATGTATATAGAGTAATCACTAGTATATGCAGTAGACCTTTATACCATCTTAGAGTATATCAACGTGTATCGCCTCCTTGTGTGACTTTACATCTTGTACATTTGCAATTTTTTTCCGTGTGTATCCTTTTTGTAACGCATGTAATCCTAAGTCCTTATGTTTCTCAACTGGTGCTTATGTAAAGCGCTCTGACACCTTCGGGTAAAGTTTGCGCTATAGAAAATCGCATAAATAAAATAAAATAAAATAAAATAAATATATAGAGCATAACGTAAATTTTGACAACCCTACAACACACTCAGCTATTGCCCATCTACCAAGTCCGTCCGTCAATATCCGGCCTGTATTCCCAATATTTTTTTTACCAGAATTGCAACACCACGAGATGTGCAGGCTTGTTTAGTACATGCCACTACATTATAGCCCAATTCAGTTAACAGTTTCCGTTTAGCCCATACTATATGCGTCTCCTGCAAACAAATGACGTCACAGCGAAGCATCTGAAGCTCCCTTGCAACCCCCTGCCTTTTATTAAGAAGATTCAATCCCCTGACATTTAATGTACCCAATCCGATACTCTTAACCGACATCAGTCTCTACCATAGCAGCATAAACAAAAGGCCTGCGCCTAACATAGCGAAGTTTCATACAATAAAAAAATGTACTCATGTATTAATTTTATTTTTAACCCCTGCCCCCTACCACCTCCTACCCCAAATCCCCCACCCACCCAACCCTTCCCCCCCACCACCTACACCAGGGCGTAAGGACCATGTCCTCAGTGATGAAAGTGATTGTGCATTGCCCCCCCCCCCCGAGGCCCTCAACCAGACCGTCACCCATCGTCCGTCACCTCAGGTCTTTTCAATTAGAACACAATCCTCTTCCGGAAATGGATAGGAAAACATAATGTGTACAATCGGTTATATGCTCAAAGCATTTTATAGTCAAATACCTTCAAGACTAATTAAGTCATTACCCTTACGATCAAATATTATATGCATATTATGCTCGCAATCAATCTAGTAACAATCCATAAGAGGGAGAAGAGAGGAAAAAAATGAGACCACAAAGATAAAATAAGAAAAAGAAAAAAAACAGAAAGCCTGAAAGTTAACTGTTATAGAGTAAGAAAGCAAATACAATGTATTATTGACTGCCAAGTGACTTCAAAAAGTCTTGTGCCAAAATTTCGGATGTAAAATACTGTGTTTGTTCTTTGTAAATCACTTTTAATTTGGCAGGATTTAGGAGAAATGTCTGTCCACCTTTAGCTTGAAAGGGCGAAATTAGCTGTCTCAATTGGCACCTTTGCTGTACAGTGGAGGGACAAAAATCAGGACGAACAAAAAATTCACATCCTTTACCAGAGCGACGTCTGTCTGGGCGTGCCAGATCATAGATTGCCTCGCGAAGTAGATAATTATTGAGACAGATTAAAATTGCTCTAGGCTGTGCATTCGCCCCTCCACTGGAATCACCACTTCTCCTGCATTGTACAAACGGAAATCTATGCGTCCTAATAACCTCTGTTTCCCAATGCCAGTCTTTTAAGTCAGGGAAGGCCTCCTTGAACACTTCAACAATAAACTTTCTTACATCCTGTCCTTCTTTAAACTCCGGTATACCCAGGACGCGTAAATTATTGCGCCTCGCATGATTTTCCAAGTCTGTGAGCTTCCACTCAACGTCCGCTTTAGTCTTTTGCAAAATTTCAATAGCCGATTGTTGCTTAGTCAAAGAGTCCTCTGCACCAGAAATACGCTCTTCTGCTTCCACTACCCTGGTGGTTATCTCTGCATAGGATTTTGCCATCCGACGTACCGTATTCTGCAGTTTCCGTACTGCTCCTTGTGTGCGTATGCTTTCTGCCTTTGTCTCTGCCCGATGGGCCAATATACTCTTATAGATAATATTCAGGGTAACCGCATCATCATCATCGGGATTATTTAGACATAGTGCTGGTTTCTGACCAAGTGTCTCAGGTGATGTGCCGTCCCATCTGGGCTGATCGAGAGGCAACATAAGGGGGGAACTTTCATCAAACTCTTGCACTTTTCTCACAGTATCTTGATTCAAAGACTGCACTAGATCATCACAAGTATTTCATCTTCATCCCCCCAGTCACGAACAGTGCTAGCATTATCATTTTCAGAAACCATTGATAAGTCGGACATAGAATAAAATTTGCCCTCTGAGACAGCGGATTTAGCATTGTTTCCTTCATCATTTACTTTATCCGCAGCGGAGCCCATCCCATCGTTGTCTACGCTAACGGATGTGAGTACGACCATGGTAGCTGGAGAACTGCTCGGTGCCATCAAGCTATCAACAGCCACATCTGCACCAGGATTTACCACATTGCCTTTATCTGTCAAAGCGGCTGATGTTGAATTGTCCACTGAGAGAACATTTAGAAAAGAGGGGTTTTGAGTGGCGGCTCCCACCTCTATAACTGATTTAACTTTTGGGCCGGATTTTTTTATAAAGATTGCGGACACGTCTGGCTGTGTACTTGCTTGCTCACCTGGTGCCAAGGAATTGCAAGGCTGCTCACTTTGCTGGCGTCTAGCACCGCCGTTTACACTCCCTCTGCCTCTCGGTACTGACGGGGCATTATCCAAGTCCGTATTTACAGCACCAAGTGCCGCACCGGCACAACCGACATCCATTGCATCTGACCAGGTTGCTTCCCCACCTGAACTTGCAGCAGTAGCAGCGCCGCGGGTTCTGGCTCCTCTCCCTTTTGGAGCCATAGCTTATGCTGGTGTGAGAGTCAGCCTTAACAGCTAATCGCTACAGCTGCTGCAATCCACTCTAGGCGCCGGACGGTAAAATGTATTAAAAAATTCTGGCGACTAGGTTGGCGGAAGTGATTACTCCATTGGTGTCTATACGACAACACGGATTAATTCCCAATCGTGGAACAACAAACCACGTTAATCGGGTAATAACTTTACTCGATCATGCTAATGGTACTGGCGAAGCCCTCAGCTTTATATTACTAGATGCCGAGAAAGCTTTTGATCAAGTTTCTTGGGGCTTTTTATTGGCTGTGAGGAGATGCCGTGGATTTGGGCCACAATTTATTATAGCCTTGCAGACACTAGATCATCAACCAGTAGCTAGGATTTGTACCATGGGACTCCAATCAGAATCAGTGTCTATATGGCGGGGATCAAGACAGCGGTGTCCCTGCTCCTCACTTTTATTTTCATTATACATTGACCCATTTTTAAAGATGATCAAAAACAGTCCTCAGAGACAATCAGTAATAATACAACAACAAGAGTACCGCGTCTTTGCATATGCTGATGATGTGGCTGTGGATTCCCCTAAACCAGCAGCAGCAATGCAGGAGATTGAACATCTGGCGGACGAATTCGGGGCAGTATCGGGCTATAAATTAAATACTGCCAAAACACAAATCTTATCTGTCAATGTTGGTTCTGATACAGATCAAAGGGTTTTGCAAGAGGTGACGTATCTGGGGGTGCGGATAAGGGCTTCGGCGTCCGCAATGGTTGAGTCTAATTGGGGTAAGCTGATGACTGGGATTCGTAATCAATTAGAGCTATGTGAATGTTTACATCTATCGTTGGTAGGTAGATGTAATGTCTTAAAAATGATGATCTTACCAAAAATACTATATTTTTTTAGATGTGTGCCCCTGGAGATACCTCGTGCTAATTTTGCACAACTCCAGTTTTTGTGTATGAGATTCATATGGGCACACGGAAAAGCTCGCAGAGCAAAGCGGTATATGGTCTTACCCAGGGCTGTAGGTGGGTGGGCTGTCCCTGATTTCACTCTGTATTACTACGCGTGTATGCTTCAACACATGAAAATACTGCTCACTGGGGTAGGGCCGATATACATAGCCGAATCGCTCTCCATATATTATATGCTTTTAGGCACTGAAGTAAAAAAAACGTTGTTTCTGAATTTGGACTGGAGCTATTATAAGCGCACAAGATTTAAGGTTCTCATAGCTGCATATAAAGTATTGAAAGCCATTAAAAAGATATACATGGTAGAAAAAGTTTCTTGGTATACGCCATTAATAGCTCCGATCTTTTTTCCCAGTGTATTCTGGGATCAGGTTGTGTATAACTGGCGGGCCAAAGGCATTACTATGGTTGGCGACTTATATATGGCATGTGGACTAAAATCGTTTTATCAGCTGAGGGAGCAATATCAGCTTTCTCGATCTGATTTTTTTAAATACTTGCAAATTAGGGATTATCTGTTGAAAGCCCGCTTGAATATACAACCTAACCCCCTCGTTGAAGCAAATAAGAAAGTGGCACGGATTGGTACGCTTAATAATCTCATGCTTGATATAATGCCTAACGATTTGGAAGCTCATACTTGCAAATGGGAGAATAGATCAGGATGTCAAGGCATACTGCTTGAGACTACTATTGAGTTAGCCGGATGATTATTTATGTCTGCAAACTTAGCTGCTCAACACTACAAGACCATTTTCTATTTGTACGTGACACCTGATAAAATAGCAAAATGGGGTGGGGATCAGGAGGGAAAATGCTTTCGCTGTGGGGCTCCAGCTGCTGACGTGGTACATATTTTCTACTCATGTGTGCAGTTGAGGAGCTTATTTGAACAGGTGGGCAAGTTTTTGACTGTGATTTTGGGAGCACCCATACAGTTGTCACCTATGCAGATTTTGTTGGGGGTAGAGATGGGTGTACTTGCGGATACTATACCCAGCAATGCTGTTTATCTGATCTTTGTAGCTAAAGCTGTGGTTAGGCTTTGTATAGCCTCCTGCTGGCTGCAAAAAGATGCTCCATCATTTGATGCCTGGCGGGCGAGGTTTTTTGCTATGTTTAATATCGAGTACAGTCTATATGCTCTGAAAGGCAGTCGGAAAAGGAAATTGGGGCAGCAAATCTGGGGTGCAGTTATGTCTCATTTGGATATGGATGTGTAAATCCCTCTGATTTCCTTTGTATTAATCTGCTTGTCCTCTGATTCTTACCCTGACTGGTTCATCTTATTCTTTGTTTAGCTAATTTGTGTTGTCTTATTCTACTTCATATTATTATATATGCCTCGCCTTCTGTTTGTTTGTTACTCATGTATTCTCAATAAAAATGTTAAATAAAAAAAAATACAAATAAGAATAGGTGACCAATTCATGTTTGGTGCTTTTGGAATTGTAAAGAAAAATCCTAACTTATGGTGAAGTTGGATTTTAAATATTAATTTTGAAAATGTCACTTTTAGAAAATTGCCGTTTTCCTGTCTGAGGCATTTGGAGCCTGCAACCTGTGTCTGGGTCACATGACTGTGTGTAACTGACAGTTGGGCTTTGTGTATTCCTCCTCGAAGCCACACACAATAGGGAGATTTGATGCGCCTGAGTGGGCCATCATTGCCAGGATGGGAGGAAGGAGCTGGGCACAGCCCCCTTACACTTGAATAGACTGTTTCCTGCCTCCACACAAAGGGCTGCATACCCTCTGTAGTTAGTCTGGAGCCAGGGAAAGGAAGGCATGCCTCTAGAAGCCTTGCCTTACTTCAAAGGCACAACTGGGTATAAATAATGGACCACAGATACCAACTCTTCAGTACACTTCTGATCCTGTGGATATTCGGTCAGGAAGAAGGACTGCCATGCTGCTGAAAGGACTGCCAATCTGCTAGACTGCTGCTCTGAAGGACTACTGCCCTGCAGTGCTGACCTGCTGACTGTTGCCCTCTTACCTGGGTGGGAAGGACTGGATCTGCAACTCTGACCACATGATCCCAGAGTGACTCCAAGGGACGGTTGGCTGGCCTCCTTATCAGAAGCCTTAGGGACGAAACAGGCTATCAACAAACTTGAACCCAGCACCTGGACTCTGCCATCTGTCAGTCCTGCCTTCCAAGAGGTGCCATCCCAGTCCTGGACTCTTGGAAGTGGTCCTGAAGGTGCTCTGCCAATTCCAGCTTTGGTCCTCATCAGAACTGACGCGAAGCCCTGCAAAGACTTTCGACACAACTGCCAGTTTCATTGCAACTGATGCAAATCCCCGCAAAGCTACATCACACAGCTAGGTTTGTTCATATACTGCCGAAATCAACATTTTGAACAGGTGCAACACCAAGGCTGGAATTGCTGTGATGCTCACACATTCCAAACCGTACTGAAGAGGTTGGCAATTGTGTGACTGTCCAAAGCAAAGGTATTAGGCTGTGGTGGGATTGCTCGAAGTAACACTGACTTACTAGATTACTGCAATAGTCTAGAACATGGAAAACTAAACAATGAACGCAAACAGCAGATAACTGAGTAGCGGCAGCAGGATTTTCAGGGTGCTGCCATGGAATGTTACCTAAGTGAGAATGGTGTTCGAACTCGCATATCCACTGACTCATCATCCTATATATTCCTCTAAGTGATTAAGCACCCGCTCTGGACACCTGTCTTAAAGCTATATATCACTCACACCTTAATTGAACATGTTCTGTTGGTGATGAACGCTTGTACAACTCTGCTCTGCTAGATCTGCTCTGCAGAAAATTGGAGGATTGCACATACTGCTTTCTGAGTGAGAAGGAAGCTTGCTTTGATACTGTCTCTATTCTGTGAGTCTGTCAAGCTTTCACAGCTGCTGTCCGATTTGTTCCTGTCCTGTGATGAAACAAGCTTGTGCTGATGAGACTTCGAATCCGTCCCAAGATGTTTGTTATCAGTCTAGGAAGGACCTGGCCCGGCAGTTCGGGCTAAACTGTTTCCATGGGAAGCAGGGTAAAGACTGATTTGCATATTTCTGGGCCCAGTAGCATGGTGGGCATAGAAATGATGAATTCGGATGTGACCTGAGCGATTACCAGAGGCTGAGATTAATTTAAGCATTCCATCGATCCCCCTATTGTTTTTGCATTTGCCCCTCTAAGTGCACGGGGTATTCCAAGACAAGTGTCCCAGGATCACTGTGCCACTGGATTCAAGATAGCCTGGCAGATGAGGGACGATACCCCAAAACCAGTCCCAGGATGCTTGTTTCCAGACCAGGGAGGACTTGGCCTGGCACTTCGGGCTGAACTGTTTCCATGGGGAGAAAGGCCAAGATAGATTTGCATATGGCTGGGTCGAAACTGGGGTGACTGTGGGAAAAAACAATGGAATGGGATGTGGCCCTAAGCGACTGCCAATGGCTGAGATAAATTCAAGGATTCCATCCATCGCCTTTTTTTTTTGCATTTGCCGCCCTAAGAGCGCCGGGTATGCCCAAACATGGGTCTTGGGCTCACTGTGTCACTGGATTCAAGCTAGCCTTGCTGACGAAAGGTGAAACCCCAAAACCGGTCCCACAATGCTTGTTTAGGGTCCAGGGAGGACATGACCTGGCAGTTCAAGTTGGACTGTTTCCACGGGGAGCAGGTCAAGACTGATTTGCATAACGCTGAGTCAACCTGGGGTGGCATGGTGGGCAAAAACATGAATTAGGATGTGGCGCAAGTTATTGCGAGTGGTTGAGGTGAAATCCAGAATTCTGTCTATCATCTTGCTGTTTTATCACTTGCTGCCCTTAGTGCGCTGGATATGCCCAAACATGGGTCCCAGGCTCACTGTGCCACTGGATTCAAGCTAGCTTGGCTGATAAGAGTCTCGCCCCAAAACCAGACCCAGGATGCTTGTTTCCGGTCCATGGGGACCTGGCCTGGCAGTTCAGGTTGGACTGTTTCAATGGGGAGCAGGGTCAAGACTGATTTGCATATTACTTGGTCCAAACTGGGGTGGCATGGTGTGCCAAAAACTGATGGCTTGGGATTTGGCCCCCAGCAATTGCCACAGTCTGATATTAGTTCAAGCATTCCATCCCTCACCTTGTTATTTTTGCATTTGTTGCCTCTAGTTATACCTGAAGAATGGAAACTAGCACTGTTTCTGCCCAAGTTGTAGCTGTTGTGTGAAGAGGCATGTTTAAACTGCTGTTGCTCCAATTCATAAAAAATGCAAAGGATATTTTGAATGCATTTACATTACCTGCCCAGGACTGTTAGGAGCTTTTTGTGGACCCAGGGCAAAACTAGAAGCGGGGCCCTGACAAAGCGACATTGGTTTTAATTGCAACTTCCCAGCTTGACAAAACAGTGTGATCACAGGCAAGTACTTTTCTTCCCTCTGCCTCCTTTTCAGTCATTATCACAACTGAAAGCACCTTGAAAGCATGCATAAGACACATCTTGCAACGAGGAGTAATTGGCAGCCACTATTGAACTTCTTAGTTCATGTTGAATTGTTCTTCCTAACCAACAACACACTGCAATGGGGAAAAAGGAATCTTTAAATTTTGTTGTTGTGTTTTTTGTTAGCTTTTTTTTTATAGAATTCCTTATCGACAAACTAAGGGGCTTAGTTATGAGAGAGCTGTGCATCACTTTTGCACCGCTTCAAGTGGTTTATGCATGAAGCAGGACTCTCATTCAAAGTATGAAGCCATGCAAAACTACCCTGCATGGCTTTGAGTGGTCTCATAAATCATGAGTGAGGTGATGCAATGCAAATCGCTGCATTTCCTTACTCAGCCCCAGGGAGGCATTCCACTAGATTTGCAGTGGGTTTTCCCTCTCAACACAGATGGAAATTGACACTGCCCTAGATTTACAAAGTAATGTTAATCTGGGGAAGTACCAAATCCTTACACATCCTGAGGTGAGGTTTAACGAGGAGAAATATGGTTACGTTTTTTCCTCTTTCTATGTGTGCTGCACTCTACACCACCCCACTCTAGACCAGTCCATTCTACGCCACTCCACTCTGCCCCAAACTGCAACATGCCACTACACTCTATGCCACTCCATTTTATGCTGTTCTACTCTAAGCCACTCCACTCTATGCCACTCCTCTTTATGCCACTCCATTCTATGCAATTCCACTCTACATTATTCCACTCCATGCCACTCTACTGTACACCACTTCACTCTATGCAACTCCATCTATGCCACTCCATTCTACCTCACTACACTATACTTCACTCCAATTTATGTAACTCGACTCTAAACCACTCAACTCCACTCTATGCCACTCAACTTCATGCCACTCCACTCAACCCTACTCTACTCCATGCCATTTCACTTGAGGTTCCGTAAAAATTATTACGACGTTTTGGGCATTACAGAATATGGACGAGTTTGGTATCTACGAACCGTAAATGGCGAGTTCGATAAGTGTACGCATTTTTCGCTACACTACCTGATAGGGTTCGCCTAATATTACGTGTTCTTCATCTGAACCCTCGGGTTCCATTTTAGATACGGCATCCATTTTGTTTCTTGCCCTCACGTAGTCAGCGAGCAGGTAACTGTTCGCCCCCTGACCCTCTAGTTCCCAAGCCTTGCGGAAGACGCATATTCCTTTCATGCGTCTTTATGGCCGGAGGAATGACACAGCGAAGGCAGATGGCTCAGCTTGAGGGTAATCTGGTCGTGCCGGTCTATTGTGACAGCCGTGCAGGCGATGGGATCCAGCTCTTTGATCCTACGATCATGCTTCCGATATTACCCCCACACTCTTTTCTCTACACGTGTCTGACTTCCTTGCAGCTGCTCTTGTCTCTTTTTCTTGGTCATTTACAACTCTAATGGGTGTGCCTAATGGTGGGAAGATGTACTTTTACAGTTGGGAACCGGCATTGCTACTGTAATTATGTTCCGGGATTCTGAACACATGAAAGCGACCCTTTTGAAGTTTACTGTGGGAACTGAATTGTAATCTTTTGTTCGCATGTTGTGCGATGGCAACATTTTGTATAAAAGAGAGCGACCTACATATGCAATTTGAAGCAGACTCGCAGAACCTACATGCCGATGTACTTCTAATGACTCTTGTTTCCCTGCAGTAAATAAACGCAGATCTTTGACGCCGAAGGAAGTGTCCCGTGTCTCTGTCATTGTGCGCCGAAACAGGTATCCCATGAAGGTTATAGGTGTTGTTCCCTGGCACCGCTGGTTCTGTTAAAAGTCCAGTCCTTCAGTTGGCGCCCAACGTGGGGCGACATCAGCGGTACCGGTCCAAAGCCTGACGATCGTGAGGAACTTCGTGTGAAATCTCCGAGGGAAGGTGCACCCCGCTTCATCGATCCTGTTGTCGAAATAAGTGGCCCGAAGATTTTCCCTGCGAAGATTCCCGCCTCCTGACGGCTACGACGGACCGATGCCCTGACTGTCGACCTGTCTTCGACGCCCGGCGCAGACCTTACGTACAAGCGAGACGATAGACGGGCCTTCCTGGTGACGCCATTGAAGTTCTGAGTTAAGTATTTGTGGGTCGCTCCCAGTCCTTAGTGGTTGTTCTAGCTTCTTGAAGCTTTGTTGTAGCTTGTTAAAGCTTTGTTGTTCTAGCTCATTGAGCTTTGTTGTAGCCTTTTAAGTCTTTGTTGTATTGCATGGTTCCATTGCATTTGTGGTTCTTAGTTGTGGTTCTTAGTATTTTATTTGACAGTTGCAATTGCCAAAAACCGAGGGTTTTGTCTTACACGAAGATTTAGCACTTCGGTAACCCTTGAAGTTTGATACTAGGTTAGTGTGCACGATGCCTAGCCATAGTGGTTTGTTTGGTATCTTCAAATGTTGCGCAATGGATTCCCGGTTGGAGGACTCGTGTCCGATATCTCCAGTTGGAACTCCGATATATGAGCTCTACAGTCGACATGGTGTGGGTCCTATTATATATAATGAATACTGGGTCCGTTACACGAAGAAAGACGGTGTCCTTAGTTGGCCACCGCATGGAAGTTTTGAACTTACGATTTTAGATAATCTTGAAGCTAAATTATTTCAAAAGAAAGCTAGGCCAGCTATGTTTGATTCTTTTCGGCTGTGGCGTAAAGAGGCCAAGCAGAAAGAAATCAAACAGCTTAAAAAGGATCGAAGAGAAGGGTTTGTTCCGATAATGCAAGTTGTACAACAATGTAAGCGAGAAAAAGAAGAAAAAGAAATGGAAGTTTCCACTAGATTACATCATATGAGTGTAGATAAATGTTATCCGGTTTTACCGACTGGTCTAGATAAGAAAGAAGAAGATTCGAAGGAGGATTCCTTGTTAGCGTATTTAATGAAATCGCCACCTCCTTATGCACAGGGTGCTACGGCTCCTGTAGCTCCTCCTGTAGCTCCTCCTGTAGTTCCTCCTGTTGTTCCAGCGGCTGCGGGTCAGCCCGTTATTAATCCTACGTTTGTCCCACCACCTGTCCTTGTTCCTACTGCCCCTGTACCTGTACCTCCTCAATCTGTTATTTCTGTTACCCCGACTACCTTGTCTGTTTCTACTATGCCTTCCTTCGCTTCTAATGTTGTTGCTCCTGCTCTTTTTTCTTCTTCTCCTTCTGTTCGTAATCGTATCCCTAACACTGTTGCTACCCTTTATTCACCGCTTTCTGGTCAGTTATTCCTGTCTGATCTTTCCGAAATTCCTCAGAGACGGAGTCAGATCCCTAGTGGAAGGGAGAAAGAGACGTTAGTGACTCTGGCACATAGATGGATAAGACACCCTGCTAACTACACTCCACGTGTGGTCTTCGACACGTTTTCTCAGTTTAATGAGCCTACGCAGAGATTCGTGTTCGAAGAAATGTGTAACTTTTTGAGGGAAGAATGGTATAACGATGATCTAGATAACGTACCGCCCGATATAACTGAACTCCAGAGTCACTTTTCGAACGGTATGATTGTAGGTGGAGATGTACGACGTGCCTTGGAACGTTTGTTAGCGTCCAGATCCACAGTGCATTCTCGAGTGTCATTTGATGATGCCACTGAGAATTGGAAAGCGGCTCCTGGTCAGTATCCTATGAGAGAGGTTCCGCCACTTTGGGTGCCTGGTGATCCGCAAGCTAACCCTGCGGTTTTACCGCATTTTCGAAGAGTGTGGATACACCTCCCATGGAAACGATCGGAAGTTTTGCAAGTGAAGCAATCCTTGCCTGATCCGCGTAAGAATCCAGCTGGTTATTATAAGGAGCTATCCCAATTGGTGGAAGCTTCTGTTATGAAACTTGCCGACATCGACATGTTGTTCGGTAATGTTGTACCACAACCAGTTTGGGCGAAAATTCGTCAAGCAAACCACGCAAATGAGTTAGGTGGTGATTGGGCTGCACTGATAGCGGCTGATGCATTGCAAGTCGGTGGGGCTAAGCCTGAGCAGTTGATCTTGGATTTACCTCAGAAAATCATTACGCTCATGAAAACTCTCATGCCAGCGATGAAGGTGAACTGGGATAAGTTATCAGCTTGTAAGCAGAAGAAAGACGAGAGTGTCTCGGATTTCTTCACAAGGTTTGAGGAAGCGTTTGTCGACCACAGCGGTCAGGACATGGGCGCTGAGGGAGGCCAGCGGTTATTTGTCGACAAGTTCGTGTCGAATTTGTTGCCTGAACTATGCAACAAATTGAAGAATTCAGAAAGTGCATGGGCGGTTTCAACCACTGCACAGATATTAGCAACGGCTCATTACTATGAGAATAGGGAAAAGGAAGAAAGTGATCGTGTAGATAAGAAAACGAAGGAGCTCAAAACGAAGGTTTTGTTGCAGCAAGCGTATCCTCCACGATCAAACCAAAATGATTCACAACAGCAGTATCGACCGCGAGCACAGCCCGATAGGATGCAGCCGCGTTCTGACAATTCTGACTATAGATCTTCACTTGGGTATAATCAGTGCGCATATTGTAGAAGAGAGGGACACATAAAATATGATTGTCCTGCTTTACGGGACCGTCTAAATGGTGTGTCGACACGAGGAAACCGTGGTGGTGGTCCTCAACAGGCATCACGAGGTAGAGGTCGTGGTTCACCCCAAAATCAGATTGATCGCCATCAAAATCAATTAGACACGAATAATTGTTTTGACCAGCGAAATGCGGGGTCAGTTCGATCTGCACAATATAATGTGGACGATTATTACGTAGAACATGAGACTGTTGCAAACGACCATTACTAGGACAGCCACCGACGAAGAGAGGGAGTAGTATCAGTTCCGGTTGATCAGAGTGGACCTTACGTTGCAGTGGCTACATCGGGCGTAGTTGAGCCTTTTCTGTTAGACACTGGTGCGACGAAAAGTTCCATCATGCATTCGAAACTCCCTGGCGCACCTTTGTCTGGCTTAACAAACATTTCCGTTGGATTCTCCGGCGCCCCTGTTAGCAACCCCGTCTCTAGTCCTTTGCCCCTTACGATTGGCCCTCGTGAGCTGAAGGCTCCGCTGATTCTATCTACCGGCTGTGGTGAGAATCTTTTGGGTCTGGATTTGTTGAAACGACTATATGCGACTTTGTATTGCTCTCCTGAAGGAGTGGAGCTTACATTAGGTCGGAGAGTGATCTCTCCTATGTACTTGTCGATCGATAAATTCCCACCGGAATTGAGTTCCCTTCCTGCGTCTCTATGGGCCACTGGTCCCAATGATGTGGGTCTGTTAGACATTCCACCTTATGTGATTCAATTGAAACCAAATGTGCGATTACCACGTTTACCTCAATATCGCATCTCTCTTGATGGTGAGCGAGCGCTGTTAGCAATCGTTCATGATCTAATTAAGAAAGGTGTTGTTGAAGAAACTCGTGGAAACGTGTGTAATAGCCCTGTATTGCCTATTTTGAAACGAACTGACCCATCCAAACCTCCTGTGTATCGTTTCGTAATAGATTTGAGAGAAGTAAATAAAATAGTGATTCCACAATTTCCCGTGGTCCCTGATATCACGGCCTTACTAACAATGATTCCGGCCTCTGCCTCCTGGTTCACGGTGATCGATCTAAAGAATGCTTTCTTTAGTATCCCGATTGCTGAGGAAAGCAGAGACCTATTCGGATTCGCATTAGGTGGTCGCAGTTTTAGGCTAAGACGCGCTCCACAGGGCTACTGTGAGAGTCCGTCAATCTACAGTCAAGCACTTAAAAGTCAGCTTGATGCCTTTGTTTTACCGACGGGTGCGGCTTTGATTCAATACGTTGACGACCTTCTAGTGGCAGCTGATACAGAAGCTATTTGCAAAACGGCTACAGTATCATTATTGCATTATCTGCATGACTTACATCACAAAGTATCACCTTCTAAGCTACAATATTGTTGTCAAGAAGTTACCTATTTAGGTCACTTATTGTCAAGAGAAGGGAGAAGGTTGACCCCAGAGAGAATCGCAGCGATTTCCCGAATGACTGTGCCAAAAACCCAGAGAGATGTTCGTGCCTTTTTAGGTATTACGTCCTACTGCAGACAATGGATTCCAAATTTTTCATTGTTGGCGAAACCATTGATAGCCCTTACGTGCAAGGATGTTTCATCTCCTTTGCCTTGGACTGAAGAGTGTCAGAAAGGTTTTTCTGAATTGCGTGATGCGTTGTGTTCGGCTCCTGTGTTGGGTACTCCTGACTACAGTAAGCCGTTTGCACTATACGTTCACGAGAGGGATGGTTGTGCATTGAGTGTTCTGACACAACCTTTTGGTGGCAAACAACGCCCATGCGCCTATTTTTCTTCGACTTTAGACCCAGTAGCTAGAGCCTTGCCGAGTTGTTTAAGAGCAACAGCGGCAGCTGCGGCGTCCATTCGACAGTCCGCAGGTCTGGTCATGGATAATATGCTTACGGTGATGGTCCCGCATGCAGTAGACACTCTTTTGAACCGAACGAAGACTCAACATTTGACGAGCGCAAGATTGTCTGGATATGAGTTAACGTTACTGGCCAGTCATATACGGATAAAACGATGTAATGTGTTGAATCCAGCGACATTGCTGCCGATCGACACAGAGTCAAGTGGTGAAGCACTACATGACTGTTATCTAAAAACTGAGGAGGAAACAAAGGGTCGTATTGACCTAAAAGATACTCCATTGGTAGATCCCGATGGTACTTTGTATGTGGATGGTTCCTGTTTTAAGTTGCCGAATGGTGATGTGACGACTGCGTATGCTGTAGTAACATTGAGTACGGTTGTAGAAAGCGCAAGATTGAGTCAGAATTCGGCTCAGGCTGCTGAGCTGATCGCATTGACAAGAGCGTGTGTGTTGTCTAAAGATAAACGGGTGAATGTGTTTACAGATAGCCAGTATGCGTTTGGTGTGGCGCATAGTTTTGGGCGATTGTGGAGAGAAAGAGGATTCCTTACGTCGCATGGCACAAAGATTCAGCATGGTCAGCTTGTGAATGACCTTTTAGATGCACTCACATTGCCTAAACAGGTGGCCGTAATCAAATGTAGTGCACATCAGAAAGTAACGGATGACGTGGGTCGTGGTAATGCGTTTGCGGATGAGACGGCTAAAGAGACAGCTAAAGATTTGACGAATCGAATGTATGTTACGAGTTCAGTGAGATGGCCAACAGAGACTAGTATGTGTGAAGACACGATTGAGAGTGTGAAGGGAATACAGAATGAAGCCACTGAGACGGAAAGGTCTAAATGGAAAGAGAGTATGGGAAGGCTGAATGAGAACGGATGTTGGGTTGATTTGTCAGAGAAACAGAGATGGATGTTACCGGATGCATATGTGCTCGCTGTCGTTACAATGGCTCATAGTACAGCACACATAAGCACGAAAGGCATATGCAAGTTGTTGTCTCATGTATGGAAGAATGATGGGATTACTAAGTGTGCAGAGAGAGTGGTTAAGAATTGTATGGTGTGTTTGATGCACAATCCCGGTAAGGGCACTCCCACTCCACCTGGCCATTTTGCCCCTCCTACTTACCCTTTCGAAGTTATCCAGTTGGACTTCATCCACATGGAGAGATGTAAGAACTTGAAATACGTGTTGGTTGTGGTATGTGCATTCTCCAGATGGATTGAGGCTTACCCCCTTAAGGATAATACTGCTTTATCCACGGCAAAAATTTTGCTCAAGGAGTATTTTCCCCGATATGGAATGCCTCGGGTTGTATGGTCGGACAACGGAAGTGAGTTCGTGGGAAGTGTGATGAAGAGTGTGTGTCGTGGCCTCGGTATAAATCAAAAATTTCATAGTGCAAATCATCCACAATCAGCGGGCTTGGTGGAAGGATACAATGGCACCCTAAAACTAAAATTGGCTAAAATTCAGGCAACAACTGGTTTATCATGGCCCGACGCTTTGCCTCTAGCTCTCCTATCGACCAGGGCAACTGTACACTCACGAGTAGGGTTTAGCCCATACGAGATTGTGTTTGGTCGTCCTGCTAATATATGGGGAGTCCCAAGGCCTAAGGAGTTTGATAGAATCAAATATCCAATGTTGATTGATTATCTTCATGATCTGACTGCTAAATTGAGTTTGATTCATCAACAGGTCTTTGAGGCTCTGCCGTCACGAACAGAGGGTCCTGGTCATCGGCTCCAACCAGGGGACTGGCTCCTTGTCCGCAATTTCGGACGAAAACGGAACCTTGAGCCGAGATACGTGGGACCATACCAGGTGCAACTAGCAACGAGGACGGCAGTTCGACTGGAAGGACGGAAGCACTGGGTACACGCTACCCACACCAAAAGAGTCCCGCTTCCTTTGCTGTCGGACACCTGGATGAGAAGAGGTTTTACTTCATCTGAAACCGACGTTCCACAACGTTTTGTCCCATTCAGCGAAGCTCAGCTTGTATCTGACACCCTTGTTGATCCCCCTCAAACAATTCCCTTTCCGTCAACCCTGGAAAATTCGAGTGCTGAACAATCATCTGAACAATCGAACACTCGTTTGCCATCCAATCCACTATTTGAAGACCAGACTCGCCCTGGGAGCAGCCGATACTTTCTTCGTCCACGTACAAGCCACGAATAAAAAGATTTTTGTTTTTTCGTTTCACATTTGCCCTGAACATAGTGGACATTGTATATTGTGTACCTTTTTCCTTTTCGTACAGCCAAGAACATTATAATAAATTGAATGTTCAATTTAGCTAAAACCTATCATCCAGGTTGGCCGTAGGGCCGTGCGGGTACTTCCTTCTGTTTAGCAGCTATCGACACTAGGTCGGTTTCTTTTGTCGATTTCTGGGAACTCCTGGGAATTGATAATCGCTACTCAGAACGAAGTGCGTCAAGAACGTCGCGGACGGTCGTTAGGGGATGGAATCGTCATTATCTGAGCTGTCGAAGAGAGATAAAATGTTGGCGCAAAGATTTGCATTAGATAAAATGTTTCGTACAAAATGGTTTTTGCTACAGGTTTTCATATTGTTCCTGACTGTATCTATGTTACTGGTGGGGGGAGTATATTTTGGGTCCCAATTCTTACTGCTTTCTACTATACCTACTCTTCCATTTCATGATCTAAATTTCGTTCCAACTGTCTCTCCACATTCCTTTCATCTTCTGCCTCAGCACGAACAAGCCAGACGTGCGGAATTTAGAAACAACTCCTTTATTCAACTCTTGCATCAGCATCAGTTGGTGGTAAACACTACCAATTGTTGGGTGTGTGGGTTAATGCCACATACCATGGATAAGGGTATTCCGTACTTGGTGCTGCCTTATAGTTCCCAAGGGTCAGCTCGAGCATTGCAAACTATGTTCCGTAGCGCACTAGATTCCTACCCCCATCGAGAACCACGCTCAGCAAACTTTGGTCCTGGCCCGTACCACAAGACTCTGGCGAGAGCTATTGCTGATTTAGATAGAGATATTTTTGACTCATCGCTTATCTCAGAGGAGGAGGTGCGAGCATATAAGGAACTAAGTGAGGCTGAGTATAGTGTATCAGTGGGTGATAGGCAGCTTAAAAACTCATCACCGATATGGATTGTACCTCACCTTGGTAACTTCTGCCTGAAAGGGCTCGGTCGAAATCCGAGAGCTCAGTTTGGGGAGAGTGCGTGTACTGAGACATATGTCTTACCAACGCTCTCATCCCCTGTCTTCCTAACTGCCAAGGGTACCTATTTTGTATGTTATGATCGAGCCTATACGTGGTTACCTCATGACTTCTCGGGTACCTGCTACATTGCAAATCTTTTGCCTCCGACTTTCACTGTGGCCTCAGATTATCACAGAACTAGAGTTGTGAGAGGTGTTGTCAACAAAGAAGATACTGCCGGTCAAGAAGCAGGAGACTTCTTTAAGGGTTTCCTACCGTTTTGGGGCCCTATGGTCAATAGCAGGAACCTGAGACAGTTAACTCGTGTAGTAGAATCAACTGCAAACATAACTGCAAGTGCCCTTGGTAATTTGACAGCTGAGCTTCAGGCGGATAGACTGATGACGTTACAGAACCGTATGGTTCTAGACGTTGTTCTAGCAGATAGAGGTGGTGTTTGTAAGGTCATCCATTCGAGCTGCTGCATATTCATACCTGATAACGCTCCAACGGTTTATCAAGCCATCTCTAAGTTGCACAAAATTTCGGAGTCCATACACGTGGACGAAGGAAATTGGACGCTTCTGGGATGGTTTTGGGGCCTGATGTCGACTTGGGGTTGGAAAATTCTGATGATCATAGGGGTTGTTGTGACGTTTCTATTTACATGTTGTCTTTGTGTGCAATGTGGTCCTGCCTTATGTGGCCTTTGTGTTACAACGTGTATAAGACAGCCAGTTGTCACCAAAGAGGCATTGATGGATAGAATAATGTATCAGCAACATCTAAATGATCTGATGAATATCGAAATCGATTATGATTCCGACTAGTGCTTGCCTACATGAGGGCAAAAGGAGCGTCTGAGGTTCCGTAAAAATTATTACGACGTTTTGGGCATTACCGAATATGGACGAGTTTGGTATCTACGAACCGTAAATGGCGAGTTCGATAAGTGTACGCATTTTTCGCTACACTACCTGATAGGGTTCGCCTAATATTACGTGTTCTTCATCTGAACCCTCGGGTTCCATTTTAGATACGGCATCCATTTTGTTTCTTGCCCTCACGTAGTCAGCGAGCAGGTAACTGTTCGCCCCCTGACCCTCTAGTTCCCAAGCCTTGCGGAAGACGCATATTCCTTTCATGCGTCTTTATGGCCGGAGGAATGACACAGCGAAGGCAGATGGCTCAGCTTGAGGGTAATCTGGTCGTGCCGGTCTATTGTGACAGCCGTGCAGGCGATGGGATCCAGCTCTTTGATCCTACGATCATGCTTCCGATATTACCCCCACACTCTTTTCTCTACACGTGTCTGACTTCCTTGCAGCTGCTCTTGTCTCTTTTTCTTGGTCATTTACAACTCTAATGGGTGTGCCTAATGGTGGGAAGATGTACTTTTACAGTTGGGAACCGGCATTGCTACTGTAATTATGTTCCGGGATTCTGAACACATGAAAGCGACCCTTTTGAAGTTTACTGTGGGAACTGAATTGTAATCTTTTGTTCGCATGTTGTGCGATGGCAACATTTTGTATAAAAGAGAGCGACCTACATATGCAATTTGAAGCAGACTCGCAGAACCTACATGCCGATGTACTTCTAATGACTCTTGTTTCCCTGCAGTAAATAAACGCAGATCTTTGATGCCGAAGGAAGTGTCCCGTGTCTCTGTCATTGTGCGCCGAAACAGGTATCCCATGAAGGTTATAGGTGTTGTTCCCTGGCACCGCTGGTTCTGTTAAAAGTCCAGTCCTTCACACTCTATGCTACTCTTTGCTCTTCCACTCTATGCCGCTCTACTCAATGCCACTCCACTTTACACCACTCCACACTTTGCCACTCAAATTACACCACTCAAATTACACCACTCCACTATATGCCACCCCATTCTATTTTATTCCACTCTATGCCACTCCACTTTATGCACCTCCACTCCAGGCCACTCCACTCTATGCCACTCCACTTTACAATATTCCAATCTACGCTACTCCACTCTACACCAATTGACACCACTCCACACCACTCCACTCTATTCCACTCCACTCTATGCCAATCTTCTCTACAACACTCCACTCAACATTATTCCAATCTACCGCACTCCACTTTATGCCAACCCATTATACGCTTCTGCACTCTACACTATTCCACTCTACCCCACTCCACTCTACACCACTTAACTTAATGCCACTCCTCTTTACGTCACTCCACTCTGCACCACCCCACTCTGCGCGGCTCCACTCTACACTATTTCACTCTACACCACTTCAGGGTACGTCACTCCACTCTACGCCCTTCAACTCACTGACACTCCTCCCTGTGCCACTCCACTCTACACTACTTCACTTTAGACTATTCCACTGTATGCCTCTCCAGTATACGCCACTCAACTCAATGCCACTCCACTCTACAACACTACACTCTACATCACTCCACTGTACGCTGTTCTGCTCTACACCAGTCCACTCTATGCTCATGTGCTCCACTAAAAAGTGCATGTTAAATGATTTAAGAATGCATGCACTGACATGATTCCAATAACTAAGGTTGCAATCGCTTACCGTGGCATAACCTGGAAATGCAAAATTTTCAAAGCATCTTAGATCCTACACTGAAACTAGAGGATGGCAGGTATTTTTGGGTTAACTACACAGAGAACTAATTATTTACTATAAAAAATGAACTAAGAATGTCGAAACACAATGTATGCTGGGCTTGTGATGCATGGCTATGCAACCATCTGTTCAATGTGATGGACACGAAAGTTGGCTTAAATTGCAGTGGCCAAGTTTGCTGAAATTCTTTTCAGTCATAGTTTCTGTCTTGTAGTGCAAATATGACTACGCATATTAAAATGGGAAATGGCTCCCCCCCCCCGCCCTTCCTACTACTGGGAACATCTTGATAGCTCTGCATGGATATTGCCATTTAAACCCCAAACTGGATGAACTTTGCTAATGGAAAGCTTTAGATGGATCGAATGGAGATAGAGGTATTCACAAAACATCCCATATCAGATCACCAACAGGTATTTGTAGCTTTGGAGTACAAACTCCACCCCATTCTGAGGGATATAACATGCATAAGGACAAATAAAGAGAGATAGGGAGGACAGAGAAGAAAGACGACAAAAGCAGTCAGGCTAACTGAAGTCACTTTGTTGTAAAGGGACTAGGGACTAGAACCTGAGGGCCTTATTTATGAGAATGATGCATTGCTGCGTGAAAGCAGCGATGCATCACTTCTCAGTGCGCCCTCCTTACGACATGATGGATGCGTCATATTTTCTGTATGATGCATCATGTCACAAGGAGTTACAGATACGTCAGTATTTCTGACGTATCTGTGGACGCAAAAGTGACGCATTGCTGGAGTGGGTCACAAAAGTCCCATGTGAAAGGGCCTGCATCAGTCTTACGCCTGCTGTGAGGTAGGCGTAAGATATTGACGCATTTACGTCCTAGAAGTGGCACCGTGAAATATCATAGATTTCACTGCGTCACTTCTACGAGGCTTACATGCGTGGGAACAGCCCCCCTGCATACATTATACCTGCCGCAAGTATAATGTAGCCCAGGGGTTTACAAAGTGACACATGTTTTACACCGTCGATGCATCACAAAAAGTGATGCAACTGAAGCACAAAACTGTTGCAAGGCCTCATAAATAGGGCCCTGAATGTTTCCCGAGTAAGCAAATAAAAGTACCTATTGAATGCTAAGGATGCATCCTGATTGATTCGTTTGTCTTAAATGTTTCAATCTTAGTGCTAATGCTGTTTTCTAAATGCACTACTCTTTTTGACGTACAAAGTTAACAACGTTAAATATTTGCAGCATTTTCACTTTATCCAATTGTGGCATTCAACAATGAAATCGTAAGGATTTCAGGTAAGTCAAAATATTGATGGTGTTCTATGTTTATTCATGGTGAATGTAGTGTTTAATGACCATCTATACCGACAAATGTAAACATGTTATTCAAATAATTAAATTGCGTTACTTTGCTGTAATATTTGTTGGTGGCGCACTTCTGGCTCTACCTATTGAAATGTAATCTTCCAATAACCCTAGCGAGCTAAATTGGTTGGCATGATGTCAGACATGCCGACACTAATTACAATCATATGTAAGCACTAGTACTTACCCAATGTGCACCATTGCATACAATTTTCATCCAATATATCAATCTCAACATGTGGACAATTTCTTCAACTTTGATTCATTTCAATTATTCACACATCTTTAACAAATACAAGTGCAATTTTTCAAAAATATATATTAACGCTTTTTTTTATTAATATTCTGTTCACATCACAGCAATAAAACTTCCAATAATTCATATAAAAATATTCTGTTCAATGTCCATGCCCAATGCTTTTCGGGACATGTGTCCCTTCCCCAGGGGCCCAAATCTAAAAATAACAAAACAGTCTTAAATGACAATGTGCAGGGTTTCATGTCTTTCTATACACGCACACATGGATATTTTATACATGATATCGGTGTGACAGTCTAACTCAGGGGTACTCACAGTACGGCCCGCGGGCCGCCAGCGGCCCAGCAAGCCTTTCTTGGCAGACCGCGGACCTTGCAGACATTGTACCTGTGTTGATCTACAAAAAATTCAAACTGTCAGCAAACACCGCCACAGAAGCGCAGACTCCGAGACGCTCCGCTCTATGGGGGCCAGGCGATTCACAACAAAGCCTCATTAACAAGTAAATGGTCTTTTAAAGACCTGTGAAGTACTCTGGTGCAGCTGTGTCTGCGCCTGGAAAGCTGGGGTGAGGTGACACAGAGACAGAGGTAGGAAGACAGAGTGAGGGAGACAGAGGGAGGGAGACAGGGTGGGAGACAGAGGGAGGGAAACCGAGGCAGGGAGACAGAGGGAGGGAGACAAAGGGAGGGAGCAGACAGAGGGAGAGAGTGGGGGAGGGAGACAGAGGGGCGGAGACAGAGAGGGAAACAGAGGGCGACAGATAGATGGAGACAGACAGAGGGTGGAGGGCGACAGAGGGAGGGAGACAGCTAGAAGGAGACAGAGGGGGGAGACAGACAGAGGGAGACAGAGGGAGGGAGAGGGAGGGAAACAGAGAGAGAGAGAGGGAAACAGAGGGAGACACAGAGAGAGGGAGGGAGACAGATGGAGGGATACAGAGGAAGGCAGAGGGAGACAGAGGAAGGGAGACAGGAGGAGGGAGACAGAGGGAGGGAGACAGGGAGGGAGACAGAGAGAGAGGGAGACAGAGAGGGAGACAGACAGAGGGAGAGGCAGAGGGAGGGAGACAGAGGGAGGGCGACAGAGACAGACAGAGGGAGACAGAGAGAAAGGGAGACAGAGAGGGAGACAGACAGAAGGAGAGAGAGAGGGAGGGAGACAGAGGAAGGGAGACAGAGGGAGGGAGACAGAGGGAGGGATACAGAGGTCAACAGACAGAGGGAGACAGAGAGAGGGGTGGGGCAACGGAGGGAGGGAGACAGAGGGTGGAAGATAGAGACAGAGGGAGGGAGGGAGACAGAGGGAAACAGAGGGAGGGAGGGAGACAGAAGGAGGGAGACAGAGGTGAGAGACAAAGGGACGGGAAACAGGGAGGGAAACAGGGGTAGGGAGACAGAGACAGACAGAGGCAGAGATAGAGAAAGACAGATAGAGGTAGAGACAGGGGAAGACAGAGGCAGAGACAGGCAGAGATAGAGAGAGGGAGACAGGGACAGACAGAGACAGGGACAGACAGGCAGATACAGGCAGAGACAGGGACAGACAGATAGAGGCAGAGACAGGGACAGACAGATAGAGGCAGAGACGGAGATAGACAGACAGAGAGGCAAAGAGACACAGAGGGAGAGGGAGAGAGACATAGGGCCTTATTTATGAAGGCCTTGCGCCACCGGTGCGGCACTTTTAAAATAGAAAAAAGTGACGCACCAGCGGCGCAAGGCCTTCATAAATAAGGCCCATAGAGAGGAAGACAGAGGGAGGGAGAGGGAGGGAGACAGAGAGAGAGGGAGACAGAGGGAGACAGAGAGGGAGGGAGACAGAGAGGGAGGGAGACAGAGAAAGGGAGGGAGACAGGGGGTGACAGACAGAGGGATACAGACAGAGCAAGGGAGACAGACAGATAGAGGGAGACAAAGGGAGGTAGACAGACAGAGGGAGACAGAGGGAGACAGGGAGGGAGACAAAGGGAGAGAGACAGAAGGAGAGAGAGGGAGAGAGACAGAGAGAGGGAGACATAGTGAGTGAGACAGAGTGAGACAGAGGAGAGAGAGAGGGACGGAGAGAGGGAGACAGATAGAGAGATAGAGAGAGGGAGGGTGACAGAGAGAGAGAGAGGGAGGGAGACAGAGAGAGTGAGGGAAAGATAGAGAGAGGGAGGGAGACAGAGAGAGAGAGAAAGATGTGTGTATGCCGGGTCTGGTGGCTCAGTGGATGAAGGTGCCCGCTTCAGGGGCTTGTGTTCAACCTCATGGTCACAGTTTTTTTTGCTCTAATGTAGCCCCACCTCCCCCATTGACCCCGCCCCCACCGGTGCAGCCATCGGCCACAAACCACACTGTATATTTGGCCCCCGAGAGAAAGTTTGTGAGTACCCATGGTCTAACTAATGATAGAATCTACATCCAGAAAAATCACAGACGGATTTTGACCCGTCAGCGTTCACCTCAGTGTGCTCTACGCCTCGTGTCGAGGCCTAGAAACTCTTGTGGAATCTCGATGTAGATTCTATCATTAGTTGGACTCACACCAATATCATGTACAAGATATCCATTGTCATATTTTCGTGATTTCAGAAATCGGAGTCATTGCAGCATCGGGACGGGTTACTTTTTATCCCAGGTAATTGGGCATTGAGCATGGACAATGAACAGAATATTTCTACATGAATTATTGGAAGTGTAAATGTCTGTGATGTGAACAAAATAATAATTATTTTAAAAGCGTTAATGTATATTTTTGAAAAATTGCACTTTATTTTTTAAGGATGTGTGATTAATTGAAATGAATCAAAGTTGAAGAAATTGTCCATATGTTGAAATTGTTACTTTGCTATAAAGCTATATTGCAAGTACAAGCCTCTTGTCTTTTTGTTACACTGCATCATGCTTTTAATATATTCTGTATTACCTTTTCTGGCTTATTTATATGTCTTCTTTTGGCGTGTTTAAATAACAGGGAAAGTCAGTTGCCGATTGAACACGTTACCACTGTGTGTTTTAGCCCATAGCTTTCTAATTTTCCCCACATGTTTATTACCATTTGCATTAAATTATTTTGTCTAAACCTTTTTTGCTTCTCGTTTCCTTTTTACGTTGTTTATGTCCTCTGGTTGCATATGTTCTTTGCCAGTTTTTGTATTAGCGGGTTTAACCTCGTTTTTTAAATTAGTTTGTCTAATATGATCACTCTACAGTCTCCTCTCTTTAATTGAAACGAGCTTTTGTTTGCTAATGGTATTCCTCGGTTTCCTTTTGGACCTTAAAACATCCAGAAAATATTTGCCAGTGCTGCATGAGTTTTTCACTTCAGAAATGAATTCTGGTATTTGATAAGATGTGCCAGTTCATAAGAGATCATTACATGCCCTCTAGGTCGAATTTAGCTTTTTAACTCCTTGCACTTTACACAGCGGCAAGTGATGTTCTGGAGAATTTCACTAAAGCAGGAAAAGTGTGATTGGAGCTCAAAATAAATCAGTGCTAGAGCAAGAATGTCAGGCACAATGATGCAAGAAAAGAAATAAGGACCTGGCTCTGGCTGGGTAGTAAAGGACAATCATGTTAGGGATGGAAATGGCCCCTCATAACCCTGCACCTGCTGCACCAGTGATAGGAACGCTACTGACACCAAGGGCAAATGTATGAGTGGGCACTTGAGTGAATGGGCGTGTTTCGACAGTGTCACCCTGCCACATATAGAAGATCTCTTAATGGTCTATGGTTTTCGGTCACTTAAAGCCTGATTTAGAGTTTGGACGAAGTGAAGTATAGACCGTCTTCCTTATTACAAGTACCATAGGACATAATGCGCTTGTAACTATTTGATCTTTACTACAGATTCTCCAGTACATGCAACAAACCTCCTAGTTAAGACACACTGGGCAATTAGAAGATGGGTAATTCAGGGAGGATAAAGAGGTATTGTATTTTAAATTGTTATACATTCAGGATGGACGACTTCATTACGTTCAAACTTCATGAAACATTATGCCTTACGGTACTTTAATCCTCCAGTCATTTCCCCTTAAGTAGAAAGGCTGCCTCCATGCCTGCGTTCCCAATAGGTGTCCCTGTTGTATCCATCATAGTAAAAATTTAACCCTTGCAGGGAAATGGACCGCCACAGATTCTTGAGTTTTACTACCTTCATAGCCGTCAGCCACTTACATGTTTTGCGGTCATCGGTTTATTCTTTACCCTGTGAGTTGTGCCAAGACTGCTCCAACACCTTTGTTTAAAGCATCTTCTTGAACTGTGAATGGCTGAGAATAGCCTGACATTTTTATGACTGTTATTTTGCACATCTGATACAGAGCCTCAATGAGCAACTGACACTTAGCAGTTGAAATGATCTATATACTTCATCAAGGGCAGTGCAGGCAAGGTTCACTATGGTGAAGTGGGCTTCAAATGTTGGGTAGTATACAGTTAGAATGAGGGACTCATTTAGAGGTGATCGGTAATGAGGCATCTGCCAAAATCAGTGGATGCTCTGTTCGCCCACCTCTTGGTTCCTCTAACTCATTCTGAGAAGATGGATCTGGTGGGTTTTAGATGGTGGAGACTAAGGGGCATATTATCTAGTACGGCGTTAAAATTATCGCTGCTTTAGCAGCAGGAAACTGCTGTTAAAGCGGCGATAATGGGCTTGATAATATGCCCTTGTGTTTTCCCATAGAAGCCCATGTTCTGGTGTGAACCTGGGCTTCTATGGGAGTTCACAAGGGCATATTATCATGCCCTTTATCGCCGCTTTAGCGGCACTTTCCTGCCACTAAAGCCGCGATAATTTTAACACAGTTTTTGTTAATATGCCCCCTAATTGTTTCTGTCAGCAGAAACTCTGTTTGGTGGACCTGTCTCAACAGAATGACCAACTCCAATGCATAATAATGCCTGCCCTACGGAAAGTTGGCTTTCTTCCTCTCAACTAACCAATAAAATGTATTTTTGTTCAAGGTAACCAGGTCTCAATTGAAACTAACGAGTTAAAAAAAATATATTTTGTTATTGTGTTGAAACATTCTCAACAAAGCATCCTTTGTTTCCTCAATATAACCCAGCTGGAGAATTGCTCAATTCCCACTGAAGGCATGACGTTTCAGTAGAACCACCGCCTTCTCCTCCATGCTCAATTTCTGCATGGGATGTACCAAACCAAAAGTAGATAGTTCCAAAAATTGAGAGCCTACAACATTGTTGTTCACATTCTCATTATCTATATTGACGTGCGGTGAAAAGTTATCTGCAGGGAAAGCTACAATGGAGCAATTGGAAATGTAAGCTCCGTCTTACTCTAACTGTGTCGAGGACATGAGGATATTGGCAAACATACCTCCTCTAGCACAGTGCCCCTTTTAACCACAGCGCTCCCTTTTTCTCTTCCTCATAGTGTTTCTCTTCTCATCATTCTGTTTGCTTGACCCTGAACATTTCCTGTTCAGTGTCTCTGTACTCGAGTCTCATCTAAAGTTTCACCCATTTGAGCGCTTTGAGGTCAGCGAGGAATCTAGTATGGACTGATACTCCTGGAAAGCGGAGTTGGTCTAGGCATATGTTATGCTTTCTCACGTAGTCAAGCGAGTTCAAGATACTTCACCTTAGCAAGTGCAAGTGATGTTTATGAACTTTGCCCAAATTTTCCCAAGGCCAATTCAAATTTGTCAAGTCCTCCTGCATACTACATTTTTGGATCAGGAAGTCTCATTGACTGGAAATCCTGTAACACAAGATCTTTATGTAGCTGGTAGCAGCCACTCCCTGTGCAGTTAGGAAGTATAGGGCGATGGAGGAGATGGGAGAGCCAACAGAGTTGGGGAACTTGTGTAAGAGTGGGTGGAACTTGAGGAATTTTGCTTGCCGGAATTCTACTAGGTTACATAAAAACTCTGTGAGATTCTGTGGATTTGTGTTAACGCTTGCAAATATGGATGTTGCACTGCAATTTAACACTGATAGCACGTTCTGCGCTGAAACATTAGCAAGAATGGCATCATGCAATACACAAGAGTGCCAAGCCATTTGAGTTCATTTTGCTGCAGCTCGAGTAGAAAATCTTCATCAGAAGCAGCACTCTGACTCAGTCCTGCAACCGGTTGTGACTGCTAGCATTAGAATATTTTGCTGGAAGTCTTCCTAACAACCGAATATCTCTCTAGGGGACTTGAAATTTCGCTGGTACTCGCCAACTAGAATGTCTGGAGCCTTGTCGGATAAACAATTCTGCCACGCAGAATTTGACGAGAACTCCACATAACAGGAGTACTGTAGATTCACCCAAATTCTGCCAATTCTGCTAGTGGAATGACATTTTCCACCTGGGACCAAAAGTAGGGTCTTTGCAAAAGCAATCAATAGCTTGATGAAGGGACAGGGCTGTAGAGAACTGGGTGAAGTTGTCAATTGAGATTTAGCTCTGGGGTGAAGGCATGGACGCATGGAGGTTGACAAGAGACCTCCTGAAGCCCTGTATGGCCATTGACCTCTGTCAGAACAATTTCCAGCTGCAGCAAAGAGCAGCTGACGCTGCCCTTTAAAAAAGAAAAATGTTGCAAGCTTTGCACTTTGAAAAGCATGTGAAGTGGTTGCGGCAAAGACCCAAAGGCATGTCTCTCTTTTAGGCTCCAAGTACCAATCTCATTCACTTAGAAAATCACCATCCAGTTCTTCCCCAAATGTGATGACAGATTAGTGGCCACCCTGTGAACAAATCGAATAAGCAGCCAATAAAGAACACACAGCCTTTGCAATGAAGTCCTTATCGGTCCAAGATGGTGGCCTCTTTGTAATGAATTCAGAGCAAACCTTTAAACAAGATGTGACCTCCTGATAGCATCAGAGAGGAAGGATGAGGAACATGGAAAAGGGCAAAAGACTTGGGCACTGCACTCCGCAACTCAGCAGTGGATGGGCTCTGGACCAGAAATGAGGAGCTCCAACACAAGTAGATGGCTGTCATGTGGAAATCCAGGTAACAGTTGAGGCCGACCTGCTTTGAGTGAATAGATTGAGGGATAAGGGTCAATTTACCTTTGGCAGGGTGTGTTTTTCTCAGTCTCAAGATCAATTATCTTGTCTCTGTATCACCTGTTGTGCCCTCACAGTCACTTAACGGACAGACTGTGGTCTTTTGCAGAGTCTTGCAGACCTTATATTGGGCAGCCCCCCTCTTGAGGTTGCAAGGGACAATTTGCCCTAGGAGCGAGCATATTTATTTCTTCAGGAAAGTGTGGTATTATGTAGTGAGGCTGGTTAGACTTCTCTATGCAATACCTTCACATTAACCCAAACAGGTCCTTTGGATTCACACTAATAAATCCCTAGCTCAGTCCTGGTACTGTGGCACAGAGCAGTCAGGCTTTACTAGAGGAACATGTGTTAAGCATTTCAGAGTACCAACATAGACGATAAGTAATTGACACACTCAAAAGAAATCCAACACCAATTTATTTTAAAAAAGCAAATATTTATACAAATTTAGACCCCAAAACAAAAACAATAGGATGACTATCACTGGAGGTATGGGTTTTGAAAGGAAAAATAAATCAGTGCATTTAACTCTTGTAAAAGGAGTCCATTGTGGTCAATGGGAAAAGATGCTAGTGACACTCGATCAATTGCAAGTGGAGTCCAGTCAAAACCACATGGGTAAGGTGATGAGCGTCCCAGGCCCAAGCTCCAAAAGCCAGTTGAATCTTGTGTGGCTTGTAGGGCCTGGTTATAGAGCAGGCCTGGTTATAGAGCAGTGCTGCCTGTCCCTGGTGATGAACGTGGGAGCCATGGGTGATGGTTTTGCTGCTTGTAGGATGCTGGTAAGGAAAGGGTTGCAAATGCTCAACAACAGGGCCACTGGGGCATTGGGTCAAAGATATTGTGGAGTTCTCTCAATGTGCAGCCCACCAACAAGCCTTGGTAGTAGCAAACACAGAGTTTGTTACTTGGACATCCTGAAGTCCGTGGGAAAACAGAAGTCACCTAAAACTTGCTGGATGTCAAGACTACGTGTCCCACAATGCATTAGACTATTTACTTTTGTATAATCTACTCAGCGGGCCCGATGGCCAGTGATTGTTTGGTTGTGGGAGTGTGCTTTTCCTGTGGCTGTTGGTGACTAGTACACCTAGTCCAAGGGAGTTCTGGTGTTGCCGTTGGCTCTCAGAGAGATTGGTACAAAAGGGGGTGGTGATGGACGGAGCATCAGAACCAATCAAACACTCACACCCAGTCAAAAGATCTGGGTTTGATCCATCACCGTTCTTTAGCCCACTCTGCCACCCCAGTTCAGACATGGCTAAATGCAAATCAGTCTGACCCTGTGCCTCATGGGAACAGTCCAGCCCAAACTGCCAAGCCATGCCTTCCCTGGACCGGAAACAAGCTTCCGAGGACCGGTTTCTGGCATTCCAGCCGTCTTCAGCCCGGCTTGCTTGAATACGACGGGATAGGGAAAATAAAATAAAGAAAGAAAGAAAACCACTTACCTTGCGCTCGCCGCATCGCAGAGTCGGTGATGCCCCGAGCGCAAGGTAAGTGGTTTTATTTTCCCTATCCCGTCATGTCGACTCCCCACCCCACGCAGCCACTCCACCCCGCCCACCACACCACCAGTACCTCCGCACCTGCATTTAATCTAATCCTCCTCTTCTCTACACCCCAAGTCTCTTCCACCCTAGATGGATCATTAGGGAGTAATCAAATGTAAAACAACCACAGTACTGGCCTAACCAGCCCCTCCCTTGCTGCACCCCAGTGGGGCATGAAGTAACTGGTGTGAAATCACGTGAGGAGGTAGACACTTCCTATGGCTGCCAATTCACTAACATGTTGGGGGTAGAGGAAGTGGCATCACATAACTTCCCTTTGACCCAATGACATCACAAGAAGTGACGTGATATGATCTGACACTGAATGATGTCACATGACCCTTAATCCCGATGGCATCACAATTACTAATAATGTTGGAGCTAAGAGACTTAAGTGCAGAGTTGAATAACAGCACAATTTACTACCATAGAAAAATGTACAGTTTATATACCATTTATATTTTAACTCAGTTACTGGCATGATTGGAACATTACACATTTCTATTTTTGTATTGTATAAAAATGATGTGTTTGTTACAAAAAAATATTGCACCATTAAAACACAAAATAACGTTGGAAAGCCCCCTCAAACTCCTGATGTAATTGTTTCCTTAATGTAAAGCTTAACCTTAAAATGTGTTGGAAAGTTACAGAAAGAAGCCCAAAAAGATTTAAAGTCATTATTGGTTTGGCCCACCTGTATTTCTTTATGTAGACCAATGTCTCCAACATTATTACATGAATTGTTCCTTGGCATTGTTAATGCATTTTATTTAGCCTCACTTGTATGGCATTGTGATTCACGACACCACATAGGTGAGGTTTTTATTTAAAAACATAATTTTCTCAATATTTTATATATTCACAATCAGCCGCGGCCCGTGCAGGGTGTTTCGGTGGGGCAGAGAGGCGGGGTTGGGGGTGCTAAAAACCGGAGTATGGATAATTGAAGGTAAGTAAACAATGTAATTAATAAAAGAAATTTCGTAGCGCGCCCTGCATCGCAAAATGTGATGCAGGTTGCGCTACGAAATTCGTTTTATTTATTAAATTTTTAATTACCTTCAATTATCCATACTCCGGTTTTTAGCACCACCCACCCTGCCCCTCCCCCGCCCGCCTCTCCGCCCCACCGAAACTCCCTCCACGGGCCGTGACTGGTCACAATATTAAAAATATGCATACTCTTGATTTAAATGTATCTTTTTATTTAAAAAAAATAAATAAATTTATTCAGCCGAGTATACACTACTGCTGAATTTGTATTTGTTTTAAAACGGAATGCCTCAGTTCACAAACGGAGCCGCTGAAAGTATACAGTGCACTGTTTATCTTCTCTCCTTTTTAGGTCGAGCCTTCACAGCGCGCAAGCGCTGCGAAGGAAAACAACCTTTTCCAAGCGCTTTGGCTTTTCAGCCAAGCACGTGCATACGTTCCATTGTCTTCAATGGCAACGCATGCAGGTCAGGAGATTCACTCGCGGGAGCGTGCACCCCCATCTGGTAACAATTATCACTCCCGCGAGTGAATCGCGCCCGCCCCCTTCCTCTCTCTCCCCCCACCTCCCACGCACGAGGCGCTTGTGTTTGTTACTTGTTTTTCTGGTTCGGGTCTAACAGTTCCTTGTCATTTGTATTACCATGTGGGAGGCTGGGAGCGCTTGGATAACACTAACTGTGTCACTGTTTCCTGGCGCTCATGCAGACCATACTTTTGTCGTTACATCTGTGCCAGCTTACGAACTGCGCAGCAAAGCTGTCATTTCCATAAACAGTGCAGTGAGTACACCATGCCCTTAATGCCAGGACGTGCTTTGGTAAAGCACTGCAGTGCTCTGTGGGCGCCCAGCATGACTGCATCATCCTTTGTTGGAGCAGTTCAGTGCCCACTTCAGCCCTGGAATGTCCGGGTGAATGATCATGTGTGGTCTAGCGCTGGCATGGCAAAGCCATGTTTTGGTCAGGAAGTGCAGTGCACGTTTTGGCACAAATCCTCGTTTCTTGAAACAGTGCGTCCCGCACAGCAAGGCCATACGTTAGCCAGGCAGAGATACGTCACACATGAAATTGCACCGCATTGTTTGGACAGTCTGTGCCGTGTGCTCAGCTTGCCCCATATGACAGAAACACGCGTTAGCACCCTTCCTTGCCGTCCCTGGACCCCTGCTGGCACACATCTACAAAACCATCCTAACCACAGGCAGCTATTGGTGAACTGGGGCAGGTCCGGGAAAGTTTGTGTTCAGGGGCTGTCCCTGCTCATCCAGGAACTGACCACCAGTGGACATGGACACAAAAAGGACCCTCTGTAGCCTCATTTAATTCACTGCCATCAGCTAGGGCGCCAAGTTTCTCTCCGCCCGGGGCGCTATCTTAGCCGAGGCCGGCTCTGGCTGCATGCTTGCACCTGTGTGCTCGTGTTCCTTCCGACACTTGGACGAGTGCTGCCTGCGGCCGTGGATTCCTTGTAGAGAGCGCAGGCGTACAGCCTCCTCCAGGCACGTCTGACACGAGAATCAAAGAGGCTTCAAGACTGATTTTTATCGCCAGCTTAATCACTGTTTCCGAGTTTCTTGGAGAGAAGCCCCACAGGTTCTTGATTGGCAATAAAGTTGGCGAAGCTTCTTTTGATTATACAATTTTCATACAGTACCTTTGTGATAGCACAGCCTTGCAGACCAGTTACACATAGTGGACAGAGGAGCCATTATCCAGATTAAGGGCTTGCCACAACTACTCCATTTATTTAGCTATTGTACACCAAGGCTGCTCTTCGTTTTCCTGCCTGCAGATAGAGTACACGCTGTAATTATGCATTAGAGGCGAATGGTCCGCATTTCAAGTCCTAGTGAGGGATTGGCTGCCAAATATTGGTCCTCCTTTCAACTTCTATTTGTTTTTTAGATCTCTCCTAGCTATGAGGATTAGCAGAAGCCACAATAGAAACAAGCATTGGCATAGCCAACAGGTCTCACCTTTGGGACCTTATAAGTGTTTAGCCACGCAACAGTTGTTGTTGCACCAAGGATATTGTGCTGCATAACTAAACACTTATAAGGTCCCAAAGGCGAGACCTATGGGCTATGCCAATGCTTGTTAATTCTTGACATTGCCTTTGCCACCTCGGAAGCCCGGGATTGCAAAAGCAGTGCCAGGGGTCGCAAGGGGCAAGGCAGGGGTTGCAGCTGCGATCCCTGGTGACCCCTGCATGCAGGGCCGGACTGGCTACTGGGCAGTTGTGTTTGTTGCCCAGCTAGGGGCTAATTTCTCTGTGGTGAGGGCTTATTTCGTTGATGGGAACCTGCGTGCGATTTGAAATAAAAAAAGCAAAACGAATTTCGTTTTGCACACACAGGTCCCCATCAACGAAATTAGCCCCCAGCATGGCAGCACACACAACTGCCCGGCAGCCAGTCCGGCCCTGTCTGCAGACACTCCGCACACGTAACCAGCAGGGCCACCAGAGGGGAGCATTCAATTTCACCATCCATTAACAGGGCCATGACATCGAAAATTCGTTCCCTGTTTCGGGCATTCCCAGTCCAGGTGCAGGAAAGAGACCTCCAGGGCTCGGCAATGCGCACATCACGAATCCTCACTCAGCCCAGCTCTATGCAGCCAGACAGATGTCCTGTACAGCCTGGGAATGAACTTGAAATGATTATGACATTCCCTTAATTTGCATGCAGCAATAAGCCCACGTGCCCTCTTTAAAGGGGCCTCCCTAGATCTTCTCCCATCTGCGCTGCACAGGGGGGACACATACCGGCGACGCACGCTGCATTCCAGAATACAGTCGGGTGATAAGCTTCTGTGGCGAGGGATTCACTAGAAACTCCTCCAGCACCTGAAATGTTGGTGGCGCCACTGGGAAGGATACAAAAAGAGTGTGTAATGCTGCTCTTAGATGATAGTATGTCAGCCTGTCCAGCATCCCAGTGTGGTTTTCTCTGAGTGCATCTTCTATGGTAACGAATACCCCACTGGGGAACGCCTGCCCCATCGTGTGAAGCTAGAGTTTCTGCAGTCTTTCGCCCACCCCCATCTCTGCAGTGAAGGGTAACTCTGGATGTCTGATGAGTGGTATTGAGAGGACAAATACTGTCTCCAATTGCACTCTATGCCTAAGCTCCCACCATGCCCACACTGTGCAGCCTACATGATCAACCTTGGCTCGCGGTCTATTTTAGGGTCCAAACAGCGCCATGTGTAGTGATATTGGGTCCACCCCGTCACTCTCCAGGGTGGTGTGTCATGAAGAGGGTCGGGTACATCCAGTGATATTAATTGGGCCTGAGCACAGTTATAATACAATTCCATATCTGGGGCACCCATCCCCCTCTGCTCAAACGGCAGTATCAGGATCTCCCACGCAACATGGGATTTCTGCCCGCCCATGCCAGAGATATTGCATACAAGCGGAACAGCCTTTTTAATGCAGCTGTGAGGGGGAGCAGCAGGTTAACATGTTCCGGCTGAGCCAGATCCCCAAATATTTCACCAGGGAGTCCGCCCATTAAAGTGGGTACTCCAGCTGAAATGGTCTCAGTGGCAGGAGTGAGCAGGAAGATGGTGGACTTCCCCCAGTTTATGGAGATGCCCAGTAGGCTTCCAAAGCTGATAATTTCCAGGATGGGCGGGTCCAGGTTTGCGGCTTTATGTTAGACATATGGGGTCCTATCCTCAGCGTACATAGACACTAGAATCACCCTAGGGGAGAAATCTAGCCCACGCCATGCATAGTGCTGCCTGAGCTTAGCCGCGAGCGGCTCCGTCACCACCACGAACAGGAGGGGGGAGAGTGGGCACCCCTGGCGTTTACCCCGGGCCACCCGGATGTGGGGACACCATACCATTAATCTTCAGTCTTGCTGTCGGCCCGAAAACAACAGGGCAATTTTTTTAAGAAAAAAGGAGCTGATGCCGATGCAACAAAGCAGTGTGAATAGGTACAGCCACTTCAAGGTATCGAAGGCCTTGGTTGCGTCTAAGGAAATGGCAGCAGTGGGGAGGAAGCAATACACCTCCTGCATGGTCACGAAGAAGGTGCAGAGGTTGTGAGAGGTTCTCCGCCCAGGGACAAAGCCACACTGATCATGCCTAAGCACCGCAGGCAGTTGGGGAAGCAAGCGATTCGCTAGCAGTTTTGCTAGTATTTTATTATCCAGATTAATCATTGACAGTGGCCTGTAGGAGTTGCATAACTGTGGGTCCTTGTCGGGTTTGAGAATGGTGACCATTAGCGCCTCCCCGAGAGAGGGGGGCAGTGTGCCCCACTCCAGTGATTCCTCATACACATTAAGGAGGTGACGAACAAGGAGCGGCGTATATTCCTTATACAACAAAGCTGTGAGTCCGTCCGGCCCCGTAGCCTTGTCGCCAGGCATAGCCCGAATCTCCCTGCTCACTTCCTCCTCGGAGAATGGCTGATCCAGATATCTGCGCTGCCAGTCACTCAACCACGCGAGTTCGATCGAATCAAGTAGGGGAAGCAGATCATGAGTGCTCCTCTGTCTGCCGTGCCGAATACAGAGAGGTATAGCGATCACTTCATCATCGCCATTGCGTAATTCACATATGTATTCACGAGCCCAGGACTTTTTCAGGAGGCCCGCCAGCTTCTTCCCGGCTCAGTACCTCTCTCCACCTCTTTACCCAGGTAGTGGGTCTCTCTATGCGCAGCCTCGTCGAATTCCATTATTTTCCCTTTGATGAGCCCCAAGGTTGCTAGATTGTTAGATTCAAAGAATTCCGAGTCGAGCACTCGGATTTCCCATTCAAAGCGCCGGAGGTCTCCGATGAGTGAGCGCAGCACACCTGCCTGCTTGGGGATGAACTTACCCGGACTACCACTTTGAAAGCCTGCCACAATACCGAGGGAGAGTCCACGGTCCCTCTATTTACCTCAAAGTACTCTATTATGTCGGCACATTGTCTCTCGGAATGCCTGATCCCATAGTGCCCTAGAGAGGAGCTTCCAACTGAAGGGCCTATGCACCACGTCCGGCATTGTATGTTCCAGCAGTACTGGGGTGTTATCAGAGAGAGACCTGGCCAAGTGAGCAACCGTAAGTACCCACGTGTGCACGTCGCGCAACTCAAGCCAATAGCCAATACTGAACCAAGTGGGGCCCGCTGCAGAGATGCAAGTGCCCTCCTGACTTAGTGAGTGTCACCGTCGCCAGACGTCTACCAGCTAGTGGTCTTCCATAATGGCCTGCGATGACGGGAGCCGCCAGACTGGTCCATGTTCAAATCCAAAATCACATTGAATCCCCCCCCAAAATGGCCCCAGGGTCGAGCGATTCTGTTAGCCTCCAAATCTCACTGAAAAAATTCGGGTCATCTTCATTTGGCCCATAATCCAATACAAGCCTGACCAATTGCCTCCCCAACTCCCCAGCAACTATTACTTACCTCCCCTATGGATCACAGAGTGCAGCACACGTTTGCCAAGGAATCCCCTTCCTGAGAATGATAGCTGTGCCTCTGGCATTATTGTACTTGGCTCTTTTTGCAGGGTCATCCCTGAACTTTTTGCCTTCGTGATGTATTTTTTTGACCTGTTGTTGGTGGTTTAATTAATCTGGGCACTTTGCCACTGCTAACCAGTGCCAAAGTGCAAGCTCTACCTATTGTAAAATGATGTAATGGATTAGTGATTCAATATTTGGTTATTTGATTTACCTGTCCGACCCTAGGACAGTGCACCATGTGTGCCCAGGGCCTGTAAATCAAATGCTGCTGGTGGGCTTGCAGCACTGATTGTGCCACCCACAGAAGCAGCTTGCAAATTGTGGCTCAGGCCTGCCATTGCAGAGCCTGTGTGTAGTCTGCCATGTGACATAATAAGAGTAGCATGCCATCCATCCCACCCTTAGTCGCGCGCAGTTGTTGCTAGTTAAGTGTAACTCTTGCAAAAAGCAGATGTCTGCCCCGTGTCTGTGGAGGTATGCTGCTATCACTCTCACCTTTTGGCAGTCATTCAGACCACGCACATTCCATGTCACTGCTTTGATTGCATTCACTCATTTAGTGGTCTCACCCATCCCTTAGCTCATGCCAGTCCTGATGCGCTGGGCATCCTGCTGTCTCAAGTTGTTGTTGCAGAAGGGCCAGATAGAGAAGGGGGGGGGGTGAGAGAAAAAGAATACAGAACATGTTGCAGCGCGCCTGGTATGTCCCACACCCAACAAACCCACTACAGTCCCCCAACATGGCTGAAAGACGAAACCCCTAACCCAAACAGGCCACCTGTGGCCAACTAGTAGAACTTCCATGGGACTCATCCCCGAGGGTGGCACTAGGTGCTCGTGGTTCCCAGCAGTTGTGCGCTGGGTGGCTGGACAGGAAACGTTAGAGAGGAGAATCTTCTCCATCGTTCAGGCAAGCAGGGCAAACCTCCAGACCATTGTTTCAAAAGAAACAGCTAGTCTGGAAAAGATAAGGTGTGTCACGGGGAAGTGTCCCCGCTCAGCCAGTTATGCCATCTCCTTGCCAGCCTGTTGCAAACTACTCGGGCCTTAGTCATTCTCATCGAGAGGGTCTCCACCCGCAGGATCTTTGTTCGCCCGCGCGGATGATGTGTATTGTTTGAGTAAGCGGACAAATTTGGTAGCGAGCTTGGGGTCAGTGAAAAATTTAGTCTTGCACTGGTTAAAAATGAGGAGTTTTGCCGGATAGAGAAGAGAATACTTAATGTCTTGCTGCCACAATATTCTTTTCACTGGCACAAACTCCCTCCTTGTAAAAATCTCATTGCTTTCCCGCTTTGAATTATCTGTCTTCCTCTCTTTATCCTCCCCTATGCACCCCTTTTTCCTCTCTGATACCCCTCTGGCTCCCTGAATCCACCTCCAATTTATGGCTTCTGCTCCCTTTGTCTGCTCTGCTTTCCTCACGTTGCAGCCTCTGTCTTCCACTCTTTATCCTCCACTCTACACCCCTTTTGCCTCTCTGATCAAGCTCTACCCAACTCCATTTTAGGGGTTCTGCTCCCATGTCTTTGATCTGCATTCCCTCTTTGCAGCTTTTGTCTTTCTCTCCTTATCATCCGCTCTGAGCCTCTTTTTCCTCTCTGATCCCACTCTTCTTCCCTGACATTCCCTCCATTTTAAGGGTTCTGCTCCCCTTTGTTTACTCTCTACTTTTCCTCTATGCAGCCTCTGTTTTCTACTCTTTATCCTCCACCCAACACCCCTTTTGCCTCTCTGATCCAGCTGTGCCCACTTCCATTTTAGGGGTTCTGCTCCCATATCTTTGATCTGCATTCCCTCTTTGCAGCTTTTGTCTTCCTCTCCTTATCATCCGCTCTGAGCCCCATTTTCCTCTCTGATCCCACTCTTCTTCCCTGACATTCCTTCCATTTTAAGGGTTCTCCTCCCCTTTGTTTACTCTCTACTATTCCTCTATGCAGCCTCTGGCTTCCTCTCTTTATCCTCTGCTCTGAACCTCTATTACCTCTCTGATCCCACTCTACCCCCTGATCTCCCTCAATTTTAGAGGTTCTTTCTCCTTTATTTGTTCTGCGGTTCCTGTTTGCAGTCTCTGTCTTCCTCTGTCTCCTACTCACCCTCTCTGGCCCTTGACACTCCACACAGAGGGCCCTGCGGACTCCTTGATAGCTGTGTACTCCTTGTGCTTGTGTAGAGATATACTTTAGAATTTTGGCTTTAACCGGTGCTCCTGTTGATTTCTAAAAGTGATATTGTAAATGTTTGTGTTTTTCGTGCAATTCCTCCAGCCATTAACACAACTTTACTGCATATAAAGCCAGTTTCCCTATGCAGTTCCCCTCTTACCTTCTCTCCAGACACAGCTTGTTGATTAGAGAGTAGCACAAGCTTCTCCTCCAGGTGCACCACTTATCCGTTGTTGGGTGACCTCTTGACTGGGCCTGCAGGACAGCCTAAGAGGCTGAGAGAAAATCAGCTGAACTCAGTCACCACCAGCTTTTACATGCACCAGCCTTTACTCGCAGGGCAGCTTAGTCCGGGCGTATAGGCTAAGAGTGAAGAGGACAAAGGTGTTGCCTGTTTGGTCCTCTTAGAGCCTATGGCCAGAAATGCTGCTCTTTTTCAAATTGCCAGCCACCACCTCAAGCCATCCACGTCCTCAAACATACAAACAGTCTCAGCAAAGGCACACTACTCATAAGCAACAAACTAACAATTCAACGTCCCAACAAACAGTACAAAACTCCACATTAATATACTCTTCTTCCCCTACTGCCAAACAATAGAACCTTCACTGTCACACAAACTGCTTCTCTGTCCTATACCACTATCAAACCCGCACATCACCAACACAGTACAAACCCTCATTATACATAACCTTAATCCCTTCAAACATACACTCCATTTTCATACAAATAATAATGCTACCCTCAACATACTACTAACAGACACCGTTCCAGCACCACCAACCCTTTACTCAACCGTCTCTCATATCATCCTTCAACAAGCTTATAGTGTTGTATGTTGATTTAAATTCCGAATGAATTTCCCGATTCATGTCCTTATATAGGTACAATTCACATTGCCCTTATATAGGCATAGAAAACCCAGTCCTTATTTAGGCATAGCCCATGCTACTCAAATACAGGCATGGCTACTTCCATCCGTTCATCTATGTCACAACGATTTCTTGGAAAACCAGACTCTTAAGCAGAAGGGACTTCCCCTAGCCTGAATATTGATTTCTCCAAGAAACTAATTAAAGCAGGTTAAATTCCATAAAGAATCATAAAGGGCCATACGCGGTCTTTTAAGCCTTATTTCTTTCATCACCCTATAGACCAAAGGATCGTTACCTATAGCAAAGTTATTCACCAAGGCATATCCAGCTGACACGCCTGATCTGTAACAATTATTTGCTCTATAGGACAGACGAGAATTGAGCAGCTCAGCCAGATAATACCTCTGCTACAGAGGCCTCCACGGGATCCAAATTCCTCTCCATGCACCAAAAACACAATTTTTCCAAACTCCTCTGACCCTTTCCTGGTACCTAGTGTCCAAGATTCATCCAATAAGTTATTAGCTTCTTCTGAAAAGCCTGAGTACCTAATCCACTGACAGTTCTAAATGATTATCATAAAAATATTCACTTTTTTTACAGACGTTTTTCCATGTTTTTTGCCAGTAAGGACGCTCTTTCTATCTGTGTTGTGTCAGACACCTTTTCCAATTGTAGCACCAATATGGTCACTTCTGCTTGTTGTGCCACTAAGGACACCATGGTCTGCTGTAGCACTGAGACTACCATGTATCAAGTCTTTCTCAACAGTAGACTCCTCCCTCACATGATGTTTTGCCTTTTTTGATACCTTACCTCCCTTTTTTTATATAATTACAGGGGAATCATCTTCTGAAGCTGAGTCTTAGTTCGCCTCTGAAGGAGTATCCCTCTTCCGTTTAGAAAATAATGCTCCTACTGCCTCCTGAAGGGAAGATTTTAACTTCCTGTGAATGTACCTGTTAAATAAGTCCTCACTGAGGCCGGAGGAAGGGAGACCCTGGGAGGGTAAATCACCTGTTATCATGAAGGGTAAAGCTAAATAAGCATGTTTATGTCAGTTGGTGACCACTATCCTTAGATCCTCTCTAGGTGTCTTGATATAACTTGGCCTGCAAAAGCTAACATCTCATAAATTGCTATTAGGAGAGATCTCCTTTTGATTAAAACAAACTTGACTGCTTTACAAACTGTACTGGCTGTCAAAAGGAAAATAAAATCATTATTTATCAAAAACCCCACAGATTTTAAGTGTGCAGTATCAATATCAGATAATTTAGGTCATTGACTTAACAAGGAAAGAAGCTTTGCTCTGTTTAAAAGTCACAGTTTTCTTGCTTTTTTCCCTTTGCCAAGATTGTTGAGCACCAAGGGATAATTGCCATGGTCCTCCAGGTGCTGTAGAAATGGCTTTGGGCACTGAACATGAGTCATATCTACCACTGATTCCAGTTTTAATTTCATACCTTCCTTTTTAATTCTTCCGGGCACCTTGGTTTACAGCTTTCAAGATACTCATTTTACAGGAAGGTTTAGGGGCATCCAGAACTTTACCTTTCCCTTTTGCTGATGCCCCATCACGAGGGTAATTTACGTACATAGATTGCTCTGATAGTAGTCTGTTTGTCCTCTATATTTTTTATTATATGTATATACTTGCCAATGCCACACTTGTCTGGTCAGCAATGCTTTCCTTTGGTCTTCTTCTCTTCCTTTGCTGTAATTCCATGTGTTTCTTCCACGATTGCCTCCTGATATAGCTCAAACAATTTTGATATCTAATCAGTAGAAGCTGGTAACAAATATAAACAGACACGTTTCCGTCTCCATTAGTATCAGGAATTCCTTTTTGAGATCTGTTGGCTTCTAATGTTTAATCTTCACTCATGGATTTTGGCACTTCCACTCGAATAACCTCCAATGATTCATTTACCGGCCTTAAAAGCAAAGGAAGTGTAAAAAGAACAGATGATGGACGGATGCTGATTTTTTTTTTAATAACGCTTTTTATTAACAAACATCGGCAAATTGTACAGTGCAGAGGATCGGGCACATTTGACATCACAATACATATGAATGAAAGGACATACACAAATTACAATAGATATGAACATTATGGGGAGCTAGGGTGCTCCTGTTTGATACTGTGAGGTGGGGTACAGATTTCACCTCTGTAACTATTCCATAGGGCGCCAGACATGTGAACACTTCCTGGGGCACCCCCTTGCAAGATATACTGTTTTTTCTCTAAACATACACCAATCGAGATTCATTTCCCAGGCCTCTAGGGTGGGTGGATCCACTGCCCCACATAACTGAGCTATGTTTCATTTGGCCAACATGAACCCCAAAGTGGCCCACTGAGTCTGTGAGGCGTTCAAATCAGTGGGTTCCCATATACTTAGAAGGTATCTCCTTGCCTCTGGATGGAGTGTGATGCATAACACCTTTTTTTTTTTTTGCAGAGTTTTATATAGCGCGAACTAGACCCGAACCGAATCAGGTATCAGAGCGCTTTACATAGCACCAGTTACGTTACATGAGGACACACTCATTTTTTTAGGCACGGGGAGATTAAGTGATTTGCCCAGAATCACAGGAGGTTTTTGGCGTCGTTTACGAGACTCGAACCCAGATCCCCAGGTCCGAGGTTGAGCGCCTTAGCCATTAGGCCAACTCCTCCATCACCTTGCTGATTATCTCATGGATTTGAAGCCAATAAGAGTTGATATGTGTACACTCCCAGATAGTGTGCATGAATGTGCCAGAGAGTCCACAATGCCTTTTACATTCTCCCATGTCAGCCCACCCCATGCTCACTAATCGAGGTCCCGTCATGTAAATTCTGTGGAGGATTTTTAATTGAACCAGTCTTAAGCGTGCTGGAATAGTGACGACTCTGGGGGAGGATACCACTGACTGCCAGTCCTCATCATCCAATTCTATCCCGTCATATGCCCATTTGTCCCTCAGCGTTTGAAGAGGGTCTGTTATGTGGTTAATTAGCTTTTTATATATTAGTGAGATTGTCTTTTCAGGAAGATGACCAACTAAAACTCTGTCTTCTAACAGGTAAGCCTCCGGGGGATGAGTTCCCTTGGGAAGCAAGGACAGGAGTGAGTGTCAGACCTGCATATAACGGAAGTACTAAGAGTCCAAATTTCGTATTCAGTTTGAAGCTCCTTCAAGGTCTTGACCCCTCCCCTCCCGCACATATCCTTAATAACTGAAATTCCTATAAGATCCCACCTGTCGAAGCCCTTCGTTTTCCTGAGATCGCCCAGCTTCTGTGAGTCCCAAAGGGCGGTGGCTAATGTAAACTTATGTCTCCAACCCAGAGAGCTGGTGGTATTGTACCAAATTTGCTTCGTGGGGCCAGTTAACAAGAAACACTTGGGTCTGGAGTAGAGAGCTCTGTTATAGATCCTGCCCGGAAGGAGCCACCTATCCATGGTGTAGCCCGGGTCGTCTGCACGACCGAACGTGCCATGATTTATAAAGCTGGGAGGCCCAATGATACTTCCTGATGTCCAGAGACTGATGCCTCAGTCGTACCAGTTCAGTGTTAGTTTGTTTAATGCAATTCGAGGTCTACGTTCCATAAAAGCTCTCTTTGCAGGCCCTCAATAAAGTAAGATGCCGGAACTAAATCTAAAGTGTTTTGCAGGACATAGAGGAATCTTGGCAAGGCCATCATTTTAAAGAGGGCAGCCCCACCCAGAAGTGAGATAGGGAGCTTTTTCCAATTGTTAATGTCACTTTTGAGTTTCTGGAGAGGGGGAAGAAGATTCTGGGTATACCTGAATGAGAGCTTAAGGGAGGTGAAGATCCCCAAGTATGTAAATCCATCATTCTTAATTTATATTTGGCAATCCCTGGGAGGAGTAGGAGGGCTCCCCCTCAGAAAAAACAGCAGTGATTTCCCCCAATTAATGGTGAGCCCCGAAAACCTTCCAAAGACCATCAGGATGTCTAGAACGACTATGAGGGACTTCTGGGGAGAGGCCATATAGAGCAAGATATCGTCGGCGTACAGTGATATGCGGTCCTCCCATCCGGGGGACCACCTCAGACCTCTTATCATTGGATCCCAGCAAATCCAGGCAGCCAGGGCTTCCAAGGCCAGGGAAAAAAGGAGGGGGGACAATGGGCATCCCTGACATGTACCACGACTAAGCTGGAATGAGGCTGACACCTTATTGTAATACCACCACTTGTGCCAGAGGTGCCGTGTATAGTAGATGTACCCACTGGATGAACTCTGGACCAAATCCAAACTTAGACAGAACTGCCCGCAAATAGGGACACTCAATAGTATCAAAAGCCATAGTTGCATCCAATGACACAACTACGGCTGATTCTCGAAGGGTGTGTGCCCTATCTATTACCCCATGTACCCTAGCAGATTAAGGTCTGTATTCCTATGGGGCATGAAGCCAGATTGATCGGGATGTATTAGGTCAGTGATCACTTTTATCAAACGGTTAACTAGGAGCTTGGCTAAGATTTTAGGCTCTGCGTTCAGAAGCGAGATGGGCCTGTAGGAGGCACAATTAGTCTTGGCCTTTCCCTCCTTGTGGATAGTGACAATAGTAGCTACCCTTTGCTCTGGGGGCAATATCCCTGCTTCTCTAGCTTCCTCATACATTGTCTTCAAGTGGGGGGCGAGTTTATCAGGCCAGGGTTTGTAGAGCTTGATGGGGAGTCCATTTGGGCCTAGCGCTTTCCCTGAATTTAACGAGTGAATTGCTTGGGCAATTTCCTCCGATGTGAGGGGACTATCAACGTAATTCCGGTCTTCAAGGGAGAGACAAGGAAGTTTGCTGTTGCGAAGCAGTTCCTGTGAATCTTCCTCCGAGTGGGAGGATTTTGTCGTATAGACTGCTTGAAGCTGTCTACAATTTCTTGTGGGTCTATGATTGGGACATCCCTTTTTGTTCTGAGCTCAGGTACCAGGCGGCTTGCCAACTCCTTTCTGTCCAGCCACGCGATGAGTTTCCCGGCCTTGTCTCCCAAATCAAAAAGCCTACCCTGTTGCTCCCTGCTAAGGGCCTTGGCCCTATCAGTGACTAATGTTTTATAGTTTTGCTGCTTCAGGCTTATTAGATTAAGCTTGTCCGGCATCACCCCCATCTCCAGGTTGCCCTCCAGTCTATAAATTTCAGACTGAAGCTCAAGAACCTCTTTTTGCTTGTCCTTCTTAGTGCCAGCTATTAACGATTAGGCCTGCCCAGGACTACCGTCTTGAACGCTTCCCACAGAGATTGGGAGGAGGACAATGATCCCACATTATTAGTAAATTATTCGTCTATGGTCTTAATTAGATCTTTGCGGATCTTTGTATTACACAGATACCAGGGGTTGATTGGGGCCAGTCTCCTAGCTGTTCCCCAGCCCAAGAGTAGGTGGATCCAGAGTGGTGAGTGATCAGAAATACCGCTGGCTAAATGTTTAATTTCACTTATATAGGTGGCTTGTGCAGCTGGTACCAGGCAGTAGTCTAGTCTAGGGAGGCTGTGGTGGGCTCCCGAGTGAAAGGTGTGTTGTATCTGGTCTCGATGATAGAGCCACCAACTATCGACCAGGCCCATAGCTTCCAAGAAATCGGGTAGTTATGCCATCAATTGAAATAATAGTTTAAAACAGTATGAAATCCGCCAGTCCCTTTCAGTGAAGTGCAGGTGCCTCTCCCCCCCTTCCCACCGCCTTACTGTTCCATTTACTCCATAGAAAGTTGCCTGCATGGAGATTCCTTTATTAGAGCGGCTGAATGTCTGTAATGTCCCCGGTTCCACAATCTGCTGGGCCCTTTGCACCCCTATACTCAAACCATTCTGCCACTGCCTCCGGTTGGTCGAAGAACCACGCTTTTCCATCTGCCTCAACCTGGAGGCCCGCCGGGAACAACATTGAATATTTTAGGCCTTTGTCCCTCAAGTCGCGCTTCACCGATAGGAGTGACCACCTTTGCTTCTGTACTCTTTGAGTAAAGTCCGGGAAGAAGGAAATGTCGGCATTTTCATAGCGGAGGGGGCACCAGCTCTGGAGTTTTAGAGAATAACGTCCCTATCTCAGAAGTTTACGACCTGAGCCAGCATGGGTCGCGGGGGAGCGCCCGGTTTGGGTCGGCCACCCGGGACCCTGTGAGCTTGCTCAATCGCAAAAAATGTACTGAGGCCTTTGGGTTGCAATTGGTTGAGAATGAGGTCCTCAACAAATAGGTCTGGGGTTTGCCCCTCCAATTTTTCTAGAACTCCTAGGATGGGAAGGTTGTTTCGGCGAAGTCGGCCTTCATAGTCATCCAGGTTAAGGTCTGTAGAGTTACGGGAGTCCTGGAGTTCACGGACCTTCCTTTGAAGCTGCGCAACGTCTCTCACCAGGCTGGTAGCTGTAATTTCCACCTGTTTGACTTTTTCATTGAGTTTTCCCATATCTGCCCTGATGAGGTTGATGTCAATGGCCATGGTGTCCATTTTGTGTTCCAAGGAGGTCTTAACACCAGAGATGGCCTCCATGACGTCTTTGAGGGAAAGTTCCTGTTCCTCTTCCACGGGCTCCCACGTGCCATCTCTTCCGACAATTGGCCCTCTGCGCCTCTTTGGAGACCGTGTAGCGGTCCAGCTTATTGGTTTGAATTGGTTTTGGCCCCCGGGATCCAAATCCCTTAACGCGCTCCATTGTAACGTTCAAGGCGAGTGTTGGGCAAGATGAAGGCAAAGGGTGGGGAGAGGGGGTCCCACAGCACAACACCGCTCCCCACTCCGGCCCCACCCTGACGCGTGGATAACCGCGGGTCCTGAGCTCCGGTCTGTTCCCTGCAGATGTAGGATTCTTTGCGTCCATATCTCACCACTCTAGGGCCGTCTCAGAAAGGGCAGGCTGGAGAGTTATTGCCAAGAGGTGGTTATTAGCCTCAAGCGGCAAGGCACTTTGGGCCCTAGGATCGCAGAAGTCAGCCTCCCCAGCTTCGGGTCCTCTAACTGGTGAGACTCCACAGGGGGCGCCAAGTGTTCAGGGTGGGGGGTTCCCTTGAGCCCCAGGGAATCTGCTTTGCACATTTAATATGGCCTCCCGCTGCTGTCAAGCGATATCAGGGTTCAAGCCGATGCAGAACTCCACAGGGGGCACCAAAGTGTTCAGGGTGGGGTGTTCCCTAGAGCCCCAGGGAATCTGCTGTGTGCATTGAATATGGCCTTCCACTGCTGGCAACTGATATCAGGACTCGAGCAGATGCAGAAACTAGTGGGAGAGTTCTCACCCTTGAGGACGTGCCATCGCTCTCATCTGTCTCGAGGCCGGCGCGTCTACCACAATTCAGTGCATCCCTCTCCGGTTCACCTTTGGGCTTCAGGAGTGCCACTGTTTCGGATTGATGCGCAACTTCACACAGCCGAGGGTTCACAATTACCCCTTTGGTGTAGCAGTCAGAGGGATAGATCGCTGCATTAGAGGCGCGCCTCTGCCATTTTATTGCCTCGCGGCCAGCGCGTTGAACTTGCCTCGATGTGTGTCTCAGATGGGGCGGGATGCTCAAGAACGCCAGTGGATTCACCCATTTGGCTGCCGCCGCAGGTCTCAGAAGAGGATCTCGGAAGCACCTCGGGCTGCAGCACCACCGCCTAGCAACTTTGAGGCGGCCGAGGAGCTCTTACGGCGAGCTGATGCACTGTGGGTCCCGGCTTCAGGCTCTGGTGAAGGCTGCAACTTTCTGAAGGCAGGATCTCAGGTGTCCGGCGCAATCTCGGCACTTGAGCAGGCAGGTTGGGCTCCGCTGGTGCTCCGGTGTTGGGAACAGGCAATTGGTGTGATGGATGGTCACTCAGGATAGACAGGGGTTAAGAAGGGTGGCGGATCTCACTCACTACACGGCCATCTTCTCTCTGCGCTTGGACACGCCCCCGACAGAATGCTGAATTAATCAAACAAAAGACTGATTTGAATATAGCTGCGTCTAAACTGGGGTGGCATGGTGAGCATACAAATAATGGATTTAACCCAGGTATCTGGACTGGAGGTGAATGTTTTGATTTGATCTGCATTCTGTCCATAATTTGTGTGCCTTTCGCTTAAAATTAGAGAAAGACATAAATTCACCTTTTGAAGTTCTATTTTTATATTTTACAACAAAAAGATGCATGACCGTTTATTTTTATTAAGCACAACCAGGGCTTTTAAGATGTCTTTTATGGTCCCTTGCATAAGCAGGATTACATCCAAACGGGCAGAGGACTTTGTTGGGATTGTACTTTTGCCTATGGTCAATTGAGATGACGGGATTGACTTCAATTTCACTTCGCTTATCATGACACGGCTCCATCTCTACTAAGTTTTCTGGCAACCCCAGCAACGTCAAAGCTATGCTCTCTATGTATGATTTTGTTTTTTAGCAAAGGATACAGAGTTATCCCTTGTAAGTATGGTGAGGTAGATAATCTTGGAACAGGGGAGCCTTCACATAAGCCAAATGATCCTGCTAAATTTATACTTTTCTTAGCCCCCCAAATCAACACATATTTTATCTGATGGCGACATGTGTGGATCTTGTTATTCCATCTGTTACTGCAATAAAGTGTTTTGATGCAAACTTTCCTATAGACTCCAATAACGGTGATCTGGGTTCCTTGTCTTTTAAGGGCAAGCACATTAAGACCAACTCTGTACTCTTATTTTTATGAATCAAATCGGAGTCACACTTTATTTTCTTGGAGGAGTTACATTTTCCCGTTGCTTTATAGACTGAACGGATCTTATTGGATCTTAAAATATGTGTAGAGGTTCCAGGATTCTCCATATCTTCCTTGACTGTCATGATTTAAAATCACCACCACACATGGGCTGCTGACACGCAGGCCATAGCTGTAAGCCCTTCCATCTAAGCCACACTGGCAAGCTGCCCCAGGACCTCTTCAGTCAATACACAATCTTCAGGATGATGGATCTTAGTAATTGTCAAAATTGTTCAAATTTTTTTTTCTAAATTGAGCTATCCCTATCCAACAGTGTAATACTGCAAGCAATGTAAGTCTGTGCCAGGAGGCAGAGAGGCAGACTGATCTGCTTAAAAACCAAACACCTCAGGCGTGGCCTGGAGTCTGCCAAGATGGCAGCCAAGAGCCCGAGCTCCGCCGGGCCCACAATAAAATCCCGGAATATCAGTTTTTTATCCTGCCGTTGCAGCACTTCACAGTAGTGCGGGATGATGCGGCACTGAGCGCTGTGCTTATGTGTCCGGAGACGGGCGCCACGTCTCAGGATGGAGGAGCTAGAAGGCGGCGGGCCTGCATGGCCGGAAGATGCAGTGGCCTAAGGAGGTGCTGGGCATCACGCCTGTGAGACTGGGGTGCAGCCAGGTGGCACCATGAGCCATCCGGGCGGGCTCTGGAGATCCTGCACTACGCCGTCGCTCCCATCTGGTAAGAGCTGGGACGCTGGATGGAGACGAGCGGCGGCTGGGGGACAAAGGTAGCAGCCAGAGGGTGTGGAATCAGCGGGGGCGGCTGCCCAACTGATCGGTCTGAGCTGACGGGGCAGTGGTGATGCCCTCACACCCCAACAATCCTAAACTCCTTCGGACTTCAAACCTGGGGCACCCAAGGCAGGCAGGCCTGGATTGATTCTAGGAAATAACCGGAAGCCTCCTTGCTTGAATTGGGATGATCTTGGCTGCTGGCCGGGGGCTGATGAGCATCTGGCTGGGGCTGCGATTGTACATTGAGACTGCTGGGGCAAGGGGAGCCGGGGCACATATATCGATATTCCCAGATTGTGACAAGGTGTCATTCGGCTCTAGAGGTGAAGTGAGGTGCCGGAGGCCCCAGTGAGGCCTGGTCTAGGGAGCCACGCTGCATTTACTGTGAAGCAAGGAGTACATCCTGCTGAAGCACTCCAGCATGAGTATTGCATGTATTGCCAGCCCCAATTGCGACCAGTGGTATGCCAGGAACCTGGGGTAGGCGTGCACGATCTCACCACGGGCCCACTCCTGAGTGGTCGCAAGGACTAGTATACAGACTGGTGGTGTGATTGAATTTGAGGTGCCGGGGAAGATGGGAGAGCATAGGCAGTCCACCTTTAATTGACCCTCTGGATCCGGCCATAATGAAGCCCAAACTGGCCCTGCCCGTGCAGTCCAATAAGTTAGACAAATATGCAATCCCGAAGAAGCCGCAACTGGAGGAAGGAGCCATTGGTGATCGTGAGGAGACGTCTGAACCGTTCCCGGTTCAATAATGGCAGCTATTTAAGTTTTGGGAACGATGATGGAGACAAAAATTGACAAGGTTTCAATAGAAATGAATCTGCTGAGGGCCGACATGTAAGAGGGTTACAGTTGCGGAGACGAGCATAACAGAACTTCCTTTCACTATGTGCAAATTGGAGGAGAGGGTCCAGCAATTAGTCCACCAACATAAACAAGTGGCCTTGAAGCTGGAGGACCTGAAAGGAAGGGCCCACCGAAATAACATAAGGGTGGTTGGGGTCCCAGAGGGGACGGAGGGCCCCAATATGGAACTTTTCCTTGAGGACATAATACTGAATCATCTCAAACCCAAACGCTTGTCCAACTTCATTATCGTGGAATGGGCCCACAGGACACCGGTCCCTCTGCCGAGACCTGGGGTGCCCCCCAGAACCATCATCGCTAGGATCCTGAACTACAGGGAGTGGGACGCCATCCTGCAGGCGGCCAGATTGCATGGCGATCTCCGCTATGAGAACACGACCGTTAGGTTTTTCCAGACTTTACATTAAAGGTTCAAGAGGAACAACGCACCTTTGATAGAGTAAAGCCCGCCCTCCGAGAGAGGGTCATTAAGTATATGATGTTTATTCTGGCAAAACTCAAGGTGATCGATGATGGCAGGTCCTGGTTCTTCACAACTCCCTCGGAAGTGCAGGAATGACTAGACCAGGGACACTCCCAGAAATGCAGTCAGAGCCAGGAGGGTGGCTGGAGAGACAACCATGGTCATCAGTCTGGATCTCTGGGCAGACGTGCAGGAATTGACATTTGGGAGAAACGAGCCAGAAGGTCACGATTGATGAGCCCAGCGGTCTCAGAGACTCAAAGGTAGTAATTCCAGCTCCACAAATGCAGGGTTACTGGAACTCGCAGATGCTGTATGTAACATATTTGAATGTTTCCAGTCAGTGGGTAACTGCACATATTATGGTGGATGGTCCAGTCAGATGGTACGCCGGATCACTGACAGAACATCGACAGACAAAATATCGAGATGCCAAAATATCGAAGATAAAATATCGACTGACAGAATATCGACTTCCTATCTTCAAACAGGTAAGTACAAAAATATCGACTCCAAAATATTGAGTGTAAAAAATATAGAATGTCAAAATATCGATTTTTTTTAAATATGTTAAAAGTAACTTAAAAGTAATATAACAATAAATTAAATTAATATAAACATATTTAAAATACTTAAATAAACGTAAAATTAAGAAATAATTAATGTAACTTAAAAAAAAATGTTTTTGATACATATATATATCTACATATTATTAACAAATCATATACAATATTTTTACCGTACAATAGCGAGAGGGTTACATTTACTGTAACGACTCCAGTGAGTGCAAGAGTAGGTAAAGCGTTGGATAGCGTAGAGGTAAAAATTACTATTCCCACTCCAGTGAGTGCAACAGTAGGGAAAGCGTTGGATAGCGTAGGGGTAAAAATTACTATTCCAACTCCAGAGAGTGTAACAGTAGGGAAAGCGTTGGATAGCGTAGGGGTTTAAATTACTATTCCAACTCCAGAGAGTGTAGCAGTAGGGAAAGCGTTGGATAGCGTAGGGGTTAAAATTACTATTCCAACTCCAGAGAGTGTAACAGTAGGGAAAGCGTTGGATGGCGTAGGGGTAAAAATTACTATTCCAACTCAAGTGAGTGCAATAGTAGGGAAAGCGTTCGATAGCGTAGGGGTTTAAATTACTATTTCAACTCCAGTAAGTGTAACAGTAGGTAAACTTTGGATAGAGTAGGGGTAAAATTTACTATTCCAACTCCAGAGAGTATAACAGTAGGGAAAGCATTGGATAGCGTAGGTGTTTAAATTACTATTCCAACTCCAGAGAGTGTAACAGTAGGGAAAGCGCTGGATAGCGTAGGGATTAATATTACTATTCCAACTCCAGTGAGGGCAACAGTAGGGAAAGCGTTGGATAGCGTAGGGGTTTAAATTACTATTCCAACTCCAGAGAGTGTAACAGTAGGGAGGGCGTTGGATGGCATAGGGGTAAAAATTACTATTCCAACTCCAGTGAGTGCAACAGTAGGGAAAGCGTTGGATAGCGTAGGAGTTTAAATTACTATTCCAACTCCATTGAGTGTAACAGTAGGTAAACATTGGATAGCGTAGGGGTAAAATTTACTATTCCAACTCCAGTGAGTGTAACAGTGGGAAAAGCGTTGGATAGCGTAGGGGTTAAAATTACTATTTCAACTCCAGTGAGTGCAACAGTAGGGAAAGCATTGGATAGCGTAGGGGTTTAAATTACTATTCCAACTCCAGAGAGTGTAACAGTAGGGAAAACGTTGGATAGCGTAGGAGTTTAAATTACTATTTCAACTCCAGAGAGTGCAGCAGTAGGGAAAGCGTTGGAGAGCGTAGGGGTAAAAATTACTATTACCACTCCAGAGAGTGCAACAGTACGGTAAGCATTGGATAGCGTAATGAGTAAAATTTACTATTCCCACTCAAGTGAGTGTAACAGTAGGGTAAGCGTTGGATAGCGTAAGGGTTTAAATTACTATTCCAACTCCAGTGAGTGTAACAGTAGGTAAACATTGGATAGCGTAGGGGTAAAATTTACTATTCCAACTCCAGAGAGTGCAACAGTAGGAAAAGCGTTGGAGAGCGTAGGGGTAAAAATTACTATTACCACTCCAGAGAGTGCAACAGTACGGTAAGCATTGGATAGCGTAATGAGTAAAATTTACTATTCCCAATCCAGTGAGTGTAACAGTAGGGTAGGCATTGGATTGAGTAGGGGTAAAATTTACTATTCCAACTCCAGAGAGTGTAACAGTAAGGTAAGCATTGGATAGCGTAGGGGTAAACTTTACAATTCCAACTGCAGGTAGTGTAACAGTAGGGTAATCGTTGGATAGCGTAGGGGTAAAATTTACTATTCCAACTCCAGAGAGTGTAACAGTAGGGAAAGCGTTGGATAGCGTAGGGGTTTAAATTACTATTCCAACTCCAGTGAGTGTAACAGTAGGTAAACATTGGATAGCGTAGGGGTAACATTTACTATTCCAACTCCAGAGAGTGTAACAGTAGGGAAAGCGTTGGATAGCGTAGGTGTTTAAATTACTATTCCAACTCCAGTTAGTGTAACAGTAGGGTAGGCATTGGATAGCGTAGGGGTAAAATGTACTATTCCAACTCCAGAGAGTGTAACAGTAAGGTAAGCATTGGATAGCGTAGGGGTAAAATTTACTATTCCAACTCCAGAGAGTGCAACAGTAGGGAAAGCGTTGGAGAGCGTAGGGGTAAAATTTACTATTACCACTCCAGAGAGTGCAACAGTACGGTAAGCATTGGATAGCGTAATGAGTAAAATTTGCTATTCCCACTCCAGTGAGTGTAACAGTAGGGTAAGCGTTGGATAGCGTAAGGGTTTAAATTACTATTCCAACTCCAGTGAGTGTAACAGTAGGTAAACATTGGATAGCGTAGGGGTAAAATTTACTATTCCAACTCCAGAGAGTGTAACAGTAGGGAAAGCGTTGGATAGCGTAGGTGTTTAAATTACTATTCCAACTCCAGTGAGTGTAACAGTAGGGTAGGCATTGGATAGCGTAGGGGTAAAATTTACTATTCCAACTCCAGAGAGTGTAACAGTAAGGTAAGCATTGGATAGCGTAGGGGTAAAATTTACTATTCCAACTCCAGAGAGTGTAACAGTAGGGTAATCGTTGGATAGCGTAGGGGTAAAATTTACTATTCCAACTCCAGAGAGTGTAACAGAAGGGAAAGCGTTGGATAGCGTAGGGGTTTAAATTACTATTCCAACTCCAGTGAGTGTAACAGTAGGTAAACATTGGATAGCGTAGGGGTAAAATTTACTATTCCAACTCCAGAGAGTGTAACAGTAGGGAAAGCGTTGGATAGCGTAGGTGTTTAAATTACTATTCCAACTCCAGTGAGTGTAACAGTAGGGTAGGCATTGGATAGCGTAGGGGTAAAAGTTACTATTCCAACTCCAGAGAGTGTAACAGTAGGGAAAGCGTTGGATAGCGTAGGGGTTTAAATTACTATTCTAACTCCAGTGAGTGTAACAATAGGGTAAGCATTGAATAGCATAGGGGTAAAATGTACTATTCCAACTCCAGAGAATGTAACAGTAGGGAAAGCGTTGGATAGCGTAGGGGTTTAAATTACTATTCTAACTCCAGTGAGTGTAACAATAGGGTAAGCATTGGATAGCGTAGGGGTAAAATGTACTATTCCTACTCCAGAGAGTGTAACAGTACGGTAAGCGTTGGATAGCGTAGGGGTAAAATTTACTATTCCAACTCCAGAGAGTGTAACAGTAGGGAAAGCGTTGGATAGCGTAGGGGTTAAAATTACTATTCCAACTCCAGTGAATGCAACAGTAGGGAAAGTAAATACTTCTTCTACAAATATAAATAACATAAATAGTAAAATCTATTACAAAATAATTTAATTATTTTAGAATTGTGTAAATTATATTAAATAATATATTAAAATGAGAAATAAAAATTATTTAATCATATAAATTACCTACTAATACTAATAATTTACCTATTAACAATCAATTAATTTATAATTTATAAATATTTTATAAAATAAACTCTATATATTTATTTAAACAAAGTAATTACTTACAAATAAATTACTTCCAAAACTATTCCTCTATAAACACACAACCCACTACAGAAATTAAATTAATTAAATTAACATATTTATTAATTAAGCATTTAAATGTATTTGCCAATTATATTGTAATTAATTACCAATTAATAAATAATTAACAATTAATTCTAAATAAATAACATTAAATTAAATAACATATTTAATTAATTATATTTAAAATACTTCCCACCCTATTCCACTATCACCCCACAACCCGCTACAGAATATAAATTACTAAAAATACAATATTTATCAATTAATCAATTAAATTAATTACCAATTATATTTTAATTAATTCCCAATTAATAATTAATTAACACTTATTTATAAATAAATACCAGTAATTAAATAACATATTTAATTAATTATTATTAAATTACTTCCCACCCTAATCCCCTATAAACCCACAACCCGCTACAGAAAATAAATTACTAAAAATAATATATTTATCAATTAATCATTTTTAATTAATTACCAATTATATTTTAATTAATTACCAAATAATAATTAATTAACAATTAATTTTAAATAAATACCAATTAATTAAACAACATATTTAATTAATTATAATTCAATTACTTCCCACCCTATTCCCCTATAAACCCACAACCCGCTACAGAAAATAAATTACTAAAAATAAAATATTTATCAATTAATCAATTAAAATTTATTACCAATAACATTTTAATTATTTACCAATTATTAATTAATTAACAATTAATTTGAAATAAATAACAATTAATTAAATAACATATTTAATTAATTATAATTCAATTACTTCCCACCCTATTCCCCTATAAACCCACAACCCGCTACAGAAAATAAATTACTAAAAATAAAATATTTATCAATTAATCAATTAAAATTTATTACCAATAACATTTTAATTATTTACCAATTAATAATTAATTAACAATTAATTTGAAATACATAACAATTAATTAAATAACATATTTAATTAATTATTATTAAATTACTTCCCACCCTATTCCCCTATAAACCCACAACCCGCTACAGAATTATATTACACAAAAATTAAACATTAATATTAACTTACCTTAAATTCGATTTATTTGTCGTCTATATTCTGTCTAGTCGATATTATGTCCATTCTATATTTTTGAATCGATATTATTGCTATTCTAGTCGATATTACATTTTTCTAGTCGATATTTTTGTAGTCTATATTATGTCTAGTCGATATTATGTCTAGTCGAAATTAAAAACTCGATATTATGTCTAGTCAAAATTAAAAACTCGATATTATGTCTACTTACCGGTACGCCATAGTATGCTATGGGCTCTGTACTGCAACAGACTTTGAAGGACTTGGGCTGAGTTGGGTCTTCTGGGATCTCAAGGAAGACGGGGACGGCAACCCCTCGTTTACTTGTTTGTTTATTGGGCGACAGGCTCGCTGCTAGTTTTGGATGTGGGTAGTGTTAGACCTACAATAAAGGGTAGCAGGGTGGGGGGGATTAGTTAGTGGGTTCTATTTCCAAATGTTTTTGTTTATAATGTTTCTGAATGTGTGCCAATGTGGGATGAGTGTGGGGGTTTGAAGGGGTGGTACGAGGGAGGTTGGGAACTGATTTATTCCTTGATGGCCGTACAACAAGTTGGATGACTCAAGATGTTATAGTGGAATGTGAATGGTCTGCGAGCAAAAATTAGGTGAACTAATGTGCTTCAATATCTGCATAGACACTCCCCGGATATAGTGCTCCTCCAGGAGGCACACCTAAAAGGCAATACTTATCTAGCCCTCGGTTCGGTTACACTCTCCTGGACCACGCTGGGTTCACTTCTGGTTCACGGTGAAGGGCGATCTTGGGAAAAAAACTCGTTGCCACTAGTCCCGAACCGCACAATGTGCAATCACTTGGGCCGCTATGTGGCACTCACAGGAATGTGTAAGGGCCTCACCAGGAATATATATGCTCAGTATACATAGCTCCGAGGATGCATGGGGTTACGTTTCCAGATCTTAGCAACTTACTGCTCGACATGCCTCTTGGTACCCTGATTCTGGGAGGGGATATGAATGAGACAATGTTGCAGGACCTACACCATGACTCATAATCGCGCAGGATTACAGGGCAGCAGCCGTTAAAGGTATTTGTGAGTGCAATGGGGCTGGTAGAACTTTGGAGACCACATAACCCTGGCGTAAGACATTACACCCATATTTCAGTGGCACATGGTAGCTGTTCACAGTTAGATTACATTTTCACTCACACTGTATCATCCGGCCTGTTCCGGGCTGGATGCCGCAGGGCCCGAGGGATATCGTATCATTACCCCATCGAGGTGTGGATGTGGGGCCCTGTGAGAGACTGGTCTGCTCCTCCGTGCCTGGATATTTATTCAGAGACCACGAGTTCCAGGACAAGTTTAGGGAATGAACAGAGCAATACTTTGCAGAGAACTCCGGGACTGTGCAATCCCACTGTGTGTTGTGGGAAGCATATAAGGCGGTGTCAAGGGATTTCGTGCAAGCAGAAGCTGGGGTTAAACATAAAAAGACCAGAGCGCAGGGTGACAATCTTGAACAAGAGATAATGGCACTTGAATCGACGAGGGGGTTAGATCCCGGGGGTGAGGCTGGACTGAACACACGATTCAGCTTAAACAAAAGGAGATAAGAGACCTAGGAGAAAACCTGGCCCGTGTGCATGCGATAGCGACACAAAGGCGTATTAATGACCTGTGGGACAAAGCCAATAAGCTTACGCATGGCTAGAAAGGAGAGACAATAGTCATAATTGGGTCTCTGTAATCTGGACAACCAAGGGGGCATCGCGTGTTGTGGGTGCTGACATTGCATAGGCCTTTGCCCAATACTATTGGTAGCTTTACCAGTCACAAACCGGGTGTGGGGAAGAGGACTGTAAAGAGTTTCTGAAGGATATAGTGTTGCCGACGCTTAGTCTGGAAGAGCAGGAAGCGGCGTACTGGGATTTAACTATTAAAAAAATTGAAGGGGCCATGAGGGATTTTCAGTCCTGAAAGGAGGCGGGCCCCAATGGGTTCCCTGACGAATAATTCAAATGTGTGGCGGAAACTATAGCACCTTACATGCTAGACATATTCCAAGATGCAAAGGAAGCAGGCCGTCTACAGACAGACCTGAGAATGGCAGCCATAGTTGTGATTCCCAAAAAAGGAAAGCCTCACGAGCTTTGCATCTCCTACAGACCTATCGCGCTTCTTAACTGTGAGGCCAAGGTACTGGCAAAGGTTCTAGCGAACAGGATATGCCCGGTCATTCAATCCCTGATTCATCCAAATCAATCTGGCTTCTTGCCCCACAGGAGCATCAGGCTCAATCTCCGACGTCTTCATGGCGTGATGCATGTGGTTTCGGAACACCCGGAGACACCAGCGGCACTCCTGTTGCTCGATGCACATATGGCATTCAACAGTATCGAATGACCATACCTACTCGCACTTTTGGCTAAACTTTGATTGGTCCGAGCTTTCATGCCTGGATTAGGCTCCTATATTCAGAACTGTTGGCGCGGGTCAGGGTGAATGGGGCCATGTCTAGGGTTTTCCAACTGCACAGGGGTAAGCGGCAGGGCTGCCCGCTTTTGGCGATCCTCTTCGTGCTTGAACCGCTGGCCTCGGGGTACGAAGGGATCCGTTGGTGAGCAGCATTGATACAAGAGGAGGCTGGGAGGAGCGTATTCCCCTTTATGCTGACGACATCCTACTCCATGCCCCCAGACAAACCTTCCACAGACTTATCTCTATCTTACGGTCCTTTGGGGTGTACTCTGGTTACAGTATTAATTGGGATAAATCCCTAGTGTTCTCGTTAGCTGGAGCGCCTCCTGTGTTGAGGTCGGTGTGTAAGGACCTGATACATAAAGAGACTTTGAACTATTTGGGCATTTGAATTACTAAAACAGAGGTGGAATTTATGCAGTGAAATGTACACACACAACTGGATAGGTTGAAGGGAGATGTGGCCCACTGGCGACACCTGCCAGTATCTCTTATGGGATGCGCAGTTTTGTTTAAGATGTAGGCTCTTCCGCGCTTACTGTATGCAATACAAAACACTCCCTTTCTGATCCCAGAGGGATTCTTTCGTGTGCTTGAGGCAGAGCAACGTACATTGTTGGTGGGGGGGCCAGAATCGTCCTGGGGAAGCTACAGCTGGGGGTGTATGAGGGAGGGCTGGCATTCCCAGATATTAGAAAGTATTACTGGGTAACGCAGCTTGTCAATATCAATGGGTGGGTGTGTTGTCGAGTAACCAGCATATCGGGTCGATCGATCGGCCCTGGGCAGGGGTAGTTATCTCTCTGCCCTCTAAAAGAGGGGACAGTGACTGCAGTGTGGCGGAAGGCAACCAAGATGACAGGGTGGGAGGCCAGACTTACGGAGCAACCCCGTTATGGGAAGGGGATTTTTTGGCTGAGACCACACGCCTAAGGGTCTTCCACAGATGGAGCGCTATAGGAATAGACCTCCTGGGCGACGTTTGGAAAAATGGGAAAATTATAGACTTTGCCACCCTACGCACAGAATACCAGATGGGGAGGGTTAATATTATTGTTATATGCAGCTTTAACATGTACTTCACTGCCACTTAAAAGAGGTGGACCAGGTGCCAGAGTACGCATCTTTGGAGAATAGGCTTTTGCTTGATCCCATGATTGATAAGGCTATATTCCTCACATACAAGAAACTGATAAATAACCCACCATACCCCCTGGGACCATTGAGGGAGGCTTGGGAATCGGATGTTGGTCTCCTCAAGGATGACGACTGGGCAGAGGCCCAACTCAGCCCCAGAGAAATAGCCATCAGTGCAAGGTTTCGATTAGTTCAGCTTCGAATAGGTCCATAGGTCATATACCCCCAAGACAGTGCAATATCGTATTGGACATTGTGTGTTGGAGGAATGTGTGAGGGGCTGTAGTGAGACCGGGACAGTCTTTCACATACTATGGGCATGCCCTAAGATTCAAGGATACTGGGAACACCTGGCCCAGGTGATGTCTGCGGTCATTGGGTCTACGGTCCCGGTGGATGCTAGTTGGCATATCCTAGGACTGACAGGAGATATAGTCTGGCCAAAATGGGCCACAATCTGGCTCGCACTGGGGGTGCAGTGGCGAAAAGGAACAGTGCCTGACTTTGGGGCGCTGGGGAGGTCACAACTGTGGAATGCTGGGAAAATTATATGGACTGGTGCCAACGGGCCAAACAGACTGTATACCAGAGTAGAGGGTGCCCGCAAGAGTGGAACAAGGTATGGGGGCCTGGATGAACTACAGGGGTCACTGCCTAGCTGCGTCAAGGGAGCCCAACTAGGGAATAGGTAGTTGAGGTCATCCATGATCATCTTGGGGCAACGAGCGACTAAGGGGAATGTGCACTGAAACAATGGTATATCTTGTTGATGCTAACCCACCACTGTGTATCTTGGACTGTTTTATGGAAGCATATGTTTCATGGTTAATAAAAAGAATTGTAAGAAAAAAGAAAAAAGAAACCTTAAGCCCTGGAGTTACAGCATTCAACCAGGTCCTGCAAAATAGATGAAGTTGTGGCTTTGATGGAATTCTGTTGGCTTCTCCACTCTTTGCTCCTTGTTCCACTAATCATCCTACACACTGTGTGCAGTACTCCACCCTCCTTACATCTATGTGATAGGTAGATAGCAGCCACCAGGCACCACAAAGACCAGGAGCAAGTAAACTGCACCCCCAAAGGCCAAGCATCACTGGCCTAACACTGTCTTCCTCCATGCGGGCTGCAGGTGCCTAGTGCACTTCACCAACTTCAAGGGCCGCTTAGTTGCTCCATTGCCAATCCCTGGATCATAGGACTACCAGGCCACTGCACCACCGAAAACCACCCAAAACGATGCCCACCAACGCTTCTGCACATCTGGTACTTCAGAAACGCTGGAACAGAAGGCATAGGCCGGCATTTTTTCCTCCTCGACCGAGTACCGTCAGACCCTGGGACCATGCACCATCACACTGTCACACTGGGATACCCCTATCTGCATGGCATTACTCCCACAGCACCAATGGTGCTGGGCACAAACACACAAGGCCGTGACTTTGAGCCACAAACAGTGAACTGTGAGGGTTCTGCTCCCATCGGCTCCTGCTCCAGGATCCCAGCAGCAGTTTAGGATGGGAGGGACTGCTGATTTGATGGGACACCAATACTGTCAACTGCAGATGTGGGTATGGTGAAAACTGTAAAACCCGCCATCTGTAAGCTGATGCCAATCAAGTGGAAGTCAGGCAGGCTGTGGGTCAGGCGAGTTGGCAATTGGGTGTTAGTCCCCAAGCCGGGCAGTGATTCTCGCAGTGCTCGTACCTCTTCCTCCTCTCAGGAAATGCATCACCAGGAAGAGTTATTATGAAAAATTGGAACATAGTCTGTAAGTCTGCCTCTTTTTATTGTGAAGCATTTGTTAAAGCTACTTGGCCATTTGGAGTCAATTGCTAATACACTGTAGGCAAGTAACTTGTTAGACAGAATCTCAGAGATTACCTTACAAGGCAGGGGCTTCGGCCTTAGTAACCAACTTTAACAAACCCTGGCGGACTGGGGGAGGGTTGGGGTTGGGAAGAAGAGTTGCACTGTGATAATCCTTGCTATGTTGGTTGATGTGCTTTATTTTGATATATAAAAATATCTTAAAAGCAATAAGTACAACAATTATTTTTTTTTTTTTAAGAAAAAAGGCATTCACCATCTGTACATTACAAAACTTCCTAAAGGATTAAAAAATAAAAAAAGAAGCGATAAAAACATTAGAATAAATACAATTAAAAGAGGAATAAATTGATACAGAAAGCCTATTTGATCGAATCAACCAAGTCCATTTTAAAAATTTTGAGATGCCACAAACTACAAGGGGAGAAGTGTCTGTTTGTAAAATCCGTAGGGCCACTGAGTATTGGCGGGTGCCAAGTGATCTGCACACTGGTTTGAGCCAACGCTTCCTTGGTTTACAATAGTCCAGGCATTCAAAAAGGACGTGAGCCACCGTCTCCACTCGCGTGGAACATAAGGCACAATAGGGGGAATGCTGGGAGGTCGATTTCCATCTAGATAACAACTTGCCTACTGGTAGGGTACCCACCCTAAATCTAAATTACAATGCCCTATCGAATGCGATGAAAACCAGGTCAAGATAGGGTTCATAGGCCACCACGTCTTTAATTTGTAGAAAAACTGAGGTGGAATTACAGTGACGTGGGTTACTAATGAGTTTGTGAGAGACCCAATCCCAGTACAGTTTCTTCAGGGTGGCTTTGGGTGGGGCAGATCGAGTAACCCATGCTTCACCCAATCCCAACTCCCCCAGGAGGCTTTTAACATCCCTCAACCACTTTAACCTGTGCCAGCCCCCCATGGCCATCACCTCGGACAGGCCCTCAGCGTATGAGGCAAGTTCGGGGACCCTCCACAATCGAGGCCACAGCAACAGGGGCCGTAGTCGTGCCTGATCCACAATCAATCTACAACCCAGGTCCAAAAGTACAGGAACTGTGGTTGTGCTCAAAGGGAGAGCCATCAGATCTTTCAAGAATTTGCTCTCCACTTTGGCTAGTACCTCCAAATTACAATTACCCCACAGCTCTGCCCCATAAAGTGCAGCAGAGACCCCTCTAGCTTTATAGATATCAATAACGGGGCCCATGCAATGTTTGGGGGAAGAGCAATGTTCCCTGAGTAACGCACCACCCACCCTTTTATGGCAGAGAAGCATTTTATTAATATGCGGAGTCCAACTCATTGAATCACTGAGCCGGAATCCCAGGTAATCCACCTCTGCTACCTTCTCCAGTGGGCATCCATTCAGGACCGGAGAACACCCTAGTTTCCTGGGGGGATTCATGACCAGATATTTGGTCTTGTCGATGTTGATCACCAGTCCCCTCAGGGAACAGAACTCCTGGAAACGATCGAGAAGCTTTTGTAGGCCTTGGGCGGGTCTTGGAGATGAGGAGAGTATCATCTGCAAAAAGCAGAGTAGGGATCCGGATGCCCGCCAAGGAGGGTGCATCGGCCGGTTCTCTTTGTAAGTGCTCCACCACCCCATTCACGTACAAAGAGAATAGGGTGGGGGCTAGCACACATCCCTGGCGGACACCCCTGCACACCGGGATCCTATCGGTCTTTCCCCCCCCGTATCCCACCGCACCTGCGCATAATTCCCTGAGTGTAGTTTAATTAGGAGCAACAGAATATAGGGGGGCAGCCCCATATTCTGCAGGACCCTCCACAATTCCTCCCTAGGTACCAGGTCAAAGGCAGTCTTCAGGTCTATAAAGGCCAAGTAAAGACTGCCCTTGCCAGCACCACCACCTTCCAATGCAGGAGCATTAGTCTGAAGGCCTGTTCAATAGTTCCAGTTCCCGACCGGAAGCCCGCCTGGAGGTCTGACAGAATCTTATTGTCATCCACCCATTGGAGGACCCTCCCTAGAATCGCCTTCCCTGCCACCTTCTGGGAAGAGTCAATGAGGCTTATGGGCCTATAGTTGGCAGGGCTGTTCCGACATCCCTTTTTGAATATCGTGACAACCTCCGCCCCTTTCCAAGAATCAGGTACAGGACCTCCCCCCAAAATTGCATTCAATAAGGCAGCAACCAGATGGCCCCACTCTTTGGTGAATTTGGCCCACTTCCCATTCTTAGGTGAATTTGGCCCACTTCAACCGTCGGCCACAATTAGAGATAGTCACAGCCTGGGGGTTAGGGGCCATATGGGGAAGGGGTTTCTCCCTACCCTTGAGCCACCCTTGCGCATAATTCCCTGAGTGTAGTTTAATTAGGAGCAACAGAATATAGGGGGGCAGCCCCATATTCTGCAGGACCCTCCACAATTCCTCCCTAGGTACCAGGTCAAAGGCAGTCTTCAGGTCTATAAAGGCCAAGTAAAGTCTGCCCTTGCCAGCACCACCACCTTCCAATGCAGGAGCATTAGTCTGAAGGCCTGTTCAATAGTTCCAGTTCCCGACCGGAAGCCCGCCTGGAGGTCTGACAGAATCTTATAGTCATCCACCCATTGGAGGACCCTCCCTAGAATCGCCTTCCCTGCCACCTTCTGGGAAGAGTCAATGAGGCTTATGGGCCTATAGTTGGCAGGGCTGTCCCGACATCCCTTTTTGAATATCGTGACAACCTCCGCCCCTTTCCAAGAATCAGGTACAGGACCTCCCCCCAAAATTGCATTCAATAAGGCAGCAACCAGATGGCCCCATTCTTTGGGATAGGCTCGTAACAGGTCGCCAGGAATCCCATCTAGTCCTGCAGCTTTTAGTGGGACCAGGGTCTTTATTACGGCTTCCACCTCCTTGGCGGTGAAGACATCGGGGGGACCAACCGTTGCCTCGACCACCGGGGATAGAGAATCGCTACTGGCACCATCAGGCTGGGAATACAGGGCCTCAAAGTGATTATACCAACTATGAGCCGGAATATTACAGGTGACCAGCGTGGCAACCGGCCTATCCCTATTCCTGACCAGGCTCCTAAAACCCCTGGCATCCCTTCCTATGCTAGCTGCCAACAGGTCCGCCCAAAACTTCTCCTCCCACTCCTTTTTCGCTGCCCTCAAGGTCCGATAATAATCCTTACTTGCAAGCCTCGTAGCTACTTGAGATTTAGTTTTAACTGCTCCCACCAGGGCTTTTTTCATGGCCCTGCATTTTTTTGTGTACCATCCATGTTTAATAGGCGGTTTCTCCTTGATGTTAGCTCCGGAACACCTACCAGGGAGGATAAATAGATTACTTAATTCCCTGGTTAGGTTTCAGAAGCTCAACGAGACCTCCTCAAACCCTTGGGAAGACAAATCTAGTTTATTCGAAGCTGCAAGCAGGAGAGACCCTACAATTGCCATTTTCTCTGGGGATAAGGTGAATTTGGCCCACTTCAACCGTCGGCCACAATTAGAGATAGTCACAGCCTGGGGGTTAGGGGCCATATGGGGAAGGGGTTTCTCCCTACCCTTGAGCCACAGGGGGGAGAGGACGAGAGAGAGGAGGTTATGGTCACTCTCAATTGTCGACTTGATCTCCATGTCCCTTAGGGTGCCCCATAAGCATACATCGAGAAGAATATAATCTATTCTGGATGTATGATTTGGCCTATTATAGGTGTGTGCCCCTTTCAGATCTGATTTGGATCTCCCATTGACTGCCCTTAAATCAAATTCCATATTGAGGGAGTTAATCTGTAGAGCCACTTGGGTCCACCTCTTGAGGGGGGGCAAGGCCAGAGCGGGGATCCCCCTCCTTGAGTCCTCCTCATCTATGCCTAGTACATCATCCGTGTCAAGGGGCTCGAATGTGCAATTAAAATCACCCGCCACCAGGATGTGGGATTTGTGGGGGCGCTGCCTAAGCAGTCCTTCCAAGAGAGCAATGGTGGCCGATTGTGTGCCACCCCTCGTTCCTCTAGCGTAGATGTTAAAGATGTCTAAAAGCAGGACACCCCGGGAATCCTTTAGGGTGATGTTAAGGAGGTCGGGAGAGTTGGTGGGATGCTCCTCCACCTTACACTCCAAAGAAATCGCGACCCAGATAAGAAGGCCACCCGAAGGGCGTCCCCACCCTGCCACCGGGGGAACAGCTGGAGCAAAGTGGGTAATGTATCCCACCTTGTGGCAGGGCTCCATACACCAAGTTTCCTGGAAGATGCAGATGGAATAACCCACCGCAAGGGTATTCCAATCCGGCAGGCCCATCTTCCTATCAATACCCGCGACGTTCCAGCTGCAAATCCTGAGAACTGGATCCGCCACAGCTGGCTCGCCGCGGAGTACGGGACCATCTCCACCCTCCACCTGATCCAGGGTTCCTACTCCACTGGCCCTGCTTAATCTCCCATGGGACTCATTATCTCCCAATGCAATAATAGGGGCCACCCGGCCGGCGAACGGAATATCGCCGACTACTGGTGGCTTAGGGGCTGCGCTAACTACATCCGTGCTCTGGTCCCGGGAAGCCTCCCCATGGTGGACATCGGTTCAATATCCTGGAGGGCTCCAGTCAAACCCAGGCCAAGGAGCACATGGGTGAAACTGGGGACCAACAGAACCATCGGGATAAGATGGGCTATTGCTCCAACCCCTTCCAGGATATGGGCAAATTGAGTTTGCAACAGGCCTTGGGTAGAAGTAGGTCAAGTCTACTACACCAATACTGGGACCCCCAATTATATCCCTGTGGTTGCAAATAGCTTGTGCTACTCTACTGTCTTTAAAGTTGACTATCACACAGTCCCCCTCCAATTGCTTTTTGCCGTAACCCACCCAACCTACTCTTCTTACTCCCAAGATTAGCCCATCAACACCCCTGGGAAGTGGTCTGTTGGTCTTGAACCAGTGTAAGGTTTATTTTTGAGTGCTTGGTGGGATTCGTATTGCTCATCCTTCAGAATTGGTACATTTGTAAGGATGGCGACATACAGATGGCAATCAGGGGGCAGATTTACCGGGGGGCACTTTGGGACAGTTTTTGGCACAGAAACTACAGAATGGGTGGCTTTGGATATATTAGTGGAGGTTGAGACTGGGCATGCCCGATCAGGACCTTTGCCAGTACCCTTCCCCTTCGATGTGCTCATGATGTTGCCAGAGGCCTTTCCTCCTGGTGGCTTGGCCTTGCTAGACTTCGTTGCCGGGGCTTCAGGGGGTTTGGGGATACGCATAGGTGCATGGGCAATCAGGGTAGTGCTCACTGAGGTATCCACAACGCATACTGCAGGAGCATTATCAGTCACCTGCAGAGTTGCTGTATTTGCTGTGGATGTTGTTATAGGAATTGACTGCGAGGAATCCAAGATCACCACGTTGCCAACTGCCCCTCCCTGTCCATCCTCCCTTATCCTGGAATGCAATTTAATGAGGGTTTTCAGTGAAAAAAAGTTATCCAGCGTTGCCTGTTCAAACCTGTCCACCCTTTCCCTTAGCCCCTTTATTCTATCGGCTATCGGGGACAGTAATGTTTTCATCACAAATTCAATTTGTGCTATTGTTACCGGATCGTGACTTGCAGCCAGTTGGCAATTAGAAGGTGGAACTACACATGGTTCCTTAACTTTAGTGCCTGTATGGTGCCCCCTTTTTCCGGTGATGATGTTATCTGTAACTAAACCCTCCCTCCCTGTGTTACCTGTACCCCTACCTCCAAGCTTCTTCGATCTCTTATGTGGTTTGAAGAAGCTACCTTTATGCGGGCTAGCAATCCTTTTCCTTTTAACAAGAGGCGGGTTATTGGTTGCCAACATCGGTAAGACCACTAGGTGTGGAGAACCAGAACCACTGCGAGAGGATACCGAGCATGGTGAGGAGGCTGGGACTTCCTGAGAACACAAGTCCTGTCCCTTATCAACTACTGGAGTGGGAATGGATGGTGCTACCAGGTTCTCCAGCCTATCGATACTATCCCTCAGCGAAGCAATTCGTAGCTGATCAGGTGTAGGGTAGAGGGGAACCAAGCTGCGTACTGGAGACTTAACCTGGGCTAATGAACCCAGAGAAGAGCGCTTGGGCGGAAACTGTTCGTGTGAAAGACGGCGCTCTGTCATTACTATCTCTTTCTCAATAACTGCAGCTACTCGTGTAATAAACTGATCCATAGTTCCTATAATAGTACGGGGCCCCACCTCTCCCCCTCCCCTTATCATTTCCCCGAGCGTGTGGACATTGATAGTGACTGTGGGGGTATAGCAACACCCTATACCTGAAATAGTCCAACCCTTGCAGCCAGGAGTAGCAGAAGACAGGGGGGTGTGCCAGCCCAGCCTTGGCCAGCCCCGGACGGCCACAGACGGCCCGCCCTCTGCCCGGGCCCAGCCCGGCGTCGCCCGCGCGCATCCCGAGACGCGGGAGGAGTGGCTCGGTGTTAAGCGCCTCCGGGCGCGGGGAACTGACGCGGACGCTGCAGCCGGTGTCCACGTGATGCAGCAGGGCACGCTGGAGATTGTGGGCAGCAGACCCGGTGTCCAGCAAGGCACTCTCCCCTCTCGGCGGCCATGGGGCTTCACAGGCGGCGGGGAGGGAGAGTGAAGCAGGGAGCCGCAATGGTCAGGGTACCTCTTGTAAGAGCTGGCGTCACATTCACCCCCAAGCAGTTCTCGCACCCGCTCCCCAGCAGGAGTGGCTCGGTGTTAAGCGCCTCCGGGGCCGGGGAACTGACGCGGACGCTGCAGCCGGCGTCCACGGGATGCAGCAGGGCACGCTGGGGATTGTAGGCAGCAGACCCGGTGTTCAGCAAGGCACTCTCCCCTCTCGGCGGCCGCGGGACTTCACAGGCGGCGGCGAGGGAGAGTGAAGCAGGGAGCCGCGATGGTCAGGGTACCTCCGGTAAGAGCTGGCGTCACATTCACCCCCAAGCAGTTCTCGCACCCGCTCCCCAGCAGGAGTGGCCTTGCTATGTCATCCTGCCAGGTTTAGCTGCCTGCTAGGCTCTTGTAATAAAGTAAATTATAGAAAATAATTACAAACATACCTATGTATACATAAACATATATATGGACTGTATTTTGGTCGTCTCTCTTCTGTCATTGGTCAATTCTACTGTCATTCACACTCTGCTTCCACCCTTGACAGCATACAACATGGGGCAAAGGATCATTCCACTTCAATAATTAGCTTTATAGCACAATGAGTGAATACATTTTGCCTAATCACTTGTGTACATCAGCCTGAAAGTGAGTGTGCTTCAATGCCAAGCCCGGTGGGCAATTCCTTCAGTTTGCTATTTTATTCTTTTGTAGGTCACCTTCCCTTCTTTCCTTCTTTGTTTATTTTGTTTTGTTTTATTAGAACATTGAATAACTTAAGGGATGGGAATTGTGACAATCATTAGCCAAAGTGTATAGAAAAAAAGGAGGGGTTTTAGTTGTTTTTTAAATGTAGCCAAACATGGGGTTGTGCATATGGCGAGGGCAGAGAGTTGTAAATTGTAGAGAATCATTGCTTCATATACCGTTTATTATTGAACCTTGGAGGTTCAAAGAGGAGAGACTGCATTCCTTGAACCCCGTTGGGCATCTGAGATTTTCAGTAGCCTAGCCAAATAGGCAGGTGTGGAATTATAAAGGTCTCTTTGACGGATGCAGGCTGTCTTGATGTCTGGCACGAGCCAAGCTCGAGCCACAATGGTTCTCTCACCTGCAAGCACTGTACTCAGATTACCTTTTATCTGTGAAACCATCACAGCAGTGGTAAATGGAGATTTGTGGGTCTCATAAAAGAAAACTCAGCCTACCCCCTTGGAATGTTCCACCCGTAGAGAGTCAGCTGGGTTCTTAGATCATGGAATCTTTCAGGTCAAGAAACAATGCGTGTGTTTTTGGATGCGTCTCACTACTAGGTACTTATTGTTAATTGTGTTTGTTTTATTGTGTTGTTATGGGTACTTTTGTACTTTTTCCCTAACAGTTATTGACCTTTCCTGCTCCTGACTGTTTTGAATCACTGCCCAGACACGTATCAGTGTGCAATATTTGGGGATAGACTCTTCGAATAGGAGCATGTGTTGGCTTAAAACATGCTTGGCAGCGATATTCAAGAACTGTAATAAAAGGAACGAAGTGAAGCTGGTGGCTCACACTTAGAGCAGATTTTATTTCAATGATATTCTTGCAAAAAGTTCAACCATTCGACTATGTTAAAAAAACAGTACAAACATATGCATCAGCGTTGAATTTTCAATGTTAACGGCATATCACGCGGTACTGGACATACAAGAAAGAATCAGTAAAAGCAGGCGCCTCGACTGGAAAATACACCTCTTTTCCCTGTCTAATAAAGCTGACCTCATATTATAGGGTGACTATAATCCATCATCTGCTCTCACAAATGAAGCCAAGTGGTGTTCGAAACCAGGGACATTTCACAAAATTGCACTTTAAGATACTTTTAGCCTGCTCCTTGGAAAATTAGAAAGGACAGTAGTGTCTTACAAATGTTGCACATGAGATAATTATCTCTTAAATCATGTTTGATTCCATCAAGGGTGAAGAATTTATAAATGAGCTCCACGTTGTTAAAGTTACTGACAAAGACACTAGATAAATATAGTAGTTAATAAGCTATAGCTGTATGTGATGAAATCACAGTATGGTGTGTAGCATGAGAGAATGAGATGCAATAGCAGTAAAGAAGAGAAAGAAAACATGGACCGGATCACAAAACATTTTAGGTGCCACTAGTTCAGTTCCTTGTAAGTTAAGACAGTGCATGTTGCAAACATATTTTACCACAATATTATGAACACAGATTTATGGAGGTGGTAATTTGTGGTAAGTTTGTGCTTTGTTATTATGGTGTGCTTTTTAAGATGCTGTGTTTTTGTGCTGCATTATTGCAAGGTTATGCTGTTGAATTGCACTGTAGTTCTTGTGTTGCGTTCTGTTTTGACCATTTTTTGGGTTGTGCCCCATTATGTTTTAATTGTGTTTTTATGTTGCTTCTTGTCTTATATTCTGTTTACTGTAGATATGTCACCAAATGTTGCTACATTTCCAGCCAAGTAGCACATCCTTTTAAAGTTCCTGTGACAAGTAACCATTTATCGCTATGTACTGTGTTTAAAGAGCGCTACTCCAATTCGCCAACTATTCAAAATGCCTAAAGCTGTGGCAGAAACCGTGTCTTAAATTTGCACTTCCTGTGTTCACTTTATGTGATCTAATAAATAATATTGATGGAATCAGGTTAATTAGTAGCAAAACCAGATGACAAGGGTCCTTGGAAGTCTATACCATTTTAGAACATGAATGCAGAGGAAATACAAGTTTCTACTTGTTTTGAATGCTTTGAATGTCCCAAAAGATCTTGAGGACAAGATTTTGGTTTTGGCATATATATGTATGCAGCAATAGCTTCAATAAGCGCCTTATAATTGAGGCACAGTGCAACACGCTAGGCATAGAAATGAATGTGTGGCGGCCACTCAACCAATCCCCATGGAAACAAAGGATTGACAGTTAAAGGGGCATATAGTTGTAATGTCATCATTTGTTTCTGTCTTTTTAGTAAAAGATCATTTCTTTTGCATGTATACAGCTTGACACTTGAAATAATTGTTTCGTTGTAAGTATTTGTGTTTTAAGAAATAAATGAATAATATCTATTAAAAGTTCACTTAAAATTTTATTTTTTGTCAATCATTTCTTCTACGTAGTTTGCATTTCTATCAACAGTTGATTATGTAACAATCGACATTCAATCCCAAAAGCTGAAGTCCAGATTTTCAGAGCAAGAATGACAAATTCTGTTTGAGGAGGTAATGGCAAACTAGTCAGAAATGTTTGGATCGAGAACATCTTGTACTCCTCTGGCTACAAGTAACTTCATTTTTTAACAATCCCGAGGATTAGTAAATCCTGTAACTGCAGCCTGACAATATAGTGACTACCTCAGAAGGAGGCAAAATCACCTATGTTGTCAAGCAAGAGAAAAAAGGGTGGAGGCCAAAGAGTTAGCTGAGGGTACTAGAGGCAGTTCCCCGCACACCCGTGTCCTTTCCAGACCAAAGGAGCGGGGCCCGGCTTTCACAATGCCTACCACCTGCATCATAGTGCATGTTTTTCGAATCCTAAAACTTTAACTCATTGTAAACAATTGGAGAATGGCTTATTTATCAAGGCTTCATAGGGATGACAGTACATTGGTGATTGTGAAGTAATTATTACACAAGAGGCAATGTGCAAGACAGTTCCTAAATTAATATTGTTACAGAAACAAATGCCTAAAAACCAAACGGTTGTACATTAAAGACAAGTCTTCCTGTTAGCAAAGTGACTGCTTTGAGAAATATAGGTATGATGTATATAAGATGTGATTCTTTCCTTCCTCACACCATATGCGAGGAAGGAAATTGTGTTTTAGATTATTTCATCTGCCACTTGCTTATTATAATGAATACAAAGGGCAGTATATTAGAATAAATGATGTTTACTAAAAGCATGATTCTCATGATATAAACAGGACATTGTGGATAGAAAATGTTTAATTCTTTTCAGTAGTCCAATGTTACACAATGGAACCCTGAATAGCTAAGAGAGTAGGCTTGAAAAGCTTCTCTTAACTTTTTCTTGCCTGATTGCTGTGAGCTACTGCTGATGGTGATTGTTGTCACCTGGCACTTTTGTGAGATGACTAATTTCTCTACTACTGACAGTTTTAGCTACTGCTATGACCTCTCTCGTTTGCCTGATTTAGATGGTTGTTACTGCTACTGTTTGAAAGAGACGCAGCTGAGTTTCTAGAGCTACTCTTAATGGCGAGTTCAGCTTCTTATCGATTCTAACTTTAGGCTCCAAAACTCTTAGGGCCTGATTCACAGAATGAACTTAAGACAAAATCCTAAACTTACTACCATTTTGGTATTCACAGAATGCACTTACTACTTCTGGTCTTCACAAAATGCACTCACTACTTTTGGCATTCTCAGAATGAACTTACTACTTTTGGTATTCACAGAATGGACTTACGACTACTAACTTTACGTCCGCACCCGGGCCGGAATTTCCGCTTCCGGGCTGAAATTTCCGGTTCTGGGTCGGAATTTCCAGCTCTGGGCCGGAATTTCCGGTTCCGGGCCGGAATTTCTGATTCCAGGCCGGAAGGTACGAACTGTGGCCGCTGATTATTTTAGCCAAGGGTAAACACATGTCCAAGTGCCGACCATCCCCCACCATGGATCAGCTGACACACTGCAGCCGATCCTAGCCCTGCAGCATGTATAAATGCAGAGCAGATACACACAAACCCTTTCAACATGTCACTGAATGTGTTTGTTGCACTGCCCCTTGCCATGCGGCATAACTACTTGAGGAGGAGGAGGAGAAGAGCAGAGAGAATCTTCAGACAGTGGATCAACCTATTTGGAATGTCCAGCCAAGATGTAAGGGCCAGGTAGTGTTTCCCGCCAGAAGTCATCTTGGATATGGTATGTGAGTGGGAGCAGGAACTTGACTCTGTGACCTGCTGCTCACATGCAATACCAGCATATCTCAATATCCTTTCTGCTCTCCATTTCTTTGCCAATGGGTCTTTCCAAAGGGTCTCCAGTGACCGTGTGGGCATTTCCCAGGAGAGCTAGTCGTGGTGCCTGCATCAGGTACTGAGATGCATCACTGCTAGAGCCCACAACCACAAACAAATGCCACATACACTGGCCATGAGACAAAGGGCAGTAAGAGATTTATATCTCCTTGCACAATTCCCATGTGTGCTGGGTGCAATTGATTGTAGCATTGTGGCCCTTCAGCCACCCAGCCGCATTGCACACATCTTCTGCAACAGACACCGATGGTATTCCATTAATGTGCAAGCTGTCTGTGATGCCAGTGGGAGGTTCATTAATGTGCATGCAGTGTTCCCAGGCAGTACCCATGACAGTTTCATATTCCGCATGTCACCTCTTGCCCGGCGGGTGGCTGTGGGAGAATTTGGCAACATGTGGCTACTGGGTAAGTACCAAGCACTGAAAATGAGGAATATGTGTCATTGAAATGTCTGAATGCCCCCTAATATTAACCATTGTACAATAAGAATCATTGCCCAACAGACACTGCATGTACTAAAGTATAGATCATGTCCTGTGCAAATCAAAGAGGGAAATGTAACCAACTGCCCTTTCTTCACTCCTCAGGCGATGCTGGGTATGCACGCTCCCCACATCTCCTCACCCCTTACAGGCGTGCAAACACTGTACCTCAGCGTAGGTACAATAGGGCACACATACGGACTCGAGCCATCATAGAGCGCACTTTTGGTCTGTTGTAGTCGCGATTCAGATGTCTTGACTGTACAGGGGGTGTTCAGCTGTACTCCCCAGAAGTCATGTGCAAGATCATATTAGCCTGTTGTGTTTTGAACAACATTGCTTTAACGCATGGCTTACACATACCTCTGGAACCTCGGCTAGCTCTGAATCTGGGAAACCGGGCCATTGCACATAACCGTGGTCAGGGCATGCAAGTTCGTGATCAGCTCGTTGCCACGTTTTTCACATGAGCAACCTGTAGTGTCATGGACAAAATGTGGTTTGCTGTCTGTTGTCAATGATGTAACTTGGATAGACACAACTGTGTCAATAAATTCCATTCTGAGACCAGTGGCGGTTCGTCCATTGGGGGCGTTGGGGCGTTGTCCCACTAGCCATGGGATGACCGCACTGCTGTCACTGACACACGGCGCAAAAAATAAAAAGCAAATTATGAGCGTGTGGTATATAAATAAATAATACCGGATCTAGGTTTGACTAGGCATAGCAATAACAGATAGCTCAATAAATAAGAGTCAAGATTCGAGGTAGTAGGAGTTTTGCAGGTTTAATACAGCATAAGGACAGGAACAGGACAACCTGCACAGGAATAGGATGGCAGGGCCCGGCAACTGCCGGGGCTGGATCTGGGATGAGCGCGCTAACATTTAATAACAATACACGAACATATATACTAAAAACAGTTGCATTACAATACATACGATAGGCGGAGCAGTGGGTGTGGTCAATAGCAGTCGCGAAAGATAAGGGTGAAAATGGGTGTAACAGGAGGCGTATACATAGACATGTGATGTAGACGTAACAGAATATGTCATGAATGGGGTGGAGACATGGAGGGGGCTACCTAAGGAGCCGGGACCTCTAACCTAATGGTGCGTGCAAACTGGCAATGACGCGTTACTAGGAGAAGCTGGGGGCTATGAACTCTGTGCTAGGAGCAGAGACTGAAGTCTGGAGAGTCAGGGCGACATGTACCTAAACAGTATCTAGTATCTGATGTTTAGAGAACATGTTGATAGAATCCAAAAGTTATCGGGGTAAAGGCTAACAGACTCTAAGACTGGAGCATGCATTATTCTACATGTAGTGCGTGATGAAGGATATTAAATGACCATTAATACAGTATTTCTCTTACATGGGGACGTAGAGGCTAGACAATGACGGAAACTATTGATGCGATTCAGTAGCTTAGGAATGCAGAGAAGGAGGGCTGGACTGATAACTAGAATCATAACATACTCTTGGCAGACTCAGAGGCAGAGCCAGGCTGAGCCGGGCACTGTGAGGCAGGAAGTAAGTGAAGGGTCGAGGAACACAGGTGGGGGCTGTATCGCTTCTCAGCGAGGGCTCAGGAGACAGGAGCTGAATCTGGTGTCCGGGCCCTTTTGAGGCCTAGAAACGGGGACTTTACAATGAAATAACGTGCATACTGAGAAACGTGGCAACGTAACTTTACATAGGCCGGATATTCGTAGTAGTCACGAGAACTGGAAACTGGCGTACTAGTAATGGACACAACTGTAATTGCGTCATTAATCGAACATAGGGAATACATATGCATATTAATCATGCACACATAACATATGATGGAGGACTCGTAGGGACACAGAACATGGCAAAATTTACTTTTCCACATTCCCTCCTTGTCACTACGTTTCCATCAGGAAACATCAATATTCATGATACCATCTATCATTCCATACAGTATCATTTGTTCGTCTCGAATTTTCTTGGAACTGGATTTAGAACAGGACTTGGGACTAGGAATACAAGAGGTAGCGCAAATGCCGCAAATCGCAGGGCCACATTGTATACAGAGGCAGCAACTGAATATGATCGCTACTGCAATACCTAGAAAGGACATTACTTTCCATCCCCAGGCGGAAATTATATTCCAGAACCAACCGGACCATGTCCAGGTGCCTGGATCTTGGTGTAACAGATGGGCAATTTTATGGAGTCTGGTTATAGCTGAATAAACAGACGGCGCGTTATTTGGAATGAAAATGCAGCAACTAGATCCGATGACTCTACAGGCCCCGCCCCTATCGGCCAGTATGACGTCAAGGACGAGACGATTCTGGAGCACGACAAATCTCATAGCAGATTGCTCTTCGGTTAAATTACCTAGGGCAGAGGCAGTCTCATTCACTACTGCTTCAAGGGTTCTGGTTAACCTACGGATTAGCTTACTGTTCTGGATAGGTCCTATAAAGAAGAAGAAACCTCTATTGAAATCTGTATATTGTTCTAGAGCAGTTTCAGTATAATCGACAATCGGGGACTCCCTTCTATGTCTAACGTGTACTAGATGTGTGGTTCTATGATAATCAGATGGAGCTAGGAAAACAGGTGGCAGTAGGAAGGCAATGTAACAGGTTCCCTCCCAATCGAGGGGCAGACGAACATATGCGGTTTGACCACAAATAAAATAAGAATGACGTGAAGCTTTGAAAATAGATTTCCCACTGTCACTATACTTGACAATAGTAGTACAATCACTATGTCCTACATGTACGGAACCATTATTTCGGACACATAATTCACCTTTGACTGGTAGTACTGAAATAGCAGGTAAGTCTGGAGTAGTATCAGATTGAACATTCAGGACCATAAAACTCGAAGAATAATTACCTAAATTGTAAACTTCGTTTTCGAGATCTAACCCTGTTCTGTGGGGAAGACCTTGCTTGTCTGGGAAACATGTACTGTTCAGAAAAGACATATCTGTTGAGGATGACGTTAACGTGGACCATGCTCCACACGAACCATTATGTGAAAATGGATAAGGAAAGAGTGGCAGAACTCCCTTCGGTGTCTGGAAAGGGGGGAGTCGACCACACACCCAACAATTAGTGGCATTGCTGGTCTGGTGTGAATAATGTAACATGCGGATAAAAGAGTTATTACGCATAGCAAGACGATATGAGAGTTCATGAGGAGGCAGATCACTAAACGTGTGTTCTACTGTAGCATTAGCAGACTTATTTACATGAGAAACTGAAAAATACAAATAAAATGCATAACTGGTGCAGGAAATCATAATGCTGAAATATAGCAGAAAACATAAAATAATAGTGCAACTTCTAGAGTTCTCACTAACTCTCTCTCTGTGGGGGTCTATTTTATACATGTCAGAAACCGGTCTAACCGTTTCACCTAGGGGAGGACTTAGACAATCAAACTGGCTGACTTATTTTACTAGACCTTAACTTTTTCTTATACTCCTGTTGCGGAGTTGTCTCTAACAGGGAAGGTGCAGTATCATTGTCTTTTGCGGGACAGTCCTTAAGAATAGTACTTTGGCAGTCTTTAGAAATGTTCTTTGAAACTGGTTTCAATCCATAAAATTTCTTGATGTGCGAAAGATGCACCCAGCCTTTTCGTCCCTCCAACTTCACGGCTGTACGGGTGGCCAAGAGGACCTGTCGGGGCTCCTTCCAGCGAGGCTCCAGCGGACTTGAACGATCAAAGTTTCGCACTAAGACCATGGATCCGGGAACGATTTCATGCGGTGCCACCTCGGTATTGTCTGGAAATGCGGCGGCAACCTGTGAACGACAAGAGTTGAGGGCAGACATCAAGGAAGCTAGGTAATCTGTCAGCATATTACTTGAAACATCGGTAATATTTCGGGGTCTAGGTGTACCCCACATGTTAGGGGGGCGGCCGAATACGACCTCATAAGGGGACAGACCTGATCTGGAATGTGCGACCATGCGCATGTAGAACAGAGCAACTGGCAGAGCTACTAGCCAGTCCACACCTTTCTCTTGACAAACTTTTGCAATTCGGATTTTCAGGGTCTGATTATGTCTCTCTACGAGACCAGCTGCTTCAGGATGGCGTACACAATGGAACTTCCACTGGTACCCTAACAATAGGGAAACGTGCTTCATCAACTCAGATGAGAATGGCTGGCCGTTATCAGAATATACGACTCTAGGGAGTCCATAACGGGGGAAGAATTCACGAACCAACTGCTTGGCAGTGGTCGTGGCTGTGTAATCTGGGACTGGGTATGCTTCTGTCCACCTGGACAAAGCGCATACCACTACAAGGACATACTTGAAACCTCGACATCGCTCCATCTGAATATAATCCATCTGGAGGACTTCAAAAGGGTGGTCAGGGGGCTGGAATCCACCTTGTTCCACCAGGACACTTTTACCTGGATTGAACTGGCAACATATCATACAGGTACGGACTTTCTGCTTGGCTGCAGCTCGTAAATGCTTGTTAAACCAAATGTTCTGGATACTGTCTAACATAGCTTTTTCTCCTAAATGTGCTGGACTATGTGCGGTATTGATAATGACTTGAACCATAGAGTCGGGGAGAAACCATGTGGCTCTTCCCTTCGTTACCCATCCCTGATCTGTCTGGACCCCTCCTTGTTCGGACCATTTCTTGATTTCATCGGGAGTAGCATGTAACTGGATATCTATGACATCTTGAGTAGGGTCCTTAACTGTCATACAGGTAGTCAGATCTGGAGTGTATGTCGGTGTCTTATTTACTGGAACGTCTGGTGTCTGTGCTGTAAGCTTGGCTGTGCGATCTGCTAGATCATTACCTTGAGAAATAATGTCGGTAACTTTCGTATGTGCTTTGCATTTCATGATAGCAATAGATGTCGGTAAGTGTATGGCATCTAACAGAGCTTGAATAAGGAGACCATGCTGAATCTTGGTTCCATGAGAAGTCATGAAACCTCTCTCCTGCCAGAGCACTCCAAAGTCGTGTACGACTCCAAATGCGTAGCGTGAATCTGTGTAAACATTAACTTTCAGGTTCTTAGCGTGTATGCAGGCTTGTGTCAGAGCAACTAGCTCTGCTGCTTGAGCAGACAGGGTGTCAATACGGTGTGTTTCAATAACTTCAGTGTCAGTAGTCACTGCATACGCGGCTACTAGTTCTCCTGTACTTGTTCTCATACATGAACCATCCACATAAAGTGTCAGGTCGGGATCTGGTAATGGAATATCTGTCAAGTCTTGTCTTGGCTTAGTCATAATGTTAACTACTTCCACACAGTCGTGTGTGGCAGGATTCGAATTAACTGACGGTAACAGTGTTGCAGGATTTAGAACGTTGCAGCGTCTGATTTCTATGTGTGGCTGGAACAGTGTCAATTCATAACCTGTTAAACGTGCAATTGTCAAGTGCTGAGTCTGTGTTCGGTTTAAAAGAACTTCCACGGAGTGTGGAACTTGTACTGTCAGGGAGTGTCCTAAAACTATGGAATCACTTTGTCTGATAGCTAGAGCTGTGGCTGCAACTGACTTGAGGCACGCAGGCAGAGCCTGGGCTACTGGATCTAATGTGCTCGAAAAATAAGCACAGGGCTTGTATTGTCCTGCTTGATCTTGTGTGAGAACAGATAATGCTGTACCTTCGCGTTCAGTGACAAAAAGTGTAAAAGGCTTACTGTAGTTTGGTGTAGCTAGAACTGGAGCTTGGCATAGAGCTTTCTTTAACTCATTAAAACTAAGTGTATGTTCAGATGTCCAAGGGAGGACAGTCGATACGGCTGCCTCCTGTGTCGTTAACTGTATCAACGGCTTGGCTAGAAATGCATACTGAGGAATCCATTGTCTGCAATAAGAAGTAAGGCCGATAAAAGCACGTACCTCCTTCTGTGTCTTGGGCTGAGGAAGACTCGCTATTAACTGGATACGGTCAGGTGTCAACTGCCTACCCCTCTTGGACAGTAAGTGGCCTAAATAGATCACTTGCTGGACACAGAATTGAAGCTTAGAAGGGGACACCTTGTGCCCCATCTCGGCAAGGAAATACAAGACTGTAAGGGATGCTCGCTCGCAAGCACGTTCAGAACGGGCTGTGATCAGTAGATCATCGACATACTGGAGCAGGGCAGTGTCAGTTGGCATGTGAATATTGTCTAGTTGTCTCTTAAGTGCTTGACTGTAAATACTAGGACTTTCTGTGAAACCTTGAGGAGCTCGTGTGAACATATAGCTCCTTCCATTTAAACAAAATCCGAAAAGAAACTGGCTGTCTGGATGAATGGGGACACTGAAAAATGCGTTCTTGAGGTCTATGACTGTGAAAAATGAAGCTTCTGAATCAATGGCTGTCAATAGGGAAGAGATATCTGGGACAACTGGGTACTGGGGAATAATACATTTATTGAGTTCTCGTAGGTCAATCACTAATCGATATACTGGGGGTGCATTCGGATCAGTACGTTTCATGACTGGAATAATCGGAGAATTACATACATTGGAGTCAGTTTCTACAACTACTCCTTGAGCCATGAGCTCGTCAATAATTTTGGATAAGGCTGCTACAGCCTCAGGTGGCAATCTGTACTGTCTGATTCGTGGTAACACTACACCTGGCTTGAGAGTCACACGATGGGGTGTGATTTGCATATAACCAACATCAGTTGGACCTTGCGCCCATAGATGCTGCGGAACATTAGACAATCTCGGATCAAAATCTCGTAATACATAGTGACCCTTGAAGTCACGTAGGAACAATCGTATTCCCTCGGGGGAGCAGCAAATAACTGCACCTAATTCTTTCAGTGTTTTAATGCCTAATACATTTTCTGGACATGACTTTGTAAGTAACAGATCAGTAGTGCGGGACAATGGACCTACTTCTAGAGTAACTGGCTTAGATATCTCGTTTACAATAGGCTTTCCTGAAAATCCAAGGGAAACATTTCTAGAGCCTGAGAGTGGAGCCCCTGGAACTTCGGCGTGGCTGATGGTGGTCCTACTTGCCCCTGTATCAATCAGAAACTTTCTGTCTTTCCCTAATACTTGACTATGAACATAGGGACCTTCTTGATCTACAGGTATCTCGATGAGAGGCAAGCCTACCTCCCTCTCTAGGCTGTTTCATGAGTACGGCTGATACTCTGGATACTCGGATTGTGCATACTGGTACATCTGCTGTGTAACATGCTGTGTTGCAGCAATAGGCTGCGGTGCTGGAACTGTCTGTTGTGCATTCTGTGGCTGAGAAGTCTGTGAAACTTGTTCTTGTCTAGGCGGACGTGGTCTTTCTTTAGTCTTACCGGTAGCTATGTTGTGTTTCAGAACTGCACACTCGTTTATGAAATGACCTGGCTGTTTACAATAATTGCATGTCCCTTTAACGGGAACTGCAGGATGACTGGCTTGATTCGTACCCCTCTTCTGACTGTCTTGAGGAATAGATTGTGCAACCAGTACTTTCATTTTCGTGTCCTTCATACGTTTCCTTTCATGATCTTGTTCTTCTCTGATTCTATTCTGGTGGTATTGAAGCATCTGTAACATCTGGGACGGGGTATTAGCTTGCCAGGTACTTTCGACTTTCAAAACTCGATTCTTAACTTGTGGACTTGAATTCTCGACTAATTTAGTAACAAAAAGATGAGGGTATGACTCGCTACTTGTCTTGAGGCCACTGTTTATACTAAAACATTTCTCAAATCTAGAATAAAAATCACTAGTGTCTTCGTCTTGTTTCTGTTTACAGGCTGAGATTGCATCCCAGTCTTCCTTTTTAGTTGCTAATAATCTGGGCAAAACTTGTATTAACAGTTCTGGTAATTCTTTACATTTCTCTCCTAGACCGGTACCTGGTACTCGTATCTTATCTTCAGCTTCTAGATCTGCCCAATCGATCTTTTTCTCTCCCACCTCCCAATCTTTTTCCTTGAGTTTTTCGTATACCCCTGCGGGCAATAAGACTTTTAACATTTTAATTATATCTGGATACGTGTATTCTCCCATACGGAGCATGTCCTTTAATTCTCGGTGGAACCCTGCTGGATCTTTATCATGACAGGAAATTAACTTTTTCATCTCTAAGAGTTCCATCTTTGTAATCGGAGTGTAAACAAACACTCGTTGCATTTCACCATCTGTTGTCCTGACTGGGTGTACTTCTCGTAACGGATTCTGTCTGTCTATGTAAAAGTGTTTACTTTCTGGAGGTGAGACATGAACAAAATGCGGGTTCAAAAACATACTATATTTGTGGCGCTGTTCTAGAATGACACTAATTAAATCGGTACCTAAACCTTTCCATCTATACTGGAGTAACTCGTTCAGGACATCATGTAACGGACCTGGATCAGAATGTTGACCCTCATACAAAGTAATGAGGTGCTGAATCATATACATACCCGCCAGTCGCTGCTCGGCTGGGGGCAATTTCAGAAACATTTGTGCCACTATTTCGTCTGGAAAAGTGGTAGAATCAGTAATCCATCGGACCGCTGATCGGACTAGTTCTTGTTCATGCATAGTACTTAACTCACTATAACCGATTCGTGATTTCAGAATGTGATCGGTAGCTTGAAATACTTGTTCTAGAGAACCTTGTTCTGGTGCTGGATGAGGAACAGTTTTCTTGTAGTCTAGACGTGAATGTCGGTCTGGAAATCTAGATTTTCCTACATACGCTATTCTGGCGGGATTCTCGTCCTCTACCTCTTCAGCAGAGTCATTTTCTTTCTCGCTTACTTGTGCTGCTTTACGTTGTTCGTGTAACTTTATTATTTCTTTACGGATTTTCTTGTACATACTCTCTATACTACTGATAGTCTTGTGTTTACCCTCGGCTATATTATCACTCCACCTTGTCAGGATTTTCATTTCGGCCTGATCTTTAGTCGGGGAATCTTGTTCTCTTATTAGACAATTAATCAAGAACTTTAATAACATGAGCTGGATCTCAACTTTCCTTTGAGACATGACGTCACTAATACTTTCTGGATCATCCCCTGTACGGATGAAACGATATATTCTGTCTAGATCTTCTTTCATATCTGGTAGGGTGACTAGATACTCGGTCACCTTTCTTACGCGTAATGAATATAAAACCATATTATCCTCGCCTGGGACTGGGTCATAGCCACATTCGGTAAGGGCTTTTCTTATTTCTGCAACAGACTGATGTCTGGGCGTACGCTGTGACGCTTGTGCATGTAATTCGACTAACGTTAAACGCTTGTGTGGCGGCGGGGTTCCAGGAGGACCTCCCCCTGCGGCCCCTAAACTAGAGTCGTCAACTGATGCTCTTCGTCCTGGCAGAGTGGGAAATGGAAATGCAGGCTGGACTTGTATGGCGGGCTGGACCGGGGGTACCGTAACAGGTACTCCGGTGTCTGGAGGAGCAGGAATTGCCTGATTTACAGGGACCGGCGGAACAGGATTTGCATATTCCGGGACTGTGTCGTCCAAATAGGACGAGATGAAAATATCAGCTGCGGTCGGTTTGTGACGTAGCTTAGTCGGAACTAATGGTGGCGGAAAATTACTGGATGCCTCCGGGGTCGCTTTTGGCAAGCCCTCGGCAAGAAGAGGATACATACCCTTGATGAGGGCATGCCTCTGTCTGTCTGACTGTTCTGTTTTAACTCGTTCACCTATCTCGATTAGTTCCCTTTCTTGGGCTCGTTCCAAAGATTCTCTACTTAGTTCTGACTTTCTGATTTCTTTTTCGGTTCTTTTATGAGATTCTTTGCGCCATAGCTCGATGGCATCTTTCTGTGACTGTCTGGCTTTCTTTTTCCATAATGCTTCTTCTACTCGCATGATGCACTCGGCATCCCATGTGCCTGATACAGGCCATCTATACTTTTCTTCTAACTCTTTGGTATACTCTACCCATAAATCTAGATATAATATGGCACTTATGCCATGCTTTTGATACATAAAATGACCTGGACTGTCCCTAGGCGGGACAGGAACTGCTTCTTCTAACGGACCTTTTCTAGTTCTTAACTGGCGTAGTCTGGAAAATAACGGCATGACTGGACTGTAATCTAGACACAATACAATACACAATGAACACGATAAATACTTCACACTCATACCACGACATTAAAATACATGAAGAACATTGTGAATAATAGTTCGAACAGAATACCACCTGGAATACGGAAAACAGAATACATGAATTTTCTCGAGAACAGAACTGACTAGAACAGAAACTAGATGCACTGCTGAAACAGTACGAAACTTACCGGTCTCATAAAGAGACACGTCAGGACCCGCATCCACCGAAGTGGACACTTCGTTTGGGATATGTGTACCACCAAACCCCACGGACCAGAGTCAATTAGATTGACCCTGTCTAGATACTACCCCAGCAACGGTACTCACCGGGCAGCAAGAACGGAAGGCCTCGGACTGGACTGGACTGCTTCGACGCCGGACGGACGAACTTCGGACTTCTGTTACGGGTGGGCCTCCGGATACCTCGGACCTTGGACTCTCGGCTTGGGCTCTGGTCGGGACTCGCCGCGTTCCTCCACCGCCTCGTCTGGATGCTGGACCGCCACCTCCGTCTCCTCCGTGGGCCTGAGGGATACTTGAAGCAGAAATATCTGCACGTGCACGGTATGGTTCCGTCACGGCTGCAGAGGGTCAGGGGGCCGGCGTGGCTTCACCGGCGCGTGGGGAAAGGGCAAGTCCCTATTCGGGCGCCATTATGTGGTATATAAATAAATAATACCGGATCTAGGTTTGACTAGGCATAGCAATAACAGATAGCTCAATAAATAAGAGTCAAGATTCGAGGTAGTAGGAGTTTTGCAGGTTTAATACAGCATAAGGACAGGAACAGGACAACCTGCACAGGAATAGGATGGCAGGGCCCGGCAACTGCCGGGGCTGGATCTGGGATGAGCGCGCTAACATTTAATAACAATACACGAACATATATACTAAAAACAGTTGCATTACAATACATACGATAGGCGGAGCAGTGGGTGTGGTCAAAGCAGTCGCGAAAGATAAGGGTGAAAATGGGTGTAACAGGAGGCGTATACATAGACATGTGATGTAGACGTAACAGAATATGTCATGAATGGGGTGGAGACATGGAGGGGGCTACCTAAGGAGCCGGGACCTCTAACCTAATGGTGCGTGCAAACTGGCAATGACGCGTTACTAGGAGAAGCTGGGGGCTATGAACTCTGTGCTAGGAGCAGAGACTGAAGTCTGGAGAGTCAGGGCGACATGTACCTAAACAGTATCTAGTATCTGATGTTTAGAGAACATGTTGATAGAATCCAAAAGTTATCGGGGTAAAGGCTAACAGACTCTAAGACTGGAGCATGCATTATTCTACATGTAGTGCGTGATGAAGGATATTAAATGACCATTAATACAGTATTTCTCTTACATGGGGACGTAGAGGCTAGACAATGACGGAAACTATTGATGCGATTCAGTAGCTTAGGAATGCAGAGAAGGAGGGCTGGACTGATAACTAGAATCATAACATACTCTTGGCAGACTCAGAGGCAGAGCCAGGCTGAGCCGGGCACTGTGAGGCAGGAAGTAAGTGAAGGGTCGAGGAACACAGGTGGGGGCTGTATCGCTCCTCAGCGAGGGCTCAGGAGACAGGAGCTGAATCTGGTGTCCGGGCCCTTTTGAGGCCTAGAAACGGGGACTTTACAATGAAATAACGTGCATACTGAGAAACGTGGCAACGTAACTTTACATAGGCCGGATATTCGTAGTAGTCACGAGAACTGGAAACTGGCGTACTAGTAATGGACACAACTGTAATTGCGTCATTAATCGAACATAGGGAATACATATGCATATTAATCATGCACACATAACATATGATGGAGGACTTGTAGGGACACAGAACATGGCAAAATTTACTTTTCCACAAGCGCACACAAGAAAGTACCGACAGTCATAATTCAGCCGGCCAGAATCACATCATCGCGATCGCGGATGGTGGGGGGGGGCGGGCCTGCGGCACTGTGAGTGGCAGGCTGGCAGCGTGTACTACTCACTAATCTGTGATAATATCAGCGCATGGCAGGCAGCAGGGTGTGTGTGCATTTAGGACAAGTCATTTTTATGACTTGCCCACGCATGCGCACACACGCAATAGCCCCTTCCCTCCTCCTCCTTCCCTAGCCGTCACAGAGGCAGAGACCCGGGGAGCCGAGTCTCATTATGGGTAGTATTAGCCCTGCTCTTTAGCCAATCCTGGCGCAGTGGCGATGTTATGCTGCGCCAGGATTGGCTGAGTTAACGCGCACGAGGGTGGTGCTGCAGCGCATGGGGCAGCTCATGTTCAGAAGCGGGCAGTTCCCAGTAGTCCCCCCTCCCTATCCAGGCAGTTAATTCGAAACTCAAGGGGGCTCACATTTATTTTACCCGCTTTTTTACTTTAAAAATGACCGACGCCTTGTTAAATGTTCATTATGATCCATGTGATGAATTACACAGGCGGTTAGGCACACAAGCGCTGCTGCTGTCTCTGCCATTACGGGGTCATTAGAAGAACATCCCCTGAGCCGTTTATGTCTGTTGTTTTTAGATAAAAGATAACTCGTGCCTGCAATCATAGGTTGTGAGGGGACGGAGGAGGGAGGCCCCGGGGCCTGCTGCACGAAGATGTGTGTTTCATTGCAGGGACAGAGCACCTGTTAATCAGCCTCCCCCACCGCGAGTATTGCGACTGCAAGCCACGACTGAGTAGGACTTTGGCACGGTAAATTACAGTCCTTCGATTATTAAACAATTTGTGGAAATACAATTTGTGCAGTGCTGTTCAGTATGTGTGTCAATTTGAACAAAAAGCATGGCCGTGCTCCGGTGTTTCGCAATACCATTGCATTTGCACATTCCAGAGTGCATCCCGCACTGTGTTCCTCCGAGAGGGTGTCTGTCTGCCTCCGAAGGGTCCGCATCAGGAAAGAACCAGACAGTTGCAACCAGCCGGCTTGTGCCCACCATCAATTCAGAGAGCTTATTAGTTACGTTTCTTGTGCGAGTGGAATGTAAACAGTACTGCACAGTTAATCAAACCTGCACGCAAGGACTTGTTCTAAAATACCACAGAAAGAATTATTTAAAAAAAACATGGTGTTGTCACATGGTTTGTTTTCCCTCAATGATTCTAGTTTATGCAGATTATTGTACTTTAAGGGGTGGGATGTGCAGCCTTGGTAAGGACCCAGCTGTGTGATGTCACTGGTAGTGAAATGTTCTGCGAGGTGCTCGGATGCTATGGAGTCTCACCCTTTTTAAATGAGCATTTTAGTGTTTCTTTCATGGTTGGTAAATTCATTAATTTCATTCATGAATGTGTTTATTACTGTTTTTTGTTTATTCAGGCACTGCTCTCTTCATCTGCTATTCATTTTGCATGCGTACTCCATTATTGCTGCATCCATGCTGGGTGGTGTTCTTGGGTCACATAGGATACCTTGGGGCTTGTTCCCTGCATATATTGCCTACTTGCCTGTTTTCAGGCTGTCAATCGCCCCCATTCCTTTTGTTTTTACCCACAGTGGCCAATTACCTCACATGTGCATGCTTTGTGTGTCTATCCATTACCGTGTGCGCTTCGGTGGTCAGGGTACCATCTCTGTGCAGTGTTCACCATTGTCACCCGGAGTTTTTTCAGATATTACACGGCGGCTTAATCAGCATCTGAATACTGATAGGCTGGGTTAGTTGAGCTCTGGGGATAGTCCGTGTGATTACAAAAATGGCGAGAAGGACCCCACAAACCCACCTTATGGCAGTCTGACTCGCCACCGAGCACTCACCTCAAACTTTTACGCCTCACTACTTTCAAATGTCACCAGCCGCCACTGCCTGAGACGACTTGCAAGCCACACTCACTGCATGTAAATCACAGCTGCTGACAGTAGTCAAAAGGTGGAGCGTGCCTCAGGTCATGTGCCCATGTCAGCGATCAGTGTAGTGGATGTCCCAAAACACAACTATTCACACAGATGACAAATAATACATGTCCTGAGAGACCTAGCTGGACCACATGAGATTGGTCACTTAATCACAAAAGGCCATAACCAGTGCATACTCAGGCTTGTGCCCTCAACAGATTTGACTCCACCACAAATGATGGGCCCAGAACGTGAGTGATGATGTCATGGGTGAATCAGGCACCATGTGTCTGTGATATATCCACAATGCTCCACCCCAATGTTACGTAACACATCACACAAATCTAGTAATGAGAACTCAATATGGACTACATGTACCATAATGCAAAGTAGAAGAAATAAAACTGGGGTTTGATGTTGTGTCAGCCACCCCCCGTCTGTGCAGAAATGTCAATAAATGGTCTGTTTCCTCTTTTGTTACGTATTCATAATTCCCAGCTGCACTGTCATTCCAGTTTTTTCCACAACAGAACAGTAGGCTGGCAGTGAATTTGATTACTGATTGTGGATGGATCAGGATGAATACAAAATGGCTGCCAACTATTTCCTGTGATGTATTTCCTGCCTCCCACTTTCTGTAAAACATTTCCTGTATGAAATTATGTGTTCTGGGTCATTTTCGGAGGTTACGGCCCGAAAACGTAATTTCCGGTTTCGGAGCGTAATGCGGGTGCGCAGACCCGTCGTTCCTGGAACCGGAAACTACGTTTTTGGGCCGTAACCTCCGAAAATAAAGATCTTCTGACATCCTGCTGCTCTCATCTCACTTATTTCTAACCAAAATGGCTGATGAGTATAAAGAAAAAGCACCCCCTTTCACAGAAAGGGAATTAGACATCTTGGTAGAGGGGGTTATGGCAAAATTCCTCAGCTATATGGGGACCCTGAGTACCAGCTGAGCACTAGAGCCTGGGCCAACATCGGTGAGCGATGCAGTGCAGTGAGAGGCCACACCAGGAGTGCTAGGGCATGCCGCAAGCGCTGGGAGGACCTAAAACGCTGGTCCCGGCACAAGGCTCAGGAGCTGGTGGGCCTATCTTCCCAGCACCATGTGCATCGTCCTCACCTATGCCCACTGTACAGGAGGGTCCTGCGCGCAGCTTGGCCAGCCCTCCAGGCTCATCTGGAGGAGCATGAGCAGCAGTGCATCATATGCAATGTGTCTGGGAGTATGATATGAGCGAAACAGTGCTGTACCATTGTGTGTCCCATACCTACATTCACAGATTCCGTGTCCATGCAGCAGTCACCAAGATTAAAAGGGCACACTGTGGCATATGGACTGTACAGGGCAGAGTGCGTTTTGGGAGTTGTAGTTTCTTCATGACAACTGGGTAAATGAGCCACACTTGTGCGTTCATATTGAAATCTGCTCTGCCAGCACCACTACCATTGAACCAAGGAAATCATAACTGATTTGTGCATTGGATGAGCAATGGTACAGACACAGTCCAGTGTGCGCATGGCAGGCCAAAGTGTTTTGGATGCTGTGACTTGCATTGCATTTGTAGAGTTTGGGTTCCAATTGAGACAGGTCATCATGTGCTATGGAGTCAAGACAGACTTTGAGATCCTTGCATCACTCTTAAGTGTTCCTACATTTTCAAGGTGTGTCCACTGACAGACGTCTCACCCTCAGTGGCCTGTATGACATTTTACATGTACAGGTAGCTGTCACAATGACCCACCACTGTTCACTGGTGTACTGCACTACCTTTCAAGTCAGCAAAGACAATATGTGGCACTGGATTGTCAGGTAATGTGTGGGGACAGCAAAAGGCTAGACTCATAATGTAGCTGGAGAAATAGCCCAGACCCTATGTGGATGTGTGACCCACATTCGGCATTTGTCTTGTCCCATACAATGCTACAAAGCAGATAACACTTGTACAGACATTAAACAGCTGCGACTCCTTATCAATGGCCAAATTCAATTAAATCTGGACTCTTCTTGTTCTCCTTTGGTGTTTTGGAACCGGCACATGTAGCAGTGACAAGACACACAGACCACAAGAATGCCAAGTTTGAGGGTTTGCCAATACAGTTGCGTAAGCCACAAAAATTCCCGTGAGATGTCCATGTCAGACTCAATTCAGTAATTGACAGTGAACATACATGTAACGTAAGTTCATAAACACTGACAACTGTAGAGTGTGATCAGAGGAAAACAAATTCTGACCTTGGGTCATCCATGTATGTGTCTCGTCCTGCATGAAACAACCACATCAGGATTTTCCTTACAATTCAGCAGGCACAGCAGGCAAAATGGAAGAACAGCAGGACCAGGTCCGGAGCAGGAGGCCATCAGTGCGCCGGCGGCTACACCCTCTTTCCACCAGCAAGGAAGACGAGGATGAGATGGGTCCCTCAACATCAGGAGGCAAGGGGATTGTGCCCACCCGGACTGACAAGGAACACTACTCTGGTGCTACGTCCCAGGTGGAGGCTGTGGACATTGAAGGTGGGGGGGGAGGCCCATGATGTGGTGGAGAGCTACTCTCCCCCAGACTCTTCACCTGTGGGTCCCCGGGGCAGGCCAATACCCAAACTGGGCCTCTCATCAGCCCCTCCTTACCTCTAGAGTCCCCCATGCTATCGGGGTCTCCAGCTGCATCCCCTGCAACCAGTCCCCCTCCTCGTAGCCACCAACTTGAACACAACATCTGCTCCGAACCTGAGGTATCATATCCCTCCTGTCCCCCCAGGCCCCACCCAGTGTTTTTCTCTTGTGGCTGTGCCAGGTACTTGAGGTGGATGTGTGAGGGTCAACGAGACATGTCTGCTTGCATCATTCTACAAGTGTGTCTGGAGATACGCACGATGCAAGAGGACGTTGTCCGATCTCTGGACAACCTCACCACCAGCGCCAATTATATGTCCACAGCCATGTCGTCTGTTGTCTCCCAAATCCCTTCCCATACCACCGTCAATGTCTCCCCCTGTCCTTTGCCCTACACTGTTTCCCCCGTACTCCTCATGTGTCACGAACCCATGTGATGACTGTTCCTGCGCCAGCCAGCTTTGTGCCTGCATAGGACACTGAGGATCTGGACATTGTGGTGCTAGAGGATGACCAGAAGGACACTTGACTTTTTGACTGAGGCGTCAATGTGGACAAAGATTTCATTTTCCCCTTGTAAATTGACTGGTTTCCCTGAGGCTCCCTGACGTATTATATTTTTGTTGCCCCACCCCAATCCAAGTTCCCTTCTCCATCTACATTAAGATCATCATTTGTTTTCCTTTCTCCCTTCCAAATGGACGGTTGTTCTTCTGTTCATACATAAATATCTTTGAGGATTTCTACTTCCTTTAATTTGTTTTACTTCATTTTGAATGTCTGGTTCAGAATATGGACAGATATTTTGTGAGTCATTTGCCATGCACATAATAGCTTGTTGAAATGATGGGTTACACTTGTAACTGGGTCTCACACACACATACACACACACACACACACACACACATATACCTCCTTCATCTCTAGGCCACCTACATCATTATACAGGACATGATACACAACAGAATCTTACATTTGTAGATCTTTATTTTTTCTATACACATATTCACGTGTGGGCAATTTGTCTTGGGGTTCTTGTCACTGGCGATCGTGCTTGCGACTTCACAATTTTGGAGGTGATGATTGCTGTGAGTGATCAGGTCGGGCTTGTCGCCTTCGTGTAGGTGGGTGTTGTCCATGTGCCTGTACAGGGTGATCTACATGTGCAGGGGCAGATAGTGTCTGCACATTTGGGATTTGTGCTTGGACAAGGGCAGGTTGTGCACGTGGTGGGAGTGCCTGTACAGGGGTTGGTGGTGGTTGTGCAGGTGGTGGAAGTGCCTGCACAAGGGTTGGTGGTGGTTGTGCAGGTGGTGGCAGTGCCTGTACAGGGGCTGGTGGTGGTTGTGCAGGTGGCAGGAGTGCCTGTACAGGGGATGGTGGTGGTGGTTGTGGAGGTGGTGGGGGTACCTGTTCAGGGTGCCGGTGTGGATGTGTACCTTTGCTGTGGTGCTGTGCAGTTGGTGGTACAGGTGTGTGGATGTGCTGTCCTGCAGGCAGATATGATGGCTCCCCTCTCTGCGTTGACCGTGAAGGGAGACTTTGGATCACTCTAAGCATGCCCTCCATCATCTTCATGGCCAAGGCATGGTGTATTGCACTCTCTTCCCTTTGGATGGATATCATGTCTCTCATAGTACTGGACATGTCCTGCCAAGTTCTATCTATCCTATCCAAAGCTTGGCTTAGCCTGTCCACCACCTAAGGGAATTAGACCATATCCTGCAGGGACTCATACATGTCTGACAGGATAGCCCCTATGGCATGAATGTCCTTCCTCACATCTGTCTGCTGTTGGAAGAAGTCCTGCTCCCACTGGCTTCCATAGCTTCATGTAGGCCCCCCTCTGCAGGTGTCTGCCATGGATGGGACAAGCATGTCCAACAGCAGGGGAGGGGGGTGGCAGGTGGAAGCCTGTGGGAAGGAGAACGGTGCCCAGGGGATACCTGAACCACAACAGGGGTGGTACTTCCCACAGATAGTGGAGAGGATGGCAGGGATACACTGTATAGAGAATGCGCTAGGGGAACCACCATGTCGGTCCTGGACGTGAGTGATGTCTGTGTTGGGATGCTGTGGCTGGTTTGCTCTCTGCTGGGAAAAGGGAATTGTTTGTTTGGGAGGAGGCTGACAAACGTTGCTTGGCGGAGGATGTGATGCTGTGACTGATTTTGGCAATCTGGCAAGATAGCTCTTATTGGCATCAGAATCGTCATCCCCGGAGTGGATGGACATGTAGTCATCATCATCCAGAAAGTCGACATCCTCAGGACCTTTCTCCTCCTCTTGAACAGTACTTGCTGCCGACATAACTGCCTGGAGGATCAGGGGATTCTCCCCTCTGATTCCCCGCCGGCCCGCACTGGTCGTAGGTCTGTCATCCTCATCCTCAGCATCATCTGGAACACAGAGGTTGCAACTGTGTTAGTGATTGACCTAGTATACAACAACGGTTGAAGATGAATATCATGTGACCTGGTTAGGGTACCACCACAAATGACAGCTCACACCATAGCACTGAGGTGTTACAAAGAGATGTACATAATATTAGCAAACTCACCAGCTCCAGCCACAACTTTCTGTCCCTTCGCATTCTCCCCTGGTGCCACCTGCTGAACCTGTCTCCTCATAGATGTTGTAGACATAGCTGTAGAGGGTAGAGACAACATTCTCAATGATCTGCATCACCAATTGACAGACAGACACATGTGACACACCTGATTTATATTTCAGTTTGTAAACAATAACTGTTGATTCCATGCAGCGAGGGATCTTGATCTCTGTCATGTCTTAGAAATCTAAGCTAGTGACACACCTGATGCCAGAATTACCTGAAGGACAGGTGTGCGAGGGTTTCACTGCTACATCCAGGATGTCATGCATGACCCGGGATGGTGTTCGCTGCAGTGGTATCATCCTGTCAGCAGCTGTGATGAGACATACATGTCCATATTTTAGTACAACAGATGGTAGCTATGAGCAAACATGTCATTCCCAATAACCATTTGCGGATAATCCAGGACAATGTGCAGCATGTTTACCTCATGGACTTTACATGTGGGCACCTGCTCACATGCAGCATTTGCCAGCTGTTACCTCCACGCAGCACTAACATCAATAAGATGACACATCAACAGACAAACTTGTATGAGAAGGTTACTGATATTTCAAGGAAGGGGATAAATTACCCGAACTCCTCTGCATTATACTGATTTCACCTTTACCATTGAGACTAAAATTTTTCATGAGTGTAATGTTGTTTGTTGACAAGTCAGAAAGGAGTTCATGTGTGAGATGCGCAGTAGTCAGGGACATGATGTTGCTCATTTGTGCTTCCCCACCAATGAAGTCACACAGCTCATTTTTGAATGAGAGAACACAGATTTCTCATGGCCATCCTTTGAGTGTCCTCTGTTCCGATACTCTATTTCCTACATCATGGTACTACTTAGCTAACAACGGATGGTGTCTTGTACAGCAGACATCCAAACCTCACATGTCAAACACTCACCTACACATGTGAATACGGTAGAAGAGGAGGCAAGCAGAAAACAACATTTGGCTATGATCAGACATTGCGGATAAGCTGAGAAGCTTTGATGCTTTCCGCCTGCACTGGATTATCATGTTTCTCTTCAGCCAAGTTATTTTGCAGGTGTGACTGCATGAAGATTCACCTTAGCAGACCCTACACCCATCTCAAAGGTACACAACTGGCATCAGTGTGGGCCTCAGCCATACCAATTTCATTATGATTTAACCATATATATTTTGCTAGGGATTTTTCCTTTCATTGAATTTCAAACCTGTTGTGTTTTGGTCACTTCATATGACACATTGTTCTATTGTATGTCCATTCTGCACTCACTTGGCATACATTTTGTGTCATCCTTTCATTAGCCACCAGGGTCTGATCTGGCATGTGTTCAAATGCCATATATGAGCATACTGTGATGCAGGACAACAATGTTGTACAACACATACAACACACGGTGGAGGTGAAAGGTACATTTAATGAGCATTCTGCCAGATTTATTCTTGGGTTTACTTACCTTGGCCCAGCACCGGAACAGTGTGTGGTCCCTGAACAGATGTCACATCCAACCTTGTAGCAGAAGTCAGTGTGTGTCTTTGATTCTGGGAGGACCTCATTGTACCTACAAGGATAAGTGTGTTTTCAAACTTTACATTTCTGCAGCCACATGTGATGCACTCAATTTCAGGCACAAAGGACAAGCACCAGCAGTTGTGGGCACCAACGTTGCGGAATTGGGTAATACATAATATCATGAGTGATCCCTCATATAACTTAGAATGGGCCCACTACCTAGATGCAACCTATATCACAATGACATGACTATGAATCCTGAGACAAGTTCCACTATCGTGTTTTGTTGATGCCCAACACAAAATCCATCCAATGTAAGAAGTACATGACCAGCTGTGTGGACTGGGCAATTTAATGTGTAGTGGAAAGATTCAAAATTGGACAGTGGATGCCTTGTCAATACTACTGAGACTGGTATCTCACTGCTTGTTCATCATTACCAAATTGGATTTCTTGATTAGGCCTATACACACTATTACAATATATAGTGTGGACATCCTTTTGACTAGTTGTGGCACTCAATTGCAGGATTGGAATTCCAGGTCTGGGATTGTTGGTGAAATACATGTTATGTTCCACAATTACTAAGGTATGATGAGCCAAGACATGTTATATTTTTACCATCTCCAGGCCAGTTTGACTTACCAGTTAGTGAGGTTGTAATGCCTTTCTCTGGACATTGTTGATTCCTCCCAGTAGATGCAGGGACCTCTGCTACTGCAGTTGTCTGTGCTCTGACTGAAAGTGTCAATGGGTGAGAAGAGAGAAAAGTAACCAAATGGGAAATGTGCTTGTGGAACTTTTCAGGGATTTCCCCATATCTTCTGCATGCTAACTGTTGTGAAGAACTGCTGCTGGACTGTGCGCCCTTCTTCCCCCAATCCTGTGACAGCAGTGGCTAATTACTGCCATAGGGCTGCCTTCTGTGTACCACTGGTGCAGTAGGGTGGGAGTCCATATAGGCGTTTGTGGTGCCTCACTATATACTCCACAAGCATGGTGGTCTCCTCTGCAGTGAAGTTCTTATTTCTCCTCATTGGTTCAATTTTTCTCTGGCAATTTCAGTGTTGTGAACACGAACTCTCTGTGGCCAAACCTATTCCTTCAATGTGTGCTGCTATTATGTGTTTTGTGGTGCTGGTCAATTAGTGTTAATTGGCTTTAGCTGGAGCGTGGTAGGGGATGGTAGGCACTTGCAACGTTCATCAAGGCAAAATGGAGCTATAGGCTGCGATTGGCTGCAGTGTGTCAGCTGATACATGGTGGGGGATGGTAGCACTTGGACAGGGGTTTACCCTTCGCTAAAATGATCAACGGCCACAGTTCGTATCTTCTGGCCCGGAAACGGAAATTCTGGCCCGGAATTGTAAATTCCGATGCAGAGCCAGAAATTCTGGCCCGGAAGTGGAAATTCCAGCCCGGGGGCAGACGTAAAGTTAGTAGTCGTAAGTCCATTCTGTGGATCCCAAAAGTAGTCAGTTCATTCTGTGAATGTCAAAAGTAGTAAGTTCATTATGTGAATTCCAAAAGTAGAATGTGCATTCTGTGAATACCAAAATGGTAGTAAGTTTAGGATTTTGTCTTAAGTTCATTCTGTGAATAGGGCCCTTACTCTTTTCCAACCTTCTGTAGTGTTACTGGACCCAATGTGAGAAAACATTGTTTTCCCTTCTCATATTATTCCATCTATACCACTCTCTTGATCCTCCGAAGGACCTTGTTTTCCCGATAGGGTTTCGATATAAAGGGTCCCGACAGTTATCCAATGAGGACCAGGAATTGGATAACTGAATTACAAAGTAGAAATTCAACTCTTGTAAACTACTCTCAAAACAATGCTATGAAGGTAAAAGATTATCACGGCAATCCCAAATCTTCTGAAAAAAAAGTAAGCAAGCCAAAATTATACATACTTATAGCTCAGTTAAAGCTATACAGAACAATAGCATGAGAATTTGATGCTCTAAGATCTCTCTATTGATGTCTCCTCTGGACATTAGTCATCCTAAGTTAGGAATGAATATTCGCTTGGATAGAAATAATCATGACAGCTCAGTCAATAGGGAAATTTTAATATAGTTGATCAAAGTTAAGGTAAAACGAATGCATCAGTAAATTTGCATCAGGTTATAAGACAGATTTTGTCAACCTCTAATAAGGCATTCAAGATAAAATTCCAAAGCTCAAGAGTTCAGCAAACATGCCAGCTCAAACAGTCTCAAAGAAAAGAAGAGACCACCATGCACACACAGCATATGCATGAGCTCAGGAAGGAAGCCAGGAATGTTCGCATCAGGCAAGTTAAGATTGCCAAGGAAGTCCGCAAAGTCTCGACCACAGGATTTGGTGCAGAATTCCATAAGTAAAAAAATAGCAGCAGCTCATCTGCCACTAACACCACCAAGCACGTCACTTATGCGTAGGTCCGTTCAATCAGGCAATATTATATTCTTAAGGTTCTGAGGGTGACACCTACTGAAATCACCTCATCTGGTCAGATGAGGTGTAAGTTCTTAAAGGATGGGTGTCAGGTGACATAAAGAAGACACAAAATGTAGACAAATAGGTGGGACAATTATGCAGTCCTTAAGCAATCCACTATGTGACACTTTCGAACAATGCTTCTTTAGCGAAATCACATAAGTGAATTCAGGAGGACAGTTTCCCGGCAGCTGTTCAGGATTGTAATGAAAAATGTTGCAAAGTGTCTTGTACAGAGCATGAGAACTCAGGAAAGAAAACACTGTTTCACATTATTGGTTATACTGAAGAATTCTCTCACCAACTGTAGATTCAGCAAGTAAAGAAATGTCACATATGCAGTCAGTACACAAAAGTGAGCAACCCAATATACCCTTGAGGGTTTGGGCAATAGATATGTTATGGTAATTGGTCCTTCAAGGGTTTTAATTGTCTTTATGTTTCAAATATTATTTTAAATATCTATAATCGTACGACCTGATATATTTGATGCCGTTAATGCACAACAACTGTGACAAATGTTTTTTAAGTCAATTTCTGTTTGTCACTAAACAGTGATCTTTTTGAGACAAAAGAGAGCAAAAGAAAGGGTGTATATGAAAGAGTATTCCGATTTAATATTTGTTACAAGGGTACATGATAGATATACAACGTTGTAAGAGAACATACAAATACATTGATCTACAAAAATTCTCTATACAACAATTGCAAGAGCTTTTCTACCTATTTACAATCTAATTTATTATCCGGTAGAAAAAGCAAGCGTCGACGTTTCGGTCTCTATTCTTGCGTTTCCGAGACCATCCTCAGTACATAAAAAATCATATCTTGGGAGACCCTAAAAATAACAAAGATGCCATTAAAAAACCATCTAAGTATCCTATGCTTAGGAAATAAGCAGTTATCAAAATATATAACACCCTGAGCTCTCAATATTTTATAAAACAAAATACATTGTATATCTATTTACATATCATTCTAGAGTTTGATTCAGAATTATCTAAGTTATACATCCCAAATGGTTACTTCCATCAAATGCAATCATTGTATAGATGTCTATTTCACAATTAAATTGTTTTCTGATTCAACACTAAATGATATAGTGCCTTGAATGATTTAAAAAATGACCTTTCAAAGAAAGCGGTTTGCATGATTGTCAAAGCAGAAGGATAAAGAGTCACTCATGCTTGAACTGTGGTTACATTTACAAGAAAACATTGGTTTGTGATAATACTTCAATTTCAGTTATTAAATGTCTATATGTCTTGGAACAATATAATCCATTATTTATTGCATTTACTTGAAAATGATGTCTTGGCCTTAAAGAGTGTCATGTATGTATATAAAAAATTACCTCAACCACGGAAGTTCTGATTATAGTGGTAATGTGCGACACGGCATAAATCGAAATGATTGTATCTCTCTTAGTAGAATAACCTGCATCACCACCAAAAGAAATGTCTGTTTGAGAACACTGGCCTTAGAGACAATATTTTAACTGACATCGACATCCACAAGTTAAATATATCTTCCATGAGATCGGTCTATGGAACTACTCTATGTCCTTTGCTAGTTTTTCAGATAACTTAAAAACAACCGGGACTGAACATTAGTCTCTAAAGGATTGAAGACATAACACTCAGTGTAATTACTAAATGCTGGTTTATACTAATTTTTCTAAAAAACCGGAGAGAGTGGGGGGGGGGGGGTGAACCTCTATTTCTTTATATCGAGCAACTAAATTTAAGAATACAAATTTATTTATAAGAAATATCACTACATGGATCGCATTATCGTGCAAGCGACAAAGAACAAACTGTCTCAGCATGGTCAATAAATACCTGTTTGAAGTCCTTATTCGCCTGACTTCATAGGTGTATAGAAAAGGAATTGAGCCGATAAAATATCTGTGGACAGGTGGAGAGAAGCAATTAATTCCTATGCTTGTGTTACTCTTAAACAAATATAGGCTCTCACTCATCTTATTTTGTACCTCAATCAGGCCGATCCGATATTAACCGTTAGGATTTAGTTAATCAAACACATAAGTTAATGTTATAGTAGGGGGCCTACAAAACTATGACATTTTAAAATACTAGTGTGGGACCTCCAATATTATGAGGCTTTCAATAGCTTTATTCAGAGAGTAACATACCTAAGAAACTTGTGAAAATCTCCTATTGTGTTATTCTGGCGTTTGTAGTTACAACGTTGAGTCTATCGCAGTCAGCTCTCAACAACTAAAAAACACCAAAAATGTGTATTAGTTAAAGGTTCAGTATAGAATTTAAGCCAAGCAAGTAGGGGGGAATTAGGGGGGAATTATCTAAATTGCCTGCTCTGTCAAATACCTGAAATTAGTTTGCTGCAGCCCTTCACTTCCAAGTCAGTTCAGGAGCAAGAATGAATGCATGTAACCCGAAGCTTTTTAAAGGGCTTCGTTTGGAGATCAAAAGAGGACTTTCATTTAGAGATCAAAAGAGGACTATCGTTTGTCAAAAGGTCCCATGTGTCTGATAGCAAACTGGCGGCCATCTTGGAAGGTGATATTTTACATATAATTCATATAATTCACATGTAATTCGAGCTTGCTAGTCAAAGTGTAGCTTCATCTTATAACATAAAAAACATAAAAAACACAATATGACAAAATTACTGTTCATCAAAGCAAAATATTAAATTTTGTAATTTTTCGTTACATAATTACACAGGCTCTCATTAAAAATACAAAGTTCACCAAAGGTTGCCAAACAGTCGTATACCCTACTAATAACTGCAAAGAAATTAACAACTTTATCTGGCATCAGTGCATAAATCGTTAGGATGTTCTTAAACCGGCAAATAGTATCCATAGAGGTTTTCTAACTACAAAGACTACTAACAATGCTCCATATATATCTAATGGAACAAAGCAGTCTATATTCATATTGGCCAAATATAACTTCCACAGTAAGCATGGTTTATAGGTTTGGCAACTCAGTAGTATTGATTGCTTTCAGTAGATTGTTGTACATTATCAAAAAAATAATATATGTTAGAGGTTCAAGGTAGACAATAGGCTGTGCCACAACAGTACGGATCAATCCAAAGAAAAGAGAGAAAATCCCTCCTGGATCCATACCAGTTTACAACTACTGTTGTTGATAACAATTGTTTGAAATTTGGACACTAGCATAATTGAGAAAAACCTGAAACAACATTTCATGTATCAAAATAAGTCATCAGGATTCACAGACAAGCCAAGGAGTGCCATTCTGTAGCACTGTTTAGACCTTTTTCTATCGTGTTGGTATTGCAGATATATTTTCCTTCTCTTAAGGTCAAAATCCGGTCAACATTCTGTTGCCTCTTCGTGGGTTTGACTACATCAATGACCCACCAGGTCATTTGATTAAAGGCGTGTCCTGTCCTCAAATAATGTTCAACCAAGGGGGCATTTTCAACCTTGCATCTAATGCGGGATTGATGTTGCAAAATCCTCTTTTTTATGGGCTGAATTGTCTTCCCAATATAGTGCAAATTGCACGGGCATTTTATGCAATACACCACATTAGTGGTGTTGCAGTTTGAAAATGACCTTAATGTAAAATTTACACCATTGATGTTACATGTTTTCACAGTTTGTGTGGTGTGGCAGGCCTGACAGTTGCTGCATTTATGATGGCCAACAATAGGTACCAGTTGTTTCATATTATCAACCACATTATTGTCTTTCGTATTGTCATAGGCTCTCACAAGACGGTCTTGTAAATTTGTACCTCTTTTGAAGGCAAAGAGTGGTTTCTGAGCCAGCTCAGGAATCGATGCCAACAGGTTCCAGTGTTTTAGGATAACTCTCTTAATAGCATTTGCATGCGTACCAAAAGTAGAAACACAGATTAGATTCTCTTTTTTGGGACGATCTTTCACTCTTAGCAACTCTTTTCTGGGATTGTACCAGGCTCTTTTTAAGGATTGTTTTAGGAGTTTTGACGGATAGCCTCTCGCCTTAAGTTTGTCTTTCAACTTTTTGGCCTCAGCGAAATAATCTGATCGTAGAGTGCAATTTCTGCGAAGGCGAAGAAACTGGCCAAATGGTAACCCATCCTTGAGGGTCTGAGGGTGATGACTTTGGTATTTAAGGAGGGTGTTGCGAGATGTAGGTTTGGTGTACAGACTTGTATATAGGCGATTAGAGGAATCATGCCTTGTATAAATATCCAAGAAGTTCATTTCATGGGTATTGTATTCAAGAGTGAACTTAAGATGTTGACTCTGGTTATTTAGCCAAACGTGAAAGTTCTGTAATTCCAAATCAGTGCCTTTCTAAACCATAAATACATCATCGATGTATCGCAACCACTTCCGGATATTCCCCAGGAAGGGGTTGGATACATCGTGGATATACTGAGATTCAAAATGGGATACAAAGATGTTAGCTATGTCGGGGGCATAAATGGCCCCCATGGCCACTCCATTTAATTGCTGATAGAAATTATTGTCATAGATGAAAAAGTTTTCACACAATGAAATGCGTACACATTCCACTATGAAATTTGTGGGGACCTCATGTGGCCTTGGTCTCCCATCTAGAAGCTCTCCAAGTATAATAAGTACTTCTTGCTGGGGGATGTTTGTATACAAACTTTCTATATCCATGGTGACAAGTATGTCAACCATGGGATCGAAGTCAAAGTTTTCAACTTCATTGATGACTGCCATTGTATCTCTAATATATGATGGTGAGTCTGTTGCAAATGGTCTTATAAAGTGATCTGCATATTGTGCCAGAGGTTTTAATATAGAGTTACAGCCGGACACAATAGGTCGTCCAGGGGGGTTGTTAAGGTCCTTGTGGACTTTAGGCAATAGATATATGGCAGGCACCGTAGGTGTCTTGTTAATCAAAAAGGATGCCTCCTTTTCATTTAGCCAACCACCGTCAAAACCCTCTTTACTTAGGGTACTGATTTCTTGTGACAATCGTGATGTGGGGTTGGTTGTTAACACTCTGTAGTTCGTCTGATTTGAAAGTTGTTTTATCATTTCAATGTGATATTTAGAGCGATCCCACAGAACTATACCACCCCCTTTGTCAGCTGGTTTAATTAACGTACCCTCTAATGACTGGAGATTACGAAGGGCTTTTTGATGTTCTTTAGAAAAATTGGACTTGTACTGAATCTTTTTCTTGAAAAGATTGTCTATTTCAATCAGTACTGTATTTTCGAAAGCTATGACTTCTTTTTTCACCATGGAATTAAGCGGATAAAAAGTTGACGGGTTACGTAGGCCCGTAGTGCCCTTGTTGTTTGTGCTGATGTTATCTGCAAAGAAGTTTTTAAGTCTTATAGATCTAAACAATTTGAACATCTCAAGTCTGGTTTCAAAGAGGTCATTTTTGTACGTAGGAACAAAACTAAGTCCTGCTGATAGGACCTCTGTTTCCTGTTCTGATAAGACATGCTTTGAGAGGTTGAAAATAGGGATGTTCTGGTTAGATGTTACCACTAGTAATACTGATTGCGAGTTTTCCTGAACCCAGGTGTATAAGGGTTCCGGTTCCATCCTCTCCTCTGAGATTGCTGTTGCGGTCTGTGTTGTTGACTGTTGTTCCTCCGGTCCTGTCCTAAAAAAACCTGTTGGCGAGAGGTGGACACCTGTTGGTCCTGTTGGTGGAAGTTGCTATCTATAGATTTTTCACTGCCTGACTTAGAGATAGTGTCAGAGAAGTTGATTCTTTTCCTACTCCTGTTTTGTTGGTTGGTGTTTTGTGGGGCATAAAAATCCTTTTGTAAATAGGGATATGTGCGTTCTTTATTGTATCTCCTGATGTCGTTCTGAAGCTTTTCAGTTTTTTTGTGGGAATTAAATGCCTCAAAGTATTTTATTGTTTGTTGGACCTTGTCTAAAAGGAGTTTGCTATTGGTGATAGTAGAGTCACCTGAAATTTTTTTCTCTAGAGCTTCTATCTCTGTTGTTAGTAATTTAATTTGTCTAGCAGCTGTTTCAATACTAAGCACCATCCAGGTGCGAGAGCACCGGTTGGCTGAGTAGCTGAAACCTGTCTTGAATTCCTCGTCGTCAGTGAAAATTATTGGTATGTTAGGTATTTGCAAACCTGTTGGTATTATGTTTGCACTTAAGCAATCTGTGAGAAATTTCGCATGAAGTTCTGTTCTCACAAGTTTCTTTTTCAATCTCTCGAGTTGATTAAGATCTGACTCATGAGCTGGTTGGATATCATTTAGTGTTGAATCAGAAAACAATTTAATTGTAAAATAGACATCTATACAATGATTGCATTTGATGGAAGTAACCATTTGGGATGTATAACTTAGATAATTCTGAATCAAACTCTAGAATGATATGTAAATAGATATACAATGTATTTTGTTTTATAAAATATTGAGAGCTCAGGGTATTATATATTTTGATAACTGCTTATTTCCTAAGCATAGGATACTTAGATGGTTTTTTAATGGCATCTTTGTTATTTTTAGGGTCTCCCAAGATATGATTTTTTATGTCCTGAGGATGGTCTCGGAAATGCAAGAATAGAGACCGAAACGTCGACGCTTGCTTTTTCTACCGGATAATAAATTAGATTGTAAATAGGTAGAAAAGCTCTTGCAATGGTTGTATAGAGAATTTTTGTAGATCAATTTATTTGTATGTTCTCTTACAACGTTGTATATCTATCATGTACCCTTGTAACAAATATTAAATCCGAATACTCTTTCATATACACCCTTTCTTTTGCTCTCTTTTGTCTCAAAAAGATCACTGTTTAGTGACAAACAGAAATTGACTTAAAAAACATTTGTCACAGTTGTTGTGCATTAATGGCATCAAATATATCAGGTCGTACGATTATAGATATTTAAAATAATATTTGAAACATAAAGACAATTAAAACCCTTGAAGGTCCAATTACCATAACACATATGCAGTCAGGCCTACATTAAATTGAGCTAATACATAGATAACATGAGGACGCCATACCTCTAGATTAACTCTGATGCACTTAAAATCATTTAGGAAGGTTAAAAATAACGTGTCAGTCTAGTACCCATATGAGATACAGGGCTACATGTATCAAAATTGAATATTGCGACTACCTAATTGCGAATTTCTGTGAATCGCAATTAGTTAATCGCAATTTTCAATGTATGAAACTCAAAGAGTTTCATGTAGAAATTCCTAGGGTGTTGCAAACCGCATTTCCTCATTAATATTATTAAGGTTGATCGCAATTAGCGGCCCCCTAGGAATCGCTAAAATCACAGGGATGGTGGCCTGCTTGAGTCAGCAGACCACCATGTCCATGATTGCTTTTAAATAAAGCAATCTTTTTTTTTAAATGCTGCCTGTTTTCCTTAAAGGAAAACGGGATGCGTCTCAAAAACAAAAATGAAGAGTTTTCTTTTCATTTTTTAAGAGTAGGTTGTGGTCAGTGGGACCACTGCCTGCTCTTAAAAAAATGCTGTAACAAACATTCACAAAGGGCTACCTACTTGAAGTAGGTGGTAAAATGTGAATGTTTTGCAACTGCATTTCAGTCACAAAACATTCCTACATACTGTTGCGAATTGGTATTAGGAAGGGACGCCCTAAACACGTCCGTTCCTAATAGTGAATCACAAACCCATTTTGTGATTCGGTAACGGGTTACTGAATCACAAAATGGGTTTTGATACAAGTAAAAATACTTTTTTGAGTTCACAATGGGCCGATTCTGTGAATCAGCTTGTTGCGAACACAAAGTAGATTGATACATGTAGCCCTAAATCTCTTAAACTTTCATCGATGAAACATTAAGTAGGAATGTGTAACACCTATTTTCTCTTTTAATTTTATTGCACACGTTTACACATACAAAGGAAGAATTTGAATTACATTTGTCATCATAATCAGGTTGTCTTAATATTTGATGAGTTTTCATTAGTTATACATACTCATAAATGATAATAAGGAAGAAATAGAGGTACATTTCTAGCACACGTTAATGAAATATAGCACTTTGTCACTTAGTAAATCACAATTTATATTATTTGTACGAATGAAAATAGCTAGGCTACATATTTTCTGCATGCATTTACATTGCAGGATCAAAAATGTCTCTTATCCTGCCATGTTTTCTTTAACATGTAGTTGGTGCACGCTTATTCACAATCAGGTTTCTATTGGTATTAAAAGTTTAAATGTGTTTTCCTCTCCAACAAACCTTTTGTGGGTTCTGATAGGATATAATCTTTTTACATTAGCATAGGGACTATTTTCTGTATGGAACATGCTGTAATTTGTTTGTTGTTTCTAACTATGATTTTTCTTGATGTTTCTGCAAACAGATTTATCTTTACTAATTGAATAAAAAGACGAAAAAAAGACTAAACTTTTAACAAACAATAAAGGTTTTTGAACTTTTATCAAACCTCTCATCAGTGACTGAACGTAACAAACTAGAAAGTTGATGATATGCTCCATACTAAAACTTTTGCAAAGGTCAATTGACCTGAGAAGTTGACGTGAAGTTGGAGATCCTGATTGTAAGTCACAGGTTGAACTGTACATTGAATGCTCATTTTCTGCACTGTCTGTTCTGGTAGCAGAGGAGGGGTCAAACCCTGAATGGAGCTATGAAATAATACCTAATTTAGAATAATCTTCCTGATTCCCGAATCTAATGCCCAAAGCTTGAAGATTCGATGAGGAGGTATTAGAAGGCGATTGCCATTTGAAGGTATGAGTATTAATAGTGAAATAAGTTGTTTGTTGTGATTGTGTTATTTGGATTAGTGTTTTGGGTTGAATTGGTGTGTAATAGGAAATATCAATAAATTATTGAAGAAGGAGATTGAAGATTTCAGACTTGCTGTAGTCGAAATATTCTGGGATAGTTTAAATAAATCGAAAACTTGTTTGCAGTATTCAAAGTGTAGTGTATGGGGTACCATCATCTATACCAGTAACATAGAGATAACTGCATTGATTTGGGTGATTTCACGCTGGTCGAGATTTCACTTGTGGTTGTGGAAAATACTCTTGAGTGATTGTATTACTGTTGTTTCCTTTAGTAGAGCATAAACACAAAAAAACCTGTTCTCTAAGGCCAAGTGTTTTCAGATAGAGTATCTTAATCGCTTTGGTTTCATACCGCTGATGATGAGAACAGTGGGCTTATCTGGTGAGTACCTGCCAGTTACTCCGATGATGGTTCACCCATGAGGGGTTATTTTGTCCTTCCACACTTTTTTCACTAATAGGTGGTGTCTATTGCTTACTAAGAAGCTGTTTTGATGTACTGAATGTATATAATATTATAACCCAGGCATCGTTTTTCCTTCTGAGGGACTGTCAGTGGAATTAGGGCCCTTTTTTAAGTAATAGGCAAGAGAGTGTTGCAAACAACCACGAAGACAGAAGAGGGTTTTTGATATATAGAAAAAATACAAATTTATGTGATGTACGCACTTCGCAGAGTATGAAACCAAAGTGATTAAGATACTCTATCTGAAAACACTTGGCGTTAGACAACTGGTTTTTTTGCGTTTGTGATTTGTGAGTGCAGGGCAACCCGTAATCTCTTTCACCCTCTGGGCTCCTTTTTTGAAGATATCCTTTAGTACAGCAAACAAAAAAATTTTTTAAGGTTATTCGTTGGGGCTGTGTGAATATGAGAAAAAATTGAAAAGCAGGGTGGACTGCTGCAAGGAGCGAGATTGTACGTTGTATTGTTTTGTGCTGGGATTGGTTCGTTAATGTGTTTCATGCTGGTATTGGTTGGTGATGCTGTAGTGCTGCTCTGAGATTGGTTTCTAGAATGTGAATAACGTGTTTAGATTTGCTAATAAAATCTGTAAAATTAGTCCCTGAAATCTACTTGGCCCATTGAGAATTTGGCGTATACTAAGTGAAATCAAAATTTTCTGTTGAAATCATGTTGTTTTCAGTGAACTGCCATTATGAATTTTTTTTAAGAAATTGCAATTCTGGTACATAAAGGAGAAGAGGCACCTCCTGAAGGTATGCCTGTATATAATATGACTACTGAGCATGATTTAAACATTTGTCTTTGGCTTCACAAATGGAATAGGATGACTGAGAAAGAATGTGCATTGAGTTTTCATAGGTATGCGACATTTAACACCAGAATTCTTGATAATTTGGAGGGAAAATTGCACAAGATAAAGCCACCACCTAAACTCGTTCAGTACAAAGCTTTGAGTGAATTGGAGAAAGTTGCATGGGAGATAGAAGAATAAAAAGACCAAATACCATAGGAGGACTAGAAGAGCAGTGCAAAATTATGCAAATGCCCAATGGGATAAACAGCATAGATGGGGAAACGCTTTCATAGAAGGAACTAGACCATACAAAGTGATTACACCTAAAGCTGTTATCAAAGGAAATAAGAGAAATTACACAAAGAAAGAAAGGGATGAATCAGATACTCATTCAGGTTATGACGTTTTAGAGCAGATGTTAACTTCGAGACCTCCACCATACACAACCCCTACTGACCAGAGAGAGTTAGGTATTTTTTACCAGTTTGATGGTATTTACTGCCCCTGTACATCCAGGCGTAGCACAAATTGAATGGCTCTTAAAACATTGCAAATTGTTCCGCCAGTAGTGGCTTAACCACATGTTGCATTTCCTACTGTAACTAAAACAATTGCAGTGCCTAGTATAGCCCAGTACCTATTGTCAATGCTCAAACTGTACCCGGAGTAGTAGCAAGTGCTTCTCCACTTGCAGTTGTGAAGCCAGAATTTAACCAGTTGCTGAAGGATTAACCACAGCAGGATTTGGTCCATCTTCCGAAAATTCACAGATAGTTGTGTGGAAGCCCCGCAAACAGTGTAAGCACTAATAAATGTTGGGATGTTCGTTTCACAGCCCCAATGACACCTGATGACATAAGCGCCACTGATGGAGGGTATATACCCGCTTGGTTAGAAGAAGCAGCAGGAACCAGGAAGGCAGAGAGCACAAAGACACACGAGAAGCAAGATACAGAGAAGGAAAAACCTTTAAACATTTCAAAACTGAAGGTGGAATTGGCGGGAATAATATAGGGATGCTTGTACTTTCAACAAATAGAACAATATCAAGGAAAAAATTCATCTATCAGTTCAAGGAGATTACAAGTAGAGCAGCCTTGACCCATGAGAAATAATTAATTTGACTAAGAAATATGAAATAAGTCTTACTAAAAGTGTACACTTGCATAGAAGTTATAGGCTCAATCTGGATGATCCAGCAATAAAAAACATAAGGGTTTCAGGAACACGTTTGCACAGGATGTATGACGTTACAACACAGGCTATTACAACGCCTGCCTTTACAACGCGGTTTTTACATCGCAATCCATTACAACGCATAGTGCTTTTGGGCGTTGGATAGTGAATAGTTTAATTTACTATTCCATCTCCAGGCCCCGTGGACACTAGGGAAGGTTATTGGATAGTAAATTAACCTATTCCCTATCCTAGAGCGCCCCCCAGCGCAATGCGTTGTAATGGTTTGCGTTGTAATGACCGCGTTGTAATGGTAGTGCGTTGTAAAACTTTCGTTGTAAAGGTTGTTTACCGTTTGCACATTATGGAATTCGTTGAAAACACTTGCAAATGGAACAAGACTGAAAATGAAGATTAAATAGGCAATGAAACATGAAAATAAAAAGTTAGAACCAGCCACAGCATGGAAACAAGATGAGAGAAATGAAGGGAGAAGTGACTCCTTACCTACTCAGAGAATTAGCAGGAGGAACATACGTACATGTTTCCTGGAGTCGAGGTGATTTGGCAGAATTTACTAATGATTTTCCAAAATTCAGAGGCAAGCCAGTATGGTGGTATGCACAAGGCAAATGACTTAAAAACATTTAAAGATATTGTGGACAGATCTGAATGTGTTTTTTGATAAAATGGGGACTACTGGTTTATTGGCTGAGTGTAAGACTGTGGTGCAATGGCCAAAAGAGGAGCCAGTGAGACAGACTAGAACAAATGCACCATCACATGTGGTAATGTGGAACATGTTTCGGCATCCTTAGGATGCTCCGAAGTTCCTCCCGTTACTTTCTGAGGAACATAGGAGAACGACAGTTCAGGCCCTCATTGGATCCAGACTGGATTATTCGAACATCTTATATCTTGGTCTCCCGGAGTACCTTTTACAACGCCTACAGGTGGCTCAGAATGCTGCCGCGCGAACCATCTTTGGCCTCCACAGGCGAGCCAGCGCCTCCAGCCTATTGCAAGTTCTACACTGGCTCCCTATCCGGAAACGGATAGTATTCAAGGCTATGACGTTGGCCCACAAAGCCTTGCATGCCGCAGGAGCTCAATACTTGCAAAAGAGGCTGGCGTTTTACCACCCGGCACGTTCTTTGAGATCGGAGTCCCTTTTCCTTGCGGTAGTGCCCCGAATAAAAAAAGCCCGCATTGGGGGACGTTCATTCAGGCTGTTAGCTCCGCAGCTGTGGAACTCCCTACCTTTAATCCTGCGCTCTACTTCTAATTTACTTGCGTTCAGGAAAGGCTTAAAGACTTGGCTCTTTACCTGCTAGAGACTTCCTGTCCTGTTCGGATTACTGTCTTTTGTTTCTTGTTTTTACTGTTATGTTTTGCTTGTCTTTTCTTGGGTCATTCAGTACAAAGCGCCGGGACACTCCTTGGAGTAGCCGTGCGCTATAGAAGACCTATTTAACATAACACAACATAACATAATGGAAAAGTATGAAGCAGTGATTATCTTTTTGAAAGGTAGAGTACCCTCGAAAGATATGGATTGGCTCAAGATTAAAAGAACTACTCAAGAGCCAAAGGAGACTGTGCATAAGTATTATGAAGGATTGTTGCATATGTTTCAGCAGCATAGTGGACGTGAATATCGTGAGGAGAGGGATATGGGAATTTTTGTATCACAGTTTGTTTTAGGACTGCAACCAGAGATCCATTTGCACATAACTGAAAGCGTGATTTGCAGGCAAAACATATTGCTTCATGAGATCCTGCAATATACTAAATATTGCGGTGATGAGTTGTATATGAAACAGAAGAGAATCAAATAGAAATGCTTGTTTGCACAGAAGAAACGGTCTCAGAAAGGTTTCCAGAATTCTGCTTTTGCAGGAAATGAAGGAAACATGTAACGAGTTGTGGCTTCACATGCTGGTTTTAGGGAAATCAAGTAAGATTGAATGTATCATTGGGTAGAGATGTTCCTGTGGGTACAGGTTCTGGATTAGAAATTGCCTCTATGAAAAAGATCACCCCTTCTCACATCTGTCATAAAATTGGATATTGGAAGATGGAATGTCAATATAATACTGATAACGTTTGTGGAAATATATAAATACAGAGAAGTATGCAAACTAAAAATGTGCCTACACCACAGATGCAAATGCAAGGATAGATTCCATTGTTGCCAGTTCCACCTGCTCAAATGAATGCCCCTAACATGGAAAACCCTTGATTTATTTGAAATCAGATGCCAAATTAAACCAGAATGTTTTGCAGCAATTCCCTTTATTTGAATATAATGGTTCAGGGTCTGATGCTTCACAATAAAGGTGCCTGAATGGGGAGGAAGATTGTGTACGTGGCGCAGACTTTGAGGTAGACCAGAGTGGCCCATATGTAGATGCTGAAGTCTATGGCCATCCTGTATCATTGTTGATTGAACTAGGTGCTACCTGAGCCTCTATTAGAAAAGCAGAGGTCCCAGAACTACCTCTGTCAGGGAAAACTGTCCAAGTTGTAGGAGTTACAAATAAACAGTTTCAGAGAAAGTCCCAGTAAAAATAGATTAATTTAGGAGAAACATCAAGTTGTTGTATGTAATTCGAGTCCTGTGAATCTGCTAGGGAGAGATTTGCTGTTCAAGTTAAATTGCACCACATACTGCACACCTGATGGTGTGGCTTTTCAGACCCCTGGGGAGAATCGAATAAAAAATGATCAAACAGAATGAAACAGGCATGTTTCCCCTTGATAACAACTGGAGAATTGCCCGATGATTTGAGGAAAACAGTAAATACTGAAGTTTGGAATTTTACAGAAAAGGATATAGGACTTATCAGAGGTGTAGAACCAATTTGAATTACTGTAAAGGCAAACGCAGTTTATCCCAGAACACCACCTTATCATTTAGCACCGAATACAATTGTGAAAATTCAAAGAGTAATAGATGACATGTTGCAAAAACAAATTCTGAGAGAACTAATTGAAAAACCATGTATACTCCTATTATGGGTTTGCAAAAGTCCATTGGTAAATATAGAATAGGGCAGGACCTGAGAAAAATAAATGAAATCGTAATCCCTTGTTGTCCTCTGGTACCGAATCCAGCCACCATATATTTCCAAATCCCATGTACTGCAGTCATTGATCAATGCCTGGCTTTCTTTTCTGTGCCTTCGATCAGGGAAAGCCAATTTCTGTTCCCCTTCGTGTTCCAGCAGAAGGTATTAGCATTGTGTTGTGTCCCATAAGGGTATACATAGAGTCAGTCCATCTTTAACCAAATTTTGAAGAGATATCTGGAAACCTTGCAAATGCCACATAAGTGTATACTATATAGATAATGTGGTATCAGGAACAGAAAAAGCATACAAACATGACACCATTGCATTATTGAATGACCTGGCTGAGAACGTACACAAAGTGTCTACAGGGAAACTGCAGTACTGTCAAAAAGTTGTTCAGTATTTGGGACACATCATTATGAAGGGAGCTGGAAAGATATCTCCAGAGTGAGTGGAAGTGATCTTGCAGATGAACCCACCTCCAACTCAGAAGGAAGTTAGGATGTTTTTGGGAATGGTTGGTTACTGCAGCCAGCAAGGCCTCTCCTCAGGTTGACACACATAGATGTGTCTGATTCGATTGCATAGGACAACAAATGTACAAAAGTGTTTCTAGAGTTGAAAGAAAAATGGTGACATGCCTCTGTAGCAGCAGGTCTTTCCGGTTGTCTTAAAGCGGTTGCACGTAAACACTAGTCTGGAAAAGAATGAGAACATTGTAATGGGATACCCTTTAACTGCTATGGTCCAGCACTCTGTGGAGCTGTTATTAACAAGAACGAAAATCCAATATTTAATACACAACAGACTCACTATGAACAAACCATTCTATCACCAGAAAATATTGGTTTGAAGAGATGTATAGTACCTAACCCTTCAACACTTTTGCCTGCAAATGATGTTGATTGTGACTAAACTGAACAGCATTGTCTATGTCACAGATGTATGCATCAAACCCCAACCAGATATTAAGGATGAAACCCTGATTGAGCCCAATCGTGTATTGTTTGTGGAATGCTCATGTTCGAGAAGTAACAATGGCACACTGAGAGCAGCGTATGCTGCTGAAGTTTTATGGCTGCAAAAATCCACCTCAGCACAAGTTGACGGATTAATTTGCTCTTACCTGAGCATGCAGTTTAACTGCACAAATGAGTGCCACCATATTTACAGATAGTTAGCACGGGTTTGCTGTTATCCACGATTTTGGTCAATTGTGGTCCCAAAGGGGATTTCTTACTCCCTCGGGTACACCTATCCACAATGGAGCTTATGTCAAGGATAGTTTGGAAGCTTTACAGTTGCCAGGAGAAATTGCAGTGGTTAATTGCACGGCTCATCAAAGTGGTAATGGATACGTTGCCATGAGCAACCGATATGTAGATTTAGTTGCAAGAGATTATGCTTTGCTGGCCTGCATATTTATTGGAAATTTCACATGTGTCCGAAGAGGAAGGTTGAAGAGCAAGGTTCCCTTACCATGTTGGTGAAAGTCAATGACACCCAGGATGAGTTGAAAATGGTGTGGGACAATGTGACAGAAGCAGAATAAAACAGTTGAGTAAAAGCAAGTTGTGAGAAAAATGTACACGATATTTGGATGTCAGCAGATGGGAGACCAGTATTACCAGACAGCTTGTTGTTTCCAATGACTCGATATTATCATGGATATACACACCTAGGTAGGTATTCAACAGTAAGGCTTTTTAGGTAAAGTTGGTACAACCCCAGATACCAAATGTTAGCAGAAGAGGTCTGCCACGTGTGTGTGATATGTCAACAATCAATTGCTAGAAAGAGAACACACGTCACTTTGACATACTTATGGAGATCTGGGGATCCTTTCAATGGAATGCACTTGGATTACAGATACAGCACCTTATGAATGCTTCCTTTACTGGTAAATGGGCAAGTAAACAGAGCCCTACAAGATACACTTATCCTTGTTGTGGAGCAGATAGGGAGTCAGAAGTGCAAGGTTTTTTCTTCTGCCCAGCTTATGTTAAAAGCAGGAAAAAGTGGATCATCCCTGTCTTTTGGCTTTTAGGTGTTAGAAATCATCAAGTTGCATGTCGCATTTTAAAAAGTGAGACTAGGCAAAGTCTGTTTTTTGCTAAATCCCGCTTTTAATCGCAATATGGTGGATTTGGTAAAAGATGTGCCTTTAATTGGTTATTTACTTTCTGTTAAGTTTTTAGGTTCTAACTAATGCATTTTACTATTAATAACTAGTTTTTACCTTGCTTTATGCACACTGTAACTATTTGCCTTTAATATTTTATGTGATATAACTTATGCTATGCAATTTAATTTTGTTTCTACTTTTATGGAACATGCCCAAAATAAAGTTAATGAACTGAACTGGGCAAATAGATTTTATCGAGAAGCCTGTTTGCAACAGGCTGAGATATAGCCTGGTGATTGTATCTTCTCGAGATGGGTGCAATCTTACCCAACCAGACGAAACAACAGTCTTACTGTAGCAAAACTATTATTACATGAATTATTACCCAGATTTTGCAAGCTGATTCCTCTTCAATCAGATAGAGGAACCCATTTTAACAATAAAGACCTGAAATTTATCTGCACAGCCCTCCAGATTGAAAAAAGATTACACTGCAGTTACTGACCAGAAGGTCGCGGTTTATCACCCCGATGAAGCTCTGATGGTCAGAGAGATGAGATTACCTGCTGTTCCTTTAAATGCTCTTTGAATATCACTGATGATATTATCTTAGACTACAGCAAAGGAATGGCTGGTGTAGGTCAATCTGTCTCTCATCAAGTTTCAGCAGCAACAAAACATCCGCATCAAGAACAGTGCCGTGACTTCCATCCTAGTGATTGGGACGTGATCAAAAAGCATGAGCTGAAGGCTGGTCTAGAATCCACATGGAAAGGCCCGTTCTAGGTAATCCTGATTACCAGTACTGCTGTTAAGTGTGCTGCAATTCCAAACTAGATTAATGCTTCACATGCCGGGAGAGTGAGCAACCCTGAAGAAGTGCCTGTTGGCTGTAATCCTGGAAAAAAGCATTGGTGACTGCACCATCAGTCGAGAGACTACCCAGACCAGTAGCACCGTTGCAAGTTCAGCAGCAGGAAGAAGAGAGGGGTGAAGATCAGTAAGCAGAGAGCCAAGTTCAAGTCCCTGAAGTTACTCAAAGTGGTTTTGAGATATTTAACGAAATAGAAGAAAAGACTGACCCACAGAGTGAAAGGGCCATTGAAGTCAAACCTGAGAAGTGACGAAAGTGGTTAACAATTAACAAACTCTGAGAAGATCAAAAAGAGCACAGGTGCCTTGTTGCAGGTACTCAGCACCTGAATTGTCATATTATGTTAACTACTGCTTTGAATGTTACTTTGGAAGACTTGTGAGATGTGAATCCTGACCAATATGAACCGCCCTGAAAACAAACTTTAGAGACCGTTGGTGAAATATTTTAACAAAGAAACACAGCTCAAAGGACCAAACAGAAAACTCAATGAACTGTGCTTGTAGACTTTTATTGTTTTAGCTTTTTGTTTTACAGAAGATCAACCTAGTCCTGAGTGTGCAGTAGAAGAGTAGGGATAACATTTCTAGAAGAACATGGACTAGATTTGAGGAGATTCAAATAGAAATAAACTACTGATAATATAACTACATCAAAGAAGCTATTTACTAAATCCCACTGCAAGCTGTCCGACTCAAAGAGAATGTGTTGCATTAGAAAGAACTGTAACAATAGTGTGTTCGATTTTCATAATAACAATAATAATGATGAGCATAGTGCAAAAAAGATTTTTCTTGACTCCAGAGCCAGAACCCAATTCAAAGAACTAATCAAAACCATATAGTAGTAAGAAAGATCCATTTAAATGCCCATTTGTTAGTTTAAAAAAAATGATTTTGACGAGGACATTTAGAGTATTTCCATTCAAACCACGATGTAATCCTTTCAAGACTGCCTTTAAAAGAAAGCATAAACTTACACTCACACGCAATAGTTATGGACACAGCCTCATACTAATTCTATCCACATAAATCTACAGACAGTGTTAAGGCTACACAAATAATTTAACCTACTTGATGCAACCAATGGAGAAAATAAACATCATAGCTAGAGAGGAGAGGTACACTTACATGACAAAGACTTATGATAAAAGTAGGGATGTATTTGAAAACGCTTAGAAAAGGAAGAAAACAAATTCATAAAGGAAATGGTTTACAAAAAATCAAGACTAGACAGCCAATACAAAGGGAAAATTTGCATGTACATAAGACTGACATGTAGGAGAAACAGGCACGTAGGGATTAATAGTTTTGAAAACACATTTGAATTGACAGAGCAACATGGCAAATTTTATAGGGAGACGAGAATACAATTCCTGGAGTTTCCAATATTTGCAGACAAAATGCTTACTTTATTTTACCAGCTGATTGGGAAGGTACATCCATCCTATTTAGGCATACTAATTCCAAAAATGTATCACGTGAAGAGCTTAGATGCATTAACAATGACACCAGCACATAAACAGAAATGTAGTACAGAAACAGGAACTGGATTAGTAGGAGATATTTTTGAGCAATCATTCCACCCGTAGGTGTCATATTAAATGTCGAAAATATTTGAAAACTAGCAACAATTGTTGATAAAATGGCAACAAGCACATCTGGTGCTTTGATCGTAATTAACACATCATTAATTATTATGAGGTCCATGGTTTTATAGGCTTGCAATAGACATTCTACTCTGCAAAATGCTTCAAATAACTCACTGCTGTTCATACATACCTGTTGAAAGTAAGGAGATAGAAAGGTTTGCAAAGAACATTTCAGGTTTTGAACCTAAATTACATGAATTGAAAACACCTAATCTGTTTGAAAATGTTGTGAAGGGAGTTGTATACAATTGGAAATTGGTTTTCAACAGCAGGAAAGGGTATATTGAAGGGTATTCTATGCCAATATTAATAATAGGGTTTTGTCTAATAGATCTCTATGCCTTGTTGTAGATGCATGTTGCACAAAAGAAGGGAAAGGGTGTAAAGAAAGTTATATGAGGAAGATTTGAGACTAAGAGGCATTATGAATGATGATTACATGATTTCGTTAAAATTTAGTTGTCAGAAAAGTAAAAGACAACACTCAACTGACGATGAAGGTGCCCTCTGAGACAGACCCACATGTAAAATACATCTGTGCGATGCTTAATAGAACCATCAAATGGGTTGATTGTTCGCTTGGAATATTTAGACCAAAATTACCTCATATCAAAGCTGACAATTGCCTAGAAATTATTGTGAAAAATGCATAGCAAAGTAAAATGTAAGGAAAATGTGCCTGTCTTTAAAACGTTAAATTGCAGAAAGCTCTCATTTACATTGTACTTTCATTGTTAGGCCCGCCTAGGCCTCATGTTTTCTTTGTCTTCTTTCCCTTCTAATAAAAATAAATGCCTTTTAGAGAGTGCTGATCTAAGCTATTTGGACTGCTAAAACCCCTTATTACTGAGAAATGTACTTTTAAAAATGTATTTCTTTCCTTCATCACACCATATGATTTCATCATGTTTTAGATTATTTCATCTGCCACTTGCTTATAATAATAAATAAAAAAGAGTAGTATATTTGAATAAACGCTGTTAACTAAAAGTATGATTTTCAAGATCTAACCAAGACATTGTGGATAGAAAATATTTAATTCCTTAGAGTTACTGTGTAGTTCCTACAAATCTATATAGGATCTGTGCATTTACGCAACATAAACTGAGGGATTGGTGTACAGACTGATTCCAGACACCTTCATTGGACATCTTAGTCTGTAGACCAGCTAGCTCATAGTGGGACTATAAACCCCACAACCTTACCAAGGTGTTAGTAGTTTGTGGCAACTATCGAAAATGACAACCCTGATCCCTAAGGGATCGTGGAAACAGTACAGTACTTTTCGCTCAGTCACTCGTGCTCACTTTGTATCAGATAGATACACAGAATAAACGGTGGGGATGTTTGGAATAAGCATTTATTGAACTAGCGTCATTCTAGTATTAAATAAGTGTGCTGCAACAACCATTGGACAGACAGATATGATTACAAACACCAACCGAGTAAATAAAAGGTAGAATAGAATTCTACCATGGTGCTAAAACAGTGAATATATGCAGGCATATAGATACATGGCAGTAATCATGAGTATTCCTACGATATGTAAACCCTAACTAGATGTACCTAAGTGTACGTAGCATGTATGTAGGTATATAGCCAAGCACCCCCTAGGAAAGAGCCAACCCCCTTACCTGATAGGAGAGAATGAAGGACCCCATCTTGGTCTCGAGTTAGACACCCCGCAAGGGATGTCAGAACACTGCGTGCTGGAGTGTCTGCATGCAGGGACTTTGGCATCTTGTGTCATCATGGAAGCTTCTCTTCTGGTTTGCGCAATGAAGATATGGTACTTATATACCCAGAATGTACCCTTAGGGTTCTACTTAGATGTGTCATGGTACTGTGGGCATGTCGGCCAAGGATGACGATAGCTGTGACTCTTCTACAGAGGTTTTTTGCAGAAGATGGTAATCCTGCTGTGATACTAAGAACCCTCATGCATAATAAATTAGGCTAGTTTTCGAAGTAAACCTCACAACATATAATCTGCACCTAACTAGGTAAAAGGTCAGCGCCAGAGCTGTTATGTAGATCAAGTAGTATAAATATAGGTAAATGGTCGTGCAACTACCTAGGCCTTTATTGGGGTAAATTGGGGATCATAATAGTGTAGTCCATTGTTACACAATGGAACCTTGAATAGCTAACAAAGTGGGCTTGTAAAGATTCTCATGAGTACTTTATTCTGATGTTACAAATGTATGAATGTTTTTTTCACTTTATTTTTATTCCAGAATTGTGCAGTCATCTGCCGACTTTACAGAGCATGTGAGTACATTGTGCAAGGACCACACAGAGGGTGGAGACAAGCATTACATAAAATATAAGCGCCTATCCTCTCAGTGACTGCAACTTCCCAAGAATATTCTAGGACTAAGCCTGTGATCACCATTATACTATACATTTCCCCGTGCAAACCGCACTGCACAATCCCATGTAAAAAATAAGTGCAAAAATAGAAAAAAGGAGAAAAGCAAAATACAAAACCAAAGGAAACTCCAGCAGCGATTGGCGTTGATGATGCAACCCAATCTCTCTCTAAGCATATAGACATACCAGTGTACATGTCGGAGTCCGCCTTCTTCATCTCTCCGGGTGGAGCTATGACTCAGTGAACTACTAAACTTTGGGGCAATGACATGGGAACTTTAACAAAGCAGCAACTAATAGTTTATATAGAAACCAAACATTGCAAACATCTGGAAGTGATATCTGAGGAAACTCCAGTTCCTGTTCCCAGTGAACCCCAGGAGGTAGGTAGTCTTGGCATGGCTCCCTAGCATTGGGGTCACTACTCTTTGCACTGACATTCAATCCATTTACCGCTGTCAGCGGCCATCATTCAAACAGGGGGTCAGCCGCCTGTGTCTGCACCTGTAAGGGGGATGTCCCTGCCTGGGTCTGGTCTACCGTGTCCCCACCCACCTGGTCAGCTGACTGCAACCTCTCCAGCATGTTACCCCATGTCTCCAAGTCTCAGTCAGCATTTTCCTCTGTACAAACTGAGCGCAGACGCCTTTCAGCTACCCACCCCTATTCACACATGCCAGTTTTCCATTTAGCCCGCATCCGGGGAACGCTGATTCATGCGCTGGATTAATGAACAATAATCGGTGTGAAGATAGGTATGTGCGATGCAGGACAAATATATGAATGTTTAGCAAGAATTAGATGGCATCATGTTGACTTGTACATTCACTGTGGGAACCGAAAGGAGAAACTGCAGACCATCAGAAGATTCTTCCCCTTTGATGACTTAACACAGCAGAGTATGGATACATATATTTTTAGGTTTTATATAGTAGGTGTTCGTAGCTAAAGGAGGACACCCTCTCATTATTTTGGCAATGCTATGTGATGCAATTCCATGCACTTCTACCCTGCCACATCCCTAAGCACTTGACTGTGCTTTTCTCTCCTTGCCCGATTGCTGTGAGCTACTGCTGATGGTGATTGCTGTTACCTGGCACTTTAGTGAAGTGACTAATTTTTCCTATGCTGATGGTCTTAGCTACAGCCATGACCTCTCTCCTTTGCCTGATTTAGACAGTTGTTACTGCGACTGTTTAAGAGACTTGGCTGAGGTTCGAGAACTACTTATGGGGAGTTCAACTTCTTAAAGATCCCAACTTCAGCTCCAAAACTCTTACCCTTCTCCAAAGAACCCTTTATGGGTTCTGATAGGATAGTATCCGTTTAGAGTAGTATAGGGACTATTTCTTTCATGGAACACTCTGTTATTTATTCCTGTTTCTAACCATAATTTTTCTTGATATTTCTGTAATCTGATTTATCTTTGCCAGTTGAATAAAAAGACGAAAAACAAATCCTAAACCTTTAACAAACAATAACGGTTTTAGAACTTTTACCTAACATCTCATCATTGACTGAACCTAACTAACTAGAAAGTTGATGATATTTCGAATGGTTTGAATTTGTGCTCCATTCTCAAACAGTGGCAAATGTCTATCAACCTTTGAAGAAGTTGCAGCTGAATTGAACGTCCTCATTGTAAGTCACGGGTCGAACTGTAAATTAAATACTCATTTTCCGCGCTATCATCTGCTTAAAAATATAGAAAAACGTGTTTGGGCATTTGACAGCACCCCCTTTGTGAAATTCATGTTAAGTGTACAGCGGATTGAAATTCCACTTGACCATAGAAATGGAGCAAGCCAACAATTGTTCGAAAGTAAGGACTGCTATCCACAAGTTATTGCTGTTGTAAAACAATTGAATTAAAAACATTACATCTTAGACCTATTTATTATACACTCAAAATTATTATTCTGCATTGGTCGCCAAATTACATACCAATTATGTATGGTGCATACTGCCAATTAAATAACAGTTTGCATGGTTGAAGATGACTTTCTACTCAGGTGTAATTCAGTAAAAGTATACTCATCACATGCATGACTACAGTGCTGTTAAAATCGAGTAAATTACTGTATGATGGCTATGCATATTCTGGACACTTATGTCAGTTGCCTATACCCAATACTGTCAAAAAGCCAGTGAATAGTGGTGAATATTGGGTGTTATAAAGCCCAGCAAGGTTTTTTGGGCTGCACCAGAGGTTTTAAAAAAAAATTGTTTTGTGATCAGATGACTTAGACAGTTTAACAGGTCGCGTTGTAGTGTGGGGATGAAGTAAGACATGGGGAAAAGGATTGTCATGTTCACACAGACATTTTGTTTGTCACGATCCACTATTAGACACAAGTGTGAGTAATCTGGTAATGCAGCAAGTCAGCAGGGTTATTAAGATTTTCTACTTTTACTATGCCTGTCTACTTCCTCTTTCTCCTACTCTTCAGTGACAAATGCTATCAGAATTATTTTTTGTATAGTTGTCTGAATCTCCACGTATGTCATATGATCCATATGATCACATCACCCACTCCTGATGTAACTCTATTTGCTCTTGTTGCTAGCCTGCACAGGTTTATTTTTCATTGCAATGGTGATCTTAATTGGTCACTGGTCCCTACCTTGTCCTGTTAGCAATTTGACATTTGAAAAAACACATAATTACAAACTGAAACAAATATTTAATTGATGGGACAGATTTGATGGGCAATTTGAAAAGGCTGACTTGCCGGTGAGTTAGATATACTGCAACTTTTGAGGTAGAACATTCAATTGTTTGCAATTCATTTACACATATATACTTTTAAAAAGTTGCAAGTCTGCAAATTTTCCAACCATACACTACACCCTTCTAAAAGATCACCGATTGATTCATAAGTATTGAGGGCATCAATCTCATATTGAAATCTCATGTCACTAAAATGAGTGCAGGTGGTTATTTGAGACAATGTAACCAATGTCCCTTTCCAAATTAAGCAGAATATTTCTTGTAGATAGAACACGTCTTTATGACATAGATATTTATTAAAATCAAAACTTACATTTTGTAACTTTCATTTGGTACATGTCGAAATCTAAGAAAATCTTGTTTGAAATTGAGCGGCCTCTTTTATAAGATTGTCAAACATGAGGTTGGGCCACCACCACCAATTGAAAGCCTGTGTTTACAAATTGCCATAAAACCCCATGCAGTTAGGGCTCTGAAGCTCATCTTTTTTGTAACAAAACAATATATTTTGTTTCAAAAATTGGTCTAAAGAAGTAGCTTTATAATTTCCTTTGTAACCTCTCTTTCTGCAAGGGGTTTATAAAGGCAATTCATTTACCTGTTTTAGTAATGATCAGTCCGACTTTAGGGAGGTGTAACTGGTGCAGAAGCACCTGCCACGGACCTCAGGACTGGCGCTGTGTTTAGAACGGATGTATGACGTTACAACGCACACTTTTACAACGCATACCTTTACAACACATTTTTTACACCGCAACATCCATTACAACGCACACCATTACAACGCATACCATTACAACGAATTCTTAAAAAATACCTTTAGAACGCATTCCACTACAACGCATACTACATTTACAACGCATACCATTACAACGCATTACATTACATTGCATATAAGGTAAGTGTTGGATAGTGTAGGGGTTAAAATTACTATTCTAACTCCAGGGGGTGCAACAGTAGGGAAAGTTTTGGATAGTGTAGGGGTTAAAATGACTATTCTAACTCCAGGGGGTGCAACAGTAGGGTAAGTGTTGGATGGTAAGTTTTGCGTTGTAATAGTATGCGTTGTAATGACTGCGTTGTAATGGTATGCGTTGTAGTGGTGTGCGTTGTAGTGTCATGCGTTGTAATGACTGCGTTGTAAATGTATGCGTTGTAATGGATGTTGCGTTGTAAAAGTTTCGTTGTAATGGTAGTGCGTTGTAAAAATTGCGTTGTAAACGTTGTATACCGTTTAGAACTAACTTTTGGTTTTAAAAGCACCTGCTGTTTCCTTTGGTGTTCAGAAGTTTTCAAGCAACAAAACAAATGTCAAGAAAATGCAGTTAATTAATGTTTCTGCTGGAGAGAGATCAAAGTTTTGTCTATAGGCAGTTTTGACTCACCATAAAGTAGCACAGAGGGTTAATATGACTGCTGCAAAGAACGTGTCCATGCAGGTCAGAGAAAGGTAATCTTCATTGTTTTGTGTAACATTCCTTATAGACTTTTATGATTAAAGATTGATTGCTTTATGTGCTCTGACAACCTTGAGCTGGTGTGAGTAGCGGAGTAAAACAAAAGAAATGCATATGAGAGAGTGTGTGTGTTGAGAGATGAGTGGAACTGTTGGAAGGTGATTTTGAGGAAATCTGCGGAGAAGGGGGTCATTGGTGCCTCTAACTCTAAAGGTGGCCCTGGAAATGATTACAGTTTGGAGCTGCTGCAGCCACGCTTTCCATGTTTTTTTTCTTTTTTTGCCAGAGATCAAAATATTTCTAAATCCTTTTTCGTTTTTGGTTCTTTGTATGCTATAGGCTTTAGTTTTTATCTCATTTTTCTTTTCTAGTTTGTTTTTCCTGAAACGATAATCCATTGTTTCTTTTACTCGACCTCTTCTTCTAATGTGTATATTTACATTTAACTTTAAAGTATCGTTTTCCATTTCACTTCTTAGACAGATTATCAGAACTAATATTAACAGATAAGGTCGTCATCTCAGTTTCAGTTACTATTGAATGTAGGGGTACTGCCAATAATTCTACATTAGGTATTCACTTCACGCTACTAGTCACTTTTTACATTTTTTTTAGCCACCTTTATTCATTTAAGGTAATCATTCATTAAATAGTGAGAGGGAATCCACAGCCTTGGCACCATCTTTTCCTTAACGTTGGTTGTTGAGAAATGTATGTGGATATGTGGGAAGGCAATTCTTCAGTAATATTTCTGATGGTTTCTATGTCACTACATCCTACTTTCTCGAACAAATCCTCCCTCTAATACTTCTCCTCTTCAGAGGCTCTCATTGTGGTTAGTCCTTCTATAGTGGCAGGCAAATATCGACCTTATATAATTCAGAAGAAATGCCCTCTAATAAGTTGGTTTGATTGGACTGATTACGGCTCGCCTACGCAGTGCGCATGTAATGCATAGGAGAGAGACCTTTAGCCATCGGCACAGCTTTGGGGGCAAAAACGTGCACACGTTGCATTGCTTGCAATGGCAACGCTTGCATGTCTGGTGATTCCCTTGCGGGAGCGCACAGCGCCATATGGTGGCGCCATATGGTCGCAATCATCGCGCCTTGCTGCACGCTCCCACAAGGGAATCGCGCAGCCCCCCTCCCCCTGCTGCAGCGCGAGGAGCGCACTTGTTTTCCCCTGCTCCAGTTTCCTCGCTGTGTCTTGTATCCTCCTCGGTTGACTCTCTCCTTGGCCCTCGGCATCATTGCATTTTTTTTAAATCTGTATTCCTCTTTATCTCTTTCCCTCATCTGTACTCTCCCTCCTCCGGTCTTCTTAACAATGTTTCTGTTTTTCAATGTCGCTGGATTTTCACTATTTTTGCTCCACCGTCTTTCCCGTGGAATCTATCTGTCTTTCTTGCTCTGGTTCGTTTTCTTTTTTTTGTTCTTTCTATACTCTCTCAGCACCCCAAGCATTTCCTTTCTTTTTCGGATTCGCTACCGTCTACTCCCCTCTCTCTCTCCCTCTTCTACTCCATCTTTCTTTCACTTCTCTCCCTTCTGCTTCCCACCCTCTATCGTACTCTTCCACTTGCCCCCTCTTTCTCTGACTCTCCATGTTTCTCTCTCACTCCTCCTCCCTCCTTTATCTGCTCTCTGGCTCTTTCCCTCTCTCCATCTTCTCTCACACTCACTCGTCCTCCCTCGCCAGCTCTCCTTCCGTTACCCAAAGCTTGCTGGGAAGGCAGAACCTGCTTCTGAGCTCCCCATTGATTGGCATAACCACATCTCTGCCTCGTACAGGAATCCACAGACGCTGGGCACTTACCGCCCAGAGCTTGAGAGACCCCTCTCCACCCCTTCCAAACTCACCTCTCTCCAGCCCCTTTTCCACCTGTCGGCATGTGCTGCCCTTCTGGGACCCTATGCCTTTGCAACTGGGCCTCTCACAGGCTCTCCATGGCTGGATCGTGGAACCTGTCTGCTCCTTAACAAGCACTTGAGGACTGGGATCAATAGGGCGCAAGCGAGCCACTGAAAGGTGCTTTTATCTGATAATTAGCATCAACTTGGAGACAAATTGATTTTTAGCGCGGGGGAACAAGAGGGAAATGGCAGTCGCGGATACCACCATCAGCTGTCTGCGGATACAAGGAGAACCCTTGTGTGGCACTGCAGGGCAGATGGTTGTCTGTGGGTACTGGGCACAGAGCCACGCGCCATAGCTGCTGTCTACATGGACATGGACAAGAGAATGGTTGTCCCATAACATAATGATGGTACGTATATAAAATATACATATTCACATTCAAGGATATCTTCTGTGTAAGTAAATGGTGAACCAGGTTCGCAGCCCAAGGGGCTCCTACTGACTTCTTGAGCACCCCAGTTTCTTTTGCATTTGCATAACTCTAAGCTTTTGTGGTCTTCCACTCATGGTCAAAGTCACAGTTTTTTTGCTCAACTCTCTTGTGTTTCGCTTGCAATAGGCTAAGACTTCGTTGCAGCACAGGGACGTGTTAAAATAGTGACATGGGGTGTTCTTCCTTTCAGTCATGTTTGTTTTTCCATTGGCCAATCCTGACAACATAACTGCCTGGTTGCTGCCCGATGACCAAAGAGCGAATTGGTTCGTACGTTGTTTCTTGTGTGTTGAAACAATAAAAGAAATTCTAAACCAAATAGTGACAGTGAATAGCTGATGCACCATTTTAAAGGAATCGTTATGCAGCAGCAAATAACACCCATTTAGCAGGAGCCACCCAGCTGTGGTACCACTTAACTTTTTTTAATCACTTAAGCTGAAATTTATATTTCTCAAGAGTGGTAGTTTCAAATAAATAATTTTCTTCAGCATGTGGACAATTGAATGCGAAACACTTCTATATTGTGATTGTTGAAATCTTATCCGCAATGCTAGTGTTTCCGCTGTCTATCTGGTTAGAAACAGCAGGACTGCGTTAGTTCATGGCTAGAATTGACAATGGAGTAGGGTTTTAAAGTCTTTCCTGAAGCGGTGTTAGCTCTTGAGGCTGGAAGAAAGGATTCCAGGTCTTGGAAGCATTATCTAAAACTGACTGATTGGAGTTATTGGATTTTTTGAATAGTAGAATTTCCTCCCTAAACAAGCATTGGCATTGCCAATAGGTCTTGCTTTTGGGACCTTATAAGTATTAGTTATGCAGCACAATATCCCTGGTGCAACAACATCAACTGTTGCATGGCTAAACACTTATAGGGTCCCAAAGGCGAGACCTATTGGCTATGCCAATGCTTGTTTTTATTTGCTATTGCTAAGGCCTCAAGAATACCTTGTAAATTACCTTGGATTAATAAACCACATCAGTCATCGAAGAAGATGGAGAAGGAACTAAAAGCCTGATTTACAGTTTGGTGGACAGGGCACTCTGTCACAAATTAGACGGAGTGCCCTACCCACCAAACTCTTGACCCCTCCTCCTCATTTGGAGGAAAGCAAACTGTAAGTATTTTATCTATGAGCCCTGTTAGTTTTGCCATTGAAATTCTTCCTCCGATGGCCAGTGGAAATCACAGTTTTCTTCATTTTTATCAATTAGTTACTCCATGCTGTTTTTACCTAACCGGGAGCCATCTATACTGGTTAGTGCTTTTGCTTGTTTTGGGTCATTATAAGCATGTGCAAGCCTACAAAAACATATTTAGGTATCAAAGCTTCACATGTTAGATAGAGTGGAATGTTACTACAGCATTGAGGTATCCCTATTCTTAGAATCTTGTTGTACTTGCTATTTTGTGAAACACTTTAATTTCAACAGGAGTATTCCTTTTTCCTGTAAGACTGGACGAGTAACACTAAGTTTAGGGGCTTTATTTACTTTTTTGGTGGCTGTGACTCTCTTGTTGCTCTCTAGCCCAACTTCACTTTTACTGATTGATAGAGAGAACTATTTTTAAATATCCAGATGTCATGTTCTTTCTTTTGGGTGATTCTGAGTTTGTGCTGCTGACCCACATACACAAGTTTAAGGAACAAAGCAGCATGTCTGCACATGGTCACACCACTGGCGCACCAAAGGCAAGTTCTCTGTCAACCAATGCTACCTACCTACTTGCAATTTAGGTAATTCCAAGAATTGAATGAGATGGGCTCACTCACATAATGTGACATGCTTCATCATAGGCCAACTTATGTAGCTAATACTTATTGTAGTGATACTAGACATAATTAGGATCATAAATATGTCAAAACAATTTTAGAAAAATTAATTTTAAGAACAATTTACATATATTGAATGCTGGAAGCATTCTGGAAGTAGGCCATACCTAACTTTAGTCATTCTATATAATAACACAATGAAACTTACCATTCTTCATTTACATGAAATGCTTGATTTCTTCATTATGTTTGACTATAATTAGGGGTTTATTTAATTGAAAATAGATTTTTGCTGTAAATGCATTAATTCATGTTCTTTCCTGAATTGCATTATTTCATAGCTTACTCAAATAGACCTTTCTTCAAATGTTTATATATCTGTTCTGCAAGAGCAACATTTTGCACAACTAAGAACATTTTTCTTGTATTCAATGTAAAGTGAATTGGTAAGAACCTAACATCTGCACCAACACCATGTAAAGTAACAATGTAATTTTCTTTCACCAACTATCGTGTGAGGACGAAAAGGACAGTTGTTTTTTCATGACAAGTATAGGAAACCATTCTGGAGTACCAAAATTGTGTACATTCAGAGACCACATGCTGATCTGACCATTATGGTGTGATCACTGATCATATGAAGTATCATAAAGACTATCAAAGGAGAGGCCTCAAAGCAGGGGTATTACTTTTGAGGGCGGCACGCTTTATACCACCCTTTTTGCAAGAGGACTGCATGCTCTTTCTGGGATTAAGAACCAACCTCTTGGTTTTTATTTTTGGACTACCTTTTCTGATGCTGTTTAGCAGACTGATTGGTATCTTTCTTTGCTGACAGTCTGATTTATATGTCCCATGCTTTTTACCCCTTGCCAACTCTTTTGGACTTTCTGGTAAGCAACCAGATTTTGCCCCATTTTCCCTTAAGCCCATGCCCATGGACTCACCATTAATGGACTTGATTCCCTTGTATCCTTGTTATAAAACCTTTTGAATAATTGTTCGAGGAAACCATTCTCCTGCCTTTAATGGTGATAGGATATTGTAACTTGTAACTGATGTTAGTCTTAACCATCCTCCTCTGGATTAGGACTATGACTTAATGTGTGGTTTCTTACTACATGATGTAAGATTCTTGACTGATACTATTCACCACCGCTCACTTTTGGTGGAGAAAGATCCATCAGGGGACCGTCGCCTCAGTGCAGTGATGTGAATTGTCTACATATAAAGGGCCCAGTACGGTTAGAGTAGTGAGTGAGTACATTTGTACCGCTTCCCCATTATCAAATATGTGTAGCACATGATGGTTCTAGTGAGTGAAGTGAAGTTTTAGGGTAAAAGAGATAGTTTCCCCAGTCCAAGTCCAAACAGTCCACACATTTTTTGTTTGACAAAAAATAAGGATTGATGGAGTATCATCTCAATTGAAAACAAGGTGTACCAGCAAAGGAGTGTGAGTGTTAATGGGGATGCGATTTGCGGGTGCTTTTGCTTAAGATTGCAGTGTTTTGAAATGGCTGTGTGTTATTAAGTGGAGTTGATAAATAGTTAAAGTCTATATGGTTAAAGTCCTTGTATGATTGTGGCGTATATTGCAGAGAAGCTGAAGTTGTAAACGGGTCCATTGTGGCCTAAGATCTTGAGATATTTAATTACGTGGTAGTCTCAGTGTAGAAGACACTGAGTAAGTTGAATGCTGTTTGTTGTGTTGATTGTGAGACATTGTCAACAGCGTAGTACAGAAGGTACAAAGTTCCCCGAGAACATAGGAGGGAGCCATGATCTTCTCATTGGCTTAATCCCGATACCTACTCTAACATGGGACCGGGTTCGTGTACATACTTCTGTCTCCCTAGGTTATTACACCTAACTGTGCTGCCCCACGGGAACAGACTGCAAGGCCCTTTAGGGACTCCTTTAGGGTAAGCATCAGCCTAGACCTTCATTCAAGTGTTGTTGTTTTTAATCGTTGTTTTGTACCAAAGTGTCTACGGGCTTATTCTGCTGATATGCCCTGTGTTTTAATATTCCTATGAGTGTGTGTATTCCTTTGGAGAGCAAGGGTGACCGACTGCTTAATGAAGCGATTACGCCATTACAAAACGCTTGGCTGATTATCTTACATCTTTTCTAGGTCACCCCTTTATCGCAGAACCACTAGGCCTGCACCCTTACAGACCCAGAGAGGTTGTATTGACTCCCTTTATTTGTACTTTCACGTTTACTTTTGTTTTCACTGTGTAGTACTGTTCACTAGAGTTCCTGAGGAATTGCGAATCAAGCAAGAAACATGTCGACCTGATCAGAGGGTTGAGGTAGTTCCACTGTGCCCCTTACAGCCTCTACCTCCCTTCCCACCTTTTAACCAAGGGAATCAGTCACGCAAATAAATGTCCTTGTGAATTGTTTCACCTTTTTTAATATCACTATCCCCACATGACCACACCCCTATCTTACCCCTCACACGCACACAACCATTGGCTGGAACAAAAGAACTCTGACAAAGAGCGCCTTTTAGGCACCCGTCAGACATTGCAGCGCCAGTCTGACGAGGAGCAAGAGGCCAATGATGAAGCTTGACATCTAGCTCGCTGGGTGTGTGAGGCCTCTCAGTTCCAACAAGGGAGCTCACTGCTCCCTGCTTTAACTCTCCTGATACTTTTCTCCACACACTCTCCCTCCTATGTTCTCGGGGAACTTTGTACCTTCTGTACTACATGTTTGATTGGACATGTACACTGGACCCCAGTAAATATTGTCCAGAACTGGTTCCCTCTATTTGTACTGAACATTGTCAACAGCATCTTATTATAAAGGGCTCTCTTTTGTGTATTAATCATAAGCGGCATCTTTCAAAGTATTACGAAAATTGGAAAAGGGAGATGTGACTATACATGCTTGAGTAGGAGTAGAAGTACCACCTGAGGGTACACCAGCATACATTGTTATGATGGATAAAGGATTATGTCCATGTTCGTGGCTTGAATATTGGCACAGCCTTACAAAGGGAGACAAAGTTCTACAGTTTCCTCGTTATGGGACATTTAGTTTGAAACTCATTGAGAATTTAGGAAGAAATTATATGAAGTGAGATCACCTACTATAAATGTCCAATTTGAAAAATTAATGACTTGGGAACAAATAGCACATCGGAAAGAGAAAGAGAAATACCAAAGGGAGATACAGAATAACTATAGATCATTACGCAAAAGCTAAATGGGATGCACAACAGAAAATGTGGAGAGCAGATGTTGTTCAGGGAACGAGAATGTATCCACTGTTGGAAACTGAAGGGGACAATAAGGAAAAGAGAAAAGAGAAGTGAAAACATATAGCGACAGAAAAGCGTGACATAGCTAAGGAGGAGAAGAGAGTGACATAGATGTCAAACTTTTAAATGACTTGTTGATGAATCGTCCACCGCCATACAATGACACTCAGAGTGAGGGTTTGACTAGTGGTAATACAGCTGAGATTCCAAATGCCTCTCTAATGCCTGAAATACCAATAAAGCCTACACTTGTTACTACTGAAAGAGGGAAAATAGAAATAACAGTTCTGGTGAACCAGATTGATTTGAACGCTCCATATGCTTTAACTGTTACTGTTACTATTGGACCTGTTGTACCTCATCATACATCTGGGTCACATGCTTTAACTGCTTGGGTAAATACTGCACATGGACGTCCATTGGAATTGACAATGAGATCTTTACTTGGATACCTATGGTTCTGATTTGAAGCACTACCACAGGTACTAAGAATGAAGTTTCCATTAAACATCAGACACAAGTTGACCCCACAAGAATGGTTCTGAGGTTTCCACCTTTTTATTTCCCCAGAACAAATAGACCTCCTGAAATTAGTTACAATGCTTCTGACATGATTGTGCCAACAGGAAATTCAGCTCCAGATACATTCCCATTAAATATGCTACCTGGAACGAGTACACATTTGACTAATTAAAATTTAAAAACTCCAAGAGCACAATCGGAATTTACTCCTCAAGAATTCGATGAGTGGCTTACAGGATATAGTACTCCAATCAATAATCAAAGTTCTGAAACCGCTTCAGTTTCAGCTCTGGTTCCAGTCTTAGTTACAGCTCCAGTTCAAGCTTTAGCTTCAGCTGCAGCTTCAAGTACAATTCCAAATTAATCTCCAACTCAGAAAAAGGGAAGCAGAATAGATGAAAGTAGATCAAAAGTAGAGTTAAAAGAAATAATTTTGAGAACTCTTACCAGATGAGCTAGATTAGCACATGCGAAATTGCATGAATGTGCTTAGAAATATGAAATTGATATCCACAGATCAAATGTTTTGCAAAGATTAGACTTTGATAACAGAGATATTGCAAAACTGAGGCCAACAGGAATGAAATTGCAGTTTAAGGAACTAATGACACTGATCAAGAAATGGAGTGAGAGAGAACCATGGGAGGGTAGATGGTTGAAAAAGAAAGAAACAAAGAAAGTTAGAATGTTAACACCTTCAGATGTTTACGGTGGAGGGGATTGAAAAATACAGATACTTCCCATGAGAGAAGTACCAGGTGGAGGTCATGCACATGTCCTATGGAAGAAAAAATATTTTGTCATTTACAAATACATTCCCAAATTTGAGAGAAAATCTAGTTGAATTGTACAGACAAATTGTAATGTTTGTGAAAATTTCAAAGGTTTTGTAGATAGATTTGAATACCTTGTTTGATATTGTGGTTCCAAGAGATGTATGGACTGAGTATAACATTTCTGTTGATTGGCCTGATGCAGAACCAGATAGAGATCCTAGACCAGGGCTCCATCTCCAGGGGTATCACAGAAACAGCTAATAAATCACCTGAATAGCAAGATTTCTCCTAAAGAGATTGATTGGTTGCAGACTGACATAACAGCCCATGAACTCAAAGAATCAGTACATGCATATTACAATAGTTTGGTACAATCTTTTGAGCAGTACAGTGGAATGTAAAATATGGCAGAGAAAGATATGGGACATTACTTTGTTGGCAAAATAAACATCTTGCAAGAAGATGCTGATGGTTGCACATATAAAAGTGATGCTAAAGGTCAGAATCAGACAGGTTTTGAAAACACATTTCCGGTACACGGAGGATATAATCAAGTTCTTATGATGCAAGGGGTTAATGGTTTTTAAAAACAGAATTTTCAGCCACATGGTAGCGGTCATGGTATTCCAGTAAACTCTAGAACTGATGTTAATGTTTTAAATTTGAAGAAAACAAACCCATGTTACATGTGCAGAAACATAGGGAATTGGAAACACGAGTGGAAGTTTAATATGAATAAAGCTGTAAGTCAGATTCAGAATGGAGGATATGCACAGTTTCAAGGAAATGCCATGGTCCAGACTCAACAGGCACAAAGACAGAGAATTAAAAATCCTATTGTATCCCAATCAATGAAGATACCACAAGCACAGATGACTGAACAGAATGTTCAGGTACAAAGGTACAATGTAAATCAGAGCAAGCAGATGAACAAAAATGAATTCCTAAATCCGAATGTATCACAACAGTATTTGATTCAGATAGGCAATTTTGATCAAGACCCATCAACCTGATGGTGCCTGAAGGGGGAGGGGATGTGAGCTTGGCGCAGCCTTTGAGGTAGACCAACGTGGTCCCTATTTGGGTGGAAAGGTGAACTAGTGCTACCCTCTATACTCTAAGAACAGCAGACGTTCTCAACTTAACCCTCTTGTGAGAAAGTATCCAGTTGTGGAGTTACAAATAAAAAGTTGTCCACCCCAATTTCTGAAGCAGTTCCAATTAAAATTGCGTCCTAATAGGATCAACATTGATTTTTAATGTGTGATTCAAGTCCAGTGAATCTGTACAAATGTGATGTAGTGTGAACATTAAATTGTTCCATCTATTGCACACCAAGAGGTATTGCATTTCACACAAATTATGAGGATGTTGATTTTAAATTTGCCTGACAGAAATCTGACATGGGAATTTACTCACTCCTGATGAGAGAAGAATTTCCCATTGAACTAAGAGACACCTCATTATCTAAACTCTGGGACTTTTCCAGGTAAACATATCGGACTAATCAAAGGTGTTGAACCAGTCCAAATCACAGTCAAATCAAATGCAGAATTTCCAAAAATCCCACAATACAATTTGACTGCAGACACTATTGCTGGAAGTACTCATGTGATCAACTCAATGACTGATCAAGGGAATCTGAAGGAGATAATAGGAAGTCCATGTAACTCTCCTATTATGGGTTTACAGAAGCTGAATGGGAAGTATCATAATGTGCAGGATTTGTGGAAAGTGAATGCAATTATTGTGCCACGTTGTCCTGTGGTACCGAATCCAGCCGTGATACTGTTCCAAATTCCATGTGAAAACGAATGGTTTTCAGTTATTGACCTATGCCCAGGCTTCTTTCTATTCCTCTGCATGAGGATAGTCAGTGTCTTTTCTTTTTCCTTTTCGCCAACCATGTTTTGGCATGGTGCCAATTCCCACAAGGGCACACAAAGAGCCCCTCAATCTTTAACTAGATACTTATAAAGAATCTTGAGTCTCTAGTGATGCCATATCACTCAATACTAGTGCAGTACATTGATGACCTACTTATGGCGCAAAATACTAAGAAAGCTTGCAAAATTGACACTATTGCTGTGTAAAATCATCTGGCTGGGAATGGACTTAAAGTATCCTTGACTAAGATACAGTTTTGAAAATCTGAAGTCCTGTACTTAGGACAGCACATTGAGAAAGGAGCAGGGAAAGTGTCACAAGAAAGAATTGCAGCGATTCTTAACATGAGTCTGCCAGAAACCCAAAAGGAAGTCTGCATGTTCTTAGGGTTGGTGGGCTACTTTCAACAATGGATTCCAAACTTTTCGTTAACAGCAAAATCTCTTCAGAGGTTCACACACAAAGACGTGTCTGATCCGGTACCATGGGATAACAGTTGTATGACTGAGCTGCGAGAATGCTTTTTCAGGGCACCAGCTCTGGGAATGCCTGATAATAACAACTGCTTTATGTTGTTTTGTAGTCAAAGAGAGGGCTGCACCTTTTCCATACAGACTCAGATACATGGAAGTAGTAGCAGACTTATCGCCTACTTCTCGGCGACCCTTGACCCTGTTGCAGCTGCTTTGCCTGGATGTTTGAAAGTGGTGAGTCTTAAGTAGTGTGAAAGTATAGTCATGGGACACCCACTGATGCCTTTGTACCCTATTAAGTGGAGATACTGTTGACACGTACTTGTACACAATATCTAATAAATAGTCATTTTATGTGTAGTTTGCACAAATTCTTTTGGGCACAGAGAATGTGACCCACAAAAGGTGCATGATTCTGAACCCATTCACACTGTAGCCATTGCCTGGAAACAAAAATGTGACTCATGAAGCTGAGCATGACTGTTTGGATGTGACTGAGTTGTGTACCAAGCCCGTCCAAATATACAGGATGAGCCATTGCCTTAATCTGATCACGTGCTGTTTGTTGATGGTTCCTGTGTGAGAGAGAGTTCAGGAAATCTGAAAGCTTCCTATCCTGTTTGTACTGTTGCAGGTGTTATGAAAATGTCATGGTTGCAAGGAGTGCATTCAGCTCAAGTTGCCGAGTTGATAGCCTTGATGGGAGCTTGCAGCATTTCAGAACAACCTAAAATTGCAATTAATACTGATAATCAGCACAGCTTTGGAGTCGTATACGACTTTGGGCAATTGTCGGTTCAGCATGGGTTCATGACTTCCTCTGGATTGCCTATACGAAATTGAAAAAGTGTAAGAAACCTTTTGCAGTCCCTACAATTGCCTGCCTTGAATTGCAGTAGTCAAGTGTGTAGCTCACAGACAGGGCACCGAATATGTGACTATTGGCAATAGGAATGCAGATATAATTGTAAAGTATTGTGCATTAAATGCGCATACTGTCAATGGAGATTTGTTATATAAAACATCAGGTGTCACAAATCGCAACCTGTTGTTGTCAGCAATAGATACCTGGGATACGATTAGGCATTTGCAGGAAGAAATGACAGAAGCTGAAAAGGAAATTTAGGTGCAAGCAGGATGCACCAAGAGTAAAGACGATGTCTGGGTCTACACTGATGGCAGACCTGTATTACCTGGTAGCCTGTTGTCACCTATCGCTGAACATTACCATGGTCCTGAACATGTAGGAAGAGATGCCTCTTTTGACAAGTATGGTTTAATCTCAGTTTCGGAGTAACTGCCGAAGCACTTTGTTATTGATGTGCAGTATGTCAGCAACAGAACACTGGAAGAAAAACACAAGTTGTCATGAGTCACATATGGAAATCTGCAGGTTCCTTGAATCGAATGCAAATGGACTTCCTTGACATGCCCCTTTGCAACGGTGTGAAATATGTTTTAGTCATTGTATGCATTTTCTCAAAATGGGTTGAAGCTTATCCAACGCGTAGAAGCAACAGTTTAACAGTGGCAAAATTGTTGTTTACGGAGTTGATTCCACACTTTGGATTCCTGACTTCTCTTGAGTCAGACCAAGGAACTCATTTTAACGTTGAGGTCCTGAAAATCTTATGTGCAACACTACAGGTTGAGCAGAAGCTTCATTGCAGTTACCATCCAGACTTGTGCAGCAGATTAACGGTACATTTAAATCCAGCTTGGCGAAGGTTTGTACTTCAATGTCTTTGACATGACCCAATGCCTTGCCTCTTGTGTTGATGAGTTTGAGAAGTTCAACAGCCAGGAGTAAAGAATTATCGCCCCATAAAGTTATCATAGTGCCAAGTGATCAGGGCCAGACTGGCCATAGCGGGCACCGGGCAATCCCCCGGTGCGCCGCACGGATGGGGCCGGTTTTGGGCCCCTGGGGGCCGTTTTTGTTGCAGGGACGTTTGGCCCTGTACCAAAATCGGCCGAAAATCGGCCCCAGGCAAAGAGCTTGGCGGCACCTCCAACCCCCCCCCCTCCGAGAGGGGAGGGGGGTGGCCGAGCACTTTGCCAGGGTCAGTTGTGGTTCCCAGTTCGGCCCTGCAAGTGATGAGACAGCAAGCGTTTTTGCTAATGCTCTTGTCAACATAACAGATGGTCTGATCCTCGACTATTGCAAAGGTTTGGCAGATGTGGTACATTCTTATCTCACTAGGTTGGAGAAGCTGTCCTTGCGACTCAACTAGAGCAGTGCCATGAACTCAGTCAAGGTGACTGGGCTATGGTGAAGAAGCATGTGTGAAAATCGTGATTAGAAACCCATTGGAAAGGCCCGAAACATGTGACACTGGTTACAAACACTGCTGTGAAGTGAGGGGGTCTTCCGAACTATGTGCAAGTTGGCCACACTCGTAGGGTCCGATTCACAGAACTAACTTAAGACAAAATCCTAAACTTACTACCATTTTGGCATTCACAGAAGGCAATTACTCATTTTGGTATTCACAGAAGGCACTTACTCATTTTGGTATTCACAGAAGTTAGGAGTCCTAACTTTAGTACTCCTAAATGCCTTCTGTGAATACCGAAAGTCTTAAAGTTAGGATTTTTCTCAGTTTAGGAGTGGTAAAGTTAGGACTCCTAACTTTAGGACTCCAATGTAATTTTCTTTTATCAACTAACCTGTGATGACGGAAAGCACAATAGTTTCTCATGACAAGCATGGAAAACCATGCTGGTGTATCAAAAGTGTGTACCTTATGATCGGATGAGGAACCACATGAAGATCTGATCATTATGGTGTGATGACTGATCATATGCAGCATCATTAGGGCTATGAAAGGAGAGACCTCAAAGGAGGGATATCGCTTTTGAGGGCGACACAGGTTCTATCTCCGCTTTTTGCGAGAGGACTTCATGCTTTTTTCTATTATCAAGAACCATCCTCTTGGTTTTTACCTTTTGCACTGCCTTTGCTGATGCTGCTGCTCTTAGCAGACTGTTTGGAATCCTTATTTGCCTACAGTCTGATTTCTACGCCCCATGCTTTTTGCCCCATGCCAATGACCTTGCTTACTGAATTCTTTTGGACTGTCTGGTGGGCAAACACATTTTGCCCCATTTTCCCTTTAGCCGATGCCCATGGACTCGCCCTTAGCGGACTTTAGCGTGATTCTTTTTGCCCTTATTATATAACCTTTTGAATGATTGTTGGAGGGAACCATGCCTTTGATGGTGGTAGAAAATTGTAACTTGTAACTGATGCAAGTCTTAACCATCTTCTTCTGGATTATGACTTGGACTAAATGTGTGATTTCATTGTACATGATGTAAGATTCTTGACTGAAAAGCTAAACATTTTACTAATATGCATTGATTCTGAATCATTAATACAATAACCAAATTATCTTAAACTGCTTTAGTCTGTTATTGTGTCCTAATGCTCATTCTTTAAAACTGTGCTATTTGAACCTAGGCTCTAAATGAGTAATAGGGAGAATCATAAACTGGTCTCAGAACATAAAGTTCTGCTGCTTTATTCTGCGTTGCGACTGCAGAACTTCTAGTGTGCATAATCCTGGTTAGACTGAAATTCTTCAGGCGATTTGGTCTACCCATTACAATACTTTGTTTTTATAGCATGGTCTTAAGAGTAGTGTATTTGACCTTATCATGAATTTATGAGTTGGCTACCAATTAATGGTCCTCATTGGGTGGCCAACAGGTTTTGGACATCGTATTTCCCACCCCTCACTGTCAGTGGAGAAATTACCATCAGAGAGCCATCACCTCTGTGGTAAAGTGCAGTGATGCAAGTTGTCTAATCATAAAGTGCCCAGTAGGGTTCGAATAGTGTGTCAGTCATAAACGTTTGTAAAAAATGCTTCCGCTTGTAGCACTACCATATTTTAAGGAGTGAGCACATGCAGTTAAGCACTGGTTAGCAGAGGTAAATTATACAGTCCTAAGACCAGCAAAAACGATATCAGCAAATATGGAGGAGGAAGGCAAAATGTTTGGTGGAAGACCACCTTAAGGCTGACAGGTTTAAAATGAGAGCAGTCTGTCTGAGTCCATCAAGCAATGTGTGGTTTGGAGTTTAAAATGCTACGTTGTTACTGAACCTTTCACCTAACTATAACGTTACTTTAGGCGTAGCTTGGCAACCGTAGATGGCAGACACGTGAGCCGGCCTGTCTGTTATCCTGTAGTACTCAAGTCTGGGTCGGTTCACTCGCAGTGTGGGGCACAGACCCTAAGAGCAGGACCCAGTGAGCTACGAGGGAGTGCACCAAGGGCTCCCTACTGGGGCCGGTCGCTGGGGCTGCCAGTGACAGGCTTGAACTACCAAGATGGTGACCCGTACTCCTGATTTGCTGATCTGCAGACCTGAATGGCCTGTGCTGAGGTGGGGCAGCTTCCATGCAGCTTGCGTAGACTTTTTGGCAGAGATGTGGTGACTGGCTTGGGCCAAAGACACGGGCTGTGGAGGGTTGGAAGGACCTGCCCGCTCCTGTGCTGGTAGAGACAGCCTATGTACGTTTGATCCGGTTGGAGCCGGATGAACTGTTGAGAGAGGGAGGGGCTCCGTCCGGGAGCCATTGATAGAGCGGAGAACCATGAAGGGGCCCTGTGGCTGGGGGCAGAGCTGAGTGCCTCTGCATGGATGAGATGGAGGATCCCTGGCCCTAATACTGTCTACCCTGAAGTCACCTCATGAGGACGTAGGACCAGAAAGTGGTCTGGGAGGCCTCTGGTGTGCTAGCCGCTGAGTGCAGGGGAGGAACGTGTTGGGCTGCCTGGCACAGAGGATGCTTGTGCCCAGCTCAGTGTCTGGCGAAGGGCCTGGTACTGCCTGATGCATGGGGAGGGGCCCATAGTGGCTTAATTCTCATTCTTTCCTACCTGGGTGGCAGCCCTGGCTCATGCTAGGTGACATCTATGGCCCTGCTCGGCCACGATGAAGCACCGCAACAAAGAGGTGGATTGTGGGACTGGAGTTTGGTGGAGGCCAGACAACCTGATGGGTATGTGGATGGGCCTGTCTGATACCACCTGGCAGTGAGGAGTAGTGCACTGGCTCCTCATGACTGGGGGTGGAGCTGAGTCCCCGTGTGCAGGCCTGGGTGGCGATTCTCGGCCCTGATCCTGTCTGCACTACTGTTAAAGATGGAGGTCGGGATGCCTCTGGTGAGCAGGGTGTGACACAGGGGAGTAATGCCTGGTGGTTTCCTGGGTGGAGCGGATACTAAGGGCCAGGTTCAGGGTCCGGTGACTGGCCTGGTGTCCTTTGCTGGACAGGGGGGGCTGGAGTGACCCGACCCGCTCTCTTACTTCTATGGGCAATGGCTTTGACTCCCCACTTAGAGCCTTTGAGGCCTCGGAACAGAGGCTTCAGGCAGGACGCCTCATTGCGCATGGTAATTTGGTGGCTCCTATTGGAACATAGTCTACTGCTTGACATTCTATTCTATTAGTACTTTACCTTTGTCTAAGGAACTGCACACTTCTGTATTTCAGTTACTGTCTAAGGGAGCATGTGTGCTGGACCTGTCCAAAAGCTCCTGGTTCCTCTTATTTAAACTACTAATAAAGCCTGGGCACTGCCATTGACAATTACTTCTCCGCAAACACGCGCTCAACATCTATAAAATTAGTGGAATGGCAGGGGTTTAAAACCGTGGTGTAAGGACATTGTTTGGGGCAATCGATAGGTGTGCTGGGCAAACTACATTTGGAGCTGGGGGCGCTTGAAGACCACCTTCATAGTCTGAGCAATGCACAGGGTATGGAGACTGGGTGTGCGGGAAGCATTTAAGATGTATGCCAAAGCACTTGAGCGGTTGTGCTGCCATGATTATAGAGGTTACCTCACGAGGGTTCTGGAAGAAGAGGGATGGACCAGGCGATTGTTGGCATGGCTCATGCACCTTGAGTCTCGTGGGGCTCTGATCACAGAGGTACGGTCTGGGGAGTCCGTCTATGACCCAGAGGCTATTAACACCTTGTTCAGTGATTATCATAGGGAGTTATATGGTGTGTCTCTGCCGGTCCCCCTGAGATGTTGGATACTCAGGCTCAGGAAATGCTGGGGGGACCGTTGACTGAACAGGAGGTCCAAGAGGCTATTAAGAGCATGGTCCTGACAGCCTCCCTGAGGAATTCAATTCAATATATACTTTGGTGCTGGCCGCATCATTGGTGACACTCTACAAAGAGTCTATATGGCTTGGACGGCTCCCTGAATCTACACAAGATGTCGTGGTGATCCCTCTCTGCATGGCTGACCTCCTGGGCAGGCACAGCGGATTTCCACCCTCTCTTCATGCTTCACATGGATTTCAAACTGCTAAGTAAGATTGTGGCTGTCCTCCTCCTTCTGTACATACCCAATTTAATCCATGTGGATCAGAACGGGATCATTCCCTCCCGCCGCACATCCTTTAATCTGTGCAGACTATATACAGTCTTGTTCCACTCTGAGATTCAGGCTCTCCCATGGCCAGTGTTTTTGACGGTAAATTTGGAGAAGGCTTTCAACATGATTAGGTGGGACTATCTGTTTGAGGCAATGGAGTTGATGGGTCTTGGTGATGCATGGGTGAGATGGGGAAACTCCTCTATGGGGCCCCCACAGCAAGAGTTAAAATAGGTGGGACGGTGTCCCCACAGTATGGATTATATATCGTGGCCCCAGACATGGCTGTCCCCTATCACCATTCCTGTTCGTCTTGGCAGTCGAGCCACTGACTACAGTGTTTCGGCAGGAGGGGAAGGATTGGGGCTGACTGTAGGAGATCGTAGTCATATTATTTGTCTATACGCCGATTATCTCTTGATATACCTGGCTGATGCAGGGGTGGCTCTGCTATGGCCCTCAATCTTTTAGGGAGGGTTGAGCATGTATCAGACTTGAGTGTTAATAGACGTAAAACGTACTTGTTCCCAGAGTCTTTGGTGACTGCCCAGACCTTCCAGCGGATCTTAATTGGGCACAATCCATCTTCAGATATTTGGGGATACTTGGTTATAACTCCCTTGAAGATCTTAGGGAGGGTAGCCTCAGGGGGACTCTCCAGGCACTTCGGTTGTGTGTCCCTTTTTAGTGCTCCCTACGACTACCTATTATGGCATGGATATCCCTTTCTAAGATGATCATGCTCCCATGCCTCTTATATTTGTTTGTCAATCTCCCAACCATGGTGCCTGCCTCCTTGTTTCACTAATTGGACTCCTTACTACGAGATCTTAGCTGGGATAAGGGGTGGCGGAGGGTGTCCTTAGATGCTTTACAATGCCCCTTGTCAGAAGGCGACCTAGGAGTACCAAACTTTGAACTCTATTATTTAGCCCCTCAGCTGCAATGGGTTGTCCAGTGGCTGAAGGGGCTGAGGCTGGAGGAGTCGTGGTGGGTGGAGACTGGGACATGCCCAATGTGCCACATTGAATGTGCCCCTAAGACACAGACCTCAAAAAAGGAATTACAGTCATTCACAAATATTTGGGTTCAGTAAACATGATTTACAAAGTAGCAAATTGCAGACAGTCACAATTAGCCAAAAGTGGTATGCTCATAATCCCTATTGAGACCTGAAAACAGAGTTTAGTGACAATTTTCCTTAGGTTAATGTTAACAGGCCAGAGAAAGGAAAATGTCTATAATGTGGGGAATTTTACACATGACAGATGAAATTTCATGGGGGGCCGTTGTCAACACCAGCCATGGGCGACACATAATCAGAGCACTCCTGTACCCAGGCGCAAAGATCTGTCCATAATCCTATACTGGCTGCACCATCGGCTGCTTGGCACGGAGGACCTGAAACGGGCAACACTACTGCCTACAGTGGTGTCCCGGTGGAGAGGCAAGGAGAGAGGATACGTCTCCAACAGCTGATTGATTGGCACAACAAAATGGCAGGCAGCGGCGGCGAGCTGGCAGTGACACTCAGGAGACATCAAAGCCCCTTACACCAGCGCCACTACCGGTGAAGGTGGCCTGCCGTGACAGTGGAGTAGTGTAAACACCAGCCGGCAGGGAGCTCAAAGTGGTTGGTTCAAGCGCACTCCAGCAGCCGTGATGTGCTCCTAAAGTTGTGGGGATGGCTAGTGGCCGGCACCCCCTGATCCTCTAATCACCTTTATCGAATAGTTCCCTAACAAAGTCATCAGAGACTGGCCTATCCTCATCAGAGGCCACACCTCCAAAGGATAAACCAGATCTTATCCTTCAAGAAATATGGGAATCTTGACCTGTCATGGAGTAACATTTAGGGGTCATCACCACTGATGTAAGTCTGCTGAAAGATGACCATCACAAGCTGTCCGGTAGGATCAAAGCTAATAAGTTGTTGCTCTCCATGCTGTCACCTGGACATGGCAAATGGTGGTGCAGCGGCAATGCCGGGTGGATCTTATTCCTGATCAGGCAGAGAATGCGGAAGGTAGAGCCCACAGCAACAATGTGTGTATCATTGGATTCCCTGAAGTAACGATGGGCACAGGCGTCACACAATTTGAGGAGGACTGGCTCTGAACAGCAGTGACTCCCACTGATCTCTCTGACATGTTTGTGTTTGAGCGGGTCCACAGGGCCCCTACCAGGAAGCCTACCCCTGGAGAACCCCCAAGACCCTTAGTGCCCAAGATCCTTAATTTCAGAGACGGGTACACTCTTTTACAAGCCACCAGGGAAGGAGCACCTATCCTACTGGATAATGTTAGGCTCTCCCTTTTCCCAGACAATACCATCACTGTACAACGCAAACAGGTCTCTCTCCAGGAAGTTAAGAAGCAAAGCAAGCTGTGGGCCTCACGGTTGCGCCCTGCTTCCCAGCCAAAATTAAGTTGCTTCATGACAAGCAGGCCCTGGGTACCTAGAACAACACTTCCCTGATTCCAGGGGACAGGAACAGACAGGCTTGGCACCACCGAAGGTGAAGCGTACATCGAGTAGGCAATGGCGTGGACCAACTGTTCAGACTGGCAACTGCAGCAGTGGAACTCCTTCCTCGCAACAAGTTTTGGAGGGTCAACTGGAGACTATCCGATTGGCGGCCACCCTACGGACCACGCAGGAGCCCAGTCCAGCTCGTCCAAGGACAGTACCTTGGACTCTGACACGAATGGGAATGTGACGCTGTTCCCAACAGTCACTCCACAAACCGCAGATGACTTATAGGGGGAGCCTTGGTGCACACGTTGTCTAGTGTTGCATACACTTGAGGAGGTGGACTGTACTGCGGCCATGTTATTCCCCTTTGCTCATGCTTCCTTGCTCCCCACATGATCAAACGCCCTGAAACAGTGATGATTACCAATGTATTTCTGATGAGATACCCTGTTTTCACCAACAAGCTGCAGGAAGTGTCTTGATGCAGCATAGATCTTTTATTTACCCTTTTTTCGTACTGGTTCAGGGCCTGGGGTCCGAGTAGTTTCTTGAAAGGTCTCAAGTCTATGCTGTGTTGCAGAAATGTCTGTTGCTGGTTTGGATGTCCACACCCCTATAGGAGGTGGACCTAGTTTATAATAATTGTATTGTTAATATTTTGTTTGCAGGTTTGGTCGATTGACAGAGAATTGCTGGACCGAGTATTGGGAGAATGTTTTAACCCATTTGATTGTGTCACCTACAATGATAACAAGAGGGTAACAATGTTTAGTGCACTGTGCCTTGTAGTACATACAGTCACACAGGTACAAAATGACATCAGTATCCAAATTGTATAACATGGTGACCTGAATGTGTGGAGTATGGGATCCGTGCAAAAGAGACACAAAGTACTAGCCTTACTGTGTAGATGCCAGGCACACATCACCTTTTTCCAGGAAACACACCCTCTTACCCAAAGAATGTGCAAATCCAGCCCATAAAACACAGGGGCAGATTTACAAGTCCCTTGCACCACCGGTTTGTCACTTTTTGTGACTTTCCGGTGGCGCATGTTACTGATCCATATTTACAAGGACAGGAAAAGCCACCCTGCGTGACTTTTTCTGTCCTTGTAAATATGGCCCCTTACACGCAGCACTTTGCGTTCCATTGGTGTTCCCACGCAACACCCATGGAACAAGACACATTTCCAGATTTACGAGGACTTGTAAATCTGGACAAGTATGTGAATGCTACGCCTCCCCAATGTATTAATTTCTCCTTGTTTTCTTTTCCTCTTTCTATGCATTCTGCATTCTGCAGCACGCGTAGAAACAGGAAATCACATCTATTGATTGTTTATGTACAGGAGGGGTTCCCTTCCTGCACACAAATAATCATTGAAACAATGCCGTTTTTCAACCTCTAGGTGTGCTAAAGCAGCACACATAGAAGTTGAAAAACAGCATTTCAGATTATTTTTGTGCAGGAAGGGAACCATTCCTGAACAAAAGCAATCTCCCCACAACGCAGGCATCCTTGCACCATGGTGCAAGGGTGCTTGCGCGGGCACATTGCAGCAGTTTGTGCACCAGTGCAGGGAGAAGCACAGAGATGCAACATATTGTTTTAAATATGTTGCATACCTGTGCCTTGAAAATGACTTAGTGTAGCGCAGCCAAATGGCTTGCCTTCCGCACTGAGCCACTTTCTTGTAAATCTGCCCCCCAGAGACAAGTTGCACTATTTGTTGTTGTGATTTAGTGAGATTAATGGTTATTGATTAGTAATCGCAAATAATGTTAAAAACGTACTTTATTTTGGGGTGGGGTTGGGTGGTTGGTAACCCTCTGTATATTCTCTGTGCTTTGAACTGCTCAGTATTTGTGATCACATGCAATAGGTACTATGTGAAAATTTGGTTCTTAAAGTTGCAATTCTTTGTATTGTTTAGTTTCCTATTTGGTGTCTGTTGTGACTTTCATATATTCATATATTTGCAGTTACATTAACCTAGTGATACTTTATGCAAAACAACAACTGACATTCAACCTTTTGTGTAGCTGTACAGATCATGTTATACTGTAATTTCACTTGACCTCCAACTCAGCTGCATTGAGCTGGATTTAGACAGCTCAGCATAGATACCCAGAGAGTCATGGAGGCCAGCTTCCTTTACAGAACACGTACCCTGTGTAATGGAGGTCAACATTCAGGAAAGAACATGTACCCAGTGATCTGGTCAGGGGGAGACAACTGTAATTTGTACTTTGATATTTCTAGGTTGTGTCTGGGACTACAATGATTTAGATGAATGCCTCACTGGGTAGTCTTATTGCTACCCATAAGACTCGAAAGAAAATGCCAGGGGGCAAGATCTGGTTCAGGGGTCTAGGGCAAGATTTCAGATGGATTGAGAGAGGACTTTTCATGTACCAACCTAAAGAAAGGTGAGCCATAAACTCCACATGGCTACCTAACTCATGAAGATAGTAATTCATTCTAAGCACTGGGCTTTTGACTGTTGCAAGTGCCCTTCTCAGAAGTTGAACATTCACATTATACGAGAAGGTTGTGCACTACACTTTTCAGACTTGGCCAGGGGTTTACTTCTCATTTTTTATAATCAAATGTACGGATAGAGTACTGGCATAAATGTCACTCAAATAGGCGATAACATCAAGGCACCATTAACTAAAAGCGGATATCTGGCTCGGGACTGGGCAGTAGCCCAGACTGTGAAACCCTATCCTTTCAGATCACTATCACTAACAGCTATACTTTAAAAGGCCTTCTGATCTACAGACCACCAAAGGCAAAAACTCCTCTGCTACAGCTATCAAGTTCTTTCTTAGAATCTAGTGTAAAGGGCTCAGATTTCACCATTTTGGCGATTTCAATGCACACCTAGAAAAGATTTCGGACAAAAACACTGTATCATTGGCTGATGCAATGTCCAGCCTGTCTCTGGAGCAGATTGTTAAACATAATACCCACGAGGCCGAGCACACGCTCGATAGGATTTACACCTCAAACACAAACATTGAAATTGTGGAAATATTGCCCATCCCCTGGTCAGACCATAAAGTAATAAAATTCACCATGAAGGTAGAGCAGGTTAAACCCGGTTAGACTCGGGTTAGATAGCAACCTAGCCGCTGATTAGGTATCCAGTTGTGTTAACTCAGCGGTCAAATCAGTAGCCCCCCTGAAAAGGATTATCTCTAGGAGTAAAAAACCCTCAGAACCGTGGTTCACTGAAAAATTGAAGGTGCAAAAACAAGCATGCAGAAGGACTGAGAGAAAATGGAGGGCCGACTATGAGCAACAGATGAAAGACGAATACAGAAGCACTCTGGCAACATACAAAAAACTAATAATAGAGGAAAAAAGTAAATATTTTACAAGAAAAATAAATGAGGCCAAGAACTCCAGTAAGTAACTATTTGCCACTGAGAATAAATTAACAAACCTCACCGTTAATAAACAGATAGAATGCAGCGTTGAACTATGTAACACACTGAGACAGTTCTTCGTTGATAAAGTTAAATCTGTTTATGAGTCTTTTAAGACGACCAACAAATCTGTTACCCCACAGCTACACATACATCCTAAGTATGGCATTCACACTGGAAACCTTAATCCGGGATTCCACTTTCGGCCCCCATCTGTTTAACAGCTTAAACAGGTGGTGATGACAGCTAGGTCTGGGGACCTAACGAACCCCTTCCCACCTAAGGTGATGCACTTGTTCCCAGATCTACTGACTGAACAATTAAATTTGGTTTTCACAAAGATAATTCAGTCTAGCTGTTTCCCAGATGCCTGGAAAACGGCTTCTGTCCTCCCATTACTAAAGAAGCCAAATCTGGATCTGCATGATCCTGGGATCTACAGACCAATTTCAAGAATCCCTTTTCCAGCGAAAGTATTGGAAAAACTACTGAATAAGCAACTGTCAACATTTCTAACCTCTGAAAATGCCCTGGGCCATTCACAGTATGGGTTCCGGGAGCAACATGGAACCGAGACAGCTCTGATCATGGCAGTTGAGGAACCCAGGAGTGTAGATGCAGGTGGTAAGGCCACCCTGATCTGTCTGGATCTCTTGGCGGCCTTTGACACTGTAAACCACGATATACTCCTGACCCGAATAGCAGAACTAGGAGTTCACGAGTTGCTATCCTCATATTTGACCGATAGAACCTTCACAGTTAAATTAGGAGAAGCCACATCCAAACCCTTCAACCACCCATGCGGGGTACCTCAGGAGTCCTCCTTGAGCTCTACCCTTTTTAATATATATGTTGCCCCACTAGCAACTTTAATAAGGAATGGTGGCTTCCTACCAGTCTCCTACGTAGATGATACCCAAATAGTGGTGCCAGTCTCAAACAATCTAGAGGAGACAGCAGAAAGATTTAGCAACTGCATGAGGCAGGTTAATCACTGGATGCAGCTTAACTGCCTAAAATTAAACTGTGATAAATCCGAAGCTATGCTGCTTGGGACAGATATGAATTTTTGGTCGCCCAAATTGTTGCCGGATAGCATAGGCAACTGCCCCTCCCCAGTGGCCAAAGTTTGAAAAGTGGGAGTTGTATTTGATGATAAATTATCTTTTAACGCTCAGATAAATAAACTGTCTTCCACTGTGTGGTATATTCTCTAAATGATAAAAAAAATTGCCTTTTATTCCCCAAGAATCCTGTAAAACATTAGTAACAGCACTGGCCTTGTCTAGGTTGGATTACGGGAATGCCTTGTATGCTGGGATACAAATCCAGCATCTAACAAAACTCCAGTGTCTACAGAACGCAGCAGCAAGGTTGGTGCTGGACATTCCTAGATCTGAGCCAGTCGCCCACAGACTAAGAGCCCTCCACTGGTTACCAATGGAGAAAAGGATAATGTTTAAGTCTGTTTGCCAGGCCTACAAGGCCCTCCAAGGGGTAGGATCTCACTTTTTAAAAACTGATCTGAAACAGTATGAGCCATCCAGGAGCCTGCGACCGGGTCAGGCAAAGTTGATTCAGGTCCCTAAATTTAAGCAGGTCAGGTGGGCGGGGAGAAGCTTCCTGCTGCAGGCAGCCAAGACCTGGAACCTTCTCTATATTACAATAAAAACTATCTCCTCGCTACTCTTATTCAGGAAAGATGTAAAAAACTGTCTCTTTACTTCCTAGTTAGAACATTATACCACCGGCAGTTCTAGACTTTTACATTGACTTAGCACCAAGACGCCCCTGGGCATTCGTGTGCTCTACAAATTTGCAAATCAAATCAAATATGTCACGCATCCACATCCAATCATGCCATGGAAGAGTCTGTGACACATGTATCAAAATGACATGCAGTTTAGTTCATGTATTAAGTTCTTTTTTTCTATGAATTTTGAAGCCTAAATTTGCATACGTTTGAAATATTCACATCTCCTTGCAACTAGATTATTTCTCAGAAATGCCCAAAGATTTGCTCCTGGTTTCGAAGATGGTAACAGTGAACACCACTCTAACTAATCCATGGATAGGGGAAAGGGTTTCTCCTAGGGACGAAATATTTTCTGTGGGAAACAAAAGATGTGTTAAATTTGCAGAAGCATGTTTGTATCGAAGGTAGGCATGCACAATTTTTTACGTGGTGGAAAATCAACAAATGTATCAGTGGCGGCTCGTAGTTTGAGCGCGGGTGGCCACACATGCACACTCACTCACACCCCAATTCACAAGCACATACACAACATGCATGCATCACACATTAAAAAATTAACACTTGCTGGGCTGCAGCGGGATTTCAGGTGGCCGGAGGTAAGCCTCAGTGGATTCTGACCATTTGGGCTGTCGCCTCCTCTCATTGCCTGACTTTGTTATGCATGTGCCAATGAGGGTGGGGGGCAGTTCCTTACTTGTCACAGAGTGGGATGGGTTCAGTGAGAGTTGCTGACCCCACCTCAATCTGTGACAAGTGTCATCGATACAGTCTCGTACCAGGGTACTTCAGGGCTAAAAAGTGAAGCACCCAGGCCCAAGGCTATTATTGAATCTCCCTCTCGTCATTAGGGGGATGACTACCAAGCTCTTTGCGGGATTGACGAGATCACATCACAGGGCTGTGACTTGTGACACCTTTAGCTCAGCAAAGTTCAGGTCAGGCATCTGAGCTTTAGCCAAAGTACAGCACCTGGCTGTCTGACCTTAAAATGAGGAGTGTCTGTCAGGCTGACATTGCTCACATTGCTCAGCCTGACAGACACTCTTTATGTTTGGAAAAAGGTAGCCTCCACTGAAAGGTATTCTTTATCATTGTAATACTCCAGGTAATCTAATGTCATATATTTTGCCAGCTGCTCCTAGGATTCATTGTAAATATACAGACAGTTGGAATATTGCTTCATGTATAGTAGAAGTGATATGACATAAAAGTGTAAATTTTCAACAGTAGCACCATGGGCCGTGGTGAAAGCAAGAAAAATGCCCCTTTGACTCCGGCTGGGGTAGTAATATACAGAAATTACCAGGGTTCAATAGGCCCCTCAGGTCTCTAGACCCCGTACCACTGCCCCTGCTGCACCAGTGGTAGCTCTGTATGGTTTCAACACCCGGGCCTTGTAAATCGAAACTTTCGTGAAGAGTCCTTTATTTACTTTTTATTTGAAATTAAATTGAGCATTTCCGAAACAAGAATTTGAATGCGTCCTTGAGGGGTGCTAGAGGGCGCACAACTGTATGGCCGCACTTGCGTGAGGCTCCTGAGGACCGGAGCAAATATCCCATAATTTATCCTACCAACAACCGGATTTGCACAACAAATTTGCATGAGGGTCGTACTTTGCCACCTGGGCTGTTGCTCACGACGCTCGAATTTTTCGAGAGCAGACATCCGCAGGTCAGACTTACCCTTAAGACCCGCTGGTTGTGAGGCTGAGTGCACGCAATATTGGGAAGCAAAAGTGTATGCAATGCTTTGAGGCTGAGTGGCTGCTGACCGGCGCTGTGGATTGGGCACCCTGTGACCTGCACTGGGATAAACAAGACTGGGCCGCCACTGAGCCCCGACGGTGAGGTGCTGCGGAGGGTGCCTGGAGAAGGCGGCTTAGACTTGCGCCACGTCTCGGGGACCCCCCCCTTCCGCGCCTGATACACAACTCAACACAGCTAGGTGCTGACCTTCAGGGGATGAGCGAGTTGGGAGCGGACTTACGCGGTGGCCTATCCGTTTGTAGGCTCTGCTGAGGCGCCGCTGTAACACCTAAGTACCACTGGGGAACACTTTGCGGCGCGTGGAGAAGGGGACTGGCAGCAACGTTGGGGGTACGTCCCTGCCTGCCGGATGCAAGATAATGCTGGTACAGAGTTTGGGTGTCTGTACCTAGGCCCCAGAACGAGTGGCTGGACAAGGTGGCCTGGTGGGGGCCCTGAGTCTTGACGGGGCTCACAGATGCCCCCGCGTAGAGTGGTGTGGCGCAGCACATCGGAGGAAGTGTGAGACGACTCCGGAGAAGATGGATAAGCCGGACACCAGGCAGCGGAAACTTACCTTTTACAACGCTAAAACTGGGGCTACAAGTAAGCAACCTGAGACGGGGACTGCAGAGGAGGAACGCGCTACCGGATCACAAAGTGCGGATTTGGAACATATACTGCAGGAAATGCGCCAAGGCTTCACACAGTAGTGGACAAGGTGGATCGCATGTCCTTGAGAGTGGATGCAATTGTGCACAAGCTGGATGCGCATGAAGAACGCATAGTCGCGTATCAGACAGCGATGATATCGTGGCTGGTCACTCGACCCAACTAGCACGTATGGATAACATCCTTCGAACTGTAGCGGCCAAGAACGAGGATTTGGAAGCGCGCAGTAGGCGCAATAATATTCGTGTGGTGGGAATACCGGAATTCTACAAGCACTGGCAAAATGAAGAATATGTAGAGAATATGTTGCTTTCAGCGGTTGGGAAGGATGCATTCTCTCCGCAATGTATTCTTGAGAGAGCACATAGATCACTTGGCCCGCGACCTGTCCCTGGAGCAACACCCGACCCATTATTGCACAATTACTTAACTATCGCGATAGAGACGTGGCCCTGCGTGCTGCCAGAAATAAGCAAGTTTTGTCCTATGAGGGAAACACCTTTTCAATCTATCCCGATTTTACGCCTATGGTGCAAGAGGAGGGCAGAAAGTTCATAGATGTAAAAAAAAAACTACGAGATGCACAGATTGACTATGCCTTGCTATATCCAGCACGGCTGCGCGTGACACACTAGGGTAAAAAGAAATTCTTCACTAACCCGAGCCAAGTGGAGGACTACCTACGATCAATAAAAAGGCAACAACGTGATCGGGAGAGTCGCAGTGGTTCTCAAAGATCATGTCCAGCCAGAGAAGAAGGTCGCCCGCAATGAGTATCCAGTGATATACCCCGAGACGACGCACAGGTGGCAAGTATGGGAATGACAAGGGCTATTGAAACTGTGCAAAGCTTTTGACTGTGCACCAGACGTTGGTTCCTATTGAACTCCGGACCACCTCTCCCGAGGTAGAAGACCTTGTTATTGCATCGCAGAGGTCCTCAATGGGAGAGGGGAACTTGTGAGGCCCTCTAGAACAGGTCCCCGGAATGTATAACCCACTAATGTCTGGCGTTTGTTTAGTTGCCCTGGAACTGGTCGACATAAGGGCATGTTTGTTGAGGGGAGGGGGGAGGGGAGACAGGTGCTGGCAAGATTGGGTTGCTTCAGTGGGAGGGGGGAGGTAGGGAGGGGGAGGTTTCAAGGGTGTTGTTTGGGAGTTTATTTTTTATGAATCGTAAGGTCCAACAGCTGAAGATACGATGGTACAGGCAGTTTCAAGAGAACTATGGAGATAGGCGACTGAATGGTGGGATGCTGGCTGGGGAGGTCGTCCGACCCCTTTTTCTCATTGCTTATGGTGTTGAATGGTACAGGGGATGATGGAGACGCCCATCACTAAACTTAATATATTGACTTGGAATGTGAGAGGATTGGGGATCGCCGTAAAAAGAGGCAGGTCTTATCTTATTTAGATAGACATAATTTCCACATTGCTATGCTTCAGGAAACCCATTGCCAGCATAATAGATTGAATACCTTTGGAACCAAATGGACAGAGACTAGGGTTTTTTCATCTTACTTGAGTTACGCCCGTGGGACTGCTATGCTGGTTAAAAGACAGGTTCCTTTCCAATTAGCAGGCACCCTATGTGATGTGGACGGGAGGTACTGTATGACATGGGGTAGACTGGGGACTCAATCGGTCATTTTGGTGTGTTGTTACGGTCCTAATGTGGATGATCCCAAGTATTTTGAAGATTTATGGGCCAAGGTTTTTGAAATAGAGGCCACACACATAGTGTGGGGGGGGGGCGATTTTAATGTAACGTACAACCCAAATACAGACAGATCTCACCCAGCACCACACCACTACACTAAAGCACAGGCGGTGGTCGCAGACATCAAGGAAGCTTACCATTTGACAGATGCATGGAGGCATTAGCATCCTCAGAAAAGGGAGGGCACGCACAGAACAGGCACACTCATGGGCCCGGCTGGACTATTTTTTTGTGTCTAGAGGTCTCGCACCCGCTATAGCAGACACACAGTATCTTGCAAGAACATCCTCTGACCATGCTCCAGTGTTATTGTCGCTCTCCTCTATGGATTTTAATGTGCCGCGTAGCCCCTGGAGGTTGAATCCCTCCATCCTACTGGATGAGGTCTTTCAAGAAGACTTGAGAGAGGAGATACTTGATTTTTTTAAGCGAAATAAAGATTCAGTCCAGAACGTGGAAGTGGTATGGGAGGCCTTTAAAGTAACAATACGGGGATATTGCAAAGGAAAAGGAGCTGGAGTGCTTAAGGATATTCAAGCCACGATTAGGGCCCTATATAGGGACCGTAGAAGACTGGAGGAGGTCATGGTGGTGACCCCATCTGCAGAAATGCAAATACCATTTAGGGAGAAATTGTCCCTAGACATGGAGGAAGCTCAGAGGGAGGCGAAATTTAAAAGTAAATACTGGGTAGCCAGAAGCTACGGAGAAGGTGACGGGCCTGGAAAAATGCTAGCGTACAAGGTGAAAAGGCCGAGAGGTGCTAATTCTATTACGGAAGTAAAGGACTCTGGGGGAGTCATACACCAGGACACACATAATATACTCAACACATTCCTAGAACACTATAGCGCATTGTACGCAACAACAGGGGGGTAGATGAGCAGTTGGATGACTTCCTTGGGGATGTGGCACTGGGGTGGTTTAGCGACGTGCAAAGGAACTTCTTAAGCGCGCCCTTTGAGCTGGATGAGTTGCGAGATGCCATCATGAGCATGCAATCGGGCAAGGCCACTGGCACCGATGGTATTCCAGTGGAATTTTATAAAACATATGTAGAGATTATGGCGCCAGTACTTCGGGAGGTATATGAGGACCCATTCAAAATGGGACGATTGCCCATGAGGGAAGCGTTGATTCTGTCCTTGCCCAAACCGGGAAAGCCCCTTGATAGTTGCGACTCCTATAGACCCTTGTCGATGCTGAATTGCGACGCGAAAATACTAGCTAAGCTGATAGCGACAAGGCTGAGCTTGTTGATGGACCGTCTGATACTGCCAGACCAGTCGGGATTTGTACCCGCCAGGGCCACCTCTCATAATTTAAGGACGCTCTTTGCGATCCTACACACTACGTCCCCTGATCTCCCTATGGCCGCCATTTTCTTGGACGCTACTAAGGCATTTGATTCACTAGAATGGGGGTATCTTTTCAGGGTGATGAGACGCATGGGATTCCCACCATTGTTCTTAGCTTGGATCGAACTGCTCTACACCAAACCAGTGGTCAGGGTGCTGATCAATGGCCACACCTCCCGGGCATTTGAGTTAACGAGGGAAACCAGACAGGGGTGTCCGTTGTCGCCGCTGTTATTTGCGCTGGCAGTGGAACCCATTCCGGCAAAAACTGCGGCACAGTCACAATGATAAGGCATTACGATGTTTTCAGCGCCAGATACTTATTTCGCTATACGCAGACGACATTACCCTTTATGTTAGAGACCCACGGGCAAAATTTTAGCCCAATACTGAGGGAATTCACTGTTTTTGGGAGACTGTCTGGTATTCAAATCAACTGGGCCAAATCCAGCTTTTTCCCACTCATGGCAGCGGTTATGAGATTTGAAATGAATTACCCACTAGACTGCTGTATGGATGAGCTTAAATACTTGGGAGTTATAGTCTCAAGGGACAGGGAGGAACTGATGAGGGCAAATTATTGAACAATTATATCCAAGATTGGCGATAGTGTGACAAGATGGGTGGCGCTTCCGCTGTCCATGGCGGGGCGTGCCTCCTTAATCAAAATAGTAATACTCCCACAAGTACTATATTTATTTCTGAATATACCATACTATCCAGGTTCCTATTTTTTCAAAGCCCACAAATCAGAGTTAATACGACTAGTGTGGGGAGGTAAACAACCTCGACTACAATGGGAAGTCTTGACTAGACCTTACTCCCAAGGAGGATTTGGGATCCCTGATTTTGAGTTATATTTTATAGCGGCGCAAGCCCACTTTGTATGGTATTGGATTAAACAACCTAAGTATATGCCACAAGTGGCGGCGGAACACTGGCTGGCTCATCCTGTCCCGCTAGAAGGGGCAATATATAGCAAGGTTGGACAAAGGGAGCGTCAACCGGATGCACATTACAGTTCGCGCATGGCATGGCATAAGATTGCGGGGATGTTGGGAGTGCTTTTGGCATATTCTCCACTGATGCCCCTTATTTATCACCCGGACATCCCGCTGCTGCAGGAGGAGGTATTCAAGAAATTCAGGGTGAAGTATGGCTTGGTTAATTGGGGAGATATGTACCACGAGAGCGGATTCCGTGCCTTAGCTCATACGTGTCCTGAAGGGCTGCAGACCCCGCTAGATATGTTTCTATATATTCGACTGAGACAGAGTGTAAAAGCAATCACCTCGAAGTTCCCGGAAGAACCAATAGAGCTGGCTCCGCTGCATTCCATGCTGGAAAGACCCGAACCCTCACGGCTAGTATCACTGATTTATAAAACAGTACACGTACAAAGGAAGAGACCTGCGCCGCAGGCGCGGGCGAAATGGTAAGTAGAACTAGGACGACAGCTGACAGACTCACAGTGGGAGTTCTGCTGCCTACACACTGAGAGGGTATCAGCGAGCAGCAGGCTCCGCATCATACACCCTAAGTTCCTTCATAGATTGTATTATACTCCTGCTAAGATGCACAGATTTAAACTGAGGGAGGATGATAGGTGTGATAGATGCCGCGCCCCTGGGGCGGATTTTTTGCATCTGGCATGGGACTGCCCAAGTTTTAGGGATTTTTGGAATAAGGTTTTTGAAGCTTTGCAACAGATGATAGATGCGACACTGGAACCGGACCCTTTATTAGCGTTACTGGGGATGGTCACACCGGTGAGGGCAGAACACAGGAGGTTTGTGGCTTTGGCACTTCTCAAGGCTAAACGAAGGGTTGCCTGTAGATGGGGGAGGGGGCGGGCGCCTAAATTTAAGACTTGGATGGAAGATCTAATTACTTGTCAAGAGAGGCTTGCCACATATGCGGAACTGCTACCGGTAGCCTCTAGGCTGAAAGATATCTGGCCCCCCCTTACGTGCTATTTGCTCACTAGAGCGACGACTGACCTGAGTAGCGGAGATCAGATCGCTGCGGATGAGGGACCATAAGAGTAGGTCATAGCTCACAGTTGGAGAGTAAGCAATGGAGCTCTATGCCTGCAGCCTTTGTAACACTGCCCTAGACGGGTTCCTGCTGTTTGAGATAGGGGGTGTGGCAGGTGTATAGATTGTCCTTTAAGCGACCAAGTTTGACCGCGTTTCAGATGACCTGGGTGGATCAGCCAATTAGTGGGGGACATGGGGGGGCAAGGTCTATATGCTACGATCCCACGGACAGGCTGTTTTTACTGCACTGTGCATGTACCATGTATTATTGCATTGTGAAATATGCTATGTAAAGAGGACTGTTATGATGTTGTAATGTGAGATGACTATGGACAGAGACTATATGTTGTTTGAAATAATGAATAAAAAGAGTTTAAAAAAAAAAGAATTTGAATGCGTTCTTCTAAATACTTTATGAAACCTAATTTTGCTTGCTCAGTTGTAGGCAACACAGCTTGTTACTGTTTCAAACTTGGGCTCGGTGTCTTACTCAGATGTTGCTTTTAAACTCCAATCAAGAGCCTGGTGTATAAGTGCCCTGTTATTTCACAAAGTTAAATGTTACGCATTTTTATTCAAATGGAACCCAGACGTTCTTGACACAAGTTCAACACGGGTCTCTTTAACAAAGAAACTACCATGGTTTCCTGATAAATTATATCCGGCAGACTACAGTGCATTCAAGCAATACAAGTTCTAACTTTAGTTTACATAAAATATTTGTGCAATATGTTTTCAGCTTGCATCGGGCACTCGTCACAGCTTATTCGATATGATACATTTCCACATGTTTAAAACAGAACTGTTCATTGGGAGCCTACGTCACACTTGGTCCTATTATTATGCATACCCATTTGCAAAATCGCGCGGGAAATACTCACACGCACGCGCGCACCCAAATCCCTCCCCCACACACACACACACACAAAACTGTAGTGTAATTAGGAAAAAATAACTCACTCCTGCGTGTGCAATAAAATATGTTATTATGCCGAAAGGAATAATGAAAAGCCATCGAAAGGTATTAGAGACAACCTGTTGGAACATTGGCGTAATGACTTCATCACACGTCGCCTGGGTCAAGAGTTCAATCTGCGACAGCTCAAGAGCCGGGGCTGCGCACTAAGGCATTACATATGATCTCTGTGATGAGAAGCCAGGCCGCTCAGAATCCTGAGTCTGCAATGGCTCGGTTTCAGACTATCATTTACAAGTAAAACAAACGCCCTGCTACTGCTTTTGTTGTCATTTCTTACTAGCTAAAAGCTATTGCTTGACATATTTGTTTAAAAATGTTCTGAGTCATAATTAGCCGTGAAGAGCCTTTTCAGCTCAATGAGAGGCCCATGTTTCTGAAAGTTTCATGGCTTTGTGCCAGGTAACCCCGTTTTCGGAAAACATACGAGTTTATAACAGATCACAACGGACAAGCTTTCTGGAAATGTCTGCACTAGAAACTTAGCCCTCAATAGTAAGCCGCAGTCTAAACATTTTATTTACTTTGTTCTTTTGCGTTTTCCACACCAGCAATGTCGCTCATGCCTTTACTTGTTGGTAATTTCTTCTGTAAAACAAGACAAAAAAGTTTACCCCCGAGTACACAGATGTTGCCAGGGAAGCCACAAGTATACATTTTCGACGAATTTCACCTCCCATCATACACAATTTCGAACTTATTGACCATGTCACACCTCAGGCAGTGACTGAGTGCCCAGGGACTATGCATTGTTTGTGTTTGCAATACTAGCATGGTTACTTTTCCTACAGAAGACCAGTCATTGGATTCGTACTAAAGTATTTTTGGAAAGTAATGACATAACCAGCAACAAATTATTCATCCAAATCAGGGAATACATGTATTTTAATAATCACAGAATCACATAATATGCGCCATTTAACATGTACCCCCATTAAAACAATCCAATAAGCATTTTGTCATACTAAAAAAGATGAGCCTCCGTAAACTAACTAGTTGGAGAAAACCTATTTTATAAAACATTGGTACTTTGGGTGCTTCACTGATCCCCATTCAATTTGAAATACTTCTTTAAGTACAGCTAAAGTCTTTCTTCTATTTTGAATAAATGCTGTACTTAAATTGCTTCTTTTCTTACCATACAAACAAACTTTGATGAGCTCACAAACTTGTGTGGACATTTTACTTCCTGTACATTTCTGGTGTTTAGCAAATTGAACGGTGCTACAAAAAGATGAGCAATTTCGATGACCAAGATCAGTTAAGAACTGTAGAATGGACATCTACAGATGAGTACTGTTAGAAAGGGGGTCTCTAGTTGGCAGTGGTTTACACCCTATCCAAGCAGGGACCCTCTCTCTAACCAGTGTAACAGGATCACACAGCTAAGATTACCCGTGCTCACCCCTTTGGTAGCATGGCACAAGCGGTCAGGCTTATCTCAGAGGCAATGTGTAAAGCATTTGTACATATATACACAGTAACCCAGTGTAAACACTACAAAAGGACACCACACCAGTTTAGAAAAATAACCAATATTTATCTGAATACAACAAGACCAAAACAATAGGTTCAAAATAGTTCAGTTCATAGAAAACTATATATGCCTCACTTTTAGCACAAAATACCTGAGCTGCCTCAAAATTCAAAGACGAAACAGGGTCAGGGGAGACAAGGTGCCCGAAAAGCAAAGCGATGAGTCGGTTCCTTACTCCCAGGGGAGGTGATGCGTTAATTCCTTACTGCCAGGGGAGGTGATGCTTTGGATCCCTTTTGCAGTGCAGAGGAGGGACTCCCAGGGGAGGTGATGGAGGTGATGCGTCAATCTCTGGGCACACCACCTCACCTCCTTACTGCTGGGATATGTCAGTGAAGAAGTTGGTGTCCAATGCAATGCATCAAAAATCCAGAAAAATGGTGTCGATGCGAGGTCGATTTCACAGTCGGCGAACCAGGTGATGCATCGATTTCTTTTGCTGCACAGCATGGCCTGCGTCGGAGTCGGAGTGTGCGCCATGGACATCAGTGACACCATACTTGGTACTTAGGCTTCGGTGATCTTGGAGCCACATGGCAGGCACTGCATTTATTCTTCGACCGCACAGCGGGGATGCATTGATTTCACAACTGCATGGCAGTGCTGTGTCAGACAAACGCGCTGAGAGTTGATGCGTGGATTTTATTCTCGGGTTTACTAGATTCCACTTCCAAGGGCCCAGGAACTGGATTTGGCACCACTTTGGCAAGTCACAGTGTTCAGCAGAGGAGCCCAGGCACTGGTAGGTGAAGTCTTTGATGTCCCTGAGACTTCTTAATTGGAAGCAAGTACGCGCAAGCCCTTGGAAAACCTTGCAAACCAGGATGTAGAAAGCAAAGTCCAGCCCTTTCAATCCCAGGACAGAAGCAGCAAGCAGCAGGCCAGCCTAACATAGCAACAAGCAGAGTATCAGTTCCTCCTAATGCATCCAGCTCTCCTTCCTTGCAGAATGTCCTCTTAGTCCCAAACTATTCCGAGGTTATGGTGTCATAGCATCAGTACTTATACCAGTTTCTGCCATTGAAGTAGGCAAACTTCGAAGGAAAGTCTTTGCAGTGCACAAGACCCTCCCTTTCCCTGACCTGGCTTCAGACACACCACAGGGGTGGAGGCAGCTTTGTGCAAGGACAGGCACAGCCCTATCCAGGTGTTAGTGACAACTCTTCCCACCACTCTATCTTAGGACTATCCATCAGCCTGGTGGTGGGCCATCAAGATATGCAAGGTACACCTCAGCTCCCTTTGTGTGACTGTTTAGAGTGAATGCACAAACAGCCCAATGTCTTCAGATGTGGATTTTACAGCCAGGCAGAGGCACAGAATGCCAAAGCAAGAAAATGTTCCACTTTCTAAATTTAGCATTTCAAACCTGCAATTTAAAAACCAACTTCACTAAAAGATGCACTTTTAAATTGTGAGTTCATGGACTTCAAACACCAAATCTCTATCTTTTCACAATTATACGTTACACCTGTAAGAGGTTACAAGGCATCTCCTATGATAACCTATGGGAGAGATAGTCCTTGTAATAGTGAAAAACGAAATCAGCAGTATTTCACTATCAGGGCATGTACATGTCCTACTTTTTAAATATAGTGCATCCTATATAGTAAAAGGGAAGGTTTGGGCCTGGGAAGTGGTTGCCCTTTATTAATTACTAAAGGCATCCCAACCTGTGTAATGAAAGCTCGGCACTAAACTCTTGTGGCGTCAACCGCTCAGGTGCGGGGAAGGAAGCAATTCCTTTTTGTTAAGTAAGCCTCACACACTCTAGTAGAGTCATGCTTCATCTTCGGGTTTCCTCCTGACACTAAAGGTCAGGGTGGGCTCAACCGTATTTCAAGGAGCACTTAAGAGAAATAAGCCAGGGGGTCTAAAGATAAAAATCCTCCTCCGTCTGCTCGTATCCCTTTATTAGTGGAGTTGTAGGGGATATTAAAAAGATATATAAAATGGGGTTGTCAGGAGTTGATGGTCCTATTACCCTAATGTCATACCAAAATGTTTCAGCCCTATTAGGTGGCCACTTGTGTCCTGGGCTTTCTTCAGGGCGAAATGTAGTTCCCTCCCTGGGTTTTCAGTAAGGATAATTCACTAACTTTTTCCAAATTAAGGGAGCAGAAAGCTGCACCCTCATGAAAAGATGGAAGGTATGCTTATCTCCCATCCAGTTCTGTAGTGCTTTGTATCCGCCTGTAAGAGAAAAAGTGAAAAAAAAACATATTTTTTTATTTTACCCTTCACACATTACATGCACACTGGCTGCTCTCACTCCATTTACTTGTTGTGATCTGTGATCAAACAAGCTTTCTTGGGACGTGTTGTCCCATATAGTCGAATCTTTTTGTACAAGTCCGTGAACACTCAACTGTTAAAAAACTCCATGGTAACATTTTCACTGTTATCTAATAAAGATAATCCGCAAGGATCAGTGACTAAATATCGAGGCACAGAATATCGACTGTCCAGAATATCAATTCAAAAATATCGAGGGACAGAAAATAGAATCCCTATCTACAAACAGTTAAGTACTAGAATATCGAGTACAAAATATCGATATTTAAAATATAGTTAACTAAAATATCACATTTTTTAAATGTAATAAAAATAATATAAAAGTAATTAAATAATAAACACAATTAAATAAAACATAGTTAAAATAATGTAAAAAAGCTTAAAATGTTAAAATTATAAATATAATGAAAAAAAGTTTACATATATATTTACTTAATATTATTATAACATAATTATTAATCTTAATTATAAAATATTTAAAACATAATTAAAAATATATTTACATATATATAAATAAATCTATTATATAAATATAAAAATAAATAATACATATTTTAAATATTTAAAGTAATAGTTGTTATGTTAATTAATAATTTATACTACATTAAATATAAAAAAAATTAAAAACATTACATAGCTAAGGGAATAAAATTAGTATTCACACTCCAACAAGTGCAAAAGTAGAGAATTTGTTGGATAGCATGGGGTAAAAATTACTCTTACCATTCCAGTGAGTGCAACAGTAGGGAAAGTGTTGGATATCGTAGGGGTAAAAATTACTATTCCCACTCCAGAGAGTGCAACAGTAGGGAAAGTGTTGGATAGCATTGAGGAATAATTTAGTAGGCACAGTCCTACAATTTAATTAAAATAAATTTGAAAAAAAAAATATTTACAGTTAATTTACCTCCAACTATTTTCCACTATAAACATCACCTCCAATAATCTAAAATATTAATGAATTAACATAATTAATTACCATTTAATTAATTAGCTAATCACAATTGACAAAAATATAAAAACAATGATATATAAATTAATTAGCACAATTACCAGTATAAAATAACTTTGATTAAATATTATATAAATATTAATAAAAATGTATTTTCACATTTTTTAATAAACACCATACTCCCCTACAAACACTCAAAACACCCCTAAAAAATTAACACAATTAACATATTAATACATTGATTATTAATAATGAATATTTAATAATTACTAATTAACAGCAATTTACATATTTGTTAATTACTTAAAAACTTTTATTGCTAACTTTTTAAATATTTAATAGTACATTAATTAACTTAATTTGCAATATTAATTAGTAGCCATAAAATGATTAACTAATAAATTCTTATTTTTTTTATTTTAATTAAATTACTTCCCACCCTATTCCCCTATGAACCCACAACCCGCTACGGAACAAATACACGCAAAAATTAATTACCAATATTAATTATTAAACAATAAATTATTAATGGGGGGCGTGTCCAGCCGCTGAACATGGCGGTCACCTCTTGAGGGAGCTCCGGGCCTGGCCAGCAATATCCTGAACAATAGCCGTATTTTGTAATAATTGCAGACCACAGGGGGCGGGCGCCGCCGTGAGATACCGGTGCCGAAGATCGGAGCGGCAGCCAGACCCCCGCGAGACCCGTGCGGGGAAGCTGTGTGAACCTCCTCAGAAGGGCCTGCGGGACGGCAGTGAATCGCAGTAGGCTGGGCCGGCGCTGTGGTGCGGCCTGCCAAAATAAAAACACCGCCTAGAGAAGAGAGGGAGCTCTGCGGTGACATAGGGTCACTGGCGCTGTGGAGCGAGCTGGATGTCCTCTCCCCTCGGCAAACACAGAACGCCGCCCATATCAAACAACTACAGACCCAACTTGCCACCCTGAGGGACTGAGTGGAGGAAGCGTAGGGGAGAGAGTGGAGGAACAATTTACGTGTCATTGGTATGCTGGAGAGAAGTGAGGGGAATGACTCTGCCCGCTATATCGAGGGGTGGCTCAAGGAACCCGTCACATCTGAGGGCCTCTCAGAGCAATTCTGCATAGAACGGGCCCACAGAATTCCTACAGGCAGCCCGAAACCGGGGGCCCCACCAAGACCACTGATAATTAAGCTGCTGAATTATAGGGATCGGGACGTGCTACTGCAGAAATCAAGAGACTTGCCCCAAATTAACTTCGAGAACACCAAGGTCTTGTTATAACCGGATTACGCACTCATGGTGCAGAAGCAAAGCCCCTCCTTCCTGCCAGTTAAAAAGAAATTGCGTCACCTGAATCTACAATACGCCGTCCTTTTCCCGGCAAGGTTAAATATCATCTAAGAGCGGAAGACATATTTCTTTGAGAGTCCTGGGGCGTGGAGGAATGGCAGGAAGTGATGGAACCAGGGATGCAATCGAGGACGGCATCACAGACCTCGAATTCAACTGCCCGTGATGGTCGGACGCCGCCACAACGCAGCTCGCGAAGACTGCACAAAAGAAGTACGCAACTCTGCCCAACAACCCAACAAATGCAGAACGGTAAGGACAAAGCGATCCTCATGGTTTCTTCCTTTCGAACCATGACACAGATTGGCGACTTGACCACCTCCGAAGTAGACACTCAGACATCGGACTCTGAAGGGAGCGTAGCCCTGTTCCCCTCCGTGACCCCGCAGACAGCGGATGGACTGATTCCCTAGCCGGATGAACTGTGTAGTGAACCTGGAACTGGACAGTTATGTACCCAGTCACTGTATCCTTATTATCTCAATTGTTATGGCACGGCATCAAACTGCTTGTAAATATGGCCTGGGGGCCGTTTGAATACCATTATTCACCTGAGTAAGAGTATGCGCTGTATGGGTAGGTTTGGTCACGTACCCCAAAATGCGAAGGCTCTGTATTGATGCAATTTAGATTTCTATGTTTTGTGTTTAGTTGTGTGGTCTGGTATAGTTCTTTGACCGGACCATGTATTGGGCATTATTGGGGAGGGAAATGGCCCTGTTCTGCGCATTCTCCTGGGTTGGCACTATGCCAAACAGGTTATATAGACCGCATGGCGGTCAGATTTGGGTACACAATGCACACACAGAATAAATATACCATACTAAGGTGGAACATTCGGGCCTGGGCTCGGTTCAGAAATGCCATAGGATACATGTGTTACTGAGGCGGAAGGCACAGATAGTGTACCTGCAAGAGTCCCATATGGTTGAGCAGGAAGTGGGGAAACTTTGTAAGAAGTGGAAGGGCCAAGTTTTCTCTACCGCATGCTCGGGGTTTGCGCGTGGCACAACAATTTTGATCAGGCATGGAGTCCCCTTTACGCCAGTGGAGCAGAGGGTGGACCAGCAGGGGAGGTACACTCTAGTGCGGGGCACTTTAGACAGCCAGCCTGTAGTTCTGGGCTCTATATACGCGCCAAACTCAGAGCAGGAGAGGTTCCTGAGTACGCTGTCTGTTGCCCTAGCGGGCTGGGAGAGTTACCCATGGATAATTGGTGGGGATTGTAACGTGGTAATGTATGTTGTACTGCGTAGGTCGCATCCTCCCCTCCATGAGATGGAGGTCTGTAAACAGGCGAGTGCATTATGTGGATGGGCTGAGGGATGGGGTTTGTGTGACGTGTGGCGGATGAGACACCCAACACACAGAGAGTACTCCGTCTATTCACCAGTGCACATGTTACACACCAGAAATGACAGATTGCAATGCAATGCAGGTGCTCGCTACTACATACTTGGCAAAGTCCTTCTCTGATCACAACCCACTGGAAATAGTGATTGGCTGGGGCAGGGTACTCACTCCGGTGCCAACTTGGCGATTATGGCCGCAAATGCTGGAAGACTCAGTGTTCCGTGCTACTATGTCTGACACTATCCAACACTATTTTGCTGAAAATAGTAACAACACGTCTAATAGGTTGATCGAGTGGGACGCCTTCAAACGGTGGTCCATGGAAAGGCGATTGGTGCGACGGTAGGTGCATGACAAGAGGTTCATAGGTCCCTTATGGACATAGAAAAGAAGTTGAGCAGGCTAGAACATGAAGCTGGGAGGGACACCAATAAGCGGGCCCCCTTGCAGGAGGCCAGAATCAGACATGACGAATTATTGGAGTCTCTCTGTGTCATAGACCATCAAAAATACATGCAATTGAGCCACACAAAGACGGACAAGGCTGGGACCCTGTTGGCCAAATTAATACGGGATGACCCCCCTAACGTCGTTATTAATGAGGTCACAACCCTCGCAGGAGATACAGTGTCTACCCAGGGAGACATCAATGAGGCTTTTAGAAAATACTATGCTGCACTCTATTGTGAGCCTATGGAAGAAGTAGGAACACACATAGACAACTTTTTATCTACGATACCATGCCCTCAGTTATCAGCAGAAGCGCAGAAAGGGTTACTAGGACCCATCACCAAGTCAGAAATTAGTGCCGCCATCAAGGGACTCCCCCGTAATAAAACCCCTGGGATGGATGGCCTACCGGTGGAATTTTATGCTACTTACATGGATATCCTTGTGCCCCAGTTGGAAATCTTATACAACGAGGCACTAGAGAAGGGCTACCTGCCCCTCACCACAGCGCAGGCGCTGGTGGTGTCACTCCCAAAACCAGGTAGGGACCCCACGGACATGGATAGCTACCCCCCATTATCATTGTTAACGACGGTGTATAAAATACTTAGTAAAGCACTAGCTAATAGACTCATGCCGACACTGCATAAGCTGATCCATATAGATCAGACAGCTTTTTTGCCTGCACGTAGCACGTCCTTTAACACTAGGGGCCCGATTCACAGAACTAACAACACAAAATCCTAAACTTACTACTATTTTGGTATTCACAGAAAGCACTTACTCATTTTGGTATTCACAGAAGGCACTTGGGGCCATATGTAGGTAATCACATATTACCGATTCCTAAATACCGAATTTTACTGATTCACTATTTAGGAATCGGTAAATGTGATGTAGCTAATGATTCGGTAAATATTACAGAATTGGTAATATTAGGTATTTACCGATTCGGTATTCACCGAATTGGTAATTCCCATTAATTCCTATGGGCCTGGAGACCCATAGGAATGGATAGGAATTACCGATTCAGTAAATACCAAATCGGTAATAAGAGGAAGTCTTACAAGGGTGGCAGGGTGTCACATTGACACCCTGTTGCACCCCTGAATAGTGCATGGGTGCACATGTGGCACACATACATGCCCTAAGGGCATATATGTCTGCCACATGGCACTGTTAAAAAAGTCTAAAATTGCTTTTTTAACGGTTTTCGATATTTACCACCAACTTGTAGTTGGTGGTAAATAATGAATCCTTAAATGAGGAATGCACTCACTTGAGTGCTCCCTACATTAGGGATTTGGTAAATTACCGACTCGGTATCTTAAGGATTCGGTAATTTACCGATTCCTTAAATTACCGATTCGGTAAATTACTGAATCCTTCAATTTGGCCTCCTACATCTGAAAAGCCTAATACCGGTCGGTATCGCCCAAAATTCGGTAATTTCGGCCATTACCAGCCGGTATTAGGCTACCTACATCTGGCCCTTACTCATTTCGGTATTCACAGAAGTTAGGAGTCCTAACGTTAGGACTCCTAAAGGCCTTCTGTGAATACAGTAAGTCATAAAGTTGGGATTTTTCTCAGTTTAGGAGTAGTAAAGTTAGGACTCCTAACTTTAGGACTCCTAAATTCCTCTGTGAATACCAAAAGTCCTAAAGTTAGTATTTTTCTCAATTTAGGAGTAGTACAGTTAGGACTCCTAACTTTAGGACTTCTAAACTGAGAAAAATCCTAACTTTAAGACTTTTGGTATTCACAGAAGGCATTAAGGAGTCCTAAAGTTAGGACTCCTAACTTCTGTGAATACCGAAATGGTATTACATTTAGGATTTTGTCTTAAGTTAGTTCTGTGAATCGGGCCCAAGGAAACTGCATCACCTGCTCACGGAGGCCCCAAACCGATACGACTATGCGGGTTGTGTTTCATTAGACATGCGCCAAGCGTTTGACACCATTAAGTGGGAATACATATTCAGGGCCCTGGGGAGATTTGGACTACCGGAGTAGTATGTCAGGTGGATCCGCCTCTTGTATGATGCCCCTACGGCTAGGGCACGGGCGGGTGGGCATATATCGGCAGGGATGAGACAGGGGTGCCTGCTTTCCCCGCTTATATTTATACTGGCACTTGAACCCTTGGCATTGAAGATCCGGGCGGAGCTGGCTGACATGGGGATAAAAGTGGGTAACACCACGCACTTGTTGTCGGCGTATGTGGATGATATTATCCTCTACTTGCGTGATCTCCGAACCCCTATGGATGCTACGGCTGCGATGTTTGAATGCTTCGAACGGCTGTCAGGTCTCGCTATCACCCCATTGAAATCAACGGTATTCTTCTTTAAAGAACAGGCGCCCTTATCGGACTTTCAGTTTGGCACGATGCAGTTTAAGGTTGCACCCCACACGTTTTACTATCTAGGCATCAACTTATATTGGACACAAGCAGACATGCTAGAGGGTAACCTGAATAGAGCGCTGAGAGCCTTGCAATCCAGCATTGCCTTTTGGACCACTCTGCCATTGTCAGTAGCGGGCAGGGCGGCAATCGCAAAAATGGTGGTCCCCTTGCTGCTCCTCTATTATTTTACAAACATACCACTTATGCTCCCGAGCACCATTTTTAAATTAATGAAGACATTACTAATTGAACTCGTTTGGGGATCGGGTAGATGGAGAATTAGTTTTAAAAGATTGCAGCGCAGCATGTTCAGAGGGGGCCTGGGAGTACCTGATCTTCGAGCGTATTTCTACGCCGGTCAACTGCAGTGGCTGTTCTTCTGGACAGCGGGGTAGAACTTACAGGTGATAGGGATGATTGGGCAGGATGTAGGGCATGGGGCTCTACACACCTCTTACTGCCTGGTGGCAGACTCCTGCGGGATCGCTCCCCTCTTTTGCGCACAGCACTGCAGTGCTGGAGGGCAGCTTTACAGTACACCGGAGCCTCCCCTGCATATGCCGGGAATATACCTCTGCTTGGTATTCCTTAGCAGGGTGGATACCTAATGACACGGAGATTCACACCTTGGTTGGACACAGGGGTCACTACGGTCGCAGCACTATTGCAATATGTTAGGGTGCATTGGACCTCACAAAGGCAAGAACCCCCCACTAATGATCTAGTGAAAACGCTGTATTACATGGGAAGGGGTCGGCACCTCATAAAGTGGCTACATGTAGGGCAGTTCTCCCACACCCAGATTGACCTGACACCATTATGTAGTGCCTGGGAGGGAGACATAGGTAGGGCCCTTGAGGATAAGGAATGGGAGAGAGTGGTGGAACACCCCAAATAGGTACAGAGGAACGCGAGGTTCAAGTTTATTTTAACCATGATCTTGCACAGGGCGTATCTGACACCATGTAGACTAGATACACTGTTCCCACCTACACAACACCACTGCCCGAGATGCAGAGCGGAAGGAGCTGACCTGGTGCACATGGTATGGTCATGCCCATGGATTGGAGGGTTTTGGGATTCGGTTATGCATCATACGGTGGAGATCACACAGAGGGAGATACCTGCTACTGTAGTGGGCTGTATTCTGGGATTAAGAAAAGGAACTTCCAAATATAAAGTGCAATATAGGTTTGTGAATATGGCACTCCTGCTGGCAATACGGCGATCACCATGCAGTGCAAATCAAAAGCGCCGACCACCATATATGCATGGCACAGTGAATTTATAGGCTGGGGGAGAAGAGAGTGCTGCGTTAAGGCGGGAGGAGGCGAGAGGGCTGCGGAAGACTCGGATTGCAATGGACTGGGAAGTAATGATAGAAACGTGTAGGCCCTTGGATGTAGTCTTTGATGCTACTGTTAGCAGTACGCAATTAAGTGACTGAAACACTCTGCAATACTGTGGTACTGTATGGTACATGAAAACTAGTAAAATCAATAAAAATTGTTTAAAAAAACAAACAATAAATTACTAATTAATACATTATTTTTAAAAAATTTAAATTAAATTACTTCCCAACCTCTTCCCCTATAAACCCACAACCCGCTACAGAAATAATATATGCAAAAATAAATTAACATAAAATTCATTACCTTAAAAAATTGTAACATACATAAAAAATTATATACTTTTAACACATATACTAACATATAGTATAATTTAAAAAAATCAATATAATAACATTCTATATTATGACATTCTATATTATAACATACTATATATTAACATTCAATATAATGACATTCGATATTGCTTACCTATATGACGATATTATTTGCAACTATATTATGTCCATTCTATATTCTGTCCTCTCGATATTTCTGATTCGATATTATGTCCTCTCGATATTTTTTATTCTATATTTTGGGTGTTTACCAATCCGCAAACATCCATCTCACAATCACACTAGAGGTTAGGATCTCGCTCCTCTATTCACTCGTGATTGTCTTTACATATCACACATCTTACCCTATCAAGGACGATTTTATGTGACTCAAGGGGATGCGGTGTTAGGGGTAGCCTTGTAGTCAAACTCTGCAAAATCGCCATTTCGAAGGGGAATGGAAGAGAAAAAGAAAATGCTCGTACCAATAGGATTGTGTGTGCCCAGCCACAAGTCTGATGCCCTAATGAGGCTTCATGTCCGGACCGCACAGAGATGTGTGAACAAGACGGCTTTATAAACCCCGTCCCAGGCAGAGGGAACTGCAAATGCCGGGAGACACGGGACCCAAGAAGGTGTAATAGAAGGGCAGGAACTTCGATGAAGTAAGTGGGGATATGGGTTCCTTCTGAGTGTGTGACAGTTACTTAACAAAAAGGAATTGCTTCCTTCTCGCCCCTGAGCGGTTGACGCCACAAGAGTTTAGTGCCGAGCTTTCATTACACAGGTTGGAATACCTTTAGTGATTAATATTTCATTCGGGAGGACGTATCCACACCTGGAAATACCTCTCTACCCTTCCGGCT